>NC_141698.1:543517395-544125516 GCF_964263255.1 Lissotriton vulgaris | reverse complement strand
AGGCCCCAAAGTCAGTGAGAGGCCTGGCCTGGGTCGTTGGGTCCCTGGATGTGAGCCCCATCCTGTGATACGAGTTTCCATAGCTCCGTCCCCAGGGTCCGCGTGTGTTGTAGGCGCGCGCTTGTTGGGAGCTATCTGTTGGTAGAAGAACTAAAATAATCTAATGTTTTGCAGAAAATATGAGTGTTTGTTTTGCGGCAGAAATTGAGGAAGAAGTACCTCTAGACTAGAGGAAGGTGGGTGTGAAAAGCAGTTGCCCGTCTCTAAACCACAACCGTAGGTGCCATGACTGACCCCACTCTGAAACAAGAGAAAGCAGAAGTGCCCCCACCCAACACACACACACACCCCCTCCTGGACTCACTCAGTAGATTGTGATGTGTTCTCTGCAGTGGACCAAACAAAGGTTACAGATATTTGAAACAAATTACTGGAAAAAAAATCAGCTCACAGAGGCCTGGGCTGGAACACACTTAGATTAATGCATTTAAAGCAGTCTGAAATGCAGGTTGCACGTAGTATGTATACAGGGCCAAATGAAGAGGTTTATTAGAAAATGTTTGGTCTAAGACGTCTCTTCCTCTCTCTGCCTTATAGTTCTCAAATATATGGAACCCTGTGCCCATGATCTGCTTTTACTCACCCGTGATGACACTTTCCTGTATCCTGGGATAGCCACACGGAAGTCGGTGTTGTGTGTAAGAGCATGGTGTGAGATTTCTTACCTAGTTTTGCAGTAATAGGTCATTGCTGAAACACCCGTTATTTCAAAAAAGGCTTTTGTAGAGAAATGACGTAATACGACAGCAACATCCTGTACGGAAAAGGATCTTGGATGAGAGGCCTAACCATTTTGTACGGGCAATAGTGCCCCGATTCTTCCAAGGTGTTCCTGATTAGAGCTTAAGGTTGCCTTGTGAGCGCCCCCCCCCCCCCTCCCCGGTTTGACTCGCACCTACTGCAGCGCTGACTGCGCCTCTGACACCCAGCTGTGTGTGTGTGTGTGCCTGTGCGGACCGGGCCGCAGCTTCCGCCAGGCTCAGACTAACAAGATTGTGCTGTTGCTCTGAGTCCTAGTGCCGTGCACAGCTCTCTGCGGGTCTGGGGTCGGATTCAAGTCTGAGCTGTGTCGTTGTCTCAACCTGCACACAGGACTATGCAGCGTTTGATTGGTAACGCGGGCACTCGGGCAATGCCCAAGGGGCCGGTATCCGAATTCCAGCTGTGGGCTGCTTTTTTGAGCAGCCTGGGGAGCCGATTTGGGTGGTTTCTGCGTTGTTCGATGCCGCCAGTGGCCCAGTGGGTGCCTGAGTGGCCTTTCTGGAGGCAGATGGGCATCCATTACCTCCCTTTTATCAAGGGGCAGAGGTGTCACTCCCTCTCTCTCGCTGGGCCAGCCCATTAATGTATGCATATTGAGCAGGGGCCGGGGGCCTGAACATAAGTGGCCTCACTTGTTTCCAGGTGTGTTTCACCATTGTTAACTAATCTGTGCATTTTTTTTAAACCCCCCCCCCCCCTCTTTTTATAAAATTTTGCGAAGCAGTGTTTTCTGGAAAGGAAATATGCAAACGTGGGCCACTTTTTTTTTTTTTTTTTTTTTTAATTTTTGTAAACCTTTATTGTGCAGTAAAATTAGACAATTACGGGCCCACAACCTTCAGGCCGGCCGCGATACTTATGAGCACAAAAGCAAACAATACTGACTTCCAGTGGCACCAGGATAGATAGCAACAATCAAGTAATAATTCCGTAAGCGTTTACGTGTCACTAGGAGAACAGGAGCAGTGAAGGTTAATTTTAAAAGTTTTTTTAAACGTATAAAATATAAACAGTGAAGAATAGAGTTCAAGGAGTACTGAGTCCGCATCATCGTTTCACATCAGGAGTAGGCAACAGCATAGTATTATACCAATCGTGTAGGCTAGCATCTTTATCAACATGGCGACGCAATAAGAACGTAAACTAGCAAGTACGCGCCATGTACCGCTCCACCCACTCCCCACCAACCCTTGCATCGGACCCAGGACAGAAATAGGAGGAGAAAGCGCAGAAAATAGAGAAAATAAGGCCCATAGAAATAAGCTATACAAAGTAAAACACCCCCCCACCCTACATCAATGCGGAGGCTACGGCCTACCCCCCCCCAGCAAAGTGCCTGTTGCCCACTAAAGAACCCGAAATATAGAAAAAGAAAAGGAGGAATAGAAAAAGAAGGTCCCTAAAACTGGAGGAGGGCTAAACTCCTAAATCACCCGCACTCCCCGACCAAATCACTCTCCACTCTAGCTGCAACATTATAATCAGAGCGTCCACTCATAAGGAAGGAGGGAGAGACATCAGTTATCACTGCAGCACGCGTCGAGGAAGCGTCCCATCTCGGTCCCCCACCCGTCCCTCAAGCACAGTTCACACGAAGATGGTCAGTTCTAACCCTGGCCAGATTTCAAGCGTTCCCCCAGAAATGGCTCCGAGAAAGGCACCGCCCCAGATGAAACAAAGGGGTAAAATGGCCGCTCTCGCCAAGGAGAATGTCCCTCTGCACAAAATGGACACCTCCAGACACAAACAATGGCATCGACACAGAAGGTGACTGCATCCAGGTTTTCGCAAGATAGCAAACAGCAATTGAAAATCACAAAATCCCCAGCCTGAGCAGTGTAGAAACATAGTTGCATCGCCCCCCACCCCATGAACGAGAATAACGATGCATCATCCGACAGTGAAAGCTGATGAGGGATAAGAAACATTGTAGCGTCAATGACAGGGGCTGGCGACAGTACTTTAGGAGATACAGTTTCAGGATGTTGCCCCAGCTGACAGTCACGCAGCAACATTATACCCAGTTCAGTGTCAGGAGAGTCTCGGTCGAGATCACAAGAGGGTCCAGCTGGCGAGGCACTCTCCGATCCAAGAATGGCAGCGTCTAGCTTCGCGCTGAGTGCACAGAGATAATCATGCAGGTCTGCCCGGAGATCGGCTAGCGCTGCGAGAATGGTGCCAGGGGTGATTTCAGGCGAGTTAACCAGGAAGTCGGCATTGCGGAGGGCCACGGAGTATTTCGGTCGTCTCTCGAGGTCATGTAGGGCAGCCCCTGCAGGGGACGAGATGGAGCCCTTCCGTAGTGTAGTGGAGACGACCGCCATGTTGCACCCACACTTGGGGGTCTCAGCTCGGTTGGATGGACTCTACGACGATAGCAAGGGTGTGATCTCGCCAAAGTCCAGTGTTCCCCTTCCCCGCGTGTAACGGAGCTCACAAGTCTCATCAAGGAGACCCATCACGGCGTGAAGCAAGGGCGAGCTGCAGCGGCCATTTTCGCCCCAGCAAAGAACAAAGCAGCGCAGCTCACCTCAGTGCCGTTCTGGAGGGGGGAAACAATGGAGACCCACAGCCAGTCGAATAGCGTTGCTGCAGAGGGGAGCAATGTAGGCACCGTGACGGGCAAGCATTCACAACGGGGAACAGCAGGCACGCCACCCGTCAGTAGAGTCCAAGGCGCTCCGGTCGTCTCCGGCCGTGCACGTCGATCCAGGGCAATGATCCGGGGCTCAACAACGGCCGTCAGGGGAACACGCCGTTACAACCGGCAATCGGGTAGGTGGGGACTCCGGAGAAACGCCGCCGGCATCAGCGCGCTTCACTCGTCCCTTCTCGGCAAATCTGCTGCAGGATAGATGTCAGGATAGGATAGTTACAGGAACAGGCTCGGGGAGCCGGGCGACTACACGTCCGTCTCCGCCGCCATCTTGGCTCCTCCCCTGGGCCACTTTTTTTAGCGTGCCCGGGCCGATTTTTAATCCCAATCCAACCCTGGGACTATGTGGAGTGAATTTGACAAACAAGTACTTTCTTTGGTCAGGCAGCCTGATACAGTATTGTTTATGCTACCGCTCTGTGAGAAGCGCATTACCTCTTGGTGATTTACTTTGTTTCATAGGAAAGGGTTTTATTCCAGAGTTTGGGTGAAGTTCAGTTTCAAAATGTGTCTGCATCTTGGTATAAATTTGATTACAAATGTGTAGCACAGGTTGAATTTTGAATTTCACTTTGTTGCTCAGTTGTGATGCTCTGAACTGTTGGGCTGCACTTGCGCCATTCCTCACAGAGGCCCCTCTCAGTCCTCTCATCATGCTCTCACCAGATAATAGATTTTGCTGACAGGGGGAACGGGCCCAGCAATTAACACAAAGGCAGCTCCATTCCTGGTGACTGGAGGCCTCACGAGACTCCGGGTGGCGCAGGCCTGCGCAGATGGGGCCCTTTGCCGGGAACAGAGAGAAGTGTCACCGCCGAGTAGGCCACGATATGAAAAGCTATTAATAACTATGTAGGAGCTTCCCTTCCATCAGCCGTTTATTGAAAGGTGCGCAGCGCGGAGCCCGCCTTCAGATTTATGAGAGCAATAAAGCTCCAAACTCTCTCACACTGCCGGACTCAGAGGAGGTCCATGGGGTAAGTTGTGAGGGGGTGACACCATGAGTTACCGCACTGGGTGACACCAACCCTAGTGACGCCACTGCCTGGGACACACATGAGTCAGGGAGGGGAAGACATTACTACTAATTTCCCCAATCACCAGGAGGGCAGGGCGACATATCTAATACAGGGCAACTTTGATGGTGACCCATTTCCCTGGCATATTCTAACCAGGGCATGACCATATGACAATAGTTCTCTTTGTTTGCTTTTTATGTTTGTTTGTTGATCTGATTTTGCCATCGAACTGTATAATCAGGTACAGACATTGATGTGTACAGCTGAGAACGGTTGAATATTTTTCTTGTATCCGTCTGTGTACTTAGGGGTGCGCCTTTTAACAGCTGACCCATATGTAACACGACATGAATGCAATCTGTGGTCAGTCACCTGCTGCATGGACTTAATGTTTATCACAGTTTACAAATATTCCGGACATGCCTGCCGCACTCTTTATTGCACTTGTAATGACTATTTGTTCCCTATCTCACCCAAGCTCTCTCCCCTGCCTGCCTTATCTTTTCCCTCCCCATTCCTTCCTTCCCCTTCCCTCACTTTCTTCGTTAATTATAACCTGTTTATTTGACAAAATGCAAATAAAGATATTTAAACAAAATTAAGCACCTAGCTAAATAGGTCTAGCGTATCACTAATTATGATACCAGTTGAGAGAGTGTGACTACAGGAGAGACCCACCCCAAACAGACCATAAAGCACCTAGGTAAAAAGTTCTAGGTTATCACTAATTATGATACTAGTTGAGAGGTAGGTCCTCTTTTTTTTATCTAAGCCCACTCAGGACTCCAAGATGGCGGTAGGGAAGGAGCTGTAGGGCTGAGCTCCAGGTCCGGGATTACTAAAGTGTAAATCCCGACCGGATCGACCACCTCCAGCCCCCCCTGATGAGAGATGTGAGCCCTCTTGATGAGTGGTGCATCTAATTCACTCTCCGGGCTGACCTAGGACTAAACACGGATCTAAGACGCAGATCCAGCGGTCAGAGGGTTCCTGGCTGCAGCGTGGTCAATGCATCCTGATGAGGCTATTCCTTGAGATCCTCGGAGCCCCACCACCAACGAATCGAACGAGGGGGAACTCGGCTCCGGACCAGAGAAATGCAGCAAATCCAGAACGTTAGGACTCGCGCAAATCCAGAGGTGAGGCACCGAATCGCACAGCCACAGCTATGACGCCTGACTGAGCTGGTCTCGAAGAAATGGTCCTCCACTGGTTCTCTTTCTTTCTCCACAACTGCTCATAAAGATAAAAAAATGTAAAACTTCGAGTCTGACCTCCACCCCATCAACAGGGGTGTTCCACAAGGGTCAGTGCTCTCCCCTCAGCTTTCAACATTACATTGAACCCCTTACCACACTACTCAAGAAATCTAACATCCCCTTCCACTTATACGCGGATGATACGCAGCTATATCTGGAAACCACCTCCATTGACGACATCCAGAGACTCAACGCAACGCTTAGAGAGGTTCAACTCTGGCTCACAAGCAATCACCTGAAACTCAATCAAGAGAAAACAGAAATACTCCTCATCTCCAACAAAGACGAAAACCCTCAAATAGAAGAATGGCTCAAAGCCATAGACGCCCTCAATGGTAACCTCACCCTGGCGGATTCGGTAAAATCTCTAGGTATCACCCTAGACCCGAAACTGGACATAAAAAAAAACATTACAAGATCCGCAAAAAGTGCCTTTCTCAACCTGAAATTGCTGTACAAAATAAAACCCTACCTCCCACCCAAAGACCTTCAACAAGCCACCCAAGCACTGGTGCTCTCCAGAATTGACTATGGGATTGCAGCCCTGTCTGGGACAGCAAAATCGCACCTCGCCCCACTGAAAACAACCTTCAATGCAGCAGTCAGAATGTGTCTGAGATTAATTCATGCCCATCCTTCCCTCATATTCATGGTGAAAAAAACCTTAACTCTACAGCAGTATCACCCTTCACTGCCTGTGATGTAACCTCAAAGAGACGTGTTCTAGTTCTTTCACAGTCTCATCATTTTAGAACTGAAGTATTTTCAATGTTATGAACAATGAAGCCAAAGTTTTTGCTTATTTAGCTTATGCACCTAACATCCATTGACAAAGCCAATAGTCCTGGCTTATTCTAGTTTGAATGTTACTTGTATTATTTATTTGGATGCAATGACAAAACCAAGCACATTTACCAATCGAGTGGCACACTATGCTAAACACAGATTTTTTTAGTTTGTTTTTTTAAGCCACCCCCTTAATTACATCAGCCACACCCCAGTTTATTTATCCCACTTAAGCCCTGCACCCATTATTATATTGTTTTCCTCATTATAACCGCTGGTCTACAGCTTGGTTTCTGTTCGATAAACGAATCTACCTAATGTCTCTCTTACTGAACACAGATTCAGTAGTACAAATGATGGCTAATAATGATTTCTTATGTAGTTGTCATAGGCTTATGCCCGCCGAAGCGAGCTATACCGGTCATTAAAGGCCCGCTCCAGCATTAAAGGCCTTTAACAAGGGAGCGGGACTTTAATGTTGGTATAGCCCAGCTATATAGGGCTATAACACTATTAGAACATTCGGCCACTAAAGGGTAGAATGTTCTAACAAATAAAATAGAGGCCTCAGGAAGCCCAATGGGATTTCTCCATGAGGCCTTTATTCACAGCAACAGCTGTGAAGGACAACATTGGAATGTTGGTGCTCCGGGCTTCTACCAATCTACTTCCCACTAGAAGCCCGGAGCACTCCATGTTTTCAATGGAGATTGCAACATTCCAATGTTCCAATGCTCTCTATGTTCGGCATCCCCTGGAAAATCTCAGCCCCTTGGTGTGGGAGGTTATTCGATTTGCCGGGCTCTCGGGCATTCAGGTAAACTGGAGCAAGTGCGTTCTCTTCCCCTTGACGGATGCTACTCTTCCCTTCGTGCCTGATTTCCGGTTTGAGTTTGCATCCGGTCTTGGGCATTTGGCTGAGTAGAGACTTGGAAGAACTTTGGAGGTCGAATTTTGGGCGTGCGGTGGACTGGCTCGAATCTAAGATCACTTTGTGGAGCCGCCTGCCGCTATCCCTGGCCGGCCGCATCGCCATAGCCAAGATGGTGGTTCTTCCTAAATTCCTTTACCTCTTCTCCAACATACCTATTTCCCTAACTTCTCATTTCTTCCGCAGGCTACATTCTCTGGTCGTCTCACTGGTGTGGGCGGGGCGGCAACTCAGGGTTGCCTATAATATCCTGACCTTGACCATGTCTGCCGGCGGTTTAGGTGCACCTGACTTTCGTCTCTACACTCTATGCGCTCAGGCCAGCTATTTGCATTTTTGGCTTCACCCCGCCCCCTATCAGCCCCACGTTGCGATGGAATTGGACGTTGCTTCCCCCTGGCCGCTGACTACTGCACTGTTTGCTCCTGTGGTGCGCCCCCGGACGGAGGTCGATACGGTCGAGAGGCTGCGCAGGGCCTGGTCAT
The DNA here is from genome assembly GCF_964263255.1 of Lissotriton vulgaris. Lineage (NCBI taxonomy): Eukaryota > Metazoa > Chordata > Amphibia > Caudata > Salamandridae > Lissotriton > Lissotriton vulgaris. Next base: position 544,117,558 of record NC_141698.1, on the reverse strand, counting down.
CCCTGCGCCGGCTTTCTGGTCTTTCTCTTCTATCTCCCAAAGCTATGCCCATTATTGACCACCCAGATTTCCCGCCCCTTCAGTCTTCTAGCATTTCTCGTCATGCAACGCGGCTAGGCCTGAGGACTGTAGCAGATCTTTATCCAGAGATTTCCTTCTACTCTCTTCCGGAGTCCCCATCGTTGCAGGAAACACTACTATATTATCAGTTGCGGGCTACCTGCCGGAAACTACACCCGACCTTCCCACAACCCCCCCTACTTTCCCGGCCCTGGATTTGGTATATACCTCCACGTCGCCACACAAGTTGGTCACCAAACTATACGCTTTTGCCCTGTTGTCATCCCCCATCCCCCATCTCCTCGGCTCAGGCACGCGAAGCGTGGGGTGCGGACTTTGGCAGTGATATCTCGGAGGCCGACTGGCTTTATTGCTGTAGTCAAACTAAAAACCTCTCCTCAAATTATCGGCTCAGTTTGATTCATTTCAAGTTCTTACACAGGCTCTACCGCACTCCTGTGCATCTCCATCAGCTAGGGCTTATCCCTGAGGAATCTTGTATGCGTTGTACCGCCCCAGCTGCAGATTTTGATCATCTGGCTTGGCTTTGTCCTAAGGTTCAGGAGTTCTGGTGGGCGATTTGCTCTGCTGTCTCTGAAATCACCAGCGCGGCTGTGGGCCCTGATCCTCTTCTGTGTCTCCTCGGCTTTGTTAAATTTTGCCCTGAAACCTCTCGCTGTCTGATTTTTTTTTTTTTTTTTTTTTTTTTTGAAGACGTTTATTATTGTGAGAAAAAAAAAAAAGGTGCAGTACATATAGCTGAGCCTACAACCCTGCGGGCCGGCTGCAAGAAATCTGTGTATGGTAGGGACATAGTGTTACAGGGGAGGGCATTATGCATCTTCTCGCTCGTGGTCCGGCGTGCCTCTTCACTGGTGGAATATGTATACTCTTCACATTACGCACACAGTCAGTTCTAAAATTGACGTCTCATTTTTACATTTTTCTATAATTCAACCAGTAACTTTTTCAACATAAAACAGGGATGACCATATCAGTATTTCCCAGCGTGTCTGTGATGCCAGTGCCGCGCCACGTACCATCGGTGCGCACGGCACCAACGTCCCATCGACGTGTTAGGTATGCGCCGGTGGCGCATCAATGAAATGTGGGGTCAGTGGCTCGCTTATGTATGTAGCTGCAGAGCTGGTGCAGAACGGGTTCGGTGAGCGGTGGTGACCCCCCATCTGTCAAGTCAGTGTGCGGCGCGTGTGGCAGACGTATGCGTCGCCCCTGTTGTACCGTCGGTGGGTGTCACCCGCTCCCGTGTTCCCTGCCGAGTGTCCAGGCAGTGGTACTTGACCGCCGCTGTGTGGAGGTGGGTATTCACGCGGCTGGCATGGACAGGAGTGTGAAACTCTTAACTTGGGGTTGCGTGGGGGGGGTCGGACATGGGGGGGGAAGGGGGGGAAAGTGTACTCTAGGGGACCGGGTCAAGGCGGAGTTGCTAAGAGCAGTGTTCGATCTATTATGTGGTGGAGGGCCCTCGTGTGCGCGGCCGGTTGTTGGTCGTGGCATGTGTGCTGGGGGGGGTCAGTGCCGCGCACTCAGCTGGGGTGGCGGGGGTCATCGCGGCGTGTAGCCCCGTCTATGGTGTCGCCGCTCGCGGGGCTCCTGCCCTTCCCAGCTGTCTCTGCGTGAGTCCTCTGGCCTCGCCCTCCCCCCGCAGGGACCCCAGGATATCATCCCAGACGTGTGCGATCGGGAATTGCCTCAACCCCGCAATCTCCTCACCTCGCAGTGCCGTGCCCTCTGCTCTGGCCCAGTTGAGAAAGGATGTGTACCAGTGTGCGGGAGTCGGTGGATCTCTGCTTTTCCAGTGCCTGGTGAGTAGGCGCTTGGCCGTGATGAGGCCTAGGTCCCAGAACCGAGCCAGTGTTCTATTTTGTTTAGTCCTCTTGTATAGCCCAAGAACGCATGCCTCCCACGTGTTAGGTAGCCCCGGGCCTGTGCTGTGCGTCAGGAGCGATGTCACCTCCCCCCAGTATGTGGACAGAGTCGGGCAGCTCCAAAGCATATGCAGTACGTCGGCGTCTAGCAGGTCGCACCTGGGGCAGGCCGCTGTGTCTGTCGTGAAGTACTTATTTATTCTGTCTGGCGACAGGTATGCCTGATGCAGTATATACAGTTGTATAGTGCGGAATCGGGAGTTACGTGGGATGTTCACAGGGCTGGCTAGGACTAGCTTCCATTCTTTGTCTGTCCAATCCCTCCCCCGGTGGGCCGCCCACTTGTCTCTAATTGGTTGTGTGGACCGCTGAGTGTGTATGAGGAGCGCCTGCGCCAGCCAGTGTGTAATGTGTGATCCTCTGCCCATAACGTGTAGGTACTGGATCAAGTGATGGAGCGGTGGCTCCTCCTGGATGTCCCCCCAGGACTCCGTGTAGGCCCTCACCACTGACGCGTGGAGCAGGAATTGGCCTGGTGGCAGGCCAGTGCCCTCCGATAGTTCCGTAAAAGGAAGTAGGCCCCCATCCGTGTAGAGGTCTCCCATAGTCTCCACTCCGGCTGCGACCCAGGTTTCCATGCTGCGTGGCGACACCATCCCATTCCTCCGGGGGGTGCCCAGCAGGGGGAGGGCTGGAGCATACGGTTTGACGTTCCTTGTCAGCTTTAGGCAGCGAAGGAAACATTTGCGGGCTACGGCCATGTGCAGGGGCAGGGGTCGGGGACCTTTGGTCAGTGGGTGAAACAGGGCACACACCTGCGGGTGTGTCCATTGGTAGTCTGCGTTGGCGGTGTCGTCGAGGTGGGAGTCGCTAAGCCAGTATGTGACCCATTGCAGCTGTGCTGCCAGGTAATACAACTCCATATTGGGGACTGCCAGCCCCCCCTCTGCCGTCGGTGAGTACAGCTTCGCCAGGGCTACTCGCGGGCGCCCCGTGTTCCAGATCAGGCCTCGGAGCATCACCTCCAGGTCGCGGAAGATCCTTGTGGGGACATACAGTGGGATGTTTGCAAAGTGGTAGAGTAATCTCGGTAGCGCGATCATTTTGGACAGAGCGATCCGGCTAGGTACATTCAATGGCAAGGTCTTCCAGAAGTTCATCTGGGCCCTCAGCGAGGACACGGCACGGACCAGGTTGCCTTCCAGTATATTCTGCGGGTCTCGGTAAATGTGCAACCCGAGGTACTTGAACGTAGTCGGGTACCAGGTAAGCCGGGCGCCACCAAGGTGCACCTCGCATTCCTCCAGGTCCGGGCTGAAGGCGTATACTCCGGACTTGGTCCAATTGACTCTGAGGCCTGACACCTCTGCAAAGGTCTGGAATATGTCCGACAGTGCCGCTGGCACCGACGTGAGGTCACGCACATATAGTAATAGGTCGTCCGCGTATAGCGAGACCGTGTGCACCCCGTCAGCCAGCGGGATCCCCCATTCCACTCCCTTGTCCCTCAGTAGAGCCGCCAGGGGTTCCATTGCCAGGGAGAAGAGAAGGGGCGACAGAGGACAGCCTTGTCTGGTGCCTCTGCGCACCCGCACCGTCTCCGACAGCAGCCTGCCCGTCCGTACTCGGACGCTAGGTCGTTGGTATAGTAGCCCGACCATGTCCATGAAGGCATCCCCGACTTCTAGTTTGTCTAGCACCGCTCCCAAGTACGGCCACTCCACCGAGTCGAAGGCCTTCTCCAGGTCCAGGACGAGGCAGCCCGACCTCGGCCAGTGTATTGCGGCCGCCTCCTGGACTCGGAAAAGACGTCTCAGGTTACGGGAAGTGCTCCTCGTCGGCATGAACCCGTTCTGGTCTGTATGTACCAGTGCCGGGACCTCCAGGGTCAGGCGGCGGGCCAGCAGGGAGGTGAACACTTTGTAGTCTGTATTCAACATGGCTAGAGGCCTGTAGGACCCCATGCACGTGCCATCCTTATCTGGCTTCAACAGCGAAACCAGGTTCGCCTCGTTTAGGGAGTGCGGGAGCGCCGAGTCCTCAATCGCATGTGTATATAGTTTGAGCATCTCCGGGACCAGTACGTCCGAGCAGGCCTTGAAGAACTCGGCAGGCAGGCCATCAGGGCCGGGAGACTTGCCGTTGGACATTGCGAAGATGGCTTCTCGCAATTCCTCTTGGGTGAATGGACCCCCCAAGTCTTCCTGCTGCGCGTTCGCCAGGGAGGGCAGTTGGATGTCCGCAAGGAAACCTTCAATGGTGGCCGTTGAGACCCTCAGCTGTGACTTGTATAGGGCCTGGTAGTGCCCCACGAATGCCTGGTGTATCTTCCTTTGTGTGTATACGATCTCCCCTCCAGTTGTCCGAATAGCGGATACTGGTTCCGTGCGGGATTCCTGTTTGACCAGCCAAGCCAGCAATCTCCCCGGCTTGTCGCCATGTTGGTGGACCCGCGCCGAGTGGGCCGCGAAGTTGACGTGTTTCAGTCTCTCTAGTAGCGCAGTGTGTTCCTCTCGGGCCTCCCTCAGCCGGTCATCCGCGCCGATCACCGCCTCCCTTTCCCAGCGGAGCAGGTCCGCCTCCACCCTGCGTAGGTCCGCCTCTAACTGTTTTTGTATGCTCCCTTGTGTGCCCAGGCAGTGGCCCCTTATCACCACTTTGAATGCGTCCCACTCCACGCTTGGGGAGGACGCCGTGCCCGAGTTGTCTGTGAAGTACTGTGCCACTCGGGCCTGCAGGGCGTCTCTGAAGGGTGCGTCGAGCAGCAGGGCAGGCTGTAGCCGCCACGTGGGTATGGGCGGGTGTGGGCGCTCCCATGCTATTGCCATCGTGTGTGGGTTGTGATCTGAATGTGTCCGGCCGAGGTATTGCGACTCAGTAATGTGCGGCAGCATTTCCGTTGTCACCATGAATCTGTCCAGGCGGACATGTAGCGTGTGTGCCCCCGAGTAATATGAGTATATCCTGGTGTCTGGGTTGTGCTCGCGCCATGCATCCCTGAGGTCCCACTGTGTCGCCCACCTTGTGAACGCCTTTGCAGCCCCTAAAGATGCAGCATCTGGCCTGGGTGGGGTCGAGCGGTCCAGTACAGGGTCTAGCACTGTGTTGTAGTCACCTCCCAGTACCCAGGGGACTCCGTGCCAGGGTGCCAATCTTTCCGAAAGATGTGTCAGGAAGCTTCCCTGGTCTGTGTTTGGAGAGTAAATGGACGCCAGGACTACTGGCTGCCCGTCCATCCGGCCCTTCACCAGTACGTACCTCCCCCCCTGGTCCGTGATCACTTCAGACATTGTGAAGGGAGTGCCCGGCCTGACCCACAGTAGTGCCCCTCGGGCAAACGAGGAGTATTCTGTGGCGTACAGCTGACCCCTCCACCTGCGCCGCAGTGCAGCCACCTCCGCCCCACATAGGTGCGTCTCCTGCAGGAGCGCGATTTGTACCTGCTGTCTTTTCAGATAGGAAAATATCTGGTATCTGCGCGCGGGTGTGTGCATTCCCCTAATATTCCAGGTGCATATCTTAACCGAGGTCATACTAGCGGTGTGTACTCCTCCCCTTCTCTCGCACAAACAGCCGCTCCACCAGGGGCCCTCCCATCTCCACACTCAGCACCTCCATCCCCGCTCCCCGTAGTACACTTTGCATTGTTCAGGTAAACATTAGGCGGGGAATAAACAATAACCAACATTAACCAACTGTGGGCGAGACCCACTGAAATACCAAAGGGGCAGTGGCGAAACGAGCCACCGTCCATAATCTCAAGTGAGAGGGACAACAGTTCCAGTCTAAGGGGCAGTGCGCATAAGCACGATCGAGGCTAAGAGGAAGTTAAGTCAGTTAAAGGGGTTCCAGTTCCAACCCCGAGCCTCAGGGTGCAGGCCATTCGCTGGCCACCGGCTGTTCACTGACACGCTACGTAGCTCTGGTCCCATGGGGGCCCGCCTGTGTGGACCCCGTCCTTTTGGGGCGAAGGGTCGCAGTCCTGCTCGAGCTCCCGGCCCCAGTCAGGGAGGGTACCCCCCCCCCAGGCCGCATCTGCAGGTGGTCAAGGATGAGCATGGGTCAAGGGGCAACCCCACCATCACCAGTCCCCTCAGCCTCCAGCGCCACTTGGGCAGTACTCACTGTGTCCGTGGTCTGCTGTCCATCCGGCAGGCAGGGGGGGGGGCGGAGCTCACTCCCGGCTGCACCTGGCGCTGGCCGCGCCTCAGCATCCCGTCGGCCATTGTCGCATCCCCCTCGCCTGGACGGTCACGTTCCAGACCGTTCTGTGGAGTTAGTGGACCAGGTCTGAGGTTTGCGGTGTGACCACCGGCAGTTCCACGGAGATCTGAGAGTTCGGGATCCCGTAGATGGCTTCGTCGTCTTCACTGGGCGCCGTCTGTTGGCCGTCCTCGGGTTGCGATTCCTGGGAGGGTGGGTTGCTGAGTTGGGAAACTTTCCGCAGCGCGTCGCGTTGTTCCTGGAGCATCTGATCCAACGGGGGAGAGTGTCGCGACCCTCCCTCTGCCCGCTGGGACTGTTGCGTGCCGTGCCTCCGGCGGTGTCGTGGGCCGCGTCGTTTGGGCCTTGTCTCGCCCCCACGATGGTTCTTGGGCGCCGTGTCCGTGCCTCCGTCAAGCCACTCGCTGACTTCCCCGGGGGTCCCGAAGAAGTACGTGTTGTCCCCTGCCACCACTCTCAGCTTTGCGGGGAAGAGCAGGGAGTATTTGAGGCCTGCAGTGCGCAACCTCCTCTTAACTTCCAGGAAGTCATGTCTCTGGCGTTGCACCTGGATGGTGTAGTCGGGGAAAAACATGATCGTCGCATTGTCGATGCGGATTTCACCCATCTTCCTGGCTTCCCGTAGCACTGTGTCGCGGTCCCTGTAATTCAGTATCCTGAAGAGCAGTGGCCTTGGGTTGGCGCCGGTCGTGTAGGGTCTGGTCGGCACCCGGTGTGCTCGTTCCACGACAAAGTGGGGCGAGAGCGTGCCTTCAGGCAACAGGGTCCGCAGCCAGTCTTCCACATGTTGTGCCGGGTGGTTCCCTTCCCATTTTTCCGGGACACCCACTAGCCTGATGTTGTTGCGTCTCGCCCTCCCTTCCGCATCTTCGGCCCTGTCTTCCAGGAACTCTACTCTGTTCAGGAGGTCCTGCACGTGCCTGTCCGTTTGGGTGACTTTGGGCTCTATCTCCTTCACTGCGCCTTCCAGGACCTTGGTTCGGTCGGACAGCTTCCTGTGGTCGTCTCTCAGGAGGGTTAGGTCCACGGCCACGCCGTCTATCTTGGTCTCTAGGGAGGTCCTGGTCTGCTGGAGCGATTGTTCCATCCGTTCGACGGCCGCCAGCACGCTGTCTAGCCTCGTGGCCAGCTGCTCGGCAGCCATTTTGTTGAGCTGTTTGTTCGTTTTCCCCTTCTGCAGGGCCCCACCAGTCCCGGTGCGGGTCCGCACCCCTCCTGACATGTGCCGTGGTGGACGACCAGTAGATTGATTGTCCCCGCTTCTCTGGTGGCACCTCTGGGGTCACCCCGGCCCGAGTTGGTGGTACGTTGGTCTGGGGTCCACTCCCGACTGCGGCAGGTCTTCGCTCCTCCGTGGCCCCGCTCCGCCACGCAGGCCCCGGTGTAGCGGGTGTCTCAAGGGTCCGGGCGTCTCGCGTGAGGCCGGTCCCTCCTTCCTCCCCGCACGTGTGCCTGTGCAGAGGGGGGGGGGGGGGGGGAGTCTGCAAATGTCCCTGCGTGTGCCTCCACTGCGGGGGGGGGGGTGTCCACTGTGCCGCCCGCCACCGATCCGTGGCGGCGTGATGAGTGTGGCTTCTCCGCCCCAGCCCCTCCGCGTGACTCACAATACGCGCTGCACAGCCCTCTCCGGCGCTCCGGAGGCAGCGTTACCGGGCTCGTGGCTGGGGTGTTGGGTGTTGGGGCTTCGTCTGGGCGGTGGTGGGTTGCCGGCGGCCCCCAGGGTGTACGGGCCGGGTGCGGTGGCAGATTGTGGGCGGCCTCTCCGCCCCGGTCCCTCCGTGGCAGTCCGTGAGCCTGTGTCTCTCCGGGCAGCGCCTGGCGGCGTGCGGCGTCCCGGGGGCCTCCCGACTCCCCCCTCCTCACCGGGTCAAGCTGCGCTGCAGCGCGGATGCTGGGCTGCCGTGGTTTGCCGGCCGGGGCAGTGGTGACGAGGGTGGTCGCTGCCGGTGTGCCGGGGGTCCGCCGGCGGCCCTCGAGGAGTGCAGGCCGGGGCCTTCACGCTGGGCCGAGGCCGGGGTCTCTCCTGGCTGCACTGCTGGCAAGGTGGCCTCCAAGTCCGCTGGAGAGCCGTAGGGCAGGCCGGGGTCCGGCCCGGCGGAGCCTCGGGACAAAAGTCGGCCAGTCCGTCGTGATGGTCTCCGCGGGTGTCCGCCTGCAATTTCTGGCGGCCTCGATGCAAATCGGCGGATAAGTGGCTCGGGGAAGGGGAGCTTTTCACAGAGCTCTACCCGAGCACGTCCTCCGCCATTGCGTGCTTAGCCACGCCCCCAACCTCTCGCTGTCTGATTGCGATGCTTTTGGTGCTGGCCAGGCGTAGAGTGGCCATGTGTTGGGGTCGGCTGCCGGCACCTGGGACTGTGAGTTGAGTGGAGGACTCCTCCCGCTGTCAGATGCTTTTATGTGAGTTTTGGGATTTGATGCCCTCCAGGTCCAGCCCTGTCGACATTTGGGGCCCCCTTGCTTGCCTATCTCCTCTCCCGCTCTCACTCCAGCGGCGCTGCATTTCCCGTGCTCCCCACCGACACTGCACCCGCGGCGGACGCCGATGTTGGGGGGGGGGGGGACTGACTCCAGGTTCCTGGTGCAGCAATTGTGTCACTCCCGCCCTGTTGTCTGATAGGCCCCATGTCGCCCATTCCTCCTTTCCCACTCCCTCCCTGTAGCATTGCTTCTCCCGCGCTCCCCGCTGGCCCTTGGTTCGCGGCGGCCGCCGGTGCTGGCTCGTACCGGGCCCCTAACTGTATTTCCCATAGCCGCTTCTGTGACCCTCTGTCCTTCTTGGTTATTTTTTTTATGTGCCCTTTGGGGTGGACGTGACCCTATGGTGTGGGTGCTGCCACTTTATCGCTCCTGGATCCTCCTGTCGCCAAAAGGCTCTTCATTGTATATGTCTGCCTGTTTTGGACTGTACCTTAATGCTGTGTACTGTGACTCTGCACGGAATTTTTGCTCTGTGTCTTTTGTTTCTGTTTTGCAACAAATTTAATAAATAAAAATTTTAAAAAAATAAAAAAGGTTCCAATACTATTTAAAAGCGTCTCGGCTAGAATTTTAGCTGTAATTCAGATATTTGTCCAGCAGGGGGTAGTGTTGGATAATAAACCCGAGATCTAAGGCATATAGGTTTCTAATTGATACTTCAAGATACTGCCCTATATGTGTTCAAATTGTTAGGGCCGTTTGCCGTAGTAAGTACCCCGTAACGGAAATGCGAATGTACATTTTTATAAAGAAATTTTTAATAAAACACTTTGAAATTAAAAAAGTAAGTAGTAAACCTGCACTCGCATGATATCCCACGAGTACAGATTAACGTACTAGAGAAATTCACAAAGGTTTCCAGAAGAACGCCGGGAAAGTGCAATAGTTTAGTTGCAGGTTTCCAGAGTATTTCTGGAAAATGTTTGTGGATCCCTATTGCCATCAATGCTACGTCCCCCCACCCCCCTTCCAGAAAAGGAGTTAATGTGCGGTAATTAGGCGGTAGGAGGCAGGTTAATGTATGTACATATATATATATATTGAGAGGGAGCAGCAGGAGCAGTTACCAGTCCCCACCACAACCTTCAACTGCCGTTACATAACTGACTGTTCCTAACTTTCTCGAACGGAAGCATTACCTAGGTTACAGCTAACCTAGATACCACAATCATTCCTGACAAAAAAATAATAATAAAAGAAACGAAGAAACGTACACAACATTTCCCCCACGTATACATAAGAAGCCATTTACATAATAACATAAAAATACCCCCAAAAAATCTTACTTCATAAGAAAATCGGCATATTTCTTAGGCAATGCCACAGATCTTGCTCCCCCTCCCCCGGGTGGACTCCCCCTTGTTTACCGAAGACTGCTCAACTCTTATGGACAGATCACTGCCATCCCCTTCACTCTCCTCCTCCATCACATTGATACCACAGTTACTACTGCCCTTGCTAAAAGTAATCAACTGACCATCTCTTGCTCTCCAAACCGATTCACCCAGTCTCACCCAGAGCTTTCCATCCAGCACTATTGCGCCCCCTCTCGGGCTCGACCTTATTATACATTGATTTATGCATATGAAATTGTTGTGTAAGTACATTTTGTAAAATTCTAAAGCGGTTTTGCGTGCAAAAAATACTATTCGCACCAGGGATGAAACTAGACCCGAACTTTGGCGGGCTATAAATGTATTTCATCTCGCTATAGCACCTTTCGGACAAACATTTCATTTTTGTATTGCGCTACTCATAGTTTACTCACACTCAGTTCTGTGATCTGCATGGTACATGTTCTTTTTAGCAGGCACATTAACCCTATGCTGTGTGGGTGGCAGGAGTGCCCATGTGAGTGCACGGAGAGCGATGCAACAGTGTGAGAGTAGGGTAAGAGGACTGACTGCAGGGTGAGTGAGATGACCATATGAATTTGGGTCCGGATTTGAGTGCAGAGTGGGACAAATGAATGCATGGTTAGTGATGGGCTTGTTACAGTGAGATTGAAGATTGAGTAGTGAGGGGACATGTGAGTCAAGTGTCATATGAGTGCAGGGTGAGTAGTGTGCTCGTGTGACTGCAGGATGAGGTACAGGGTGACCAGCATGAGTGCATTGTGAGTGCAGAGTGGTTACTGTGAATGCATGGTGAGCAGGTGAATGGTGTAAGTGCATGGTGATCAGTGTGAGTGCATTGTGATCGCCGTGAGTGCAGGGTGAGCCTGAAAGTGAAGGGTGAGAATGAGGAGTGCGTTGTCTGAATGAAGGGTGCATTCCCAGACTCTTGAAGTAACTCAGCATGTTATTGACGGTGGCGTAGGGTTTCAGATATGTTAAACTATTGATATTATGGCATTAATCGGGAATCGAGGTTGGAGGAAATAAATAATGTGCTGATCCTGCAACAAACTTCAGTCTTATGATTAGGGTTGCCAGCTCATTTTGATGCCCCAGAGAGTCGAAAATTAGCTGTAACCTAAAGCTGTTTTTTAGCACTTATTTGTGTATACTTTGAACAGCATATATATAACTAGAAAACACTTTTAATTGTGTTCCATGTCTGCCTGAATGATCCATGACTGATAATTAAAGGGAACAAAGAAAGAAAAGTCACATTACAAATGAATACATACTTTTTTATTTATAACCATATTTAGTGTCAAGAGGTGGTCTTTGCAGACTCTTTAAACAACACATGGCTGACATTTTTCTTTTGGCAACCCTATTTCATATTCCTTTTCATTAAATGCATTCTCACACTACAGCAGTAAATGTAAAATACAAATGTAAGGAATACGCAGAGGGGGGCCCAGGGATCACTGGAACCATAAAAAAACTAAATCTCAGTAACCAGTTTACAAAGGTATGTAAATGATCTTTAAAGACCTATACAAAACGTGGGCATGCCGGAGATAAGACTCCAGACACTGCCCAGCCGAGCCCACAGCAGCTCGATCTGCAGCAGCCTAGGCGGAGACACAGGACAGGGGGAAGGGGGCTGAAGCCCATTTCGCCCTATGGGCGTTGCACGCCTGATTCGCACATTTAAGCCATACTTACACAGAGAAATAGCTTTGTGTCCCAGACCTATGGCGAGGAGGGAATGAGGTTATGTACTATGTTCGAGGCAGTTGCAGCTCATGGAGAGGTAAAATGTATGGTATTTGTAAGTCGCTCGTTCATTTACTGATTTAACGCACCAAGGTGAGTAGGTCAGTACTCTTATGCTCACCTGTAAAAGCAGCTTCATTTAATGCTCTAGTTCTGTCGGATGCTTCTGTTGCAATTGTAGATGTATGTGGTGAACTTCGACTGTGGTGACGGGATTTCTGCATAAAGATCACTGTGTTTTCATTCTTTTTTTTTTGTGAAAACACACTGTTAACAAGAGTTCAATCTCATCACTGTACAATGCTTTCTTTCTCTCTCTCCATCCAATCAATACAAGCCCGCTCAGATAGGCACTTTCTGATCCCAGCAGCTACCACTCGTAGCCCTATAAATAGCTTAGTAGTAATTAATCTACTTAAAGGTAATTTCTTTAAAGAGAAATGAGAAGAGTATTGGTAACACTGGATGATGATTTCACGGATCTCATCAATAATGCCATATGAAATATAATCATTCATTATATTTCATATGGATATTTTCAGAGGATGTAGCCTTACGGCTAGAGCGGTCGACCTCGAAGGTGGGTAACCGGGTTCGAGTCTCGGCAACAATGCTCAACATCCTGTGATTCTGGGCAATCACGTAATCTCCCCAGCCCTAACAAAGTTAATGTGTCCGTCTGTAACGCAACTGGGGCTCATTAAAGCGCTCTGACACCTGATATCTTCGGGTCTAGTTTGCGCTATATACAACTCAAAAAGAAAAATCGATGTCATCAATGGTGTCATTTAACATAACATGAGTTATGTTTAATATGAGGTCACATGCAGGGTATAATGGAGGAGCTATGATTAGTTTTCCTACTCATTTCTGGGGAACATCAGTGGTTTTGAGGTTTTGTTTTGTAACCATAACTTCATTTTAACTTTGGTTTTTCCATTGAATTTCTGAGGTTTTTTAAACATGCATTAAGGTGTTATAAGCAAAGCTAATAACACCTCCACTTTAAACGCAGTTGCATTTGGTGAATAAATATATATATTAATACATTTTGAAAAAAACACTCCTCAGATTCCCGCATCTATCAAGGCATCTCTAATAAACCCACCAGCAGAAAAGTAGATAGGCGGCACAGGTCTTTACATCACCGGCAATCTTTAATTGATTTGTTATAGTTAAGGTGCAAGAACAATCGACCTATGCGTTTTGGCGTTCTCCTTAAAGAGGGTCATAGAGTCTCATGGTTCAGAGTGTCGATTTAAAGGAACAGTTCTTTTCCCATCACCATTAAATACACATAATATATATATATATATATATATATATATATATATATATTTTTTTTTTTTTCACCAAACGTTTGTCCAAGGACGAAGACGCACTCACAGACAGAAGGTCTCATCAGAGTTTTTATTTCAGGGAAGCCTGCTTGCTTCATTGTGAAAGTTCCTTGCCTTACGCGTTTCAGACTCCCTTAGTCCTTGTTCACTGGCATGAATGAAAGCGGCAACACCGAGCACCTCACTCTCCACTGCATACTGATATAATTGATTGACCCCAGGTGGGCCTCTCTAGTGAGTGAAATTTCTCAAGGCATGCTGGACCTTGTGGTGGCTTTGTAAATAATGTAACCCTCCAGTGGGTGTGCGCTGTGAAACATTCCAAAAATATCATTTGTAATCCCTCCAGTGGGCGGGCCTCACAGTGATGTAGGCAGGTTAAAGGTTCTGCTGTGCCGATGCGAGACTCGAATCAGTTCAAGCCTCCGGTCCCACATTAAGGAGTGGCGGTGCAATCCTCACGGCGGGACAGCCGTTAATTATTCACCAAAAGTTTGTCCAAGGATGAAGACGCACTCACAGACAGAAGGTCTCATCAGAGTTTTTAGGTCTCGCCTGTCGATGCGCATGCGCATCGAGCAAGCGAGACTATGGGGGCTTATCCACTCTTTATCCAACTTGCAAGGAATCGTGGCGATTCCTTGCAGTGCCCGTGACTTTTAAGCTCAATGCGCATGCGCATTCAGCTTAAAAGCGCGTGCACATGCCCCCAGCCGCCTGCCTTGCCTACTCTCCCGCCCCCTCACTCCTTGATTGCACGGCCGCTAGGCCGTGCCTCCCCTACTCTCCTCCTCCTACTCTCCTCCCCTCGCCGTCTGTTCCCGCACTCCTCCCACACCCCCGCTCCGCCCCCTCCCCTGACTGCCATGTCGCGTCGCATTTCTCCTCCCCCTCCCCCCAGCCGCCTGCCTTGCCTACTCTCCCGCCCCCTCACTTCTTGATTGCACGGCCGCTAGGCCGTGCCTCCCCTACTCTCCTCCTCCTACTCTCCTCCCCTCGCCGTCTGTTCCCGCACTCCTCCCACACCCCCGCTCCGCACCCTCCCCTGCCTGCCATGTCGCGTCGCATTTCTCCTCCCCCCTCCCCACAGCAATGCCCTCCTAACAACACACAGTGCTCCCTGATGCAATGTACTTATCTTTACTGAACACTGAGCAATAGAGTGCACGGGACGCCCGGTGCCTTGGCTGAGGTTCACCTCATTAGCCATGCCAGGGCTGCAGCGTCACTCTGCCCCAGCCGCTCTCCAGAGCGTCCCTGTTTGAAGTGCACACGTTAAAAGGCGGGAAGTAAAGTAAACCGGCCGGCTTGTTGTGCGGTAGTCATTCCGCTCCAGACAGCGCTTTACTAACGACCTTCTAATTGGTAAACTGCGCGGGGTTTATGGCAGTAAGCAATGCCACAATATTGCACAAGTAGCTCATTTCACGCTGGAAATTCGAGGCTTAGAAAAGCAATTTTCATAAATTTTCGGAAGAGTTGACTAGCAGCAGAGATCACATCGCCCGCGACCCCGGATCTTAGGCAGGGGTTACTTCAGAGTGATGGCTCCCACATTAGGCTAAAATTCTTCACGCCTCCTCGGGGGTAGTAAACAGTTTATAATGCCACGGGAAAAACGAACATAAACAACCCCTTTGTTTAAATGGAACCTAATAGCACACTTCTGTCACATTTAAGCAGCGCTATAAATGTAAATATAGAAGTGCCGGTACTCACTCTCCACTCTTTGCTGCAGGGAAGTGCCGGTACACTGCCATTATGACTCGAGTCACTTGGCGCAAGCTCTTACCATAACAACGCCCCCTTGTGCTGCCTCAGTTTCCCGACCTTCTGCCCTCTAGGGCCCATACACTGGAATCTCTACCCAATGACATTCCACCCTCCCAATCTCTTAAAGGGTTCAACATAGTATTAAAGTGTACAGCATGAGCCTCGATATGTATGTCTCAGCCTGCGCCAGCCACAGCCATTTTCTGGTTTCGCCAACTCCAAGCTAAGCCTTTACTTCTCTAGTGAGGTCAGCTGCCCCACATACATTACCAGTGTACTGCCCTCTCTTCGAATGTAAGTTAGCCCCGCCCACACTCCACAAACACCCTCTGCCTAACAGCTGAACAAAGCCACACTTGCGTCGAAGTGGAAAGTCCCCGACGATCTCTGTTCGATCTTTAGTCTGCTTTGCTTTCACTTTCTTTTAAGACAGTAAAGTTAGCATTTCCAGGAAAGGAAGGACACCCACGCGCAATACATGTGAACTCCACCACTCCCATTCCATCTGCTCCATCCCTATTTTTTAGGTCTCAACCCCTCACTCACCCTCACTCTCACTCATCCTCACTCACCCTCAACCCCTCACCCTCACTCACCCTCAACCCCTCACCCTCACTCACCCTCAACCCCTCACCCTCACTCACCCTCAACCCCTCACCCTCACTCACCCTCACTCACCCTCAACCCCTCACCCTCAACCCCTCACCCTCACTCACCCTCACCCCTCACCCTCAATCACCCTCAACCCCTCACCCTCACTCACCCTCAACCCCTCACCCTCACTCACCCTCAACCCCTCACCCTCACTCACCCTCAACCCCTCACCCTCACTTACCCTCACCCTCACTCACCCTCACTCACCCTCACTCGCCCTCCCCCTCACTCACCCTCACCCTCACTCACCCTCACTCACCCTCACTCACCCTCACCCTCACTCACCCTCACTCACCCTCAACCCCTTACCCTCACTCACCCTCAACCCCTCACCCTCACTCACCCTCAACCCCTCACCCTCAACCCCTCACTCTCACTCATCCTCACTCACCCTCAACCCCTCACCCTCACCCTCACTCACCCTCACCCACCCTCAACCCCTCACCCTCACTCACCCTCAACCCCTCGCCCTCACTCACCCTCACCCTCACTCACCCTCAACCCCTCACCCTCACTCACCCTCAACCCCTCACCCTCACCCTCACTCACCCTCAACCCCTCACCCTCACCCTCACTCACCCTCACTCACCCTCACCCTCACTCACCCTCACCCTCACTCACCCTCACTCACCCTCACCCTCACTCACCCTCACCCACCCTCAACACCTCATCCTCACTCACCCTCACTCACCCTCAACCCCTCACCCTCACTCACCCTCACCCTCACTCACCCTCACTCACCCTCAACCCCTCACCCTCAATCCCTCACCCTCACTCACCCTCACCCTCACTCACTCTCAACCCCTCACCCTCACTCACCCTCAACCCCTCACCCTCACCCTCACCCACCCTCACTCACCCTCAACCCCTCACCCTCACTCACCCTCAACCCCTCACCCTCACCCTCACTCACCCTCACTCACACTCACCCTCACCCTCACTCACCCTCACTCACCCTCACCCACCCTCAACACCTCATCCTCACTCACCCTCACCCTCACTCACCCTCAACCCCTCACCCTCAACCCCTCACCCTCACTCACCCTCACCCTCACTCACCCTCACTCACCCTCACTCACCCTCAACCCCTCACCCTCAATCCCTCACCCTCACTCACCCTCACCCTCACTCACCCTCAACCCCTCACCCTCACTCACCCTCAACCCCTCACCCTCACTCACCCTCACCCTCACCCACCCTCACTCACCCTCAACCCCTCACCCTCACTCACCCTCACTCACCCTCACTCACCCTCACTCACCCTCACTCACCCTCACTCACCCTCACTCACCCTCACTCACCCTCACTCACCCTCACCCACCCTCACTCACCCTCAACCCCTCACCCACCCTCACTCACCCTCAACCCCTCACCCTCACTCACCCTCAACCCCTCACTCACCCTCACCCTCACTCACCCTCACCCTCACTCACCCTCACTCAGCGCAACCACAGCATCTTCACTAAATATATTTAATAAACTTTAAGCTATTGGCAATATAAAATAAAATCCATTTTATTTACGTATTAATTATTAATTGTATTTTAAAGCCATTGATTTTTTTTATATCAATACATATAAGTCACATATAAGTCCCGTTAATACAAAACATGTTGCTTTACAAATGCTAGAGGTGTCACATTTACAAAAATTATAACTATTGGCTTTGTAAAGAAGAAAGCTATTAATTTAGCTATTTAGAAAAAACAACACATAAATAAAAAACAAAAAAATAAATAACACCTATAGCTCAAACTTTACTACTGCGAGACCTATTGCATTTCCAATGCTTGTTATTTCAGGGAAACCTGCTAGCTTCTTAGTGAAAGTTCCTTGCCTTACGCGTTTCAGACTCCCTTAGTCCTTGTTCACAAGCTTGCATGAAACTGGCAAAACCGAGCACCTTACTTTCCACTGCATGCTGATAGGCAAGGAACTTTTACGATGAAGCAAGCAGGTATCCCTGAAATAAAAACTCTGATGAGACCTTCTGTCTGTGAGTGCGTCTTCGTCCTTGGACAAACATTTGGTGGGAAAAAAAATAAATATATATTATATATATATATATATATATATATATATATATTCGCTCTATTTCCTTAATTTCAAAGAAAATCGGCACCCGTGGGGCGCTTGAAGAACTTTATTCAGCAGCAAGCAACAAACGCGTTTCGGCGATCTGCCTTATTCGGTGTTACTGACACACCAGAAGAGACCATGTTTAAAAACCATTTCATTTGTGCATAACAATCAAAAAGGGACAAGCGTATACGTGCAAACATGAGCGCTATTTTGTAATGTCATATGTATATACAATGTATACAATGATGCTCAATTCATTTTAGATTACATTCTTTTTCACCACAGTCTTCTTACTCCTTATAACCATTATACTGAATTAATACATTTCATACAAATTTCTCAGTATGAATGAATTAATAAATAAAATTTTATTTGTGGTTACTCAAAACCATTAAAATAAGGCAACAAACTACAAAAGTGCAGTATTATAAAATAAAATGGATAAGATGTAAACTTATTTAAAATCTAGAGTTCATTGGACCATTTATGCTTGTCCGTCAGTCTTGCCTGGTCAACTCAGAAGGGCTGGTGAGGCTTGATGGTATGCGAGTTCACGGTCGTCGTCAATGGCCTAGCTGTGGGTGTCCATCAATTTCCGCAGAGACTGTTGTATAAATTTGCTGAACATAGCCATATCTTTCACTGTTTCCATTGTGAATAGGTGATGAACGGCCTCCGTTATTGATCTGATCCCGCATGTGAGTAAGATTGGCTTTAGGTAGAGGTTACGCTCAGAGGACAGCACCGGACAGCAAAATAAGATGTGTGCAAAGCTCTCATGTTTGTATTTGCATAGCCGACACTCCGAATGCCTTGTCCAGGATGACCTTGAGGGGTAAAGTTCTTTAAGGGGGAAAGGATGTAGTCTGAGCGCTAAGATCCTATTTAACGCTTGTTTCCCCACCGCCTTGGTAAGGTGGAGTTTGGGATTCTGTACAGTATGTGGGAGTTTTAAAGTCTCGTGGAAGCCTCTTGTTTCCAATGATTCCAGATCAGAGATGCGCGAGCAGAGGCGAACCTGTTTTTTTATCGCGCTTTTAATAGCGGCATACTTTATCGACTCAGGGTCCCAGTTTTCCACTGCGAGCTTCAGGGTTTCTTTGGTGGCAGAGAGGCTGTTTGACCACGGATTGTCTGGTTCCAGAAAAATACTTTTTATGGTGGATTTCAGGGTGTTCTCTAGTGCCGCAGTGGCAAGGAAAAAGTATTTGCTCATAAAGGCCAGCCCTTCATATTTATGTTGGGTCAAATCGAATTTGAGCCGCATTAAGGTGTTTCTGGTACAAGCGGGTAGGTGGAATAACTTTTTATATGCCTAGCAGTGGATTTTTTCGAGCACGCTGGGTAATTTGCCAGGGAAGGCCTGCTGTGCGTAGTTCAAAGATGGTATTAGCTTCGCCCTTAGCACTCTCTGAATTGCGGTTGTTGTAGGGCTGTGTAAGGTAGCATGCAACTTACCCAGGGCGTATGTAATGCTTTTCCCTTTTGCCCGTATTTTGTCAAGGTGTACTCCTGGGCGCCCTGTCTCGCTAAGTCAGACTCCCAGATAGTTAATATATTGTGTGCAGTCCAAGGACACCTTTCCTATCCTCCATTTTGTCAGGTTTTTTTTCGGGTAAGGCCCAAAAATTATTATTTTTGATTTGGATGGATTTACAATCAGTTTGTTCTTGGCGTTGTAATTACCCAGGGACGTTAGTGCTTTTTGTAGGCCGATTTTGGTGTGGTCTAAAAGCACCAGGTCGTCGGCATATTGCAATAGTTGGATCTTAGTATGTCCGTGCCGAGGTGTGGCTAATGATGCTCCAGTCAGGGCTTTGCCCAGGTCTGCGGTGTATAAATTAAACAACATCGGCGCCAAGACGCAACCTTGCTTCAGTCCGCGGTTGGTGTCTATTTTCTCCGAGGCTGCCGTATTTGAAAGTTTGATTCTAACCCAGGTTCTTGTGTATAACGATTGAATGGCTTTTAGTAAAGGGGGGGTCAATATTCCAGCTTTTCAACATCTGCCAAAGGATGGAGCGGTCGACGCCATCAAAGGCCGCCATATAGTCAATGAAGCAAGCAAAAATCGGGAGGGTTTTTCACGCCACGGCCTTCTGCGATAGATATGAGAGAGCTATAATATTGTCCACTGTTGAGGCTCCTGTTCTGAACCCTGTTTGGTAAAAGGGCAGCAGGTCCTCCTCGCTAACCCACTTTGTGAGTTCCATTAGTAGGGTGCTCGCATAGGCCTTACCCTCGAAGTCGAGCAGGGCGATCATGCGATAATTTTGAGGGTTAGATTTTGGCCCTTTCTTGTAAATCGGATGAAGTAGCGACCCTCTCCAAGAGTCAGGAACGTTCCCCAACAGTCGACATTCAGCATATATAGCGTGACCAGATTGTCAGTCCAGAAGTCTATGTCTTGCCGGAAGAGAAAACCTGGCAGACCATAAAGTCCGGGCGCTCCATTTGGTCTGATATTTTTAAAGATTGTGTTAACTGTCTTTTTTTCTGGGAGGGTCAGCTAATTCACAGTTTTTGTTGGGTTGATAGAATTGGTTAGTGGAGTCGCATTGTCCAGGTCTATATTTAGTGGAGATGAGCTGTCTTCCTCTTTGTACAAGGTTTTCACGTGAGCTGCCCAGGTATCAGAGTCAATTGTGTTCTCCCTCTGGATGCCGTCTTGATTTAAAGTATTAAGGTATTGCCAGAACTCTTGCGATTTGCTGGGACTCAATAGACCGAAGATCTTTAGCCATTTCTCCTCGATGTAGCCCCGTTTTGCGGCCCAAACTTTCTTCGAGTGTGATTTTTATGTGTAGTGATTATCTGTTGTACAGTTTAAATTGATAATTAATGCAGCACGGTCACTTTCCTGGCGTTGTTTAACTTTGTAGCCTATCATTAGCATCTGTAGATGACTGCTTACTAGGATATAATCAATAGTGGTATGATTGTTATACGTGGGCGGGCATAGGGTACCTGGGTTGTCCCTTAAGAATAGGGAGTGGGCTGATGACAGCTGATAAGAGAGCATAAGGGAATTGAAGGCCTCTGTGGCTGAAGAGTTGTTGCTTTCGGATGACCTTACCCCAATGTTGTGAGTATTGAAGTCCCCAAGGATTATTGATTCCATGTGAGCGATCAGAGAAGGAGAAGATTTTCTATGTGGCCTATTAGCTGGGAGAGTTTGTCCTTGGCTCCCGAACAATGCGGGTTATAGTAAACGTTAATTAGTAGTATTGTAAGTTGGCCCTTGCTTGTTGCGAAGCCTTTCAGAATGCCTGCCATGTACATATTTGATGAAGTTTTTATTTCACTAAATTGTATTTTGCGAGAGAGCCTGATGTATATTGAGATGCCTCCTGAAGGTCTGCCAAACATGTTTTCCTTGTCGGCTGGATTATGGTAGCCCGCGAATCCCCTTATTGGAACTGGTTTAATAGCCCACGTTTCTTGGATGCAAATTGCGCCCACCCTTCAAGAAACGGGGGTATGGCCGGATGTTGTAGTAACTTTGCGATCCCAGCTACGTTCCAGGACAAAATATTCGTGCTGTGACTACCGATTTTCTCAATTTTGTTTCTGGCTGATGGCTCCACTTGCCAATACGGTAAGCGATTCTTAGTTACAAAAGAGCTGGAGTTAGAAGTTGTGATTTAAGGCCCTCGGCACTCAAGGCCAGTCTTTGCTAGAAGTGTTATATATTGAGCAGCACCGGGTGCCTTTGCCCGGGTTTGTGGTGACTTTGATTAAACTATCACTTGTTAGTTTCGTGTTTGTGCCACTGTTACTCCCTTGTAGAATGGACAGTGTTTTGGCAGAGGATGAGGTCATCCTTTGTGTGTCCTGGGTCCGAGAGGGATTTAGTTGGTTCAAATGGCAATGTTTCAGGGGCATAGGGTATTTTACTGCCGGGCGGCTCGTGATTTTTATGCCCCAATCTTCCAGTTGTTTACCATTTCTTTTTAATGCACGAGCCATATCTGGATTAGAGAAAAGCAATTCTGTGGTTTCATTGCTGTCAACTGGTCCTTGGGTAAGGAAGGAAACACTTTTGATGTCTGTTGATTTTATGGTTTCCAGACCTGGGATATTGGCGCAGAGTTTTAATATATTGCCACGATTGAGAATGTCCCACTTGCCCTGAGAGACGTATTCCAGTTGGAGACATAATTTCAGGTCCTCCTGTGTGAAGGGGGTCAAATTCTCATGTGTTGTGGCTCCATGCGAGTCTTGGCAAGTTGAGTCATTTGAAAATTTCTGTGTCAAGGCTTCGGCGGTGCCCTTTGCGTGGTTTATGGTGGCTGGCGTCTGCTGATCTGTCTTGTCCGGATTTACTGGCAGGGGCAGTGTATTCCTCGTTCTGCAAGAGGCTTCGTTCACCACTTGCGACTGTGTGAGGCGCCCTAAGAGGGGTGCCTGGGATCCTAGTGAGACGTGCCTGCCATCGCAGGGTATTTGTTAGTGTTGGTGGTTAGAGCACCCGCCGGCTTTTACCTTGCTTGTGCCCACAGGTTTGGGCCATTGGCTTGTGCACGCATCCATGTTGTCCCCAAGGGTTAATTCAAGGTTAGTTTTACCTGAGTTGGATGACCTGGTGGCTTTTTCATCTGGGGTATGCGGTTTTAGAGGGATGTTGGCCTCGAAATCGTTGTTGCTGTGGGTCACAAGCTCTTTGGTTTCCGGCAATAACCACTGCCTAATTGAGCCATTTTGGTTGGAGTTGTTTTTCCTTTGTTTATTCAGCTTCTTTCGTTTTTTCTTATTTTTCCGGTAGAGATAGCCAGTGTTTAGGGATGTCACGGGCGGAGTGTTTTGAATTTCTTGTTCTTTAACTTTAGTGCTGCACGCATCTGTTGTTGTTTCTGACACCCTGGGTGGGTACTCCTCCGCCGTCCTTGTGGTGTCTTGCTGGAGTTCTTTGCTGTTTGGTTGGGGGAACTGCGGAGTTCCAAGCAAAATGGGGTCTTTGATGTTCACTTGAGGAGGTGCAGTGTTCCGGTGCCTGCTGGTTTCTATCTTTAGGTTTTCAATTAGTGTGGTCATTATCCCTGGGAGCTTTTCCAAGTTGCGCAGCACAGAGCTGCATCCGCAATCCTGCGGCTTGAGCGTGACTGTTGTATTTTCCTGAGCTCGTAGGATCAACGAGTTAAAGACTTCTAATTTGGAGTCTATGCCTGAGATCAGTCCAGCGACTGTATGAAGAAGGCTTATCTGAACGTCCAGTTTGTTGGCGTGCGTTATTGCAGCATTTACCATTGATGACAGGACATCATTAATTAGCACTAGATGATGATCCAGTGTGGCCGGCTGCTGTTTCGTTGCATTTTCCACCGCCTGTCCTTGTAGGCTAAGTTTTGCACTTGTGTTGTCAGGTGCGGGGCTCCCTAGGTTTGGGGAGTCGGTTGATGTTGCTACAAAAGGATCTGCATATGCACTAAGTGCTGGGGCACTGATTGCACTAGCCCCCCTAGTATTAATCTGCACTGTTACCCAAGGATCTTAATTCTCTCTGTCGGTCAGAGCGCCCATTTGCGTGTCATGTAGCTTTTGGGTAGCTAATTCGAAAGGGCTGTTTTTACAGGTGTTGTAGATCTGCAAATTTGGTGCCGTTGTTGCTTGAGCTATTGAGCCACCTGGCACCTTGATTATTTTTGGCGGAAGTGGAATGGTCGGACTCCTAGGGGAGTTAGTTCCTGATGGTATAGTCGAGACAACTGTTATCGGGCTAGTTGTACCGTTCACTTGACTAGTGCCATGGCACGTGGAATTCGGTGTTGTATTGAGCAAGAAGTCTCTAATGTCTCTGTTGCTGGAAATGTTTGTTGATGTTCGACTGTTACTACTGGAAATTGAGCACTTGTTAAGCGTTGGCACCAGTGGAAAAACATCCTGTCCTTGATGGAGGTTGGGCGCCCGAAGCGGGATTGAGGGCAGATCTCCTGTTTGGTCCACTTCCGCCTCTGCCTCCGCCTCCACCTCCACCGGTCCGTCCTTATGGCATGCCCCCATGTTTGAGGCCCCTCTACCAGAAGGGTGGAGCATTTTTTCCTTTTGGCGTCTTGCTGACTTGTGGGGCCGGGGATTCTCTTGCCGCTGTAGAAGGTTCAAGTTTCTTGTTCTCATCTTTGTAATTCGTCCTGGGCCTGGTTTCCGGGGGTGGTAGGAGCAGACCAATGCTTACAGCAACCCCCTCTTGCTCCCTAGCTCGCCGCTCTCTGTGCTTAGGTCCCTGCCTGGTCCTTCCCAACCCAGGCCTTCTCTGATCTTGCTGGCCTGCCGCCTTGCTCTCTCCTCACTGCCTCTGCCTCTTCCCCACCTGGGCGGTTCAGCAACCGTACGACGACCTCCGTCTGGCGACCGTGTCAGAGGCGGGAGCAGGATAGGGCAGGTAAGCTGGCTGAGGTGGAGGAGTCACGCGAGCTACTCGCTTTCCTGGGAATTCCTTAGCTCTAAGCAACCCAAACGCCCCGAATGCTCAAGGGAAAGGCGAACTCACCGCCTGCCGGCTTTCCGGGCTCTCTCCGACCTCTCACCAGCTCCAGCTGTCAGCACCGCTGTCAACACTGCAACGCTGTGCCGCACCGCAGTTCACGGGTCCTGCCGCGCTGTAGGGTGCTCTGGTCTGTTAGGGAGCTGCTCACATCCCCCGCCACAGCGTATGAGCTCAACGGGGCTCGTGGGGGGTCATCGGGTCAGGAGGCACTCTGCGTCGGTTACCTCGGTGCTCAGGTAAGCCACGAGCTTGGCTTGGCTTGACTTGGCTTGACTTGGATTAGTTTGGCGGAGTGGGCGGGGGAGCGGGCTTACCGGGCGTGCAGGAACTCGGCTCCAGCTCCGGGCACCAGCAGTGCCCCCGCTCCAGCACCAGCACCTCTGCTCTTGTGCTGCGCTGCCACTGATTTCCTGAGCACAGCAGCCCTTCCTGCTGGCACCTCGCTCCTCTCTCGCCCCTCTCTCCTCACTTCCCAACTGGCCGCGGCTGACTGCGGCGTGTTGCTCCTCTTCCGCTCAGGTGCACGCAGAGCAGTGCCCGTGAGCAGCCCATGGGCCCCCCCCGCACCGCCGCCACCACCAGAGTCAGCAGAGAAGACGGTGCTAGTACTCGCTGGTTGCCGCCCGGTGAAAGGGCACCTTTGGGGGGGGGGTGGCGGGGGCAGCTCGGCTCACGACTCATGGTTCACTGCGCGCTCCACTCCGCGGCTCTGCTTACTCCTCGCTCGCCTGCTCACGTCTCGTCTCACGTGACCGGAACTGGCCAGTGCATTCCAATCAGCAGTGTTGTCGAAGGGTGACAAGAGGACAAATTTCTCAGTATTCAAACGCGAAAACATTACATTATTCTTCGTGGCCGTGTATCGGCTTTTATAAGTAGAAGTATATACCATGATGTATTTTGATCTTGGCGTGGATCGGCTAAAGTCCCTAATCTTCAACCTCTTGTAAATGCACTGTTATGGTAAATACCCATAATATTTATACAGAATTAGGAAACACGTTTACAGGAGCTTCTTCTCATCACGCAAAAACAAAAAATTAACTGATAATGAACCTAAATGTGAGGCCAATTCTTCCCCACTATTTTATCCCCGCTGGAATTTAGTGAGCAGGTCTATGATATAGCGGAACTCTAATCTATGCAATTTACGAGTTCTGTCCCCTCCTCTCACACTCATCGGAACAAAATCCAGGCCATAATACTGTAGCTTATTTCTATCGCTTGAATGTTTGTCAGCAAAATGACGTGCCACAGGGTATGCTGCATCTTTTTTATCTATGGCCCTAAGATGTTCTAGTATTCTGATCTTGAGTGGATGGATCGTGCTGCCTATATAACGTAACCCGCAAGGACATATTAAACAATACACTGCATGGGTGGTACTGCAGGTTATGAACTTAGTTATTTTTCTGTTTTTCTCTGTATCAGGTACGTTATATGACAGGGCACTTTTACTGTTAGTGCACGCTTTGCACTTTCCGCATGAAAAAACGCTTTAATTTCCTTCAGGGTGCTTATTTGCTAATGGTACTTTGTCAAGGTGGCTTTTTACCAGCATATCTCGCAGTGATCTCGCCTTCTTGAAGGTCACTAAGGGATAGGCTGGGATGTCATCTCAGATAATGCCATCTGTTTTTAGAATATGCCAATTCTTCTTAAGCATACGTTTCAAGAAGTTGGCTTCTGCTGAATATGGGATTACCATCCTGAACTTTCCCTCATTTTCATTTTTCAGGTGTTTGTTCTTTTCCATCAGCAGTTTGCCTCTAGGGATCCCATTTACTCTGTTAAATGTTTTCTCCAATGCTGATGGCTCCTATCCCCTCAAAAAAAACCTAGCTATACAGTCTTTGGCAGCCACTTCAAAGTCATTCTTTCTGGTGCTATTCCTGTTTAATCTGAGAAGCTCTCCAGGTTAGATTATGCAAATGAGTTGTTCATTAGCATACCTGCCTATTTGACCAAAAGGCTGCAGGTGGTGCAGAACGTGGTCGCCAGACTCCTGTTCAACATCCCTAGGAGGTCGAGCGTCCGCCCCCACCTGCATTGCCTGCATTGGCTCCCAGTGACGCAATGTATTCTGTTTAAGGCTCTTGTTCTCTCCTTTAGGGCAACCCATGAGCTTGGGCCTCAGTATTTAAGAGAAGGCTTTTACCTGTACATTCCTAACCATGCCTTGCGGTCTGCTAACCAATGCAGGATGGTCATCCCCAGATTTAGATATGCCAGGCTGGGAGGTCAGTCTATATCTGTTCTGGCTGCTAGAGCTTGGAACACCCTTCCTCTTTCGCTCTGCTCTTCCCAGAATGTTGCCATCTTTAAGAAAAACCTTAAAACTCATCTGTTTAAAGTAGCCTTTTAGCTTCCTCTTTCCCCCTCTTCACACCTTATCCTCTGCCCACCGCGCCAGGATACTTCAGAGTAACAGAGCGCGTTACAAAACCTTACAATAAATACAAATAAAATAAATAAGGTATACTATGTATGAGTTTGGGTTGGTGGGTGCTGGTTGCAAATAATATCGAATTTCCTGCCGTGGATTTGCAATATATGGCTGTATGTATTATGCCATTTGCTCCAAACACTCTCAGGTCCACGTAGTCCACTGCCACTGGGCTAACTGTACTAACAGTATTGGGAATCAGAAATAATGTTGTTTTCTTCTTCCCTACTTCTCATTGTTTCTAATAACACCCACCGTAGACCCTTGTCGACTAAGTCTAAAAGTGAGATGGATCTTTAGCACTGCGGATTGTCTTTGTCACCTTTTTTGAAAATTGGAACTATGACTGATGAGGCCCGAGGGAGGGCACCCCATCCCTGAATGCGACGTTCAATGTGAAGGTCGACATCAGAGCCCAAAATTCTGGGAGGCTAGCATAAAGGTCAGGAGGAATACCGTCTGGGCCCAGAGTCTTATGCATTGTAAGCCCCTTAATGCCCTGTATTATTTCAACCAGAGTAAAGACGAGACTAGATTTCTCCATCTCTTCGCCACCCTCTTCCAGCTGGGCTGATGACCCTAAACTGTTTTTAATCCCCTCAAAATTAGTCACCCATTCGCCAGCAGTGATCTAATGGTACGGAGTGGGAGCTTTCTGGGAAAACAGGACTGATTAACAACTCGCCAAAAGGCTGAGATGTTCTTAGATATGCTTGTACCAACTCCTCCCATGCTATGTCCCTTATGATCCCTTTCCTTCTGTTTAGCTCGTCCCTATATGATCGTCTACAAATACCTACCTGTGTATTATCTCTAGGTGTATTTTTGTGACGCATTTTTTAACTTGCGCAAGGCCCTTGAACAAATGCAAAACGAACAATTGATGGACAGCATGCAGAAAAATGATATACATTCACCCCAGTACATAGATCTGGGCCTAAATCCATCGTTTTTTTGCTCACCATGCCATTCCAGTTTGGACCCAGCCATATGCAAATCAGTCTTGACCCTGTGCCCCATGGGAACAGTCCAGCCCGAACTGCCAGGCCAGGTCCTCCCTGGACTGGAAACAAGCATCCTAGGACTGGTTTCAACCATTTTGAGGCAGGTGAGTTAGTTTTTGTGGAAGATATATGTAAATGCTCTGCTACCTTTTTTTGGCAATATGTCCGAAGGCTGAAAGAAGTGTATGATCCGGGGACGAGGGTTTAAGTCCTGTTGTTATTCCTTCAGAACAACATCCAAAAAGAGTATGTAAGAAAAGCTCCACCATAGCCCCTCTTCGTCTTCTGCTTTGGGATTGTATGTGCAGAGCAGAGGAGGCCCTTTGCAAACTCCTACGATGTGTGCCATCCACAGTTCTAGGATTAAACTGTTGTGGTCACTAAAAACCTTACTAGAGACACTAAATTTAGACATCAAGGGATATCGTGGTGCTGAAGAAAAATTAAGTCAATAATGGTGGCACAACCCCGTCCTAAGAACGTGTAAGTAAGACCTGCACCTCGAGGTTTTTCCGACATGTCTACTGTGAATACAAGATTACAATTATTTAACATTGACGTTAAAGAAGTCCCTTCAGGAGAATATTCCAGATGCAACCCATGAGTTAACACACACCTCTGTGGAATGTTCAAGACATCCGTTGGGGCTTTGCATACGTAAAAATTGAAATGCCCCACAATATTTACATTCATCTGCCCCTTCTGGATCTTAAATAATGAGTGTATATAAGAGTTCAAGCTTTCAACACAGGACCTAGCCTGTGAGCATGGTGCATTGTAAAAGTTTAACAGATAAAAAACAAAAGACCTGGAGAGGGTGAATTTGAGGGCTTGTAAAGTGAATGCCTCAGAATATAATTCGAGACTCACCCTCTAATTCCCAAAGATATAAAAATCATCTGTTCTTTTTGCTTTTGTTATCCTAAGTGGGAAGGGTATGCCCAGACGTGGGTCCCGCGCTCGCTACGCCACCAGATTCAAGCTAGCCTGGCTGATGAGGGCTCTTAGACTGAAACCGGTCCCAGGATGCTTGTTTCTAGTCCAGGGGAGACCTAGCCTTGCAGTTCGGGCTGGACTGTTCCCATGGGGCACAGGGTTAAGACTGATTTGCATAAGGCTGGGTCTAAACTGGAATGGCGTGGTATGCAAAAAAAGATGGATTTAACCACCCAGATCTATGACTGGGGGTGAATCTTTGATTAATTCAGCATTCCGTCCATCATCTGTTCATGTTGTATAAAAGATAATCTAGCTACCTTTAGCCTTACCAGATGTGGAATGAATTGCCGGGGTAAAAAATGTTTTATAGCCCTCCAGGAAAAAGGGTTTGGAAGTCCCAAGTTTCTTGGAGGTGTATCATGTGGAAACCCTTGATGTGCCTTACCTAATTAGCATCCCTGAATTTCGCAGTGAGTCCTGCGAAGTTTGAGCTTATCATAAGGAGATCATTATTGAGAGCATTTGAGGATTTACCTGAAGGGCACTTACAGCGACCTTCCAGGTTGAAGGGGCTATATGAGGAGCAGGGGCTACAACTGACATATCGAGTCAGTCACAAGAGTCCATCTGACTCAGGGAAACAAATCTATTTTTGGGCTCCACTAGACAAGGAGGGGATAACTTCTGTAAATGTCCCATCCTTAGGGGCCCAACCAAGGTCCAGGGCATCGGCAAACTACTTTGGGTTTATAAAAAAAAATCCCATGAGCAGTACCTTAATAACAGATGGCAATTTGAGCCTATTGGAGCTAGCCGCGAATATCTGTCCCGCCATATAGGGTCGAGTAGAATTAACCACTATACAGTCTCCCCCAATTGCTTTGTGTCCATACCCAACCAGCGAACCCGCCTGGCCATGTTAATACGACCATATGTAGCCAGTCCTAAGTTCAAAAAGCGAACCCAGCCAATAGCTCACTTTGTTTTTCAACTGAATGGAACATTTCATGGTCTGGCCGTTTATGGGTGTTACATTTCCAAGGACCACAACATATAGGCTTGCTGCAGGGGGAAGATCAATAGTAGGAAGAGTGGACGGGCTGGGCTCCAAGCACAAGCATCCAGGACATGGTTATTCATGGGGCCCTCCACAGGCAACTCTCTGGCTGTAGCTCCATGATAGGAGGGATCCCCCCCTGGACAACATGGATCACACCTATTTGGGCCAACCTCCGTATCATTAGAAGCTACCCTGGAACAGGGTGCAATAGCACCGGTCGTATCTTTGTTACGCATGCCTACCTGCAAACCATCTGCTGTAGATGTTGAAGTGAGGAAATATAAATTTTTGGTCAAGTTATGTTCCCTATCGTGTACCCCACCGTCTCCATGTACGAGCTTAAAGTGCATGTAACTTCCCTCCTGTGCCAGCTATGAAGACGCAAATACATTTGCGTCCAACGTTAACATGGCCTCTTTCAGACCCACCCAAAATGGGTTGAATAGTCCGTTCCTAAGTATGCCATGCCAACGTCTTTTTGTGGTGTACTTTACACGTTTTTCAGCTCTGGCGAAGCAGGCCCTGAATTCTGCCATCGAGCCTTTTTTCCTTTTTCTGACTCTGAAAGCCTCAGCCCAGGCTGTCTCTGTACCCGTGACCTCTGCCTTACTCCCTGCGCGGCTCACCGCGTTTAGCTCAGCCTGCTGCCTGCCAAGACTGAATTCAACCTTCGAGTTATCTGTTCCGCTCTCCGAAAATGCATTCCTGCCTACTAGTTTAAGTAAACATCCCCCCAGCTGCAGAGCGAAGGGCCTGGCCTTACTGTCTCCGTGCAAGTAATTCATAGCCTCTGTTACCATGGCAGGCCCATGCCCCTCGCATCTCATGCAGACACTTAGACGCTTATACACGCACTCACAGTCAGTATAGAATAGCTTCTGCCCCAGAGACCTTTCCGCCCAGATAGTATGGTTCCCAAACATCAGATATCAGATATGATAGAGGTACGAGTTGATCTGACATGCCAGACTTCTGTCTCTTTCCGCCATTGTAAATGTCAAGTCCCCTGCACCCTCCAGTTTCACGTCAATCATACGTCATGCAGCTGCGCGCGCATCCAGGCCTCAGATTTCTTCTGACATTGTAAGATTCTGCTTTTTGTTGCCACCCACTTATGACACCTACTTATGACGTTTCTAGCACACACCTCTATGTTCACGCCTAGTTCACGCCTTCTAATTACGTATTATTACCACGTGTGTGTTTTATCTTGTTTCACTCAGCTGTTACGCCTACTGTATTGGTTTCTATAATGTAACTCAAGTATATAAGCTATGTATTGTCAATAAAATATTGCTCTATCCCTTCCTGCACCCCAGTGGTGGCAGGAACAAGATATCCGGTCATGACCATTCCTTTTTAAGGAATAAAACCCCTAAGAACTCTAACACCACGGACTCTGCCTTTTTCTTTCCGATTGAGTTATTATTGATTAAGTACTTACCTGCATAGAAATTAGGACGGTAAATCAAATATTTACCACATTATTTTGGCGCCCGAATAGGGACCCCTCCCCCACCTCACGCGCCGGTTGGTGCGTTGCAAGCTCTGTCCCCTGCCATCAGTTAGACGGAAACTACGCGTACTGGCAGGATTTCCTGTATCTCCCTCTGGCCCACGGAGGCGACGAAGACTGCAATCAGCACCCAGACGAGGCGGTGAGGAGCGCGGAGGATCCCGACCAGAGCCTAGTCGAAAGAAGCAAGGTCCGAGGTGTCAAGAGGCCCACCAGTTTTCCGAAGTATCAACGTGTCGAGTCGAGTCGAGTCCGGTCCAGTCCAGTCGAGTTTTCCGAGGCCTTCTGTTTTCCGTGCTTCCCGGTGAGTACCATTGCTGGGACGTATCTAGACGGGTTTGGGTACACAAATTCGGTCTGCACTGTTTTAGACAGTGTATCTGTACTGTTTAGCAGTATATCAGTTATCCTAGTTCTTGCACTGTTACCAGCAGTGTATCTGTGCTGTTTAGCAGTACATCCAGTATAGGGGGTAGTCATATATGTTTCAAATGTCTCTTTTTATGTGTTTGATGTCGTGGTACGAGTGACTGTTTCTAATGTGCATTATTGTGTTCTGGTGTAACTAATTGTGTTCAGAGTCCGAATTAAACAGCCAGGATTGAGCATTCAGTACTAAGTAGACAAGATGCCGTTTTTCAATAAGTTAAAACAGATAGGAACTAGAAAAGGGATACTAGAGGAAGAAATTCCTATCCCCCCTAGGGACACTCCTGGAAACTTTATGTATCAGAAACATGGCATAGACGCCATATTGTATCTAGATTTATGGGCCGATTATACTAAGCATCTAGACGAAAGACACAGATGGCCTGTTACCGGAACATGGGATGCCGAGTGCATCATGAAGGTAGAAGAAGCATTATGGAAAAAGAAAGCCAGACAATCTCAGAAAGACGCCATAGAATTTTGGCGTAAAGAATCACATAAACGTGCTGAAAAAGCACTCCGTAGAGAAGACAGACATAGAGAAGAATCAGATAAAGCCCGAGAAAACGAATTAGTTACTGAAGGGATTCGAGTAAAATCAGAACAAGTAGACCGCCCACGAAACAATCTTGTAAATGGTATGTACTTAGTAGCAGAAGGTACGCCTGAGGCCACTTCAGAAATGCCGAAAAATCTGCCACCACCATTGGTTCCAATTAAAGTAAAACACAGGACTACTAAAGACATCTTTCTGAATTCCTATCTAAATGATGTAGCACCCGCTTACACAAATCCACGTGCCCTCGTCCCGCCTACTGACGGTGACGGAGATGGCAACACGCCTCCAGATCGCACCCCGCCATTACCGCAACAAGTTCCCCCTGACCGACAGCCTGTCGTTCCTCCACCTCCACCACTCCCCTCACCTAAGGTTAAGATACCGAATCCGCTTGCGCTAGATCATCCTAAAAGACAAGTTCAAGTACAGATACAGACTCCACAGAGAGATAATGCTCAAGCCTCCGCCTCAGGAGGCGCGACCGGGGGTTACCAGACCCCGCCAGCAACACATAGATTAAACCTTAGGGACATGCAGAGGCCCTTTACAATCCAATCACCCCGTCTCGACATACTTAAAGAACCGCTTCAAGTTTGCAGATACGACCCAGTACCCGGTAAAGACGATAGGATGTTGATGGCATCGCTACGTTTACGACAAGCTACAGATTACCTAGTGTTATTCTCAGGAATGAAAGAGCACCTAGATAGGATATATCATTTTGTCCGGACTGGGGAAAACCCTGAAAGTATTAAAGAAGCCATGGCACATCAGAAAGTCGACACTCAAGCATATATACTACGTTTTTTCATAAATTGCTTAATAAGAGAACGAGACAGGCCTGAGACAGAACAGGATGAAATGGATGCCCTAACAAAGTGGGGTCAAAATATAGCCGAAGGAAAGCATGATAAACAGAATTGCATAGCCAGTATGTACAGGAAAATAAGAAGAGCAGTAATAGAAGTACACGAGAATGAGAAAGAAGAAGCTTCCTCTGAAGAGGAGGAAGGATCTGAAGAACCAGAAAAGACTACAGACATGATAGCGTATGTAGGTAAAGGAACTTATCTTAGGAAAGGCATTCGTCCAGAAAGCAAGAGAGTCTTCCTCTCTGGCATAACAAAACCGAATTCTCCTGAACATCAGTTTCAAGAGACTGATAAAATGCTTCGAGAACGAATGGGGTACCATGTACTAAATTCTATGGATGAACAAGAACTAGCCCGGTCAGCTGTACTATGGGCTGACAATCCGAACATATACAATGATGACACCGTAGCGCAGACATTCCTGAACCTTTCCCCAGACGAGCAGAAATTAGCAGGTGTATACATGATTCAGCACCTCCTCACGTTATTCAGACATCAACATTCTGACCCAGGTCCCTTACACGATACATTAGAAGCACTACTCATGGGTAGATGGAGAGGCCTAAGTACCAAGTTAATTCAAATAATTCTAGAACAACGGCACAAATATAACACGTTCTTAAGCTCCGAATACGTTCCCGCTCCGCCCCCAGAAAGAAAAATGTATCATATGGAGCGTCTGCATGGCAGTGAAAGTCAGAACCCCTTACGAGAAGTACACCCAGTCATGGGTACTGATAACGCCCTGAAACGTGTGTATGTACACACACCTCTGACCAAGTTAGAACTATTGGAAATGAAGAAACTAGTACCGTGTCACGATAAAGACCCTGCAGGTTTTCACAGAGAACTTAAAGACATGTTACTGATGGGAGATTACACATATGAAGATATTATGAAAATGTTAAAGGTACTGCTGCCCACGGGCATCTACGAGAAGCTGAAGGAAAGAGAATGGGAGGTGGGAGATAAAAAGATTGTGTGGACAGAAATAGAGGACGAGGAGAAACTTTGTACCCCTGGGCTAGGCCTTGGGGAGAAAACTAAAGCATTACCAGGTTTAATAGTACAGGTTCTGCCAAGATTACTGACAACTAGAAAGGAAGACTGGGACGCAATTTCGGCCTGTAAACAGAAACACGATGAAGATACTAGTGACTTCTATTCAAGATTCGAGAAATGTTTTATTATCAATAGTGGCCTTAAGCCGAGTAGCGAGTCGTACCCGCATCTTTTTGTATCAAAACTAGTCGAGAATTCCCTGCCATTAGTCAAGAACCGCGTGTACAAAGTTGAAAGTACTTGGCAAGCAAATACGCCATCCCAGATGTTACAGATGTTACAATACCATCAGAACAGAATTAGAGAAGAACAGGATCAGGAACAGAAACGTATGAAAGACACGAAAATGAAAATGTTAGTGGCCCAGTCGGTTCCAGCCGACGGTCAGAGAAAGGGTACGACCCAGACAGGTCACGCCGCAGCTCCCGTTAAAGGGACATGCAATTATTGCAAGCAGCCAGGTCACTACGTACATGAATGCCCAGTTCTGAAACATAATATATCCACAGGTAAAACTAAAGAAAGACCGCATCCACCTAGACAAAATCAGGGTCAGCAACAGACTTCACAGAATATACAGCCCATGCAGAATACACAGCCTATGCATGTTTCACCACATGCAGCACAGACAGTAGCGGTACCACAGAGACAGTCACAGTCACAGCCACAGCCCATTGCCGCGACTCAGCAAGTCTCGCAGCAGGTGTACCAGTATGCCCAATCTGATTACCCCGATTATCAACGATACACATGAAACAGCCTAGAGAGGGAGGGTGGCTTGCCTCTTATTGAAATTCCTGTAGATCAAGAGGGTCCTTATGTACACTGTCAAGTATTGGGAAAAGACAGAAAGTTTTTAATTGACACAGGGGCAAGTCGCACCACAATCAGCCATGATGAAGTCCCAGGGGCACCCCTCTCAGGCTCACAGAATGTTTCCCTTGGTTTTTCAGGACAGCCTATTGTAAATGAGGTATCGAAACCAGTCCCCCTGGCTGTGGGTCCATTATCACGTGTTACAGACTTGTTACTTACGAAATCTTGTCCAGAAAATCTGTTAGGAATAAAAACATTGAAGGCTCTAGGAGCTGTGATCTGTTGTTCTCCGGAAGGAGTTAGACTTTTCTTGAGAGACTTTAAGGGTCATTATGTATTACGAGAGTTTGATGTCAGATTGAAAAATGTACCGGATCACTTATGGGCAAAAGGCCCAACTGACGTAGGTTGTATGCACATTACACCATACCGTGTTACACTCAAACAAGGTGTTGTTCTACCCAGAATCAGACAATACAAGTTACCACCCGATGCTGTAGTGGCTTTACTGGAAATCATTGAAGAGCTCATTGCCCAAGGAGTGGTCGTAGAGACCGACTCCAATATCTGTAATTCCCCTATCATTCCGATTCTTAAACGTACTGATCCCAATGCACCGCCAGTATATCGGCTGGTGATTAATTTAAGAGAACTGAATAAATGTCTTGTTCCACAGTACCCTGTGGTTCCCGACATCTCTTCCCTATTGACTGCTATTGATTCAGAAGCAACGTTCTTTACTGTAATTGACCTCAAGAACGCCTTCTTCAGTGTACCTATTGACCCGGAGAGCCAATATCTCTTCGGATTCAGTTTAAATGGACGAAGTTTCAAATTTTCACGCGCACCTCTAGGATTCACAGAAAGCCCCAGCATCTATAGCCAAGCACTGAAAAGACAACTTGATTGTATCATAATGCCAGTTAACACTGCCTTACTGCAATACGTCGATGATCTGCTGATCACCGCACGAAGTGAGCCCGAATGTGAACAAGCATCACTGACAGTTTTACATTTTCTGGCCGACAAGGGACACAAGGTGTCTCCTTCGAAGCTACAATTCTGTGTTCAGCAAGTTGTGTACTTGGGTCACTTGCTGTCCAAAGTGGGGAGACAGCTCACTCCCGATCGCATTCAGTTAATTATAAATATGCCACAACCCCAGACACAAAAGGAAGTGCGGGCCTTTATAGGCCTCACCTCGTACTGCAGACAATGGATTCCCCAGTATGCATATCTAGCTAAACCACTGATTCAGTTAACAACACAGGAGGCAGCGACTTCGACTGCCCTCCCTTGGACTCAGGAACATACACAGGCTTTTGAGGAATTAAAGAAAGCTTTATGTCAAGCACCAGTTCTAGCGACACCATGTTACAGCAAACCGTTCACACTTTTTGTTACAGAACGTGATGGTACAGCATTGTCTGTCCTCACTCAAGACCAAGCAGGTTCACATAAGCCTTGCGCTTATTTTTCAAGTACACTGGATTCAGTAGCTCAGGCACTCCCTGCGTGCTTGAAGTCAGTAGCAGCAACAGCACTAGCAATCAGACAGAGCGACTCAATTGTTTTAGGACATCAATTAACAGTACAAGTTCCACATTCTGTAGAGGTTCTTTTAAACAGAACTCAGACTCAGCACTTGACTATAGCACGACTGACAGGTTATGAATTGACACTATTCCAGCCACACATAGAAATCAGACGCTGCAGCATTCTGAATCCCGCAACATTGTTACCTACAATTATGACAGATCCAGCCCCGCATGATTGTATAGAGATCATTAATACAGTAACAAAGCCTCGACGAGACTTAACAGATGTCCCACTGACAAATCCAGACCTGACACTTTACGTGGATGGTTCATGCATGAGAACAAGTACAGGAGAATTAGTGGCCGCATATGCAGTGACCACTGAAACTGAAGTTAAGGAAACACATCGTATTGACACACTGTCTGCTCAAGCGGCGGAGCTCATCGCTCTGACCCGAGCTTGTATACTAGCCAAGAACAGAAATGTTAACATATACACTGATTCCCGTTATGCGTTCGGAGTCGTACACGACTTCGGAATGTTATGGCAAGAACGAGGTTTCTTGACCTCTCATGGTGCCAAGATACAACACGGTCCCCTCATTCAAGCACTGTTAGAAGCAATACATCTGCCTTCAGTCATATCCGTCATGAAGTGTAAAGCACATACTAAAGTTACGGATTCTGTTTCCCAGGGTAATGACCTGGCAGACCAGACAGCAAAACATACAGCATTGACTCACACCCAGACTACCGATGTGACAAAGACAATAGTACCAACACAGTGTATGTCAGTCCGGGATCCCACCCTAGATGTAATCGATATCCAGACACATGCTACTTCAGATGAAATAAAGAAATGGACTGAACTAGGAGGGATCCAGACAGATCAAGGATGGGTCACGAAGGGAAAATCTACATGGTTTCTCCCCGACTCAATGGTTCAAATCATGATAAATACAGCACATAGTCCAGCACATCTAGGAGAGAAAGCTATGTTAGACAGTTTACAGAATCTCTGGTACAACAAACACTTACGAGCAGCAGCAAAACAGAAAGTGCGTACTTGCATGATCTGTTGTCAGTTCAATCCCGGTAAAAGCGTTCCTGTAGAGCAAGGTGGATTCCATCCTCCCGATCACCCTTTTGAAGTCCCCCAGATGGATTATTTAGTCTTTAGTGTCTGATTATGCCTTTCTACAAGGCCTGCGGCTTCGGGATGTCTGACACAATGGAATCTCCACTGATACCCTAGCAGAAGGGAAACATGCCTCATAAGTTCGGATGAGAACGGCTGTCCGTTATCTGAGTACACGACACGAGGCAAGCCGTACCGTATTAAAGTAAAACACAGGACTACTAAAGACATCTTTCTGAATTCCTATCTAAATGATGTAGCACCCGCTTACACAAATCCACGTGCCCTCGTCCCGCCTACTGACGGTGACGGAGATGGCAACACGCCTCCAGATCGCACCCCGCCATTACCGCAACAAGTTCCCCCTGACCGACAGCCTGTCGTTCCTCCACCTCCACCACTCCCCTCACCTAAGGTTAAGATACCGAATCCGCTTGCGCTAGATCATCCTAAAAGACAAGTTCAAGTACAGATACAGACTCCACAGAGAGATAATGCTCAAGCCTCCGCCTCAGGAGGCGCGACCGGGGGTTACCAGACCCCGCCAGCAACACATAGATTAAACCTTAGGGACATGCAGAGGCCCTTTACAATCCAATCACCCCGTCTCGACATACTTAAAGAACCGCTTCAAGTTTGCAGATACGATCCAGTACCCGGTAAAGACGATAGGATGTTGATGGCATCGCTACGTTTACGACAAGCTACAGATTACCTAGTGTTATTCTCAGGAATGAAAGAGCACCTAGATAGGATATATCATTTTGTCCGGACTGGGGAAAACCCTGAAAGTATTAAAGAAGCCATGGCACATCAGAAAGTCGACACTCAAGCATATATACTACGTTTTATCATAAATTGCTTAATAAGAGAACGAGACAGGCCTGAGACAGAACAGGATGAAATGGATGCCCTAACAAAGTGGGGTCAAAATATAGCCGAAGGAAAGCATGATAAACAGAATTGCATAGCCAGTATGTACAGGAAAATAAGAAGAGCAGTAATAGAAGTGATTATGTTCTTTTTAAGTCTCCTGATTATTGTTGCTAGCATATTGCTTCCCATATACTACCCTATCTTCAAACGTGAACAATCTGCTTTCAATGTTTCCGCTGAACATTCTTTTAGTGAATTACCTCCCCATGAACTTTCTTACAGACTCGCGCTGCGCAACAACACATTCATTAGTATGTTACACCATTCCCATCAGACTAACAATGCTACAAACTGTTGGATATGTGGCCGACTCCCTCCCTACCAGAAATACAAGGGAGTTCTGCCCCTCTTTCCGTACCCGTTCACTCATAATGGCTCCTGTGGTGCATGGTTTAGAATAATTAATTCCTTAGATCCTGATGTTGCTGTTTTTAAAGGGAGCTGGGTTTGGGGAAACTTGAACTTAGTTCTGCTTAATGCCTGTTACCCTGACAAGAAGGGGCTCCCCACTAGAGTAGGAACTGATCTAGAAAATGAAGTATATGGATTAGGTAATTATACAATTAACCTTATGATTCTCACTTTCGAATCCGAAGCCGCACCAGTTCTCCCTGCTATGTCAGTACTACCAGTCACAGGTGACTTATGTGTCAGAAAGAAGGGTTCAGTACACTTAGGTCATAGTAAATGTACTACTGTGGTCGAATTCAGTGATCATGGCAAGTCCTCCTTTAAAGCTACTCGTCATTCCTACTTTGTTTGTGGCCATACCGCATACATACGCTTACCTCCAGATTGGGATGGTACCTGTTACATTGCCTTCCTTCTGCCACCTGTTTTCCTAGCCCCTCCTGATTATCACAGAAATACAAATCTAGTTAAGAGTAGACTCAGAAGAGATCTCCCGATTGTCGACTATACCGAAACGGCATGGGAGCAATACACAGATTTCAATAAGGGATTCTTTTTCTTCACAGGCCCCGTCCAAAACAGTAAATGAATACGTAGATTAACCAGAACACTCGAAGCAGTAGTAAATGAAACTGGCTCCGCTCTAGGTAACTTAACAGAGGAACAGTCTGCTATGCGGATTGTTGTTCTTCAGAATCGTCTTGTTATTGACGTCATCTTGGCAGATAGAGGTGGAGCCTGTAAGGTCATCGGGTCAAGTTGCTGTGTTTTCATTCCAGAAAACGCGCCAACTGTCTACAAAGCTATTACACGTCTTCATAAGATTGCAAGTTCGATACATCAGAATCCAGGCACCTGGACTTGGTCCAGTTGGTTCTGGACAACGTTAACCGCTTGGGGATGGAAGATCCTATCCTTCCTAGGCATTGCCCTTGTCATAGTAGTCAGTTGTTGCCTGTGCCTACAGTGTGGGCCAGCGATTTGTGGACTATGCGCCACATCGTGCATTGAACATTCCAGTTTTCTCTCAAACCGACAACGGAAGAGAGACGAGCAAATGATGTTACAAGAACAGACTGATCGATTCATGAGGATCGCGATATCATGAAGGGTCCGTAGGGAACAAGGAGGGAATGAGGAAATATAAATTTTTGGTCAAGTTATGTTCCCTATCGTGTACCCCACCGTCTCCATGTACGAGCTTAAAGTGCATGTAACTTCCCTCCTGTGCCAGCTATGAAGACGCAAATACATTTGCGTCCAACGTTAACATGTCCTCTTTCAGACCCACCCAAAATGGGTTGAATAGTCCGTTCCTAAGTATGCCATGCCAACGTCTTTTTGTGGTGTACTTTACACGTTTTTCAGCTCTGGCGAAGCAGGCCCTGAATTCTGCCATCGAGCCTTTTTTCCTTTTTCTGACTCTGAAAGCCTCAGCCCAGGCTGTCTCTGTACCCGTGACCTCTGCCTTACTCCCTGCGCGGCTCCGCGTTTAGCTCAGCCTGCTGCCTGCCAAGACTGAATTCAACCTTCGAGTTATCTGTTCCGCTCTCCGAAAATGCATTCCTGCCTACTAGTTTAAGTAAACATCCCCCCAGCTGCAGAGCGAAGGGCCTGGCCTTACTGTCTCCGTGCAAGTAATTCATAGCCTCTGTTACCATGGCAGGCCCATGCTCCTCGCATCTCATGCAGACACTTAGACGCTTATACACGCACTCACAGTCAGTATAGAATAGCTTCTGCCCCAGAGACCTTTCCGCCCAGATAGTATGGTTCCCAAACATCAGATATCAGATATGATAGAGGTACGAGTTGATCTGACATGCCAGACTTCTGTCTCTTTCCGCCATTGTAAATGTCAAGTCCCCTGCACCCTCCAGTTTCACGTCAATCATACGTCATGCAGCTGCGCGCGCATCCAGGCCTCAGATTTCTGCTGACATTGCAAGATTCTGCTTTTTGTTGCCACCCACTTATGACACCTACTTATGACGTTTCTAGCACACACCTCTGTTCACGCCTAGTTCACGCCTTCTAATTACGTATTATTACCACGTGTGTGTTTTATCTTGTTTCACTCAGCTGTTACGCCTACTGTATTGGTTTCTATAATGTAACTCAAGTATATAAGCTATGTATTGTCAATAAAATATTGCTCTATCCCTTCCTGCGCCCCAGTGGTGGCAGGAACAAGATATCCGGTCATGACCATTCCTTTTTAAGGAATAAAACCCCTAAGAACTCTAACACCACGGACTCTGCCTTTTTCTTTCCGATTGAGTTATTATTGATTAAGTACTTCCCTGCATAGAAATTAGGACGGTAAATCAAATATTTACCACAGAAGAGGAATATGTAGCTACTTGCAGGAAAACCCTCTTCAGGCCCGATATGGCACGCTTGATTCTATCACAACATAACCTAAAAGGAAGAAGTAAAACCTTATTTAAAAGTTCTAACTTTCTATGGAGAGCGTCCCTAAAAGCCTGAAATTTGGAGCTAATGCAGTCGACAACATTTGTGTTGGTACTTGCATCCTTGAGAGGTGGCAAAGAGCCTAGACTGCCCTTTCGATCCATACTTTCCTGATTATTCCACGAGTGACGGGGGGGGGTTCTTTGACCAAAGTCATCCACAATTGATGGTCTAGCACCCATTGGCAGAGCCGCACAATGAACCTGATCCTCCGCCTGGATTACGTTCTTAGTGGGGGATGCGACTCTTGTCGGAGCAACTCCATGGTGTGCACTCAAGGAATCCTCCCCTCCTAGTTGGTCCAACTTATGCTCTACATTTGTGATTTCCTTCTCCAAGGCACCCACCGCAGAGGAACGGCAGGATACTTGGTTTCTCATGTTGAGGCTTGGCAGCTTGCGTCATACTCCTCGAAGAGGCATGACCATTAGTCTTACGTTTACCCATCAGAAATAGTAATAGACACGGTCCTCAACGATCACCAATGTGTTAATGTCACAAGCAGTACAACAGCACTCGCTAATTACAAGCTGCAATGTCTCAAAGATTAATTAAGAGGAGTGGCAAAAGCCCCCCCTGATCAGGGTTGTAACCTCTAGAGCACGATCAGTGCTCTGGGCGAATATAAACCAAGCACAATTCATTGAACGGCATACAGCTGGACAAGTCAGAGCAGACGGGGGAAGTTCTCGGGCCTGGTTTAAAGTAAAGAGGGTAGAATCCTTACCAGGTGTCCTCTTCATAAGATTCCCACCAGAAACACTGGGTGCTGTAGTGTTAGCGGCCAAGAGGGGTGGCCATGGCCCAGCCACCTCCGGCCTCTGACAGGCACCGACTGGCCCGCCCTTGGCCCGGCCGCAGCCCGGGCAGTGGGGCACACCAACACGCAGCTACACAGTTCAGGTGGGATAATTGTTGGGGCCACCTCATGGGGCCCTGATGCACTTGGACTATGAAGTCTCAATGTGTAAAGTTCCTGAATGTCCCGCACAGCGGGCCACACCAACATGCTTTGCAGCACTGGCACAGCTCAGGTGGGATAATTGCTGGAGCTGCCTCCTAGGGCCCTGATGCTCCTGGACTATGTAGTCCCAACTTGTGTCAAGCTCATGAATATTAAGAGTTTAAAACGTTGCTTTGTTGCTGAACATTTCACTTAACTATGATGTTACTTTAACCTTTGGTTTTTTCAGTGAATTTCTAGGATTTTTAAAGTATTAAAAGTATTTAAAGTAAAGTATTATTTTATCAGTGGCGGCTCCTACGTAAAGGCCGAGGAGTGTCGCCCCACTGCTTTACAGCAGCAAAATAAAATGATAAATACTTGATGTTATTATTTTGTCGTGCTGTTGCAGATTTGCAGGGCGGGGCTCCTGCGGTGACAGAGGAGCAGGGAGAGTGGTGAGCACACTCTGTAAGTACACATGAATGTTTGACCGGCTATCTCGGGCCAGCCAAATATTTATACGCAGTTTGCCTGTTCTCCAGCCAGACTGTATTGCCACCTGGGTGGACATGCCCAGGCTCCCACTCCTTGTCTGAGTGCTGAATCACGGTGCTCAGACCAATCACAACGTTGCATTGCAGTGTTGTGATTGACTTAGTGGAGCCTGCGTGCGCTTCCTATTCTAGTCCGAAGAGGAACGACAGAGGAGAGACGCGGCGAGGAGGTACGTTTTTTTTCTTCTTTTTTCCACCCCGTCACCCCAATCCATGCCGGCCGCCACTGTATTTTTTTACCACAAGTAAAGCCAACCCACACAGCCATTGACCCTGCGGTCAACCCCCCTATAGGTAGGCAGCCATGTGCAGCGGGGGATTGGCCACAAGAAGACAATCAACCCCACAAAGTGCATGGGCTTGGGTTGTACATGGCGAGAAGTTGGCCACAGCGGCTAACACCCCCCACATACATGCAAACAACCCCATGCGGCACAGGGACTTTGGCCATGCACAGCAGGGGCAAGCCTCAAGGCCCCATGGACCCCATCACCTGGGGCCAAAATATATATATATAAAGGAGAGGGGGCATGCAGCTCCCCTACTCAAGGCTTAATAGGCCCCGGGGACCCCATCTCCAGGGTTGAATATCATTAAAAAGGGCAGGGGGCCGTGTGCCCCAGAGCCTCATTAGGCATTGGGACCCCATCCCTGGGGCTAAATTCAATTAAAAAGGGGAGGGGCATGCAGGTCCTTCCCCCACCCTCATGAGGTCCTGGGGGGCTCTCCCCGAGCCTTTTTGGGCCCCAGGACCCCATCCTCAGTGCTGCATTTTATTAAAAAGGGGAGGGGGACTGCACGTCCCCCTTCGCTGACCCTTCAAAGGACAGAGGACTCCATCGCCCGGGTTTGTATTTTATTAGAAAGGAGAGGGGGGGCCCTTTTCAAGCCCTTCTTGGGTCCCGGAGACTTTATCCCTTGACCTGTCAGTTTTTTAAAAGGGATGGGCCCCACTTCCCCAAGCCTTTATTTTGGCCTAGTCGATCACATTCCCTGGGGCCTCCATTAAATATAGGTGGATGCCCACCATGGCACCCAGCCACAACTTTGTGGGGGGCCACAGGTGTAGCTCCAGGACCCCTGCGGCCCAAGCCAGCTGCCTGCTTGGTGCGGGAGCCAGCATTGCTCTCTCCTGGAAGGAACAGCTGCTTTTTGCATGCTTCCTCCGAACTGGAGCAATATGTGTTTTGTTCCCCTGCACACATCAGTGCGGGCAAGAAAGCAGAACGCAAGTCAGCTTCCAGATAACATGAGTGTTTTTAAAAGCTGAACAAGAATTTGAATGGAGAACTGTCGCACTCAAGGTGAGTTGTGGTTTAAAAAGTTGTTGACAAGTGATTAGGTGCTAGGTGAGTTTTTAAAAGCTCCCAGTGGCTGGGAGCAGACTTGTATGATTGCTTCTGTGTGGCAGGAGATTTAAAAATGGTTCCGTTAGACGGGGGCAAACATATTTTTTGGGGAAACTACTGTGTAGGGGGATGGGCTCCCCTGGACCCAGTCATTGAGCCGGGAAGGTGGGCCTTTAATGGCTCAGGGAGGGAAGCTGCGTACCCCCACCTCCCTTTTAAAAATGTTTCACAGCCCCAACGGATAGGGTCCCCGGAGGCTTTTTAAGGGCTGCCACCAGGACCTTTCACCAACCCAGTCTGAATGCAGCCAACCCCCCGCAGGCTTCAAACACCATGCTGCACACAGCTTTGGTGTGCGTGGTCCAGAGATGGCCTTTGAGCCCCTGAGACCCCATCCCACGGTGCCACAATATATATATTGAGGGGAGGGGGCATGCAGACCCCTCCCCATGTCTTAATAGGCCCTGGGTACCCCATCCGGAGACCCAAATTCCATTAAAAAGGAGAGGGGGGGTGTGTCCAAGATGGCGGCATGATCGGACGCAGGTCTCCGAAGCTCCCTGCCCGATCCCGCCTAAACGCCGTAAACTTCCCCTAATCTCCCTCTGGAAAGCGAGATACAGCATAAAGGACG
This sequence comes from Lissotriton vulgaris, assembly GCF_964263255.1. Lineage (NCBI taxonomy): Eukaryota > Metazoa > Chordata > Amphibia > Caudata > Salamandridae > Lissotriton > Lissotriton vulgaris. Next base: position 544,072,777 of record NC_141698.1, on the reverse strand, counting down.
GTGCAGCATAGATGCGGTGACCCCGGAGTGAAACTATCAGCCTGCGAGCTTCGTCCGGGAACCCGGACGGGAGAAGACGCTACTCCGCGGTCTCTAATGGCGGCCGCGCCGGAGACCTGAACGGCTTAGGTGCCGCTGCTTCGGAGTCTCTGAAGCGGACTGGGCGAACCTGCACCACTGAAAGCTGAGAGATCTGCTCTGCACTCCCCGCCGATACCACCAGAGTTGTGGGGACAGGAGGCGACATATCACCACCCCAGCGACCCGGCCGGCGATCAAGGAGGACCCAGCCGAGGGTCGCGAAAATAGAGGCCCCGGCTCCGGGCCTACCTCTCAGACGCCTTGGTGCGGCCGGTCGGAGCGACCCTGCACAGCCAAGTCGGGCCCTGCTAACGGCGGACTGCACGGCGCAACCTCCCCCACAATAAGTTGGGCGTTTGGCAGCCACACACGGCCCGGTGCGGCCCCAGCGCGACCATAGGTGGCAGCGCCGATGAGGCCTCACTGTCCACAGCAAAAGGGCCTACTCGGAGAGGGAGCGGAGCGGAGCGGCGCTGGGACACCGGACTAGGAGGACGGACCGCTCCCGATACAGCGACCGTAGAGGTGAGGAGAGCTGAGGTGGGCACCGGAGGAGGCTCGGGGGGCACCATCGAGCCCCCGGCGTAGGGTTGGCTAAAGAGGCCGGAGCCGCACCACGTGGGAGGATAACCCGGGCACATTGAACTGGGACACTGTGGGCCACCATTGACGTACCCCTACTGCACAATACTGCATAGTGTACCAGCGAAGGGACTTATAGCTGCCTGAGAAAGGGCCGTTCTCACTGCCCTCTGGGTCAGCAGGAGGGCGGCCGGCGACATTTGTTGTCCTGACCCCGAGTGTCGTGGGGAGTTACCTGGACTGCGCTGGTGAAATCTACCCCCAAAAGTTACACCACCATCCTCCTGCATCCATCACAAGCCCCAAAACCCACCGCCTACTTGTCTCTGAGGCTGCCCACGCCATGGCGGGACAAAGGGGGAAGAAAGGGCCCCAGACACTCCCGGAACTGTTGGCTAAGTCCCAGCCCAAGCCCAACAAGGACCCACCGTCCCCGGTGACCGCGAAATCGCAGCCAACACCGACGGATGACCAAGTGCCCATTACCAGATCCTTTCTAGAGACATTATTTAACTTGCTCAGGGAGGACTTCAAATCCCTAAAGCAGGAAGTGGCGGGTGAAGTCCGAGAGCTCCGGCGCGATGTGGAGGGCCTCGGAGGATGCGTGGTCGCTGTTGAAGAGGCTGACCAGACTAGAAGCGAGGAAATTGCGCAGCTCCAACAAGAGGTCCTGCGCCTCACAGACCAACAGCTCGACCTCCAAGCCCACGCGGAGGACCTTGAAAACCGTTCCCGTCGAAACAACATACGGGTACGGAGGTCCCTCAAAAGGAAGAGGAGACTGATATTACAGGATACCTACAAGCCCTCTTCAGGAGCATATTGGGGGAACCTGCGGACTTCGCCATTCGCATTGACAGGGCGCACAGAGTTGGGCTGCCTCGACGAGCCCCAGCCCCGCCACCAGACATCCTGGCTTTCCTCCCTGACTTTCTGTTAAAGGAGCGGATTCTCCAAGAGGCTCGGCGAGCCCAGTCCCTTCAGTTTCAGGGTCATCCCATCGCCCTATACCGGGACCTCTCCACCATCACTCTACAAAAAAGAAAGGAATTCAAACGTGCAACGGACTTCCTACGACAACAAGAGATCCCCTACTCGTGGGGACACCCGTTTTGAATAATATTCAAATGGAATGGACGTTTACATCAGTTACGGTCACTCAAAGACACTTGCATCCTCCTGGGACTTGACCAGGAAGATGATGAACCTATGTCAAGAGAATCACAAGGACCGTCCAAGGGGGGCTGGCGAACAGTGAGTCATAAACGATCCCCGTCACACCGCCTTAAACCAGACGCCTCTGTCATCTCACAGGAACGCGCAACAGCTGTGGCAGAGGTGGCCAAAGAAACTTCTACATCTGAGTGAATGATTCCTTTCCAAGGGAGGTTACCTATAGCACACATTTTGCCCCGGCGGCGGGAAGGGGTCGGGTGGGGGGGCCGGAGAGGCCGCCGTCGGAAATTACCCTTTCAGAACACTCTACCACGGCCCTGTGCGGACTAACAGGACTGGGACTATGCATTTCTTTGGTTTTGGGGTTGGGAAGGGGGAGTTGGGAGGGGGGGGGGGTAATTCTCTAGCTTCAGAACAGACTACTTTTAACTTGAGCATACAGTTTGATTTTTGGATTGTTTGGGGGGGGTTTGGATCGTGGGAGGGTCCGAGGGCGGGAACCAGTGTGCCAGAAGAGTTCTATTGAATGCAGAATTGACATGTCATTCCTACGCCAGTTACGATTCATGACGGCTAAATACCACCGGAAGGTCGAGGGGGGTCTGCGAGGTCACAAAGGGGGTTACTGTTTGCGATCTGATGCGCCGATGCACCACATACACGGGATGATGACTCTGAGCTACGCCACATGTTCACTGGGCCATGACTGATACCATCCTTAGAATATTGACCCTCAATGTGAAAGGGTTGAATAACCCCGTTAAGAGAAGAGCTATTATCTCCTACCTAGAAAACTCGGTTTATTACAGGAGACCCACCTCTTGCAAAAGGACTGGCATAGAATGCGTTCCCACGCCTTCCCACAGCAACTCTTTTCCTCCCTCCCCACGAAAAATGCCGGGGTGGCGATCCTAATATCTAAACACTTTCGAGGATGGGTGGGAAACAAGGTGGGGGAGATTAAGGGCCGCCTGTTAACACACACGTTTCAGCTAGGAGATACACATCTCACAATTGGCTCCCTTTATGCCCCGAATACAGGACAAGAGGCCTTTCTGAAAGGCGCTGTCTCAAAGGCGCTTCAATCCTCACACTCACCCTTACTCCTAGGTGGGGATTTCAACATCGTTATGGACACACATGCTGATAGGTCAGGGCACCGCTATGGAGGGACTGGTGCGGTCTCGTCAAATGGACTTGAGTGGCTAAGAGATAGGGGATTGGTAGACCTCTGGAGGACCAAACACCCGACTGCATCGCAGTTCACCTTTTACTCGCATGTGCATCGCACATACCCTAGGCTCGATCATTTCCTAGGCTCCTCAGAGCTGCTCAAAACTCTTGAGGATGTTAGCATACTACCTGCAGCCATTTCCGACCATGACGCAGTAGAACTGTCACTCAGACTTCGCGCGGCCCATCGTCCCCGGGGCTCGTGGCGCCTACGCGAAACCTTACTGCAACGACCAGACGTCACTAAAAGAATTAGCGATTGCATTACTGACTATCTGGCCACTAACGACACGCCGGGAATCTCCATGACGGCTCACTGGGGAGCCCTGAAATCGGGCACTCGCGGCGAATTAATTGCCATAGCAGCAGCTGAGGCCAAAGATCGCAAAACTAAAAGAGACGACCTCACAGCGCGCGTCGCGGAATTGGAAACGGTCCACAGTCGCACCTGCGCTCCACGTGTTTGGAAGCAGTTAAAAGCAGCTAGGGTCCAACTAGCCAGCCTGGATACCGACAGGGCGGATTTTGCGGCCCTCCGCCTTCGACATACCTATTATGTCGGGGGTAACAGAACTGGCCGTTTATTAGCCAGTGCTTTGAAGGCCAAGACCCAACGCTCTAAGATTACCGGTCTCACAGACGACACCGGGGCAGTTCTCACGGAAGATGTCCAGGTGGCCGAAGCATTCCGATCTTACTATGCCTCGTTATACGGGGTGGAAGAGACATCCCCTGCAGAAATAGATGCATACTTGAATACGACGGCCCTTACCGAGTTCTCCAAGGCAAACGTGGACGCCCTGGATGCCCCCATCCACCAGGATGAAGTACTGGCAGCCATATCCCGTTTGCGCCCGCTCAAATCCCCGGGACCCGACGGATTTCTGGCGGGATTTTATAAAATCTTCAGCCGGCAGATAGCTCCAGTGCTCACCCGCCTCTTCAATTCTTTCGAGGGCCCAGGCGCTATCCCCTCGGACATGCTGGCCGCGGAGGTAGTGGTATTGCCAAAACCCGGTAAAAAACCCACACACTGCTCTGCTTTCCGCCCTATTTCACTATTGAACCTTGACTTAAAGCTTTTTACTGGCATTCTTGCCGCACGCCTTGGCCCCTGCCTTCCCGGGATTTTGGAACCAGACCAATCAGGTTTTGTGCCCAACCGGCAATGCAGCAACAACACTAAAAGGGTACTCCATCTAATTGACAAATTGCATTTTCAAGCCTCAGACTCCGCACTACTTGCCATTGACGCGGAGAAGGCGTTCGACCGCGTGGACTGGACATATTTACAACAGGTCCTGAGGCGTTTCGGACTGGGTGACCGCTTCTGCTCTTGGATAGCATGTTGCTACCATCACCCCCAGGCTAAGGTCCTGCTGGGCGGCTTACGTTCAAACCCATTTGAAATTCAGCGCGGCAATAGACAAGGTTGTCCCCTTTCCCCCCCCCTTCTATTTGCCCTGTATATAGAGCCCCTAGCGCAGCAGGTCCGGGATAATCCCGAAATTAAGGGTATTAACTTCGGGCACGAACCCCACACGATTAGTTTATATGCAGATGATGTGATAGTCGCCCTTGACCACCCAGAGAGCTCCATACCCGCCTTCATGGAGGAACTTGACTCATTCAGCTCCGTCTCGGGATTCCGCATTAACAGAGGTAAATCTCTGATATTGCCGCTGGGCAAAAATGCACAGACACACGACTCTGCCATTGGACAAAGGAGCGGTCTTCAGCTGGCCGCCCAAGTACCGTACTTAGGGATTACCCATACCTCCTCAACAGAATCGACAGTATCAACCAACTACAAAGCCCTCGCCACCCAGATCCGGATGGATCTGGCGCGCTGGTCAAAACAGCCGCTCTCTTTACTGGGAAGGGTGGCAGCGGTGAAAATGTCGATCCTTCCTAGGATCCTCTATCTCTTCCAGACCATCCCGATCACGCCCCCGGCGGGCACCCTGAAAGAACTACAGGCCGCTCTCCATCATTTCATCTGGGAGGGGAAACGCGCACGTGTCCATAAACAATTGGCGTACAAGAGCATGGCCGAAGGGGGCCTTGGAGTCCCCAACCTGCTGCAGTACTTCCATGCCTCCTAACTCTGCTACCTAGTGGAGTGGTACAGGCCAGAGTCGGAGAAGAGATGGCTCTTCCAGGATAGAGCTATGGCGCAAACTCCGCTTTGGAGGATTCCATTCCTCGCCAGGCAACATCGACCACGATACTTATTAAAGTCACCTATTACTCGCACAACTCTACAAGTATGGGGTAGGGTTGCTCTCAGGAGAGGTTGGACAACCTTTCCTTCCCCATTCACCCCCATACTAGATAATGCAGAATTTCCTCTGGGCAATGACACAGGCGCATTCTCCCAACGGCGAGGTACTGCGTGTCGCTCTGCCGGCGACCTTTTCGATCATTTCAGAAATTTACAAAATGCTCACACCTCCACACACTCCAGATAAAACACCAGGTCAGAGGCGCTGGGAGGCTGAATTTGGTAGGACTTTAACAACTAAAGAATGGCGCTACGTATACTATAGGGCCTCGCACACCACACGTAAGCGGCAAGGGAAGCGGCAGTGAAACTGGCTATGTACTGGCACCTCACCCCGGTCCAGCTTCACAAAGGGAATCCATCACGTAGCGAGCTTTGTTGGAGGGGCTGCGGGGAACGGGGCACTCTAACCCATCTCCTTTGGGACTGTCAAGAAATTTGGAGCTACTGGGAGACGGTGCTGAATGACATTGACTCCACTTTTGAGACTGAAATCCCGAGATTCCCTGCATATGCTTTACTGGGTCTCCCCAATGCATTAACTTTCCCTCTGGGATCACCATACAGGCAGCCACGCAACATATCCTATCATTGTGGGGCTCGACGACTAAACCCACACACACGGGGTGGCTCCACAAGCTTTGGTTCACACTTGGGATGGAACGCATACAGGCCACACTTACCAACTCCACCGATGCATTTCGAAAAACGTGGCTTCCACTGTTGTCCCTCCTGTCCAAAGAATTCAATGAAGTCACATGTCCTAAATATCTTAGAGTTCTACGCCTCACTGACACCACACATGACTCTCGGTGACTTCTCGGCCACTCGCAGTAATCCTCACTGGCCCGCTGATAGACTTTTTGATACCAAATGGCACACTGGTTGGGGTGGGGGAGGAGGGGCCGGGACTGAGTTGGGCGGGGGGTTTTGGTTATTGTTGTTTTTATTATTTTACCTTCTTGCAATGCCCGACACTTGCATCTATGATATCGTAATATCTCCTTGGCATTATGTACCCCGCTTTGCTATTTAATCTTAGGGAAGACATGCTTGTCTGTCCCGTCCGCTGTATATGCCTAATGCCTCCACAATTTGTCACGATGTCTTCCTTTACTTCTGCTGGAAAAATCAATCAAACACATTTGAAACTAAAAAGGAGAGGGGGCCATGGGGTCCACCAGCCTGAGTCTCAATAGACATCAGAGACCCCGTTCCCCCAGGCTAAATTCAATTAGAAAAGAGGAGAGGCAAATACCTAGGCGTTTATATCACTAGAGATCCCGCCTCTGCGTGGTCGCTTAATATGGCCCCTCTGCTCCTGGCGGTCCAGGAGGAGACAGCTGTGTGGTCCCATCTTCCCTTATCTCTTTACGGCAGGTCCGCAATTTTTAAAATGGTTTCCTCTTGTACAGATTGCAAAATTACCCATATGCCATTCCTCCGTCCTGGTTCCGCCAAGTTAATGCTCTCCTGAACAGCTTCCTGTGGGATGGCGGGTGTTCCGGGTAGCCCTGGCCACCTGTGTCCAATCTACATACTGTGGGGGTATTGCAGCCGCAGATGTGCGATCTTATTATTGGGCATCCCAATTGTTGGTCATCAATGAATGGTGGTATAATCCACAAGATGACCCGGCTTATGCAGTGGAGAGGATCTTTTTCGAGGTCTATACACTGTTGGATTTCCTGTATAGTGCATCTGCCATAGACACCCCCCCCCGGCCTCTCGTACGGTGATTCAGATATGGAGAAGTGTTTCGTAGTCCATGGGTTGGTGGGGCATGCTGACACGCAAGACGCCCCTCTGGCGCTACATATGTCTCTGATCGGTCGTGGCGCTACCTGGGTTCCGTTGGTGGGATATGATTGGGATCTTGACGCTGGGAGATGTGATGCGCGGTCCTACCCTTATATCCTTCCAGTGGCTGCAGGAGGAGTTTGACCTACACAAATCCCAATTCCACAAGTATCTCCAACTTCGGCAAGCTTTTGACACGGTGGACCACTCCATTCTCCTGTCCCGTGTCAAGGCGGCGGGCATAGGGGGACAGATATTGGCCTGGCTAGGCTCCTTCATGTCTGACCGTACCCAGGCTGTCCATCTGGCTAAATTCTCTGCCCCGCCTCGCAGAGTGCATTGCGGTGTCCCTCAGGGCTCCTCTCTTTCCCCCCTTTTATTTAATCTTTACATTTTCCCTCTTATTTTTGCACTGCAACAAATGGAGGTCACAGTTTACAACTACGCTGATGACCTCCAACTCATTTTTAATTTCTCCTCCCCTACATCAGGTATCACTAGCTTCCAGTCCGTCATGTTGTTTATCCGGGATTGGATGAATGCGAACCACCTCAAACTCAACCTGGACAAAACAGAGTTGGTTCTGACTGGTGGCAGTGGTAACCCTTGGTCTCCCTCTTTTTTGGCCCCCCTCCCTTGGTCTTCCTCCCACTCCCTCTCATTCTGTCAAGACCCTTGGTATCACACTTAATCATCATCTCACACTTCATTCCCACATTAGTTCTGTTGTTTCCTCTTGTTTCTTTACCCTGCGTATTATTAGGAAAATATCCCGGTTTTTTTCTTCCCCTGCACTTAAACTGATCTTAATGGCCATGGTCCTATCCAAGATCGACTATGGCAACATTATTTACAATGGTGCCCCGGCCTATGCACTTCAATGTCTTCAGCTGGTGCAGAACCAGGCAGCCCACCTGGTATATGGCCTATCTAAATCCCACCACTCCTCTCCTCTCCTCTTTGCTCTTCATTGGCTCCCTATCAAACAACAGGCCCTCTTTAAACTCGGATGCCTTACTTTTCAAGCCCGGGGGGGCACGGCTCCTGCCTTTATCAATTCTGCCATTACCAACTACTGCCCCCCTAGAGATCTTCGCTCATCCACCAAATCTCTATTAGTCACTCTCCGCTTCAAGAAACAAAGATCGGGAGGCCAGAAATTCTCGGTCCTCGCTCCCTCCTTTTGGAACACTCTTCCGCCCTCTGTCAGACACTCACCTTCCTATATGGAGTTTCGTAAGGCCCTTAAAACTTTTATGTTCCAGCAAGCCTTCAGCCCCTAGTCCTTTGTGTCCTTTCAGCTCAGTATTCCCCCAGCGCCAAGACACTGCATAGTGAACGTGCGCTCTATAAATTCCTAAAAATTCAAATTCAAATTCAAGCTCTTACTCCCTTGATTAAAGACCTTACGACTTTGCCGGAGTTCCATCCCATGAGGGTAGACTACTGCTGGGTGACTTGGGGGCTCACAAGATCCGTCAGATTTATCAGACGTTGACCACACACACTAAGACTGGCCTGCATGGGACGAGGGCTGCCTGGGAAGCTGATAAACCGACTCTTACTGACGACGACTGGACCGAGGCCCTTGCCAGTCCTAGGGGCTCCGCTGTGTCAACTAGGTACAGACTGATACAGTTTAAGTACATACATCCGGGCCTTCGCCTTTGGAAGATGGGAGTTATTTCTTCCCTCTGCATGCCTCAGATGCCAGTCTGATGACTGATCTTTTCTGCATACTGTCTGGGGCTGCTCAGTGTTGCGCCATTTTTGGTCAAAGGTTCTGTCTTGCCTGGGGCGGTTACTGGGGTGGGACCTCACTGACGATCTGCGCCTGATTCTCCTCCACAGTACTGACAATGTTGGTGGGAATATCTATAAGAGGTACGTTCTTTTCCTGGGGCTCACCCTTGCTAAGTGCGACATAGCTCAACAGTGGAAATCCTCTTCTCCCCCGGGAGTGGCAGCCTGGAAGTCCGCGTTATACAGATGCATGACGGCTGAAGTGGCGGTCTTTCAGGCCAGGGGTTGCCCACAGAAGCACAGGAAAATCTGGGCTGCATGGGCCAAGTACCGGGGTATAGCCCTTCCGGAGTCTCACACATACTCGACTCAAGAATGCATAGACAGTTTTACCATCACATGAGGTTCCACCCCTACTCATGGAGCAGTGGGCGTGGAGATGTGCTTTTATATATTTATGTTTGCTTAGTCTTTCAGGCGAGCTGGATGGTGCAGGGATGGGGGGTGGGGGTGTTGTTGGGGTGGGCTTTTTATAGTTTCCCGAAGGATATCCCCGATGACTTCTAACATATGTATGTTAATTGCCTTTTTTCCATGTGATTTGCTGTGGGACCCCCCCCCCCCCTTTGGATGGACACTCAATAAATCTGTTGTCCAAAAAAAAAAAAAAAGGAGAGGGCCCCGCAACCCCCTCACCGACCCACATTAGGGCCCCAGGGAATGCTCCCTGAGCCTTCTTGGGCTCCAGGGACCCTATCACCTCTCCCCTTTCATTTATATTTCTGGTATGGGGGATGGGGTCCACTGGTCCAATTAGGCTCAGGGAGGGGGCTGTGCACCCCCTCCCTTCATTAATAACTAAGCCCCAAGGGATCCCAGGGTCTTTTTGGGCACAGGAAGGGGGCCACATGGACCACCTCCCTTTTTTAGGTACATATCTGCCTTGGGGGATGGGATTTTCGGGGACTAATTAGGGCTTGGAAGGGAGGTGCGTGCATCCCCCACCTTTAATTTTTCACCTCGGTCCGCGCAATGGAGTCACCAGGCCTCTGAGACCACTTCCCCCAAAAATAGCATGTGTCGCCCCCTCAGGCCCTGGCCCACCCCGGAGTGGTTTAATAAAAAAATAAGCATGGAGCCCCTGCTTGTGTTTTTTATAATTTTGCTGTGGATTCAAGGATCCTCTGCGAATTCACAGCAACATTTAAAAATAAATTGTTAGACCCCCATTTGGGGTTCCTCTGATACCTCACCAGCAAGTCTAGGGGGTCAAAGAATCTGTATCCTGTCCCCATGTTGTTTTTATGCTTTTTTTCTTAGTACTCAGCCTGAGTCCTAAGATGGCTGCCACCACTTCCTGGTGTATGTGGTGGCAGCCACTCTGGCAGCTGTGTGGATCCTCCGTGGCATGATATATACAATTTTTTTAAACATTAATATCTCCAAGACTACTGAATGGATTTACAATAACAAAACAAAAAGTACTCTTACTGGCTCAAAATCTAGCTTTCTGCCAGGTTTGCTGTAAGTCCATTCAGTAGTTTTGGTGTTATTAAAGACGGGGAAGAAGTTAGGGCTCTCCTGGATTCAGGCTGCAAACAATCTGTAATAAAAGGGGTATTTGTCAGGGCCAACCAGATCCTCCCCATCTCCTGGGTCTATATTGAGTGTGTCCATGGGGATATAAAAGAGTACCCCGTAGCCCACATAACTCTGGAATTAACTGGGGGGGAAGGCCTATAGAGTGAAGGTGGGTGTTCTCGAGACTCTCCCTGAAGAGATAATTATAGGGACAGACAACTCCAACTTTCTAGACTTGTTTACTCACACCCTCAACCTATCTGCTTCCCAGAAACAAAAGGAAAACCAAGTTCCCCCCTCTGATCCAACATTTCTTTCCCCCGAACCCTGGGCCACAGATAAAAAAATTGTAATTTGCCCAGGCTAATGACACCACTCTGTTCAATGCGTGGGAAAAGGCACACGGGACACAAGATAACCCTGACCCCAGATTTCCCCGTTTTCTTATCAAGGAAGGACTCCTCTACAGACAAGATGATATGGATACTCCCCATCAGCTTATCATACCAGTCTGTTTTAGGGAACAAATCATGTTCTATGCTCATACACATCTGCTAGCGGGTCACATAGGGAGTGACAAAACGACTGAAAACATATTAAGGCATTTTTATTGGCCAGGAATATATAAAGACATCAAGATCCATTGCCAATCCTGTGATTTATGTCAGAGAAATACCCACTGTCCACCCACTGTACCCCTGCAACCACTCCCGATAATAGGCACCCCGTTTGAAAGGGTGGGGATGGACTTGATAGGGCCGCTACCTAGAACCAGGAAGGGTAATCTGTATGCACTGGTCATCGTAGACTACGCCACCAGGTTCCCCGAAGCTTTCCCCCTGAAAGCCCCTACATCCGAGTCATAGCTGAGAAGCTAATCGAACTATTCTCCCGGGTAGGGTTTCCTCCGGAAATCTTAACTGACCAGGGCACGCCCTTCGTCTCCAGGCTGAGGCGGGAAGTATGTAAAATGTTAGACCTCCGGTACATTAAAACAACAGCGTATCACCCCCAAACGGATGGACTGGTTGAGCGCTACAAGGCACCCTCAAGTCCATCCTCAAAAAGATGCTGTCAGTGAACGGGACGGAGTGGGACCGCATACTGCCCTTATCCCTTTATGTCATCAGGGGGCAAACCCAAAGTAGTCTTGTATGTTCGTCATTTGAATTGTTATACGGCTGCCAACCATGAACACTCCTCGATATGACCAAGGAAGCATGGGAAACCGAAGAAGCCGGAGAAGAGCGCACTGTCCTGGAATATAGCTAAACCTTGAAAAACCAACTGAGTAAAATAAGAGAGCTGGCCTACTCCAGCCTGGCGAAGAGCCAAGAGAAACAAAAGAAAATCTATGACAGGGGGAAGTGCTGGTGAAGACTAGAAGTGGGTGATTGGGCCCTAGTCTTGCTTCCCTCTAGTACAAAAAAATTCCAGGCAGAATGGATGGGGCCGTATAAGGTGACTGGAACAGTAGGAAAGATGAGCTATAAGATCCAGCTCTCCGCCCAGAAAAACCAGATCTATCACCTCAACTCCCTGAAAAAGTGGATAGGTCCTTTGCCCAAGAACCCTCATCTTGTTATACCCACAAGAACTCCCTCTGCGTCAACACTAGAGATGCTAGTGATAAACGACTAACTAAGAAAACAAGAACTAGATGATTTACTGAATACTATGCTCCCTTTTGCCCCCTTCTTTTCCGATCTTCCAGGGAAGACCTCCATAATTGAACATCTAATAGAAACCCCGACTGGGGCTGTGGTGAAACAGAGGCCATATCGGATACCCGCAGCCAAAAGAGCAGACGTACGTAGAGAAGTGGAGGAGATGTTGCGTCTGTGGGTGATAAGACCATCCAGGAGTGAGTGGTCCTCACCAATAGTGATGGTTCCTAAACCTGATGGGAGCACCAGGTTTTGTATGGACTTTAGGGCCTTGAATCAAATTTCGTCTTTTTATGCTTACCCAATACCCCGCATCGATGAGCTCATAGAGAAGCTCGGAGAAGCCAAATATATAAGCACATTATACCTGACCAAAGGCTACTGGCAAGTGCCTTTAAAAGAAGAGGATCGGAAAAAGACAGCCTTCATAACTCCTGACGGACTCTATGAGTTCAATGTGCACCCCTTCGGCCTACACGGGGCGCCCGCAACGTTTCAGCGCCTCATGAATGAAGTGCTACGGGTTCACCAATCTTTCAACTCCGTGTACCTAGATGACATCATAATCTTTAGTGGAGACGACACTCTTCCGACTGCAGGAGGAAGCCGGGCCATGTTTCTTTAATTGGGCTGAGTTTGCGGAAGGCCCCGCCCCCTGGGACGTCACCGGGTCAGAGGCCCCAAAACCCAGAAGGACGGAGGAGGAGGTGTGTCTGACACCAGGAGAGGAACTTGAGCGTGAAGGAGGTAGCAAGCGGGACGAGGAAGGACCACTGACGAAGGAACCCAGCAGAGATGAGACGTTTCAAAGTGTGGCAGAGCCAGGAGGCCAGCGATTCAACGCATCGCCCAGCCACACGTCAGGAGATGCGTGGCTCACCCAGGTACGGGCGCGTGTCTCAGGGTGGGTAGGGAGAAAGGGTTTCAAACACCCGTAACCACACCAGCAAAATCCAATCCCCCCCTCTCCCTGAGCACTATCGACACGGGGCAACCAATTACCTGCTGTTTCGTTTCTTTTTGGTATTGCGCACTGTGTGTCTTCTCACTCCCCTTCCCTATCACTTATTGAGGCAAGACCTCCGACTGAATCCAAGTCTTTTTTGTTTATTTTCTTTTCTTGCATTCCGGACCGGCGACTGCCCCGGGAGCACCCTGGAGTGGAGGAAGAAAGGAAAGCCCTTTCTGAGAGGACGACTATCTCCAGACAAAGACCCTGAAGCAACCTTACCATATTATAGACTCAGTCCCAGACGAAAGAAACAGTTAATGCCAATAAAGGCCAGCTTAACACCACTACCTGTGTCCGTGAGTTCCTCTAACCCGCTAACACATATCAGCATGGCGGTATGTCCAGGTAGGCGCTTCATGATTTCAGTACCTGACAGTACGCCACCTCCCAAGCACCTCCTAGCGCCAAGCTTCCCAGGGTTCTGAGAGTGGAACAGTCGCACCGCACGAGGGGCATGGACTCTGGAGCTCGGTTCCCAAGAATCGTCTTCTGCTTGATACCCTTTCCACAAAACCAGATACCACAGGCAACCCTTGCGGTATTGGGAATCCAGGATACGCCGGCCCTCATATTCCAAATGTCCCTCTCTCATCACCGGTGGCGCGGCCACACGCCGAGCATTTCTGGTGGGTTTCAATGAACTGCAATGGAATACTGGATGTATTCTCAGCGAGGCAGGTAACTTCAGTTTGTAGGCCACCGGGTTAAAGGATCAGGTATGGACCAATGAACCGAGGATGAAATATACTGCAATATCTGAAACAGATATTCTTCGTCGAGAACCAGACGCTGTCGCCCACCCGATAAGCTGGCCCTCTTGTCGATGGAGATCAGCCCACTTCTTGTAGGATCGCTTGGCTTGGTCTAGGTTGGCTCGTATGCATTTGTGGATCTTCATGAGAGCCGTCACATGAGCCATCACAGTAGGGTGGTTTTGTACATCCTTTGGGATTGATAAAGGCACCGTGTTGGCATGGAATCCCGCATTAGCCCAAAAAAGTGTTTCTCTGATGGAACTATGCCAGGCATTGTTGTAGGACAGTTCAGCCAACCGCAACAGCGATACCAAAGATTCAGTTGCATCCTTAGCGTAGCATCGCAAATATTTCTTCAAAGTTTGGTTAACTCTTTCGGTTTGGCCATCCGTCTGAGGATGGAAACTGGTAGATAGAGCATCCACCACATATGCCAAAACCTGGCCTCGAACTGGGGTCCCCTATCTGATATAATGACCTTAGGAATACCGTGCAATCGAACCACATGTGTCAATAGCAGTTGAGCCGTTTGACTTGCCGTAGGAAGGTTCTTACATGGAACAAAATGACCCTTTTTCGTCAGACTGTCGATGAACACCAAGATGGCATTGCAACCCTGATCCATTGGAAGACCAAGGATAAAATCCAAGCTGATTGTTTGCCACGGTTGTGACGGTGTGGGTATTGGCATTAGTTTCCCTTTACTTTTGCTCTGTTCCCCTTTTGCATGAGCACATGTTTCACATTGCCTCACCCATTGTTCCACGTCTTTGAGCATGCCTTCCCACCAAAACTGACGCTAAATAAGATGCATTATTTTCTCCTGACCAGGATGTCCTGCTAGTGTTGTGTCATGACACCAGTTGAACGCTTTCAAGCGAAGAGCATGGGAAGGTAAATACAGTTTGTTATTGTGCATAGGAATACCATGTTTGAGGGTTCGATGTGTGTTTTGTTCTACCTATAACTGCCACTGAGCAGGAGTCCGATAGGAGGTGACTTGGTCTAGGAATTGTTCCACGGTAACTACGCATACTACTTTCACAGGGTTTACGATTAACTTCCGTTCTTCCTGTCGAGATGGAATATCCTCGCCTTGTCTGGACAAAGAATCCACTTTTCTGTTGTCGGTCCCTGGTCAGAATGTGATTAAAAAATCATATTCCGCAAAAAACAGCATCTACCGCATCTGTCTTTGTGATAGATGCTGGGCTGTCTTCATAAATTGAAGGTTTTTGTGGTCCGAGTATATGGTGATGGGATGTTGAGCTCCTCAAAGATAGTGTCTCCACTCCTGGAACGCCCTTTTGATGGCCAAAAGTACTTTTTCAGCCACTGTGTAGTTGGTTTCTGCCAAGTTCAGCTTTTTGGATAGAAAAGCCACCGGATGCAGTTGTCCTGTGTGTTTATCTCTCTGAGATAACACTGCTCCAATTGCCACATCCGAGGCAACCTAGTCACTGGAGAGGCCAACTGAGAAAAGTGTGAGATGAATCTCCCATAGTAGTTGGAGAACCCCAAAAAGCACTGCACATCTCCCACACTCTTAGGGACGGGCCAGTTCTGAACTGCCTCCAATTTCCTTTCAGCCATCCTAAACCCTTGTGGACTTAACATGACGCCCAGAAACTCGACAGTGGTAATGCTAAACTTGCATTTGCTTAGTTTGCAATACAAGCTATTGTCTTGCAGCCTTTTGAGGATTAGGATTACATGGCTCACATGTTGTGCCTGCAATACTGAATAGACCAGGATGTCATTGATGTATAAAATAATGAACTGATCTATGTAGTCTTTAAGCAAATAATTGAGAAAATACTGGAAAGCCGCCTGTGCGTTACACAACCCGAACGGCATAACCAAGTATTCAAACAGTCCATACTGGGTTTTGAACGCCGTTTTCCACTCATCCCCCTCACAAATCCTTACTAGGTGATATGCTCCCCTTAGATCAAGTCGGGTGTAGATGTAGATGTTGGCCGCTCTCACCTGATCCAGCAATACCGGGATGAGTGGAAGCGGGTATCGATTTCTCACCGTATTTTTGTTCAATAGGCGATAATCGATGCACATCCTCAGCTCGCCATTGGCTTTTGCCGTAAAGAAAAGAGAAGAAATGGCAGGGGAGCAAGAAGGACGAATGAAACCTATGGAACTGAAGTGTTACAGATATTACTACAGATGCATGGTTTCGGGTTCAGATAATGCATAGACTCTGCATAATGGGATGACAGCTCCATCGACCAGATCTGCGCTGCAATCTTAGTCGAGATGCGTGGCTAAGACCTCTGCCTTGACCTCACTGAATACCTCCCGATATACTTTATATTCGAAGGGTAGCTCGGTTTCTTTTTCTGCAGCTGTGGCGACATGGTAAACACTAGCCAGAGCCTAAGTCTGCAAATTGTTGGACTTCATGCATTTAGAAAGGCATTCCGTAGAGTGGAAGCTAAGTGTTTTTAGCCTCCAATCCATGGTGGGGTTATTTTGCCATAGCCAAGGCATGCACAAGATAACCTCGTATTGTGGAGCCTCGATGATATTCAGGGTAATATCTTCCACATGGTCTAAAGGGTTTCTCTGAAGGACCAATTCAATCATCTCTGTGTGTTCGGTAATGGAACCTGATTTTAACGGTGTACCATCCACGGTGTAGTGTAGTTCCTATATTCCCAATAGGCTCTGCGCATTGGAATAATATATCCTATAGATTAGACGTAGGACTGAGGTCGACTAGGTCTCTATTGAATATCCTAAACTTAATAGTGAGTGCCAGCTAGCTCAGAGGTCACTAGAAACTTTCTCGAATTCACACGAAGGGATTAGTTTCTGACAACCGCATAAACATGACAACAGTGTTGCCTAAGAATAAGAAAGATATCTCTCAGAGTCGCAGAAACAATAGATAAGTATTTCACTCAGTCAATCGTGCATGCTTCCTTTCACAGAGTTGTAGAGAAATAGGGAGACAGTGTTTTCAATAAAAAGGTTTATTGAACAGTCTTCTTTCTCAAACACGAGAAGTGACCAGTTACAATCGTTAAGCAGACTGCAAAGTATAATGCATACAGCGAGAATTATATTATAAAATAATTCTGTAAGAGCATTGTATGGTTTCTAAGCCATATAAAAATACATACACAAATAACATTGACTAAAAATACTCAACTGGTGCTTCTAAAATACGCCTACCCCAATGTACCTAACCTAAATCTAGTATGCGGGAAGAAGTAAGTATTGTGTAGCATAGGTTTAGTTGTTTTTGCCAAGAATCTACCCAAGATGTCTCTAGGTTCTAATCAGCTCCATACCTTAGTTAAATGAAGGAGGTCTGGTATCTCAGTCTCGGGACTCGATTTCCCAACACCCCGCAAGGGGAGCTTGGAAACACTGGAGCTGGATTCTCGGCGAGAGAAGGGCAGCCTCTTGATCAGTGCGTCAGCTGGAGAGTCGACTTCCTTCGGCACTTGCTGTAGCGAGCTGCGTCGGGCAAGTAGACAGTCGAACTGCTCAGAACCACCGTAGTTTGCTATAGCAAGTGAAGGTATATTTATACCTTCAAGGTGTTTAGGAATGCCGCAGTTTGACGTTAAGTTGGGCATATGAACGTCAGGAAAGAACCCCTAGGGAATAGTTGTTCTTTGCAAAGTACATGAGTTCTTGGACAAATCAATATTAGAGCAAGGGGAAGTTCACTAACTGCTTAAGCCAATTTTTCAAGAAATTGTTGTGACGTTTGTTACGGGGGGAAGAAGCCATGCCTGTATTTAGGTAGCATGAGCTATGTCTAAATAAGTGATTGATATCTATGCCTATATAAAGGGCAATGTGAATTGTACCTATATAAGGGAATAAATCAGGAAAATTCACTCTGAGCTCTAAACGCCACACAACACCCACTCCACTTTCTTATGTACGACATTACTAAGTTCTAAACACATTAAAACATATCTAAACATGATGTGTTAAAAACCCACCCAAAATACTTAAAAATGCATTGGTACTGGTTGTAAACAAAAAGAGCATTTGTGCTGTACGCATTTAAAGCAATGTTTCATTCAAAGCATATAGATGACATTTGAAAATGCTATCCGAATGAATCACGAAAATACATTTATGAAATGGCTCTTAATTACAGAAGAAAAAGTTGAAACCATTTCATGGCAGATTATAAAAACTGTTTGAATGTGGACAAGGTCAAATATTGTCTCTTGGAACTTATTTCAAAGAATTCTAGTCCTCTATGAATAGTTCTACTATGAGCAGATTACTTTGTGCCAAAAAAATTAAAATACAAGTTTGGAAAAACAAAAGTTTGATCATAGAAAAAATAGAGTTCCAAAGTTAGAAACTTTGTTTTGAAAAATGAAGGTCGAATTCAGAGTCTCTCAGAACACTGTGTGCCAAATCAAAAGTCAGTGTTATTGTTTGGAGAAAACATCAAATCGTCTAAGTCTGAAAATAAGTTGGATTACCTCGTCAAGAAGATTAATGGCACAAAGATGCGAAGCATCGCCGTGAGAGTTGCTAGCGTTAGCAATATTCAAATTTGATACCTGTATGCCACTTTCCTCTCGTACCTCACCGTCAGCATTTTGCATCTGTGAGATCTCAATGAATGCCGTCATCAGAATTGGTAGCCGCTGGGGACAACACTGCGCATGGGCCTTTACTGCCAGCAAAGCATCAACATCCGTTGGCATGACTGATGGGAGTGTCAGACAGATGTTCAGCACACATTCTTCTCCACATAGCAGACATCGTAGAACAGGTAAGATGCAATCTTGCCAGATTGGTCTGAATGATATAAACCATGTGGTATTTAATTCTCTTAAACAAGTTAATCCCAAAATTTGGACTATGCGCTCACGACACTTCATTGCCAGTAGAGTATTTTTCACTGTGACCTGGGTGTCCGCTGTGGATTGGCTTGCCATATCGGAGCAGAAGGAGCAAAAAATAGTATCCCTGCTGCGAGTCCCAAAAACAAGAGGCAGGCCGCCAAACACAGAGTGCACAAAGTTTGGAAATATCCCTAGGACTGCTTCAAAAGGTGCTAACAGAGAATAAAAAAATAGTCTTAAATACATGTACAATATCACTCGTATCAGACATGTTTAAGATACGACCTAACATTTCTGAGAAATGTACAGGGCAGTTTGTAGTTAATAAGGTGTGTATCGCTGCAGAAAGTCCTTGCAACTTGCAGCACCGTATAGTCTGCTCCCCTCTGTGCCAATTTGATTTGTTTATCTGTGATAATCCATTCAGAAAACAGTGACCTTGTGTTGATTAAACGCCAAGGCACATAGCCTGAATGAAGGTTTTGTAATGTCCAGCCTAATAGCATTATAGAACATAATTGCAACTGACCATGTTGCAACATGACCAAGTCCTGTTCCATTATGTCTATGGCAGAGGATACTATGCTGTCCAAAGAATATATACTGGATGACAGAGTCGTTAACCCATTGTCAACTACAGAGAGAGATTTCTCTAAATTAATACGATCAATTTCTCGTATTCGTTCTGCAGTCTCTGCTTGCGTAATCTTCCATGCTTCATTATACATGGCATAGATACCGGCGTACATAAAACGTTTATGACGCGGTTTAGTAGGTCCTTGTAAGAAGTCCCTCAGGTCAGCGCCATCTTTAAGTAAAGATAAGTGTTGTTTTACTTCTTTAGTGTGGACTTGTGTAGCCATTTCCCTACACTGTATGATGTTACTATTCCTGGATGCTGTCTCTGAACATATATTGGATCTGGCTTAGTGAATGTGAACCCTTGTGTCTTATTCAGGAATCTATCTTGACAGGTGTTTGTGTCTGTGGGCCAGATTAACATTTTTTTCCAATCTGGATCTGTTCTGTTGTGATGCAAAATAGTATGTACGTCGACCTCCCCCTCTGAAGTGTTACTGTTATCAGTCGTAGGTGAAGGTATGATGGGTTGTTTAAATCTTTTATCTTGGCAAACCCAAGACAAGATGTCTGCTGAACAGTGTCATTCAAAAACATTATTTGCTCTGGGATGATGCAGGCTCTAAATAAAGCTTCTAATCCCTGCACCTGCCAAGCTTTTGTGCCCCAGACCGTTTCTGTCTCAATGGTGTCTTTCCAAAAGTCAAAGCCTAATGTAGACAGCTGAGCATAAAAGGATGCAGAATAAATTTGCTTTGGATTTGTCAACATACTTTTCATTCATATCTTATTAACATTTTTAAAGTAAAATGATACTGGATTTGAAACATTATACCCTGAAAAGTATGGAAATTTGCCAAAAAATGTCTTTGAGCTACCCTTCGGTGGCGTAGGACAATGTTCTCATTGATTATGTAAGTACATTCCTAGGATTTGCAGATCTGTGCAATAAATGATGACCATAGTGATTATAACAATACATTTGTTCGTAATCTGATGAACCTTCTAAGTATTCATGATTTGTAAATTTTGCAGATATTTCTAAGTCTGACATCATATTATTAACAGTATCGAAGACCCAATCATCAGAAAAGGTACTAGATGAAACAAAGTCACTCAAGGAAATCTTGAATTCATGTGGAATCTTCAACAGCTCCGCCGGACCAAGAATGTCATATTCAGTTCTGTCCCAAGCTATACCACCAGGTATAGGAACAGCTGTGATGTTTACTGATGACAAGTCTCTTTGTTCACAATGAGATGATTTGTGTGGCTTGAATAGTAAGTTGATGTTCTTACTTGCTGTGTCCTTTTTAAGTACACCCAACACAATCCAAAGTTTAATCCATGGTGAAACCAGATAAGTCTTTTCCAGTTGATGAAAAAGTTCTGTTGCTTGTTCTTTAACCACTTGGCTGCTAAGGCTTTGAGCGCTTTATAATGGGATTTCCATTGAAATCAATGGAAAGTCCATGACGAGTTACCCTTGTCATTAGCGGCGAAGAGGTTAAAAGTTCTTTTCACTGGCGTTTTCAGGTTCGCTGGGATCCTCGGAAAACGTATCAAAGTTAATGAAATGAAATGAAATGAAAATGTGGACTTGTAAAGCGCGATTGCTGCCCAGGGGCGTCCAAGCGCTAGAAATAATGAAATAATGAAATAGCCAGAGGCAGTTCTGTTAATTGTAGGGATTGCATCAGGCTTCGTTGAAATCACTGGAACCACTTGATCACTTGTTACATAGTCAGATGCTATTTTATTGTAGACAAGCGTTTCTTGATGAACTGTTATTTGGGTCTCAAGAGATACAAGTTCCATGGCTTTGTTGCATAGTCCTTCTTTTCGTACTGCAGATTCTTCAAAGGCGATGAGTCTCTCAGTTTGAACCTCTTGGGTAGTAGCCAGATTCAGGCGTCTGCTACATCTTTGGAGTCCACTTGGCCTACTACTTATGATCAGCCCCATTATGTGGTTTGACCAGGTCGATAGACACGAACCTGTTCTCCTTTTTTCCAGCAGGGGGCAGCAGTAATACTGTTCTTGATCCGTGGATGGCTAGGACAGGTACTGGTTGTCTGTAAGAAGGCCCAAATTCCTTCTTGTCCGCAATTTTTCTCTGACTAGATACCCAATCTTTGGATTCCAGACAGGTCTTGCTGGGACGGATGGTTTTTCCTCAGTGGTTGTTGGCTTCAGGAGTAAGTCACTTTGTCTGGATCTTGTTTCATTTAAGTTCTGCAAAACAGCCAAACGTTCTTTGATATCAAAGGGTTTTTGTTCTACCACTGAAGTGTGACAATCGAGGTCCGTCACAATCATTCTAGTACCAAAAAGGATCTCATATGGAGTGATACCACCTAGAGAACTTCTTGGCAGATTGTTAAGACTACGTTGGACACTTATTAGATGATGGACTCACCCGAGCCTAATACCCTAGCTGTTATAGATTGCTTTATGTCCCAGTTTTTTCTCTCCACTACCAAATTTCCCTCAGGATGGAATGAACTAGAATACCGCAATGCAACGCCCATATTGGCCATGGCCTCCTTGTGAGATCGAGAGCTAAACGCAGGACCCTGGTCAGTATGTAGCGTGCCGATAAAGACTCGCAAATCTTTTATAACAGTTCGAACCTCAGCCGAGCGCTGAGGCCACATCCAAATGAATCTTGAGCACGAATCCACTGCGACCATGATATATTTATAGTTACCATCCCTCTGTAAGGGACTGCAGTGATCCAGGTAAACGCAAGCTACTGGTTTGTCTGAAATTAACAGGGGCGTCTGCACAGGACGTTTCACAGTAGAGACTTTCATCTTTTGGCAGATTTCACATTCCAGAACATAGTTTCTGGTCTGATTCCTCATGCTTGGCCACCAGTATCTCAGCTGTAATAACGACACTGTAGCGGAAACACCTGTGTGTGCAGCGGCGAGCCCTACATGTGCTGCTAAAATTAGTCCTAATCTATGTTCCATG
This sequence comes from Lissotriton vulgaris, assembly GCF_964263255.1. Classification (NCBI taxonomy): domain Eukaryota; kingdom Metazoa; phylum Chordata; class Amphibia; order Caudata; family Salamandridae; genus Lissotriton; species Lissotriton vulgaris. The sequence goes on along the minus strand of NC_141698.1, from coordinate 544,050,461 downwards.
TTTGTAGTTCTTGTCGTAACTGAACTACTTGTTCCCAAAGCAACTTATGCTTGATTGTGCCACCTTTTGCATCTTTGAAACCTTTTAAAATCCAGTTCTGCAAGTATTCATTGTAAGTTTGAATGCAATAATATGAATCGTACACTATGAGTGTGGGAAATTCGTGATCAGTATTTTCAAGTGCCATCTTGAATGCTTTTAGTTCAGCTCGCTGAGCTCTGCAATCTCCTAGAGATTGTGTTTTGGTGACCATAGGTCAGAATTTACCATTGCACCAGCGACCTTTAACGATCACGCACGCAGCACTATAAGCTTGTTTACCCCCCGTATCGGGCTGGGCTGATCTGTCAGTATAAACTATACATTCATACTGCTCTAGAGGCAGAATCTCAGTAGGCAGATGACATTCTTGTTCATATTGTAGAAATCCTTGTGTTTTCAAATAAGTGTCAAAAACGTATTCAACGTCTGTTGCAGCAAGAGAATTAACCCATTATATCCACCTTGGATGTAAAGCCTTAGCATTTGGAATGCTTGCTTTCGTCACTGCCTCTAAGGCAAGTACAGGAGTAATGACCATAATGCGCTTACCCTGTGCGAGGGCTCTCTCTTTTGCTTCTGCAGTTTGAACCAGTGTCAGAATTTTTTCTGTTGAAGTGAATTTCATTTTAGCCTGTGTATAAAAATGTGATTTGTAAGCTATTGGTACTTTTTCTCCTTCATTAAAGGTTAAGTACGTGAATCCGCATCTTCCTGGAGTGATTCGGATCACTAAGTTGTGTACGTTTACGCATGTTTGCAAATGTTTTGTTGCTAATATGTCTGTTTGGACTGAACGCAAAATTTCGGTGTGTTTTTGAGTTCAATTAACTGTTTTAAAATCAGGTTTGATTAATTTGTAGAGAGGTTTAACCCTTTCTACGTAATTTAGAATGCAAGTTCTTCCACAATTTAGGAAACCTAGAATTGAGTTTTTCAGCGTTTTTGGAGGTTGGAGCAGCTCACACTTTTCTAAAAAGTTTGCTGTTAGGCTTTTGCCTTCACTTGATAACTCATATCCTAGGAAAAGTACGTTGAGGTGGGCAATTCGTGATTTCTTAAAATTGAATTTGTACCCTTCAGAGGCGAAGCCCAATATTATGGTGTTCACCCTGTTCAAGTGCCTACCCATGTCATCGTCTGTTAGATAGATGTCATAGACATTTGATAATGCCTCGTCATCATAGGTTTGTAGTAACTCTGTTACTCTGGCTGAAAATAACCCTGGACTATTCTTGAATCCCTGGGGGAGACGACAGAATTGACCTTGTGTCCCCATAATTGAGAAAGCGGTCAAGTACCTACTTTCTGGTGCAATGTTTTGACAGAAGAAACCGTTAGAAATATCTAATGTGGTTTTATATTTTTTATGCACAATGTTATTCATTAGTGCTGCACTATGTGCATTTTGTACTGCAAAAGTTTTGCAACATGAGTTTAAATGTCTGTAATCCAAAACTAGAGGATATGTATTGTCTGGTTTAAAGACAGGAAACAAAGGATTATTCATGGTTAGGTGCATGTAACCCTGGTATCTGCAGTTTCAACTTGGATGTACTCATTCAAGTCCACTGTCTCCAGATGATCCTTCAAGTTCTTGCGAGCTATGGTGACTTCTGCTGCGCTGTCCAACATCGTCTGAGCCCATTCCCCGTTCTTGAGTTGTGTCCTCAAGATCCTCGGCATGTCTGATTTTTAGACCTGCTACCTTCTTTTTGGTGAATTGAGTTTTCTTATTTTTTTGGAACGTGTTGATCGTCTTTGGACTTCACGCGTTCTTCCTTTTGTTCTGATCGTCCTCTTCTTTCTGATTTCTGTGAGGAGTTCTGAAAGGTACGAGAGGAACATGTATCAATATCTTGATATCTATCAGGTTTTCTCAAATTATCCCTATTCCTGAGGTCATACCTCCTTTCAGAGTGTCAAATCACTACCTGATTATGCCCAACACTGCAGAAACGAGGATATTCCCATTCCGCCACCATTACCCCAGCAACAAACACTGAAGTATGCACACAGTGTACTTGCTACCAGAGCACTGGGAGAGGGTGGGATAAATGAGAGAGAGAAGGTAGAAAACAAAAGGACACCACTTCTGGGCTCCGCCTGTTCTTTTCTTATTGGCGTGTAACTGATTCTGCACCTGGAGTGGAAGATAAACAACAACCATCAGTCATTCAACACATATCTATAAAAGTAGCTCTATGGACATGCATATACAAGCTCTGCACCATATGTACGAGTCATTCCCTTACCAGTCCGAAATTCCTGCAAACTCGTTATAAAATCCAGGCTCCAACATCCATAAGCTGTGTCCATGCATACTCAAATGAAAATATCTCTCCTCAAAAATGAATAAGTGTTTTTAAGGGGAAAAAGTCATTAGACAGAAAAAAAAAACCTTTTTGGAACTTAAACAAAATGCCCGAAAATGCAATACAGTGGCCACTACACAGGGGAAAGGAAAAAACGCTAGAGGAACAGCAACATTCGTGTATCCACCCGAACTCCACATAACGACATGGAGGGGATACATAAATCCAGAAAGTGAAAATCTCTACCTGGAAACTAATACGCAGCCGTGTATCAGTACGCCGAGCCACACAGACACAAGAACACTCGGGTGAAACACAGGGAATCCCACGCCGGCCAACAGCAGCAACAGAGCTCTCCAGGAAACGCTGCAAAAAGATGTCCGTAAGCCTGTATACACTGACTCCAACACGTGATCAAACCACACAGGACAGCAACGATCCCAGGACCAACAGGATACACTGGAACACCATGCACAGTCCTTCCGGGTGAAATGACGAGGCAAAGAAACTAAGCAAGGTAGGTAGGCTACAGGCTTCCTTTTAAAGAGTGCTGCATTAAATGTGCTGCGCCAGCTGACCAGGTGACTTGTGCATGCATGGCCATGGACTGGGGAAGCCGACTAATTCCTAACACAGAGGGCTCCTTTTGAGGAGACCTACCTCTGGATTGTGAACGCTTCTCTTTAGAGTTTGTTTAGTGTTCTCCCACTTCTTTTTGGGAGGAGTAGGAGTGTTTTTAATAAAGACCTTTTCAGGACTTTCAGTCAGTTGGGGTTTCACTGGTTTACCACCCAAACTGTCTCTACCTAGTTCTTCATGGGATTTTTCAATTATTCTGGCCAGTTCGTATGGTTGCTCAGTTACATCAAATTCTCTTAACTTTTGGCAGATCGCCACGGATGCTGCTTCACCTTTAATATTAGCTAATATTATTGTTGAGACCTGTTTGAAATATTTCAGTAGTTTCATACCCAGATTTAAAGTAGGTTCTGCCCCGTATTCATTTTGAATATGTTTCAGAAAGTCTGGTATTACCGCCATAGACCGAACACCATGTGTTTTGGTGTAGATCACAGCAAAGACTGTACCCCAAGTGTTGCAGTCCTCCAGGTGTGGTGCGATCCCTATTGGTAAACAGATTGTTAGAATCCTATGTTTCTCATGAGGGGTAATATCAGGAAATACTTCCTCGATTTGAGTAATTTTTTGATCTATCCAGAATGGAATTTGTTCCTGTTTTGTGGGTAATTTGCCAATGACGGATTGTATAGTCTGTGGTGTAATTTTATTTGTGTTCCCCTGGTAAGGGGTGTGTTGTGGAATCCTTATTGCTGTTTGGACAGTAAAGGTCCGCATGACGTATTGAACCAGATTTTTATTAGCTCTTTTATTTGAACTAATGGTTCCGCATCTGTCATATTTTCAATGACAGGATGTGGTGTATAGATGGCTAATACCGGCCATGTTGCTCCTGGTCTACCTAGTGGACCGAGCCTGGTAATGTGATGTGTATGTTTTAGGGCGCCTTTAAACCAGAGCGCATGCTCTTGGTATGTTAGTGGAATTTCAACATCCTTGAAAGGAATGTATTCCTCTGGAGCTTCATCTTCTTTGTAGTAGTGAAACACTTTTGTTCTTGGATTTGCTTCAGGGAAGACTATCCATGAATAGAACACCTCTGTCTGATGATATTCGTGTGCCTCAATCACAAAACCTACCCTACCACCTCTTGCGGATAGGCCATTTCTGATAAGTTTCATAGTGATGGCTTTCCTTAAAATTTCTGGAATGCTTATAGCATCCTCGTCTGTCTCTTGGAGACCTGTAAAGTTTAAAACTTGTACGGCATTGCCGCCTGTAGCTTCAACATTCTCGGTGTGGCTGCCCAGCATTTTTGTTTAATGAAAGTTTTCAGAGCAAGTTTCAAGGAAACAAAGATAAGGTGCACAATATTTTTGAACACTGTATCCTTCAATGTTGAATAACCAAAAACTAATACATAGGAATTTCGTCCTACTCCGTTATGGCGGATATCATCTCTTTGCCCACTCCAGATGTCTATTGGAGTATTATGGAAAAAAGGGGTTTCTGAGAAAAGCACGACTGAGTTACTTAGTATCCAAACGTTGGGGGCCATGTAGTGTAGTTCCTATATTCCCAATAGGCTCTGCAGATTTGAATAATTTATCCTATAGATTAGACTTAGGACTGAGGTCGACTAGGTCTCTAACGAGTGCCAGCTAGCTCAGAGGTCCCTAGAAACTTTCTCGAATTCACAAGAAGGGATTAGTTTCTGACAACTGCATGAACATGACCACTTTGTTTCCCAAGAATAAGAAAGTTCTGTAGTAGGGGATCTCTGTGTATAGTCATAATCTAGTGAGTAGTCCCGCTCATGAGCGTGGACCCCGGAGCAATCAAAAATAATCTCTTAAGCTGTCTAACAATGTAGTCCTGCACAGACACTTAAGTGAGAATTAAAAGACATATAATGCAGCCTATATCCACAGGCTACACTGTCCAGTACTTCAACTAGACATTCCACCAAAAATCACACACAGCACAGCCTGCCAAGTTTTCTTCACAGAGAAAAAGATCCCCTTTAAACAGCAAAGCCTCTGGAATGATCGAGAAGAAGGGAAGGACAGACAAGCCCCATAGGCTGCCATTATGTGGCTCAAAAAGGTATACCGTGCCTTTAAGGAAACTTTCCATAACTTTCTCAGTATCCCAGAATGCCCAGCAGGTCCCATTTACTTTCAGTTCTTTTTTCCGGCTCCTGCTTGCAGGACCCTGGAGCATTGAGCTCTCCCTTTTTTGGGTTTATTTCAGTATTTTGCACTTTTAAAGTGTGTGAGTGTTTACACTCGACGTGTTTTGGTGCCCTCTTCCTTCTCTAGTGTTCTGAGCACTCCTTTTTTGTCTAAAATGCCAGCATTATTTGATAAATGCCCGGAGTGCTCAAGGAAGAAGGCCAAGTCGGACGCACACTCTGTGTGTATCCTGTGCCTCCCTTCTACTCACCTGCCTGAGAAGTGTGAGATTTGCCAGACCTTCACCCTCCAGGACCCTGAGGGACAGAAAGAAGATCAGGCTCCAAGGAATGGAAGAAAGAAGGCTTCAGAGTCAAGGTGAGTCTGGGCAGGCTGGATCTGCTTCCTCTGCCCATGATGAGGCCTCTGGGGGGGGGCTCCCCAGCGTCAAGAAGGCCAGAAAACGTCGCCGTTCTCCATCGACGTGGATCCCATCGACGACGGCGTCGAGAGGCATGCCAGCGGTCTGCTCCCCGTCTCCCCAGGGCTCTGGGTCGAGGCGACATCGATGTTCGGCGTCGAGGGGGCTGTCGAGACCGCCGCCGAAGATGTCGGCATCATCATCTCCGACGTCCTTGTCGACACTTCGACGTCACAAGGATCGGCGTCGGTGCTCGCCGTCGAGGCAACACTGCCGTTCGCCGTCGGCGTCCGTTCGGTGCTCGCCGTCGAGGCGACGCCGCCGTTCGACATCGACTTGGCGCTCGGCGTCGAGAAGGAGATCTGCAGCATCGAGGAGGCGTAGTCCGTCATCGAGGCATAGGTCGAAGCCGAGAAGACGTTCGTCGACGCCGAGGAGGCGTTCTTCAACGCCGAAGAGGAAGAGGTCATCCTCCAGGAGGCGTTCTGGAGCCAGGAGTCCTTCCCGTTCCTCAGGAGCACGACGGCGACGTAGATCACTGACAGGGGGCCTTGCCTCTCGGTCGCCTACGCCAGGGAAGAAGTTGAGAGAGTCACCGGGCTCGGTGTACTCTGTGGTGTACTCTCCTCCCAAGCCGAAGTCACCCACTCCTCCTCCTCCACTGCCTAAGGAGCTGCCGCCGCGCACTCCTTCGCCACCAACCTCCTCCTGTTCCTCCACATGCACCGCCACGGCCTCCGAGATCGGTGTCACTGCCGCTTCTTCCAAGGCTAAGGCGGCACCTCGGCCGAGGTCCCCGGTCAGGCCGCCGCCGCAGGATCCGCCGCAGGCACCCACAAAACCGCAGGCGCCTCCGCAAACACCCGCGGACCGTCCAAGGCCCAGGAGGCCTAGATCTCATTCCGGACGGAGAGGGAGATCCAGGAGTCGTCGTCGCTCATCGACGAGATCAAGACGACACCGTAGTAGGGGATCTAGATACAGCACGGAGTCATCCAGGACACGGGAATATTCACCAACCCTGTCAGGATCCCCTCGGACGAGGGTGACCCCTGTGGACTACGTGGTCTCTTTTCAGGAGGTTCTGTTGAGAGGTGCGAGCAAGCTGGGCATCCAACTAACTGTGCCCACGCCTACGACCTCCGTAATATTTGAGACTCTCCACAAGAAGCACCTATCGAGGCCCCTGTTGCCTCTGGTACCTGGATTGGTGGAGCCCGCCATGGAACTCTTCCTCACTCCGGCGGTGATGAAAGCAGCTCCCTCCAGGCTGCAAAAGAAATACAAGGCTCCTGATGCGGACCCGGCTTTCCTCCGATTGGATCCAACATCGGATTCCGTAATTGTGACGGCGGCAAGGAAACAACATGCCACCACCCCGTCCTCCAATGTACCTCTGGACAAGGAGAGTCGCTGTTTGGATTCTGCGGGCAGGAAGGTGTGCGGGACGGCCGCTACCTATATGAAGGCTGCCAGTGCATCTGCACTGTTGGGGCGCTATGACCGGGCCCTTTAAGAGTCCCTCCAACAGTTCGCCGACCTCCTCCCACGAGAAAAGAAGGAGGATTTTCTGGAGATCCTGAATGAGGGATTGCTGGTGTCGAACCAGCTGATCAGCGCTGCTGCGGATTCATCGCTCCTGGCAGCCCACGGGTACTGTCATGGAGTGAATCATTGATGCCACGCTTGGCTCAGGTTGACATCACTGAAGCCAGAAGCCCAACAGAAGGTGGCCAACCTGCCCTTCTCCGGTGAGACCCTATTTGGAAAACATGCCGACGATGAAATGGCCCGCATGAAGGCGGAGGCTGAGACTCTGATGGCGGTGGGCTTGGAGAAGCCCAAAGACCAGAAGAAAAACTACCGCCCGTTCCAAAGACGGTACGGGGTGCAGGGCAGAGGGCGAGGTCAACAGTCTGGACAGCAGCAACAGCAGCATCAGTTCCAGAGGAAGCCCTTCCAGAAACGGCAGAGGGGCAGGGGTGGTCAGCAGTCGGCCACCGCGACCAAAGGCCCGGCTGGGTCTAGGCCCTGAGCAATTACTTCCCCTTCATCCGTTGCCCGCTCCGGTGGGGGGAAGCGTTCAATATTTTCTGGCAGAGTGGAGAAAAATTACTCAGGACAAGTGGGTGCTAATATTGTTTGCAATGGATACAGTCTTCGGTTCATCAGCCCTCCTCCAGCAATTTCACCGGTTTGCTCGCAGTTTCAGCTGCACGAGCTCCAGGCAGAGGCCGATACCCTGTTAAGAAAATGGGCGATAGAAGACGTCCCTCTGTCTCAAAGGGGAAGAGGTCTATACTCACGGTTCTTTCTAGTCCGAAAAAAAAGGACAAGAACGAATTCAGGCCTATTCTGGATTTGCGACAGTGAGGACGGTGTCCTCTCTACTGGGGTCGATGGCCTCCTGTATCTTACTCACGCCACATGCACGGCTTCACATGAGACCGCTGCAGGAGTGTCTGGAGGATCAGTGGGACCAGAGGAGAGGCAACTGGGACGACAAGATACGACTATCTCTGCATGCTCTACAGTCTCTAAAATGGTGGTGTTCAGCGGAGAGCATCCTCAAGGGGGTTCCCTTCCACAAGGACATTACCACTCAGACTATCGTGACGGATGCTTCTCTCCACGGCTGGGGAGCGCATTCCGGACAGTTACAGATCCAAGGAACGTGGTCCCCGACGGAGTCCACGTACCACATCCATTTTCTGGAACTCAGAGCTGTTCACTTGGCACTGAAGGCCTTTCATCCGTCCTTCCAGACCAGCTCTCTGCTTGTACAGACGGACAATACAACAACAATGTATTACCTCAACAAGCAGGGAGGCTCGAGATCGCGCACCCTGTCGCAGGAGGCGCAGGCGATCTGGCACTGGCTTCTTGCCAGAGGACTGACGATAACGGCTACTCATCTACCAGGTGTGCAGAATGTGCAGGCAGACGCACTGAGCAGACTGATCCAGGAAAACCACGAATGGGTCATAAATGACGAAGTGCTTGGAGAAGTCTTCGAAAGGTGGGGCACTCCAGACGTGGATCTGTTCGCCACCGCCGAAAACAGCAAATGCCGAAACTTCGCATCCAGGTACTACCAGCAGGGAACGCTGGGGAATGCGTTATGGATCAACTGGTCGAACAGCTTTCTGTACGCTTTTCCACCCATTCCCCTGATTCCGGCGGTGCTCATCAAGCTGGCCCAGTCCAAGGCGCGGATGATACTGATTGTCCGGGAATGGCCCAGGCAGTGGTGGTTCATGGACCTGCTTCACCGGTCTCTCCTTCCTCACTTTCGGCTGCCGTGCCGGCAGGACCTTCTCATGAAGTTCGGGGGCAGATGGTGCACCCCAATCTCTCGTCTTTGAGTTTGGCGGCATGGCTCCTGAGATAGTGCAATATGGCCATTGGAATCTTCCCGCAGATTGTATGGACATACTGAAGGAAGCCAAGAGACCTTCCACTAGGACTGCGTACAAGTGGAAGAGATTTTGCATCGAAGCCAAGAGACCTTCCACTAGGACTGTGTACAAGTGGAAGAGATTTTGCATCTGGTGCAAGTCCAAGAACTATGATCCAACGACATGTAAGGAAGATGTCATCCTTCCGTACCTTTTACATTTGGTGCAGTCTGCCCTTAATTTGCATTCTATTAAGGTTCATCTCGCTGCACTGACTGCCTACAGGAAATGCCCTTCTTAGACCTCCTTCTTCCAGATGCCCGTGATCAAGGATTTTTTGGAAGGCTTGAAGAAAGTGTTCCCTCCTGTCCGGCTTCCTTCGCCTTCATGGGAATTGAATGTGGTGCTGTCCAGACTGATGAAAGAACCTTTTGAACCTATTCATAAGGCTTTGTTGCAGCACCTGTCCTGGAAGGCGGCGTTCCTCGTGGCCATTACATCTGCCCGCAGGGTGAGTGAAATTCAGGCATTGTGTTACAAAGAACCTTATACTGTATATCATGCTGCTATGGTTGTTATGCGTACTCACCCTAAATTTCTTCCTAAGGTTATTTCTGATTTCCATGTTAACCAGACCATAACTTTACCTACGTTTTTTCAGAATCCTTCCTCTCTGGCGGAAAGGTCTCTACATTCCCTGGATGTCAGGAGGGTGTTGAAATTTTATCTGGATAAAACCAAGGATATTCGTATGTCTGACCAATTGTTTATCAACTATGGATCGGTCAGGACAGGTCTTGCTACTTCGAAACAGTCTATTTCGAGGTGGATTGTGTCCTGTATACAGTTGTGTTATCAAAAGGCTAATAAGACCTTAGGGGGTAAACCTACGGCTCATTCCACCAGGGGCAAAGCTGCCACGACTGCTTTGTTACGTAATGTTCTCATTGCAGAAATCTGCAGGGCGGCCACTTGGAAGTCGGTCCATACCTTTGCTAAGCATTACTGTCTGGACAAGTATTCCAGGGCAGACGCTCAGGTTGGGCAGGCTTCGCTGCGAAATCTGTTCGCACAGTAGTGGTGTGGTACTAATTTTCTCTCCACTGCCGCTTTGGTGTGGGGATGGGCTTGCCATTCTATTCACTAGATTATGACTATACACAAAGATCCCCTACTACAGAAGGGGTAGTTTCTGTCCTGTAACTCCAGTTCTGTAGTAGGGGTTTCTCTGTTATAGTCATAAGCGCCCGCCCTCCTCCCCGGTGGAGACAGATGTTTATGTTCGGAATGCTACAGGTCTGGCGTTATACGTCTTCAAGAAGAACTGAAAGTAAATGGGACCTGCTGGGCATTCTGGGATACTGAGAAAGTTCTGGAAAGTTTCCTTAAAGACACGGTATCCCTTTTTGAGCCACATAATGGCAGCCTATGGGGCTTGTCTGTCCTTCCCTTCCTCTCTATCATTCCAGAGGCTTTGCTGTTTAAAGGGGAAGTTTTTCTCTATGAAGAAAACTTGGCAGGCTGTGCTGTGTGTGGTTTTTGGTGGAATGTCTAGTTGAAGTACTGGACAGTGTAGCCTGTGGATATAGGCTGCATTATTTGTCTTTAAATTCTCTCTTAAGTGTCTGTGCAGGACTGCATTGTTAGACAGCTTAAGAGATTATTTTTGATTGCTCCGGGGTCCACGCTCATGAGAGGGACTATTCACTAGATTATGACTATAACAGAGATACCCCTACTACAGAATTGGAGTTACAGGACAGAAACTACTCCATATCTCTAGAGTCGCTGAAACAATAGATAAGTATTTCACTCAGTCAATCGTGCATGCTACGTTTCACAGAGTTGTAGAAAAATAGAGAGACATGCGTTTTCAATAAACAGGTTTATTGAACAGTCTTCTTTCTCATACAAGAGAAGTGAACTGCTACAATCGTTAAGCAGACTACAAAGTATGTGTACAGCGAGAATAGTATTATAAAATAATACTGTAAGAGCATTGCATGGTTTCTAAGCCATATAAAAATACATACATAAATAACATTGACTAAAAATACTCAACTGGTGCTTCTAAAATTCGCCTACCCCAATGTACCTAAACTAAGTCTAGTACGCGGGAAGAAGTAAGTATTGTGTAGCATAGGTTTAGTTGCTTTTGCCAAGAATCTACCCAAGATGTCTCTAGGTTCTAATCAGCTCCATACCTTAGTTAGAATGAAGGAGGTCTAGTATCTCAGACTCAGGACTCGATTTCCCAACACCCCGCAAGGGGAGCTTGGAAACACTAGAGCTGGATTCTCGTCAAGAGAAGGGCAGCCTCTTGATCAGGTCGTCATTTGGAGAGTCGACTTCCTTCGGCATTTTCTGTAGCGAGCTGCGTCGGGCAAGTAGATAGTCGAACTGCTTCGAACCACCGTAGTTTACCATAGCAAATGAAGGTATATTTATACCTTGAAGGTGTTTAGGAATGCCACAGTTTGACGTAAAGTTGGGCATATGAACGTCAGGAAAGAACCCCTAGGAAATAGTTGTTCTTTGCAAAGTACATGAGTTCTTGGACAAATCAATATTCAAGCAAGGGGAAGTTCCCTAACTGCTTAAGCCGATTTTCCAAGAAATCGCTGTGAGGTTTGGTACGGGTGGAAGTAGCCATGCCTGTATTTGGGTAGCAGGGGCTATGTCTAAATAAGGGATTGATTTATATGCCTATATAAGGGCAATGTGAATTGTACCTATATAAGGGCATGAATCTGGAAAATTCACTCGGAGCTCTAAACGCCACACAACAACGGCTAACACTGTCTCAGGTTTAATGCTAGGCACCCTCACCAGCCCCAAACGTCCCACCAAACCATAATCAATAAAATGTCCTGTAGCACCTGAATCGATCATGGTCCACACCTGATGTTGTTGTTATCTTGTCCTAATGATCATGGACAACACTATATGTGATTCAGTATTCTTTATCTCAGTGACCGCTAAAGACGGTAGTTTCCACTCCTTCCCTGATGATTCCTCCACCATGAATTTTGTCGTAGTAGCGTCACTATTCCCAGAAACCTCTACTGACGTGGTGGCTACTTGTTTCCCCGAATAGAATGTATTCCTATTCTTGGGTTTCGAGGTGCAGTCCCTCTCGTAATGCCCCTTCTTCCCACAAAACATGCATAATCCTTGAGCCCGACGAGACTCTCTCTCTGCCTTAGATAAAGGTGGCCTGATAGCACCCACGTCCATCGGCTCAGGACCTGATTCCTTCAAGGGTTTCAAAAAACGGTTTTTCTGTCCCATCCCTACCATAGCCCTTTCACCTCTTCTACAATCCCCTCCCCTCCCTGGTAGAAAATGGTCTAACTGCAATGTGAGATTTATTAGATCGGTACATGTGGTAGGTTGTGGGTCTATTTGTGCCAGAATGTCTTTCATCTCTTCCTTCAATCCCTGGTAATATAATGACATCATTTTCTCCTCTGGCCATGCGGTTTCAACTACTAATCTATTGAAGCCTGTCATATATGTAAGCAGATCTTTCTTGCCTTGACGCAGTTCTAACAATTCCCTATCTGCACTAAGCGTGGTGGCACAGAGCGCAAGGAGGCGTTCAGAAGGACTGACTGACTGGCTCCTCCGGCGCGGGCATGCCCGGGCCAAGGGCGGGCCCTTCTGCACCCACCAGAGCCCAGAGGAGGCTGGGCTGGGCCACGTTATTGACACTTATTGCGGTGAACTGTAAGCCTTATATCTTTGCTTAGGTGTTTTATTCTCTTGTAAGCTAGCCTGGTTCCTGTCAATTGGGTGGTATTACGGTCTCTTAAATATGAGCAAAAGAAAGGTTGGGGATAGGGTGGTGGGCACATTAGATGCTTTCCTAAATAGAGCAGAATCTGTATTAATGCATGAGATCCAGGCAACAAAGCGAAGGCTGTCGCTGGAACCTGCACCATCTAGGGGAGGCTCCTTGCCCTGTGCCCAGATAACCCAACAATTGTCAAGTATTGAATTACAACCTGCTAATGATATAACACCTCCCAGCTTGACATGTAAGGTGTCTTTGTCCCCCACCCCGGGTACCCCGCAAGTCCAGTGTAGCACACAGAGCCCTGCTTTGGTAAAGACTAGGGGGAAAAAACTATTGGGGGATCAGGGGCTGAACCGCCTACTAAAACAAGCATTGGAAATGCAATAGGTCTCGCATTAGGAAAGTTTGAGCGATTGTTATTGTAAATGACACTTTTTTTATTTATGTGTTGGTTTTGAAAATAGCAAAATTAATAGCTTTGTCAGTTACAATGTCAATAGTTTTAACTTTCGCAAATGTGATGCAATGTGTGTTGTATTTACGTGACTTAGATGTATTGATATTACAAATAACAATGGCTTTTATTATTGTAAATAATTAATACTTAAATAAAAGTTATTGTAATTTATAATGGCAATACCTTAAACGTTTGTAAATAACTTTTGTGAAGATTATGTTCAGTGTATTTTATTGTGACGAAAATCCAAGAACATTGCATTTGCACCTACACACACACAGAGCCACACACACACACACACACATATAGATGTGGTGGTGGTGGATCTGGGGGATATGGTGGTGGTGGATGTGTTGGTGGATGTGGTGGTGGATGCGGTGGTGGATGTGGTGGTGGTCATGGATGTGGTGTTGGTGGATGCAGTGGTGGTGGATGCGGTGGTGGATGTGGTGGTGGTGGATGCGGTGGTGGTGGAAGTGTTGGTGGATGTGTTGGTGGATGTGTGGTGGATGTGGTGGTGGATGTGGTGGTGGTGGGTGTGGTGGATGTGGTGGTGGTGGTGGATGTGGTGTTGGTGGATGCGGTGGTGGTGGTGGTGAATGGGGTGTTGGATGCGGTGGTGGATGTGGTGGTGGAGGTGGTGGTGGATGTGGTGGGTGTGGTGGTGGATGTGGTGGTGGATGTGGTGGTGGATGTGGATGTGGTGGTGGTGGGTGCGGTGGATGTGGATGTGGTGGTGGTGCATGGGGTGGATGTGGATGTGGCGGTGGATGTGGCGGTGGATGTGGCGGTGGATGTGGTGGTGGTGGATGGGGTGGTGGATGTAGTGGTGGTGGGTGTGGTGGATGTAGTGGTGGTGGGTGTGGTGGATCTGGTGGCGGTGGATGTGGCGGTGGATGTGGCTGTGGATGTGGCAGTGGATGTGGCAGTGGATGTGGTGGTGCATGTGGAGGTGGATTTGGAGTTGATGGTGGATATGGTGGTGGTGGATGTGGTGATGGTGGATGCGGTGGTGGTGGATGGGGTGGTGGTGGATGGGGTGGTGGATGTAGTGGTGGTGGGTGTGGTGGATGTGGTGGTGGTGGGTGTGGTGGATGTGGCGGTGGATGTGGCTGTGGATGTGGCGGTAGATGTGGCAGTGAATGTGATGGTGGATGTGGTGGTGGATGTGGTGGTGCATGTGGAGGTGGATTTGGAGTTGATGGTGGATGTGGTGGTGGTGGATGTGGTGGTGGATGTGGTGGTGATGGTGGATGCGGTGGTGGTGGTGGATGGGGTGGTGGTGGATGGGGTGGTGGATGTAGTGGCGGTGGGTGTGGTGGATGTGGTGGTGGATGTGGCTGTGGATGTGGCGGTGGATGTGGATGTGATGGTGGATGTGATGGTGGATGTGGTGGTGGATGTGGTGGTGGATGTGGTGGTGGATGTGGTGGTGGATGTGGTGGTGATGGTGGATGTGGTGGTGATGGTGGATATGGTGGTGGATGCGGTGGATGTGGTGGTGGTGGATGCAGTGGTGGTGGTGGATGCAGTGGTGGTGGTGGTGGATGGGGTGGTGGATGTAGTGGTGGTGGGTGTGGTGGATGTGGCAGTGGATGTGGAAGTGGATGTGGCGGTGGATGTGGCGGTGGATGTGGCGGTGGATGTGGCGGTGGATGTGGCAGTGGATGTGATAGTGGATGTGATAGTGGATGTGATGGTGGATGTGGTGGTGGATGTGGTGGTGGATGTGGTGGTGGAGGTGGATTTGGAGGTGATGGTGGATGGATGCACACATGGATGGATGCAAATGTGAATGGGTGGGTGAATGGATGCATGGATACGTTTATAGTTGAAGACTAAGCCATGGCTGTGTCACTAAAAACTATCGAAGCCGAATTGTGACGAGCCCATCAGAAGCTATCAGATCATTTTCATCAACACCCGCCGCTCCCCACCTCCAACTGGGCAATGAGGGCGTGTTTGGTCATGCAAGCAGGAGGAAAAGGTTCAGCTACCTGCGGAACTGTAAACAACCCCCATTTGAACAACAGACTAGACAGAGCCGAACACGAATCAAATAAAGCCCACAAAGTCCATATATTACAGTAAAAACACAGTTGAAGGCAAGCAGACATGGGCTGCAGTCTCAAAGGTTGCTTACCCGTAGAATAAACACAGCTGTACACGGGGTAAAATTAGACAGACATTCAGAATAACAAGCTTTAAACAAGGGGCGGAGCGAGGGGGAGGTGTGCTGGGAGAGAGAGTGGGGAGGGGAAGAGCTGCTGGCGGAGTTCCAAGCGCTATATGTCAAAAATATTATTGTTAGTAATTTGATGGGCAATTAATTTGCAGTGGAGGAAATACGCTATGAAGTCGAATTGTGACGAGCCCATCAGAAGCTATCAGATCATTTTCATCAACACCCGCCGCTCCTCACCTTCAACTGGGCAATGAGGGCGTGTTTGGTGATGCAAGCAGGAGGAAAAGGTTCAGCTACCTGCGGAACTGTAAACAACCCCTATTTGAACAACAGACTAGACAGAGCTGAACACGAATCAAATAAAGCCCACGAAGTCCATATATTACAGTAAAAACACAGTTGAAGGCAAGCAGACATGGGCTGCAGTCTCCAAGGTTGCTTACCCGTAGAATAAACACAGCTGTGCACGGGGTAAAATTAGACAGACATTCAGAATAACAAGCTTTAAACAAGGGGCGGAGCGAGGGGGAGGTGTGCTGGGAGAGAGAGTGGGGAGGGGAAGAGCTGCTGGCGGAGTTCCAAGCGCTATATGTCAAAAATATTATTGTTAGTAATTTGATGGGCAATTAATTTGCAGTGGAGGAAATACGCTAATAACAGAACATTCAGTATATAGACCTAGACAGAGGGAGGGAAGACAAAAACGCTAGTTGCCGTAATGAAAGAATCAAAGTTTGGGATGAGGATTAACCAGCTGCTTTAAGAGTGAAGGACCTCTTGGCATCAGTCATAATGAAATCTTCCTGAAAAAGGCAATGAGCAGAATAGTCCATGGAACCTAGACTCAATTCTTCCTGCTGAATTCCGTGCTGTATGCTGGAGGGGGAGGTGTGCTGGGAGAGAGAGTGGGGAGGGGGCGGAGCGGGAGGAGCGTCGTGAGGGGAGAGAGAGTGGGGAGAGGGCGGAGCAGGAAGAGCTGCTCTCGGCAGGCTGGGGAACAGATGCTGCTGTTCGTGTGCCAGCAGGAGAGGTCCGCAGTTGTGCGTCTCCTCCCTCATCATCTGGCTCCTGGAGGAGGGTTAGCGGCTCTCGTGATGTCCTCGGGCAAAGGGAGGAGGGTGGGAAGAAGCCGGGGGGAGGGAAGGAAGGGGGAGGAGAGGCGGGATGTCTTTTCAAGGTTTAAACAAGGGGCGGATCGAGGGGGAGGTGTGCTGGGAGAGAGAGTGGGGAGGGGAAGAGCAGCTGGCGGAGCCTGAATTCCGTGCTGTATGCTGGAGGGGGAGGTGTGCTGGGAGAGAGAGTGGGGAGGGGGCGGAGCGGGAGGAGCGTCGTGAGGGGAGAGAGTGGGGAGAGGGCAGAGCAGGAAGAGCTGCTCTCGGCAGGCTGGGGAACAGATGCTGCTGGGGAAGTGATGAGGGGAGGTGCCCTGAAGAAATGCGACACGGCAGGCAGGGGAGGGGGCGGAGCGGGGGTGTGGGAGGAGTGCGGCTGAGGGAAAAGACGTGCAAGGCAGGCGGCTGGGGGCATGTGCACGCGCTTTTAATGTCAATGCGCATGCGCATTGAGCTTGAATTTCACGGGCACTGCAAGGAATCGCCATCGATTCCTTGCAAGTTGGTTAAAGTCTGTTTAAGCCCCCATAGTCTCGCAAGCTCAATGCGCATGCGCATTGACAGGCGAGACCTAAAAAGGAAAGGTCGTAGTACAGTTAAACAAAATTCACTGGCAGCCATTAATGAATCTAGTAGGGTACATGTCTTTGGGAAGCCGGGTGTTAACATCTTGGATGTTAATCCCGTAGCTAACACAACACCGATATTAATAGCTGCTCAACCCAAGCAGGTAACTTGCACAAATATTCAGTTCAATCCATAGGAACTGTGCTCATTTTTAAGAGAACAAATAGTAGCCCTTATTGATCCAATACTTAAAAGATTAGACTTAGTTGATGATAGGCTCAATAAGATTGAACAATGCCCATCCTGTAGTAAACAAAGGAATCTCCCCCAATCTACCATTCATGCTAATGGGGGGGGGTCCAAAGCAACACTTTAGGGGTAGTACCTAATACGCAGCTTGGTAATTTGGTAAATGCCCCAACAAGTCTTAATCTGGTACAACCGGTGATAAGTTCAGCCTGTCCTCCTACTTCTAGTTCAAGCAATGGTACCACTGTACCGTTGGTGCAGCAATGTGGGGTCGAAGGTAACAGAAGGAGGCAGGTTGAGCAGGGTATAGAAGGGGTTTCTAACATGCTACCCAGTCTTCATCTCCCCCCTGAAGCCACGCCTTATACGGTTATCTTAGCCTACGTGCCCCCACTGCCCCCGGGCACTCGAGAGCACTGGTCTGCCCTTAAGAATAAGTGTCAGGATTCACGAATCCTTACCTAGAGCTTGCGCAGGAGCAGAAACTGAACTGTACTGGAGCTTATGATGCACGTTCCCAAATCCCTCCCAAGAATGCCTCCGAGACCAAGGACAACTTGGTCCCCAAAACACTCCTGAGGGGGAAGGGGGAGTGGAGAAAATAACAAACAAAGAAGAGACTGGTCCTGAGCTTGTCCTCTTCACAACTCTATCCTTCTCTTACGTCAGCAGATCAAGTTTTCATGAAGAGTACCTACAATACAAGAAGGTGCATGTTAATCTACTCTACGCTTCCCACTTCCTTTCTTTCCTCGGAATACTACCTACCCCAAGCTAAGGAATCTTTGCCTCTCCTCTGCCTTAATTCCTGAGTATTTCTCTCAGCAACTTCGTACTCTCTGAACCCTGTAATTCCTAAAATACACAACACTGTTAATACTGCAATTAACCCCTTAACCTTTGCTCTATTTTTTTTATGTGGTCTCTGCACTTACTTCTTAATGGTTCTGGAGTTTTCTTTTATTTAATCCTGTATTTACATCCATGTATTTATTAGACTTCCCTTTTGGTACTACTAATAATCCTTCTTTCTTTCTTTTTCTTTTAGATGAACAGCGATTGTATGCAGATAAGACTCTTATTTCCTTAATCGCTCCTCATTAATTTAAACTGTCATTAACTCTATTTTTCTTTTCTGCTCTTTCTTAGGTCAAAAATACTCTTTTTCTATCAGGTAAGTCACAACTTTAAACATATGCATCTGTAGTCTCTTAACTACGAAGTTCTCTGCTCTATTATAATTACAATGACTTAACTTATGTCTTCTGTTTTTCGGTTGATAGGTGGCGTTGGAGATCTATTCTTCATACACCGCCTTCATGAGGAAATCGCCTAAGAATTCACTTCAGGTGAGTGTGAATTTTAGGGTACAGGAATACTTAAAACAACTACCGCTATGCTAGGAAGTAATTGGGCAAGGGAAAAACCGGACGAACACCCGACAAAAACTCTTCAGGAAGTGAATATATTTATATTTGCTCGAGTGATTCACCTACGCAGCCATCCCCGGGAATTGCCTCAGTGAAGTCGTATTAGCTGGGGAGCGCGCGCTTCACATTAGTGCCAGAGGCTAGAGCACCTGTGGGGGAGAGACTAGACCGCCTCTAGAGGTATGGGTGGCGGCCATCTTGAGGTGTCTGGTTCGAGTAAGTCTCGATGAACCATTGCGTTTGGTTGAAATCCTCACTCTTGCAGCCGGTTCTTTCCACATTAAGGCACCCACACTGGCTCTAAGCACCTGTGGGATCCTGACAGTATCCCCCAACAAAGGAGGTCCTACCTTCTTTGGTTTCATAGGAAATCGCTGATGAAATGCCCTCACTAGTCTAGGAGCATGTACGTCTGACTTCAGTTCCCAAGACCTTTCCTCTGGACCATAGCCTTTCCAGTCTATCAAGTAGAACAGTTTTCCTTTCACAATCTTTGAATCCAAAATTTCTTTGACTTCAAATTCAACTCCTGAGACTAGTAGAACTGGATTTGGAGGTAACGACCTGCGCAATTCTGCTGGGGCCTTTTTTAGCAAAGAGACATGAAACACTGGGTGTATTTTCGGCTTAGGGGGCAATTGCAGTCGATAAGTAACGGGACCTTTCTTTTCTTCCACTAGATATGGCCCAATAAACCTTGGTTGAAACTTGCGGTTACCTTTTAACCTAAGATTTTTTGTGCTTAGCCAAACTTTATCTCCCTCCTCTATCACAGGACCTTCTCGCCTTTTTTTATCTGCATAAGTCTTGTACTTTTCTTTGGCCTGTTCTAAGTTATGTATAGCTGACTGATGGACTCGCTCTAGATGAGACACTAAATCCTTCACTACTGGGACAGATATGTCAGTATGGTTGATTGTGAAATTTGGGTGCCTCCCATAATTCAGATAAAATGGAGTGTAGCCAGTAGAAGTATTCTTGGCATTATTATGTGCGAATTCGGCAGCCCACAAATAATCTGACCATACACCTTCCTGTTTCAAAAGGAACAATCTTAAGTACTATTCTAGTTCCTGATTAATCCTCTCTGTCTGTCCATCAGTTTCTGGGTGATAGCTTGTCGAATATCTAGATTCTATACCTAGTCCCTTTACAAAGGCCTTCCAAAAGTGTGACACAAACTGAGCGCCTCGATCTGAGATCGCAATCTTGGGAATTCCATGTATTTTCACAATGTGTGTGCCAAAGTGGTGGGCCAACTGCTTAGCACTGGGAACCCCTTTCAAGGCCAGAAAATGTGCCATTTTAGTTAATGCATCCACAAACACCAGAATGGTATCGAAACCTTGACTAAGAGGTAAGTCCACAATGAAATCTAGTGTGACTGTGTGCCATGGATAGGGAGGAGTGGGCAACGGTTGTAACAACCCCTTAGGAGCTTGTCGTTCAGATTTTCCCTGAGCGCAGACTTCACAGGTCTTTACATACAACTCAATGTCTTTAGTCATATTTGGCCACCAGTAGCTTCTTTTGACTAATTCTTCTGTTTTTGCTTCTCCTTTGTGTCCCGCTAAGAGGCTGTCATGGCATTCGTACATTACTTGATCTTGTAATTCCTTAGTGGGCAAGTACAAGGTTCTCCTATAATAAGGCAGTTGATGTTGAATATCTCTCTCTGCATCTTCTTTAGCCCAATCTTGCATTTCCTCTAGACTCATGACCTTATGTATTTGTTCTTGAATATCCATTGAGATTGTGGCTCCTATTATTTTAGTACTTGGAATGATAGTTGGATTTTCAGCTTGAATTCTTTGATCACTTAATCCTAACCTCGATAGGGCATCCGCTTTACCATTCTGGGCTCCTGGTCTAAAAGTAATTACAAAGTCGTAGTCTGCAAAGTAGAGGGACCATCGAAGTTGCCTCGGAGTCAAGGTTCTTGCTGATTTCAAAAACTTCAGATTTCTGTGATCTGTGAAAACAGTGACTTGATGTTGAGCTCCCATGAGGTAATGACGCCATTCTTTGAAAGCGTCTTTTATCGCCAAAAGCTCTTTTTCTGTAATTGTATAATTCACCTCAGCAGGGGTCAGCTTCCGTGATCTATAAGCGACTGGATGCAGTTGTCCAGTAACCTTATGTCGTTGAGATAAAACCCCTCCAACTGCTTGATCCGAGGCATCCGTCTCAACATAAAATGGTTCAGTGGTATCCGCATGCAACAGTATTGGAGCTGTAGTAAAATCTTACTTTAAAGACTGAAAGGCTTTTTCCGACTCTTCTGTCCACTCAAAGCGAATACCTTTTCGGAGCAAACGTGTAAGAGGTAGTATTTTCCGGGAAAATTCACTGATAAATCTTCGATAAAAATTTGCGAAGCCAATGAAGCTTTAAACTTCTTTAACCCTTTCGAAGCTCATGACGAGCTCAGCTCGTCATGAGGCACAGTTGAGCTGTGCTGATGACGAGCTGAGCTCGTCATGAACTATGAGGATTCATAAAATGTCAGCACAGGAGGGGAAAATGCACAGCAGCCATGGTGTTAACACTTCCTGGAGACTTCCATTCGATTACAGCCTTGATTTTTCGCTCACCCATATTGATCCCAGTTGGAGATAGGACAAAACCCAAGAACTCCACTTGGGAGACATTGAAAGCATATTTTTCTAACTTCACGAACAGTTTGTTCTCTGAGTTTTTGTAATACTCCTCTCACTTGTCCACGATGTTTACTCTTGTCAGATGAATAAATCAAGGTGTCGTCGATGTACACTATGGCACATTGATCAATATATTCACTTAGAACATCATTGATGAAGTGTTGGAAGGCTGCCGGGGCATTGCATAAACCATACGGCATAACTTAGTATTCGAACAGTCCAAATCTTGTTCTAAAGGCCGTCTTCCATTCGTCACCTTCGCGCACTCGGACAAGATGATAGGCTCCTCGGAGGTCTAATTTGGTGTAGATTTGGGCCCCTTTAACTTGATCCAACAAAACAGAAATGAGAGGGGGAGGGGGTACCGATTTCTTTTTGTAATCTTATTGATGGCACGGTAGTCGATGCAAGTCCTCAGATCACCTTCCTTCTTCGGCACGAAGAATAGGGGCGTAGAGACTGGTGACTGTGACGGCCGAATTAATCCATTCACTACGTACTTATCCAAATACTCCTTCAAATGATGATGCTCCTTTTCGGTTAATGCGTAAACTCGACTGCAAGGCAGATTTGCACCAACTTCCAAGTCAATCTTGCAATCGTAGACTCTGTGTGGTGGGAGCTGTTCAGCTTCAATCTCATTGAAGCTATCTTCGAAATCTTTATACTCAGGTGGTATATCCTGTGAGTCTATGATACATACTGATGCCCCTGTCATACACAGAGTGAGCTGGGTTTTCTTCATGTTTTCCTTCCTTGACTGCCAAACAATTTTTTCTGCAATACTCAGAATCCATTACAACAGTTCTGGAACTCCAGTCAATGGTTGGGTTATGCTCAGTTAACCAGGGCAGACCTAAAATGAGCTGAAATTGTGGCGCATCAATTAAGTTAAACTGGATAATTTCCTTGTGCCCATCATTAGATATTAATTGAACTTGCTCAGTGTGACTTACAATCGTACCTGATGATAGGTTAGTACCATCAACTGCCGGAACTGGTTCACTCTTGGGTTTTAATGTAGCTCGTAGTCCGACTTTGGCTGCAAATTTTAAGTCACAGAAGTTTCCCGTAGCTCCCGAATCGATCATCACTGACACCTCAGTTAACGTGACTTGTCGAAATTTGAGCACCATGGATAATATCAAGTGCGGAGCAGAAGATTGTAAAGTATTTGCAACTTGGTACACTCCAGGAGTTGAATTTTGATTAGCATCCACCGGTCCAACTCCTTCTACTGGTGGTGCTGCGAGTTTTCCTTCGGCTTGAAGGAAGTTCTTGGTTTCTTTGGACAATTTCGTACAAAATGACCACTTGAGCCACAATACATACAAATGTTGCTTGTTCTCCGTTTCTCTTTTTCTTCTTTAGTAAGAGGGCCCCTTATGATTCCTATTTGCATGGGTTCAGCACTCGCAGATCCTTCAAGGGTTCTATTTCCTTCTGATCGAGCCCGATCAAATCTAGGGACGATGTTTTTAAAATCTCTTTCTTTTCACCCTTCCTTTCGCCTTGACGGAAGTCGATTTCTAAGACCAAGTCCACCAATTCCGATATTCCTGTGGGTCTATTAGGTATTTGTGCCAGAACATCCTTGAGTTCATCTCGTAACCCCCTATAAAACACTGCGGCTCTTTTACTCTCTGGCCAATTTGTCTCTACCACAAGCTTGTTGAATTGAGCTAGGTAAGCTATGAGATCTCGGTTCCCTTGTCTTAAGTCCAGTAGTTCATTATCCACTGCTTGAGAAATCCTTCTCCTATCAAATATTCGAAGAAATTCTTCTTTGAAACAAAACTTTCATATTTCTGAAGAATAGGATCATCTCGAGCAACCAAAGGCATTGACCACGATGCAGCATCCCCATTTAAATATGACAGAACAAAAGCTACCTTAGACTGCGCATCAGGGAAGATAGAAGGGCGGCACATGAAATGTAAGCTACACTGCGTGATGAATATCTGCGCCTTCTGTGGGTCTCCACCAAAACGTTCGGGGGGGGCTAATGGAATGACTGGGGATAAAGAATGAATGACCTGTGTTGTAACTCTATTTGGTTCTTCCTCTGAGAATGTAGACGTGTTTCCCCCCAAAAACATAGGGTGCTTTGATCTCTGAGCCAATTCTGCTGTTTCCTTTCTAGATTTAACTACTTCCTGCCTCAAACTTTGGTTTTCCTCCCTGACAGACACTAATTCTTTTTATATATTCTCTAACACCGCTCCCAAAGTCTGTAAATTAATTCCCTCAGCCATCTCTGCTCAGGCGCAATTTATTACTTGGGCACTTCACTCTGTCAGGATTCACGAATCCTTACCTAGAGCTTGCGCAGGAGCAGAAACTGAACTGTACTGGAGCTTATGATGCACATTCCCAAATCCCTCCCAAGAATGCCTCAGAGACCAAGGACAACTTGGTCCTCAAAACCCTCCTGAGGGGGAAGGGGGAGTGGAGAAAATAACAAACAAAGAAGAGACTGGTCCTGAGCTTGTCCTCTTCACAACTCGTCTATCCTTCTCTTACGTCAGCAGATCAAGTTTTCATGAAGAGTACCTACAATACAAGAAGGTGCATGTTAATCTACTCTACGCTTCCCACTTCCTTTCTTTCCTCGGAATACTACCTACCACAATTTAAGGAATCTTTGCCTCTCCTCTGCCTTAATTCCTGAGTATTTCTCTCAGCAACTTCATACTCTCTGAACCATGTAATTCCTAAAATACACAACACTGTTAATACTGCAATTAACCCCTTAACCTTTGCTCTATTTTTTTTTATATGGTATTTGCACTTACTTCTTAATGGTTCTGGAGTTTTCTTTTATTTAATCCTGTATTTACATCCATGTATTTATTAGAATTCCCTTTTGGTACTACTAATAATCCTTCTTTCTTTCTTTTTCTTTTAGATGAACAGCGATTGTATGCAGATAAGACTCTTTCAGCCTGATTCATGAAGGAGAATTGCGCTCGCAAAGGGCCAGATTCTCAGAATCTGGCCCTTTGCGAGCGCAATTTTTGCATTTGGGATTCATCATCCCAAATACAAAAATTGGTAATAGCGAATTCGCAAATTTGCGAGGAATTACATTTAAGGAATCTCTATTTGAGATTCCTTAAATGCAATTCATCATCCATTTTCAAATTGCGAAATCGCAATTTCGGGCCGCTATTTACCGCGAGGTCAAACCTTGTGGTAAATAGCGAAAACTTAGAAAAATGCTTTTAAAAGCATTTTTCTAAGTTGCATGTTACACACACACGTCTTTTGGACATGTGTGTGTGTAACATCTGTGTAATTTGACATTTCAGGGGTGTTACAGGGTGTCCTTTGGACACCCCTGCACCCTTGAAATCGCAATCTCATTTGCGATTAGCTAATTGCTAATCGCAAATAAGGAATGACTCCCCATGGAATGAATGGGGAGTTACTCCTTATTTGCGATTAGCAATTAGCTAATCGCAAAAAAGGAATCTGTAGGAATCGCAAAAAATATTGCTATTCCTACATGAATCCCGTTTTGCGAGTCTGGAATAGCGATTCCTTATGATTCGCTATTTCAGACTCGCAAAACTTCCCAATGATGAATCAGGCTGTTATTTCTTTAATCCCCCCTCATTAATTTAAACTGTCAATAACTCTATTTTTCTTTTCTGCTCCTTCTTAGGTCGAAAATACTCCAATTTCTATCAGGTAAGTCACATTTTTAGGTCTCGGTAATATCCGGTCTGCCGAAGGCAGACCGGATGTCCGAGAATTATTGTCTCTTAGTGTGGCAGCTTAAACCCGCCTCCCTCGTCGTCTCTCCTCCATTGGCTGGCTTCCTAAATGGAGGCCAGCCATTGGAGGAGAGAGCCACCACTCCGATTTAGCTCCGTCTCTTTCGGATTGGGGGGCGTAAGTTTTGCTGTTCTTTAGCTCGTGACGTCGTCCGTCACTCAGGACAGCAAAACACGCCCCCGAATCCGAACATTTTCGGCCGCCATTTTTTGGGTTGTTTTTACTGGTGCCCGAACGGTGCAGAAGTTGCCCTGCTGCCGGGCGGAGGAGATGAGGCTTTGCAATGGCACCTACGGCTGGGAGTGTTTTGCCGGGTAAGCATGCAGCTGTTTGCAGGTCTCAGGTAAGCCATCTTGTCTCTGTTTGTTGTCTGATGCTTGTTTTTGTTCCTTTTACAGGTCTCCCCTGGCCCGTGGCCGTTCCAGGCAGCGTCGTGCAAGGAGTGTTTTGCCCGGTATGCATGCGGCTGTTTGCGGGTCTCAGGTTAGCCATCTTGTCTCTGTTTGTTGTCTAATGCTTGTTTTTGTTCCTTTTACAGGTCTCGCCGGCCCGTGGCCTTTCCGTGCAGCGTCATGCAAGGAGTGTTTTGCCCGGTATGCATGCGGCTGTTTGCGGGTCTCAGGTAAGTCATCTTGTCTCTGTTTGTTGTCTAATGCTTGTTTTTGTTCCTTTTACAGGTCTCGCCGGCCCGTGGCCTTTCCGTGCAGCGTCGTGCAAGGAGTGTTTTGCCCGGTATGCATGCGGCTGTTTGCGGGTCTCAGGTAAGCCATCTTGTCTCTGTTTGTTGACTGATGCTTGTTTTTGTTCCTTTTACAGGTCTCCCCCGGCCCGTGGCCGTTCCGTGCAGCGTCGTGCAAGGAGTGTTTTGCCTGGTATGCATGCAGTTGTTTGCGGGTCTCAGGTAAGCCATCTTGTCCCTGTTTGTTATCTAATGCTTGTTTTTGTTCCTTTCTCAGGTCTCCCCCGGCCCGTGGCCGTTCCATGCAGTGTCGTGCAAGGAGTGTTTTTTGCCCGGAATGCATGAGGCTGTTTGCGGGTCTCAGGTAAGCCATCTTGTCTCTGTTTGTTGTCTAATGCTTGTTTTTGTTACTTTCACAGGTCTCCCCCGGCCGTTCCGTGCAGCGTCGTGCAAGGAGTGTTTTGCCCTTTATGCATGCAGCTGTTTGCGGGTCTCAGGTAAGCCATCTTGTCTCGGTTTGTTGTCTAATGCTTGTTTTTGTTACTTATACAGGTCTCCCCCGGCCCCTGGCCGTTCCGTGCAGCGCCGTGCAAGGAGTGTTTTGCCCGGTATGCATGCGGCTGTTTGCGGGTCTCAGGTAAGCCATAGTGTCTCTGTTTGTTGTCTAATGCTTGGTTTTGCTCCTTTTACAGGTCTCCCCCGGCCCATGGCCGTTCCGTGCAGAGTCGTGCAAGGAGTGTTTTGCCCGGTATGCATGCGGCTGTTTGCGGGTCTCAGGTAAGCCATCTTGTCTCTGTTTGTTGTCTAATGCTTGGTTTTGCTCCTTTTACAGGTCTCCCCCGGCCCGTGGCCGTTCCGTGCAGCGTCGTGCAAGGAGTGTTTTGCCCGGTATGCATGCGGCTATTTGCGGGTCTCAGGTAAGCCATCTTGTCCCTGTTTGTTATCTAATGCTTGTTTTTGTTCCTTTCACAGGTCTCCCCCGGCCCCTGGCCGTTCCGTGCAGCGTTGTGCAAGGAGTGTTTTGCCCGGTAAGCATGCAGCTGTTTGCGGGTCTCAGGTAAGCCATCTTGTCTCGGTTTGTTGTCTAATGCTTGTTTTTGTTCCTTTTACAGGTCTCCCCCGGCCCCTGGCCATTCCGTGCAGCGTCATGCAAGGAGTGTTTTGCCCGGTATGCATGCGGCTGTTTGCGGGTCTCAGGTAAGCCATCTTGTCTCTGTTTGTTGTCTAATGCTTGTTTTTGTTACTTTTACAGGTCTCCCCCGGCCCCTGGCTGTTCCGTGCAGCGTCGTGCAAGGAGTGTTTTGCCCGGTATGCATGCGGCTGTTTGCGGGTCTCAGGTAAGCCATCTTGTCTCTGTTTGTTGTCTAATGCTTGGTTTTGTTCCTTTTACAGGTCTCCCTCGGCCCGTGGCCGTTCCGAGCAGGGTGGTGCAAGGAGTGTTTTGCCCGGTATGCATGCGGCTGTTTGCGGGTCTCAGGTAAGCCATCTTGTCTCTGTTTGTTGTCTAAGGCTTATTTTTGTTCCTTTTACAGGTCTCCCCCGTCCCGTGCAGAGTCGTGCAAGGAGTGTTTTGCCCGGTATGCATGCGGCTGTTTGCGGGTCTCAGGTAAGCCATCTTGTCTCTGTTTGTTGTCTAATGCTTGTTTTTGTTCCTTTCACAGGTCTCCCCCGGCCCGTGGCCGTCCCGTGCAGCGTCGTGCAAGGAGTGTTTTTTTGCCCGGTATGCATGCGGCTGTTTGCAGGACTCAGGTAAGCCATCTTGTCTCTGTTTGTTGTCTAATGCTTGTGTTTGTTCCTTTCACAGGTCTCCCCCGGCCCGTCGCCGTCCCGTGCAGCGTCGTGCAAGGAATGTTTTTTGCCCGGTATGCATGCGGCTGTTTGCTGGTCTCAGGTAAGCCATCTTGTCTCGGTTTGTTTTCTAATGCTTGTTTTTGTTCCTTTTACAGGTCTCCCCCAGCCCCTGGCCGTTCTGTGCAGCGTCGTGCAAGGAGTGTTTTGCCCGGTATGCATGTGGCTGTTTGCGGGTCTAAGGTAAGCCATCTTGTCTCTGTTTGTTGTCTAATGCTTGGTTTTGTTCCTTTTACAGGTCTCCCCCGGCCCGTGGCCGTTCCAAGCAGCGTGGTGCAAGGAGTGTTTTGCCCGGTATGCATGCGGCTGTTTGCGGGTCTCAGGTAAGCCATCTTGTCTCTGTTTGTTGTCTAATGCTTGTTTTTGTTCCTTTTACAGGTCTCCCCCGGCCCCTGGCCGTTCCGTGCAGCGTCGTGCAAGGAGTGTTTTGCCCGGTATGCATGTGGCTGTTTGCGGGTCTCAGGTAAGCCATCTTGTCTCGGTTTGTTGTCTAATGCTTGTTTTTGTTCCTTTTACAGGTCTCCCCCGGCCCGTGGCCGTCCCGTGCAGCGTCGTGCAAGGAGTGTTTTGCCCGGTATGCATGCGGCTGTTTGCGGGTCTCAGGTAAGCCATTTTGTCTCTGTTTGTTGTCTAATGCTTGTTTTTCTTCCTTGCACAGGTCTCCCCCGGCCCGTGGCCGTCCCGTGCAGCGTCCTGCAAGGAGTGTTTTTTGCCCGGTATGCATGCGGCTGTTTGCGGGTCTCAGGTAAACCATCTTGTCTCTGTTTGTTGTCTAATGCTTGTTTTTGTTCCTTTCACAGGTCTCCCCCGGCCCCTGGCCGTTCGGTGCAGCGTCGTGCAAGGAGTGTTTTGCCCGGTAAGCATGCTGCTGTTTGCGGGTCTCAGGTAAGGCATCTTGTCTCTGTTTGTTGTCTAATACTTGTTTTTGTTCCTTTTACAGGTCTCCCCCGGCCCGTGGCCGTTCCGAGCAGGGTGGTGCAAGGAGTGTTTTGCCCGGTATGCATGCGGCTGTTTGCGGGTCTCAGGTAAGCCATCTTGTCTCTGTTTGTTGTCTAATGCTTGTTTTTGTTCCTTTTACAGGTCTCCCCATGCCCCTGGCCATTCCGTGCAGCATGGTGCAAGGAGTGTTTTGCCCGGTATGCATGCGGCTGTTTGCGGGTCTCAGGTAAGCCATCTTGTCTCTGTTTGTTGTCTAATGCTTGTTTTTGTTCCTTTTACAGGTCTCCCCCGGCCCGTGGCCGTTCCGAGCAGCGTGGTGCAAGGAGTGTTTTGCCCGGTAAGCATGCAGCTGTTTGCGGGTCTCAGGTAAGCCATCTTGTCTCTGTTTGTTGTCTAATGCTTGTTTTTGTTCCTTTTACAGTTCTCCGCCGGCCTGTGGCGGTTCCATGCAGCCTCGTGCATACAGTGAAGTCTCAGGTAAGCCCTCTTTATTTTCTTTCTTATGTAATGCGTTTTTTTAAATTATAACTTTACACCATTTCGCCTCTTAACATTTTTTTTAAAGTTAACCACTATTTTGGCCTTTGTCGAATATACTGTTAACTGTTTTTTTTTTTTTTTAGTTTTGTTGAATCTGCGACAATGCTATCTTTGCGGACATTGGCGAAGCTATTGTACTGTCGGTCGGGTTGCGTTAAGTTCCTGGTAAGTGTATTCAATTTTATTTTTTTCCTATCTTCTACTTACAATATAGTATTTTATTTACGTTATATTTTTCTATGCTTTTATGTATTTGTCCTGCCTTTCTTGCTCACTTCATGTGTTTTTTTTTTTTTTTTGTTTTTTACAGGTCTACCCTGGGTCGTGTCGTCTTCGTGCACTAGCGTGCACAAATTGCTTTGTTTGGTTTGTATGCTGTACTTTATGGCCACAGGTAAGCCCTCTTTTCTTTTTTTATGTAATGCATTTCATGGCTTTAATAACCTTACCCCCTCGTTGCTTGTTGGTTTATTCTGTATGGAAAGCGGTTACATTGCCTATATTCATCCTTTTTATAGTGAAAAAATGCACGCGTTTTACCTAAATATTAGTCCTGGTTCTGAGGCGACCCTAAGATATAATTTTTCTTTCTTGATTTGGGAATGATTAGAGGCCTGTGATTTTATTTCGGGTCATTCTTTTATTTCAGTGCCATTGTGAGAGTAAGTTCTTCTTAAACATGCAATATACATTCTTCAAGTGAAGAAATGTATGGTGTGCGTGTGCTTTAGCTATTTGTCCTGGCCATTCACCGATCAGAGCACTTCAGGTGCAGCCATTTGATAACATTTGATTATCTCCAGAAAGGGGTCTGCAGTCGCCCCGCTCTGCAAGAATGGCCAGCTGCTCAATGCACTGCCCTTCTCGTGCTCTCCCCTGTCTCTACATCACCGAGCACAGCCATTGGCCACCCCAGTAGTACTTCTTGGTGATTGGTTTGTGATCTGTCGGGTGGCGGCAGGGAATTGACAGCCTCGCTATGTGGACTTTGCAACACCAAACAGAGGCCTAATATCCCTTTGGAATGGTTACCTTGGAAACACCATCGTTAATTTGCCATATCCTTACTTGAGCTTTGATCCGAGAGAACTGACTAGCATCATTATGTTTTCATTATTAGTGTCTTATGAGCCAGTTTTGAAATAATTATAGGCTAAGTATGACAGAGGCGTTTGTTGCGTCTACTGTCTTTTATTTATTTTGTTGTTACCAAAGCCCTTCGTGGAAACTAGCCTTTTTCTGAAGTAAATGTTGGCCATTAGCGCAACCCTGCTTAGCTAGAAGGTAAGGTTGGCTGCCACCAACTGTGTGTTGACGGGGAAGGATGTGTAATAATTTACACACTAAATAGTACATAACAAGAGGTACGCAGTTTATAAAATCTGTGTGGGCATAAACCTTCGGTTTGCTGAGATGTTTGACAATTTGGCTGATGTTCTAGGAGTACCGAACATTCTGTGCAACATTTGGGATTTGCAAATGTACATTTTATAATTCTGGAGAATCCATGTGGTGTTTCACCAATTTTCTTTATAATTTCTTTCCAATGGAAAACATTTTACTATGTAAAATATTATAAAATGGGGGTTTTCATGACCTCTTCCCACACTTTCTGTGCTGCCTACTCTTGTATTGTTAACCCTAGGCATACATTGGAAGTGCAGAAAATTGTGTTCAAAGTTTTGCAAAGGTTTGCGGTTATACCCAAAGCATAGGCTTCATGGCTGTACATTCTATATGCATTGCACACATCTATGACATTCGGGTGAGACCACCTACTTCCCCTCCCTAGGGTGTCGCTTTCAACTGCAGAAAATCCACAGATCTCGCACATTGTCTGCATTTATAGCTGCACATGTGAGTACCCGCAGATCTTGACTTATCAGTCATTCTGATTTTACTTGCACAAGTGCCACATTTCCCTCACGTGACTTTTAGTTATGTGCGGAAGCGGTCTCCACACTTTCAGGTCAGATGTATGTCCTCATTGTTTTAACAGGGTGGAATATGTGTAGCGGTTAGAGGACCAACGTGCGTATTGAAGCACTACAAATCACACCCGTTTTCCATAGTGGGCTCCGTTGTTAGGGCAGCCTGTACCTCTGAGAGGTCGGTAGGGTTGGGGTAAAAGAAGCAATGGGGGGCCAGGTCGAGCATGCCTGTACCTCGCCCAGACCCAAAGGGCTTTTTTCCGATATCTTGACGGGTCGTTCCCCTTTCATATAAGACTCTTCAAGTCTGAGAGACACTGGCTATGGGGTGACCGAATCTCTCACACTTGGGTAAATTAGAGAAGGTTTTCGAGAGGAGTGTGGTCAAGGGTGCTGGGGTTATGCCATGCGTTTACCTAATGCAATAGGTATGACATATGCAAAAAAAAGCTAATGCCAATAGAAATGACAATGCCATTTATTTAGGGATACAAAAAAGATAAAAAAATAATGAGCAATACCAATAGCTCTACCTATAATATTGCCGAGACCATTGCATTGTAAATGCTTGTTAAACATATGCAACTGTAGTCTCTTAACTACGAAGTTCTCTGCTCTATTATAATTACAATGACTTAACTTATGTCTTCTGTTTTTCGGTTGATAGGTGGCGCTGGACATCTATTCTTCATACACGTCTTCATGAGGAAATCGCCGAAGAATTCACTTCAGGTGAGTGTGAATTTTAGGGCACAGGAATACTTAAAACAACTACCGCTATGCTAGAAAGTAATTGGGCAAGGGAAAAACCGGACGAATACCCAACGAAAACTCTTCAGGAAGTGAATATATTTATATTTGCTCGAGTGATTCACCTACGCAGCCATCCCCGGGAATTGCCTCAGTGAAGTGCGCATTAGCTGGGGAGCGTGCGCTTCACATTAGTGCCAGAGGCTAGAGCACCTGTGGGGGAGAGACTAGACCGCCTCTAGAGGTGGGGTGGCGGCCATCTTGAGGTGTCTGGTTCGAGTAAGTCTCGACCAACCATTGCGTTTGGTTGAAATCCTCACTCTTGCAGCCCGTTCTTTCCACATTAAGGCACCTACACTGGCTCTAAGCACCTGTGGGATCCGGACAATAAGGCTCTCCATTTTGTGAGCAAATAGACGGGCATTAAACATGAATTATTTGATGAATTCAAAATGGTGCGACCAATTAACTGGGTAGGCCACTCATATAAATCCATGGCTGGCGATTGTGTGGTACTGAGTTTTAGGTCACCCTCCTTGGTACAATATATTATTAGAGATGGCTGGTCACTATCCCCCTGTAGTTGATGAAATCAGACTACTTCCCTTAGGGTTTTTCTATAATACACAGAAGATGCCTAGATATAAGGAAGCGTGGGACCCTTATAGGGTTCACAATTTGCTTGATTTTCCCATACAAACCAATAATCATTTCGAGTTACTATCAACTCTCGAAGATATCGACTGATTGTGAGGGAGTGGACCCATACAGTGGTTTGTAGGCAGTGGGGCTAAAAAGATGGTTGATAGGAACCTAGCAACTTGTACTAGTAACATGCTGGGAAGTGAGAGTATATCCCCACGGGCTACTCCGATAGATGGCACAAGGAGTGCCCGCATGGGCAGTGAACCGTGGGAAAATCCCACCGAATTTGATGTCAAACCCCTTTTAAGAACCCCTAGCATAGGTCAGCCTTTAACAACTGATGTGAATATAAAGGAGGTTTTGATAAGCACTGTGAATGAAGGCCCTAGTTCCTTGAAACCATGTTTGACTCTATCCTCTTGGAATATAGCGGGATTAGAATAAGTCCACAGATTGATTATCATATATAGAGTCTAGTGATGTGTGGGATTTCCAAGAGACTTGGTCTGTAGAAGGAGTTTTTCATGTAGGCTATCTAAACTTCTTTAAAGCAGTGACCAGGGGACCGAGGGGTAGAACAGTTGATGGGTTGACTTGTTGGGTGAGACAATTTGAGGGGATAAGGGTGGATGAGCTAATCATTGATAGCCCGGACATTATGGCCATATGGGTTAGCTCACCAAAAGGCCTTGACATAACCATATATAATGTCTACTCGCTGGGCCACCCTTCCTCAAGCGCCTTGAGACCCTCTGGGTATGTAGCGCGCTATATAAATCCATTTGACTTGACTTGACTTGACCCATAAGGAATGGTTTGAGGCTGCCCTTCAATTGAAGGGGTTGTGCTTGGAAAGGTGTTTGAGGGCGGTTAACGGGAGGAAGCAGTCTGATAGGCAGGGCACAAAGACATTTGACAATGAAGGATCTGATCGTCGTATAGATTACATACTTGTCAATGTAGAACTATGGACTTCAGTTTTAGACATGGAGGTTCAGAGGAGGCCAGAAAGTGATCACAACTCTCTGGTTTTAAAAATTAATGACAGAAGCTTTTTTAGTTTTTTACAGAGGGAAGGTGACATAATCTCTGAAACGGTAACTATTACTAATGATCTAAGAAGGGTTCGGTGGGCAAGAGTAGCTAATAATGACAGCAATGTTGCGCAGATTAGGGACATGGTCTCTGGTTCCTTGTCAAAACTTTCTGATTGTGAGTCCCAGAAGGCGTTAAACGCCACCTTATCGGGTGTCCACAACAAACCTTTCATGGGTTTGAAAAAGTTTTGCATTAAAGAAAACTCTTGTAAAAAGATTAGACCCCTGAAGCCAAGTTCGTGGTACAACAACACCTGTAGAAAGGCTCATAAAGCCCTGGTGGAAGCTATTAGATAGAGGTCACAGGGTAACATCAAGCAGTGTAGAGCTAATTACAAAGCTTCACAGAGACTAGCTAAGAGAGATTGGGATGAAGAAAGATGGAAGGACTTGTTACAGGCATGTAATGGGAGAAACATGACCCAATTTTGGCACCTATTTAAATGGGGAACAATCCGCAGTCACAGATCCCGAGTAATCATGTTGAACCTCAACAATGGGTGACATTTCGAAGCACAGTTTAAGGCAGCATATAGTAGCGATGAAATTGTCCCGCCTATTTTATCTGAAGAACCACTGAAGTTTACATGCAGAGAGTTGGAGTCTGTGTTAAAAATAATCCAGAGTGGCAGGGCCCCGGTCCAGACTGCATCCCTGCTGATCTGTTTAAACAAGATCAAGATCTATGGGTCCCATACATTAAGCTACTAGCAAATACCATAGCTAGTGGAGCCCCGCTCCCAGCATCCTGGTCTGGTGCAGAGATCATACCGATTTATATGAAGGGGGATCGCTCTGCACCAGCAAATTATAGACCTATCAGTCTAATTGACACTGTTCAAAAGATCATAGCCGAGAAGATGTCCTTGTGGTCAATGTAGGGAAAACAAAGTTTATGGTGCGCCATGGGTCTAAGCCAGTTAAAGCATGTGTTTACATGGATGGCGATCTATTGGAGCAAACAGATGTCTTTACCTACTTGGGTGTTACATTCAATGATAAATTAAGCTGGAAGCCCCAAGTTGAAATGCTAGCACTAAAGCACGCCCAGCTGGCAGGTGCCCTGATTAAGGAGCACAGGTTGTCCCTAACCAAACCTGTTGCCCCTATTGTTAAGATTTACACAACCAAAATTTGCCCAGCCATATTATATGGGGCTGAAATCTGGGGTTTTTGTAATTTATCTCCACTTTCTTCAGCCCAGAATAAGCTTATGAGATCGATAGTAGGCTTGCCGCAATCGTCCCCCTAATACCATTGTTTCTTGATCATGGCTGTTATGCACTTGAAGATGTAGCACGCTATAGACCCCTGACATTTTGGAGGTTTCTTTGGATCACTCCGGAACTCTCCTTGTATGCCAAAGCCCTATTGGAAGTGAGGGGGTTAAGTTGATCACATAAGATCCCATGGGTGACTGCAATTAGGTCCTTGTTGACTGATATGGGGATGAGGAACCTATGGGAACATCCAGAGGCTGCGGAATTTCCATAGAAAAGGTCCTATAGAGCAGCATACTGGAAGTTGGTTAAAATTAAGAGATTCTCCTCCCATATATGCCAGTCATTGTCGAGAGATTCCCTTGATATTAACGATGAACCCCTTTTGGAGGGTTATTGGGATCTTCTCACGAAGCCTCATGATTGCAAACTTTATCATCAGTTCAGGTAAGGTACATTACCCTTACGATGGTTTACTAGCAAATGGAACCCAGCTAGTAGTGATAAGTGCGTATTCTGCCAAGATCATATCGAAAATATTGATCATTTTTCATTTGTATGTCCTGCATACCATCAACCGAGGAGTATCTGGCTGAAACCAGTATGTTTGCCCATGAATACAAGATCGGCGATGGTTGCAAGGAGAATATTGAAATCTGACACTTCCAACCTCGCTGTAATTGGCGTAACAAAGTTCTTGAGCTGGGCGTGGGCCTTATGCAATAGAAATGGGGGGGCAAAGTAGCTGTGTAATGATCTAAGATGGGCCCTTGTAGACAGGGGTTGCAGTTGGTATAGTAATACCTTATTTTAGAAGATGGGTTGACTTGTTGGGTGAGACAATTTGAGGGGATATGGGTGGATGAGCTAATCATTGATAGCCCGGACATTATGGCCATATGGGTTAGCTCACCAAAAGGCCTTGACATAACCATATATAATGTCTACTCGCTGGGCCAACCGGTTGGCAGGAGTTCAAATGTTATTACAATTCTTGAAAGTTATTTGACTCAAGATGTAAACACTAGTAGCCTGATCATTACTAGTGATTTCAGCACTTGTTTTGAACCCCTGGATTTTGAAGATGGAAGGCTCAGTGAAAATGAGGATGCATTATGGGGTGTCCCTCATTGGATATTTGACAAATAATCCCCCCACCCTTCCTCAAGCGCCTTGAGACCCTCTGGGTATGTAGCGCGCTATATAAATCCATTTGACTTGACTTGACTTGACCCATAAGGAATGGTTTGAGGCTGCCCTTCAATTGAAGGGGTTGTGCTTGGAAAGGTGTTTGAGGGCGGTTAACGGGAGGAAGCAGTCTGATAGGCAGGGCACAAAGACATTTGACAATGAAGGATCTGATCGTCGTATAGATTACATACTTGTCAATGTAGAACTATGGACTTCAGTTTTAGACATGGAGGTTCTGAGGAGGCCAGAAAGTGATCACAACTCTCTGGTTTTAAAAATTAATGACAGAAGCTTTTTTAGTTTTTTACAGAGGGAAGGTGACATAATCTCTGAAACGGTAACTATTACTAATGATCTAAGAAGGGTTCGGTGGGCAAGAGTAGCTAATAATGACAGCAATGTTGCGCAGATTAGGGACATGGTCTCGGGTTCCTTGTCAAAACTTTCTGATTGTGAGTCCCAGAAGGCGTTAAACGCCACCTTATCGGGTGTCCACAACAAACCTTTCATGGGTTTGAAAAAGTTTTGCATTAAAGAAAACTCTTGTAAAAAGATTAGATCCCTGAAGCCAAGTTCGTGGTACAACAACACCTGTAGAAAGGCTCATAAAGCCCTGGTGGAAGCTATTAGATAGAGGTCACAGGGTAACATCAAGCAGTGTAGAGCTAATTACAAAGCTTCACAGAGACTAGCTAAGAGAGATTGGGATGAAGAAAGATGGAAGGACTTGTTACAGGCATGTAATGGGAGAAACATGACCCAATTTTGGCACCTATTTAAATGGGGAACAATCCGCAGTCACAGATCCCGAGTAATCATGTTGAACCTCAACAATGGGTGACATTTCGAAGCACAGTTTAAGGCAGCATATAGTAGCGATGAAATTGTCCCGCCTATTTTATCTGAAGAACCACTGAAGTTTACATGCAGAGAGTTGGAGTCTGTGTTAAAAATAATCCAGAGTGGCAGGGCCCCGGTCCAGACTGCATCCCTGCTGATCTGTTTAAACAAGATCAAGATCTATGGGTCCCATACATTAAGCTACTAGCAAATACCATAGCTAGTGGAGCCCCGCTCCCAGCATCCTGGTCTGGTGCAGAGATCATACCGATTTATATGAAGGGGGATCGCTCTGCACCAGCAAATTATAGACCTATCAGTCTAATTGACACTGTTCAAAAGATCATAGCCGAGAAGATGTCCTTGTGGTCAATGTAGGGAAAACAAAGTTTATGGTGCGCCATGGGTCTAAGCCAGTTAAAGCATGTGTTTACATGGATGGCGATCTATTGGAGCAAACAGATGTCTTTACCTACTTGGGTGTTACATTCAATGATAAATTAAGCTGGAAGCCCCAAGTTGAAATGCTAGCACTAAAGCACGCCCAGCTGGCAGGTGCCCTGATTAAGGAGCACAGGTTGTCCCTAACCAAACCTGTTGCCCCTATTTTTAAGATTTACACAACCAAAATTTGCCCAGCCATATTATATGGGGCTGAAATCTGGGGGTTTTGTAATTTATCTCCACTTTCTTCAGCCCAGAATAAGCTTATGAGATCGATAGTAGGCTTGCCGCAATCGTCCCCCCTAATACCATTGTTTCTTGATCATGGCTGTTATGCACTTGAAGATGTAGCACGCTATAGACCCCTGACATTTTGGAGGTTTCTTTGGATCACTCCGGAACTCTCCTTGTATGCCAAAGCCCTATTGGAAGTGAGGGGGTTAAGTTGATCACATAAGATCCCATGGGTGACTGCAATTAGGTCCTTGTTGACTGATATGGGGATGAGGAACCTATGGGAACATCCAGAGGCTGCGGAATTTCCATAGAAAAGGTCCTATAGAGCAGCATACTGGGAGTTGGTTAAAATTAAGAGATTCTCCTCCCATATATGCCAGTCATTGTGGAGAGATTCCCTTGATATTAACGATGAACCCCTTTTGGAGGGTTATTGGGATCTTCTCACGAAGCCTCATGATTGCAAACTTTATCATCAGTTCAGGTAAGGTACATTACCCTTACAATGGTTTACTAGCAAATGGAACCCAGCTAGTAGTGATAAGTGCGTATTCTGCCAAGATCATATCGAAAATATTGATCATTTTTCATTTGTATGTCCTGCATACCATCAACCGAGGAGTATCTGGCTGAAACCAGTATGTTTGCCCATGAATACAAGATCGGAGATGGTTGCAAGGAGAATATTGAAATCTGACACTTTCAACCTCGCTGTAATTGGCGTAACAAAGTTCTTGAGCTGGGCGTGGGCCTTATGCAATAGAAATGGGGAGGCAAAGTAGCTGTGTAATGATCTAAGATGGGCCCTTGTAGACAAGGGTTGCAGTTGGTATAGTAATACCTTATTTTAGAAGAGTACTCGCCCCTTGTAAAATTAACTGATGTAGATTAAGTCTCTATGCTGGTTTATATATTTAATCCTTTTTTAGAATCTGTTTTAAAATGTATATATATATATATATATATATATGTATTTATTTATTAATCATTGTTGATTGGGTATAGTATCAAGTTTTAGATTTTTGAATATGATGGTGTATTTTAAAGAGAATGAAAGCTGTATTAATTTTGGTATTTACTGTATTTTATGATGAAGAATCGCAATAAAGACTTAATGAAATGAAAAATTATATGGCAAACGCTACTCTCGATAAGTTGGTAGGAAAGGAAGCTGGTCTGCAGGAGAAATAAAGGGTGATTTGAGTAAGAAAGATTTGGATTCTGAGAGCGTCCCCTGCGTACCTTTCTGGGTTAGCCAATGGAATGGGAGGTGGAACAGTTACTTGTATCTGAGGGGTGCCTACCGAAGCATCAAAGGGATTCCTAGTCTGCCTGTCCACCTTCTCTCTAAGGGCCGCAGTTTCCGCCTGGGAAGTAGCCAATTCCTGCAGTACCAGAACCAAGGCCTGCAATACATAGTCTAAAGACGCCATCTCTGAGAGTGACCCTGACCGGGAGGAGAAAGTTGTCTTGGGTACGTGATTCTGTCACGCCTACCAAACTCCTCAGGATCAGGGTAATGCTCAAAGGGGTCCACCTCCTGACTTCCCCACACTCTGACTAATAGTACACAGAGTATAACCACCAAAAAGCCTCATACATACCTAATGCCACATGTCCTTTAATCCAGCAAAAGAGAACTGCAAAGAATAAAGGCACCAACTCCAGGGCCAAGTAAGGAAATGTTCATGGACAAAAACAAATCCAGTTCTGATCACAAAGGACACAATAAGGTTCTGTGAAATCTCCTTTCTGAGGTACCCTTATAACAGTAATAATAATATCCACTGGAGGGCAGAATGCACACAGTTATTAATGGCTTTAAACGTATCCAAAAATAAAGCAAACAAGGTCTCGAACAAAGAATTTGGGGCCGGATGTAGGTAACCAAATACCGGTCAGTAAAGGCCGAAAATACAGAATTTCGGCCTTTACCGACCTGTATTTGGCTTGTGAGATGTAGGGGACAGACAAACATCTGAATCGGTAAATTTACCGAATCGGTAAAGTTTCCGAATCGGTAAAGTTTCCGAATCGGTAACGTTTCCAAATCGGTAAAGTTTCTGAATCGGTAAATTTACCGATTCGGTAAATTTACGGAATCGGAAATTAAGAAATGGTAAAAATGAATATTGAGATGTAGGTAACCTCTTAAATACCGAATTTGCATGAAATTCGGTATTTAAGAGTCTGTATTTACCATGGATTGAAATCAGGTGGTAACCAGGTGCAGGCTATAAACAAGCATTGGAAATGCAATAGGTCTCGCAGCATTAGAGTTAGTGCTTTTAGAATTGTTTATGGGTTTTTTTTGTAAATCTTTAGCATTTTTGTTTCCTGTAGCCAATGCTAAAGAATTACAAATAAAAAAAGCCATAAACAAATCTAAAAGCTCTAACTCAAATGCTCCGAGACCTATTGCACTGTGTGAGGGTGAGGGGTTGAGGGTGAGTGAGGGTGAGTGAGAGTGAGGGTGAGTGAGAGTGAGGGTGAGTGAGGGTGAGTGAGAGTGAGGGTGAGTGAGGGTGAAGGTGGGTGAGGGTGAGTGAGGGTGAGTGAGTGAGGGTGAGTGAGGGGTTGAGGGAGAGTGAGTGAGAGTGAGAGTGAGGGTGAGTGAGGGTGAGTGAGGGTGAGTGAGGGTGAAGGTGGGTGAGGGTGAGTGAGGGTGAGTGAGGGTGAGTGAGTGAGGGTGAGTGAGGGGTTGAGGGAGAGTGAGGGTGAGTGAGAGTGAGGGTGAGTGAGAGTGAGGGTGAGTGAGGGTGAGTGAGGGTGAGTGAGGGTGAGTGAGGGTGAGTGTGAGTTAGGGTGAGGGGTTGAGGGTGGGTGAGGGTGAGGGGGTGAGGGGTTGAGGGTGAGTGAGGGTGAGGGGTTGAGGGTGAGTGAGAGTGAGGGTGAGGGGTGTGAGGGTGAGGGGTGTGAGGGTGAGGGGGGGAGGGTGAGGGTGAGGGTGAGGGGGGTGAGGGTGAGGGGGGTTAGTATGAGGGAGTTGAGGGTGAGGGGGGTGAGGGTGAGTGGAGGGGAGGGGAGGGAGGGTGAGGGAGGGTGAGGGGGTGAGGGAGTGTAAGGGAGAGTGAGGGTGAGGCTGAGCGGGTGTGAGAGGGTCAGTGAGGGTGTGTGTGAGAGGGTGAGTGAGGGGGTGTGTGAGGTGGTGTGTGAGAGCGTGAGTGAGGGGGTGTGTGAGGGGTGTTGTTGTTACTGTCTTAGCAAGTATGCTAAAACTTTGTGGGTTAAATTAAACAAAGAAGACGGACGGAGGAGAGGGGAGGGGGGATGAGAAACAGAGTTAAAAGCAGTGTAGCTTACAATCCATGGGGTATAATGTCCCCTGTTATTGTGTCAGCGATTGAAAATAATTAATAATTGGTTAGACGGTCAACCTGTTTCTCGCGTGTATGTCAATTGACTCGCGATTCTTCAGGACCAAACTGGAACTATCTACACCAGGAGGTATTTGTGTTCATCAGTAGCTAGTGTTGTGCAACTCAGACATTATTAGAACAGTGCTAAAGACTAAGTATACCTGTGGTGCGCTGGAAATGCCTGTAAGGGGAAAACAAATTGTAGTACATATTACAGGTATACGTATCCAAACACTGAATGCCAAATTACTTCATAAAATTCGATAGTGACTGTACAAGTGTATCAATAAGAATAAAGCAGGTACTGGAAACCGTGATGGCTTAGTGCCTAAAGTGAGCTAGGGTGATTATCCAAGCCCCTTGTGAAAAAACATGGCTTAAAACCTTAAAAACAGCAGACAATAAATAGTGCGAGACTCACCTAATGGTCTCAATGATCCAGGTATCAACAGTTCCTGGCAGTCAACACATCAGGCTAGGTCTCCCTTAAAAATGGAGCTATGTAGAAAGGGGAGTAAAGAATCCGATATGATGCAGTCTAGTGTTATCTCCACCTTGTGTGTGTAAGCTAGCTGGAGGTTTCGGGAAACATGGCCCAATGAATTGTTTAATGAGAGCGACCTTTGACTGAGTAACCTGAAAAGGTTATGAAGGATTACTCTAAAAAAATTGCTCTAAAAATGGCACTTGGCTGAGGGTATGCTGCTCGTATGTTTCTATAACAATGTACATTATCGGGTGAGTCCGGCATGGTTAGGCTCTTATTGAGGGAACCGGTTGTCATGTGGCGGTGCTAGCTGTGAGTGTCACAATCTGATTATATGGCCGCAGATTATGTGTATGCGAAGACACTCCCACCGGTATATCCCTCTGACCTGGCTTGTGGCGTCTAGGTGGACGACAGGGCAGGCGGCAAGTTGTTGGTGTCTAACAAGTACTACAGAGGCTGTCCTCGATTGTATACTCGCAAGAGCTCGCTAAAGCGTCTCGTAGTTGGCCACACTGGCGGTATGGTGCGGTAGCAACTCGCGCCCGTGTCTCTAGAAGTGCCATTAATACATGGTATCGTTGCAGCCTCAGTAGAGGCGACTATGCCGGTAGTGCTTAAAGAACCTGTATCTTATAGCGGGCCAGCTGGTCTGCGTGCGTTCTCTGCAGTGATGTTCCAGACAACCGCATCGAAACCTGAAACATGTTGGGCGTGCATTCGCGGGCCAATCCTCACCTTAAAAAATCTGTATCAAGTGGGGCGCACAGTTTACTTACGTATCGTAGTCCTGTGTGGCTCATTACGACCTACCCCCACTGCCGGGTCCGGGAGGTGCCCGAATGTTGTGGTGGCGGCCATTAAATGAGTGTGAGCATCATGTGACCGGAGTAAGTTGTGTACCCGATCACATGTGAAGCTTGAGTTACGGCGGCATCCATTACAGAGTGGAGTTAATTAGCCTGAGTGTCAGTATTGGTTCTATTGGGCAGGGGAATGCTCCAATAATAGTTACATCACCATGAGATTGTAGAGCATATATTTACTACGAGCATTAAAACGGTTTATAAGGAATGTGCAAATGCTGTGTAAAAAATGTGTGAAAATACCGCCAAGGCCACAAAAGGATCTAGCGGAGGGAGGGAAATGTTTAATATGTGGTGAAGTGTACAAACAGCGAGTTGCCTAGCCAATGGTAAGGGAAAATGCGTCTCGGCCAGAGCAGGGGGCGGAGCAGGGAGAGCGGGCTTTGAAATGTAATTGACACGGCCGGCCGGTCGTGAAACTGAAAGCATGGCCGGCCGGCCCTGAAAGCCTTTGATGCGGCAGGGGGAAATGCGAGACGACGGAAAGGGGGCGGAGCGGGTAAACAAAGACGGACGTGCACGCGCTTTTAAGCTCAATGCGCATGCGCATTGAGCTTAAAAGTCACGGGCACTGCAAGGAATCGCCACGATTCCTTGCAAGTTGGATAAAGAGTCGATGAGCCCCCATAGTCTCGCTTGCTCGATGCGCATGCGCATCGACAGGCGAGACCTAAAAAGGGCCCAAATGCAACAGTTTCACCAGAATGGCGGCATTCTATGTCATTGCGAGGCGGCTACGGCTACAGGCAGAAGGAGAGAGGGTCTGGAGAAGGGAGGAGCAGGTGTACAGGCAGAGGATCACCCTATTCCAGCTAAGTGAGACAGAAATCCTACAAAGGTACAGGTTAGACCCCCAAACCATCCTGGACCTTATCAGGGACCTCCACCCACTGTTGGACCATCCAACACCAAGGGCGCATGCAATCCCACCCCATGTGCAGGTGCTGTGCAGCCTACACCTGCTTGCATCTGGGAGTTACCAGAGTGTGGTTGCTGCGGTAGGTGGGGTGTCCCAGAGCTGCCTGTCACATTTCCTCAAGAAATTCCTAGACGCTATGTTGCAGAGAATGCATCACAACATCAGCTTCCCTGCAACGCATGCAGAGTTGCTCAGGACAAAGACTGACTTTTATCAGATGGCGCATTTCCCCAACATCATTGGCTGTATTGATGGCACCCACATACCTATTTGTCCACCTGCTGCCACAGAGTGAATTTATAGGAACAGGAAGTCCACTCACACCATAAATGTACAGTTGATCTGTGATGCCAAATACATAATCAAGGACCTAGTAGCCAAATTTCCCGGGAGTACCCACTACTCTTACATCTTCCAAAACAGTGGGATCTACGCACGCCTGACAGCGGGGGAATTTGGCGAAGGATACTTACTAGGTAAGACACTGTATGAAACTCCCTTGATACATATTGCAGATGGATGTGTTTGTGTGGATGTGAGTAAAGTTTTTTCTTCAAAAAATGAAAAGGAGGGAAGAGGAAAAAGTAGAGTCCATTCGTTTCCCCTATATAAGTTACTGGTAATCAAAAGAGAATGGACACTGGTATCCGCAAAAAACCAATAGTTTTTTTATCGAAAACCCTCATAGACTTCCTGGGAAATGTCAAAGCGGTATATCTTTTCTCCGCCCCATCAGGAGTCTTGGCATAGTCATTGGGTCTACGATTGACGTGCAAGATGCCTGCCTCGCCCGAGGCTACTTCTGGTATTTGCAGAAGTGTCCAGAGATGAAAAAAAAAGGGAAGTTAAAAAAGTAATGGCTAGATCAAAAAAATGAAAAACTTTAATGAGTGCAAAGAAATAGCCACTCTTAATAAAAAACAATAGTGATATATGGGTAGCTGGGTTATGGGGCTACTATATCATTCCAAACGTGTCGACATGTTTCAGCTCTCGGGGCCCACAGGGGTCAGGGGAGCTTTCGTCAGGACAATAACAAACACAAAACAAAATATAATCGCTATATCTAACGCACACACCTTATGTGTGGGTTACATCATTGATACGCTGGAATTTCCAAGCTTATTCAATCCACATTCGGACTTCAGCGGGGAGTCAGGGTCGCGGCTGGAATTTTTTACCATGCGGCGTGTCTCTAGCACCTTGTGCTGACTCTGCCCCCGGTTTTTTCTTGTCACTAATAGGGGACAGTGCATAAGCCCTCCGGTCCTTCATCCTCACACCCTACCTCAACCCTTCAACACCCAGCCAGAGGAGATACAACAGGGCACACAAATCTACCTGAAACATTGTGGAGCGCACCTTTGGTCTGTGGAAGAGCATGTTTCGCTGCCTACATAAGAGTGGAGGGGCCCGCCAGTACACGTCAATCACCTGCTGCAAGATGATTGCAGCCTGTGCAATGTTTCACAACCTTGCGGTTAAGAAGGGCACCGAAGTGGATCTCTCTGATTATGAGGACCATGATGATGAGCAAGCAGTGCCTGAACCACACACATCTGGAGTTGCAACACCAACTGATGGCAAACTCAGACGGGATGAGATCACACGCAACTTTTTTTAAGTAAGTAAAAACACAGACAGGTGGAGTATGCAACCAACGTAGTTTAATTGTGTGATTAAGTGGGT
The DNA here is from genome assembly GCF_964263255.1 of Lissotriton vulgaris. NCBI lineage: Eukaryota > Metazoa > Chordata > Amphibia > Caudata > Salamandridae > Lissotriton > Lissotriton vulgaris. Next base: position 544,005,615 of record NC_141698.1, on the reverse strand, counting down.
TCCTAAACCACAAATGTGCAACACAAATTATTTAACTTGGATTATGTGAGTCCTGGGTCACTTCAACATGACCTGTAATAGTCATTTGTGTCCTCGCTTCCCAGTGCCAGTTGTATGTTGTTCACTGTGCTCACTTTCTGTTTGGCCTGTAGCCTCAGCGTGGCGCCTGCTGCTCCTCCTGGTCTCTGGGACAAGGGAGTTTGTCATGCTGCTCCTGCTTGTGCTCTCTTCACTCTCTGGCACATCCAGGGCAGCAGTATGTGCAGTTTGGGCATTTAACAGCGCCTCAAGAGCACTGGTCATCCTGCCCATGCCCCTAGTGACCTCATTGCTGTTTTGGGTTACAGCCTCCTGCATGTTTATGCTTCTCCTGCATAGCAGGGATGTGGCTGTGGCCAGGCGGTTGATTGCTTTGTTTTGTTGGTGCACACACTACCTTTCCTTGCGTCTTGATGCAAATTCGTTGTCCAGTTTGGTGCATAGCAGCTGCACCGATTGGGTCATTTCGTGAATCCCTGCAGCCATGTTTTTGTTGACCTCTACTAGTTCCCTGATGCCCTTTCCTATGTCTCCCATGTTGTTGTTCAGGGACCTCATTTGGCGTTGGCAAGACAAGATGGCTTTTCCCTGCATCCTCTGGATTCTTACCATGCTCCCCTCCAAGCCACGGAACACACTTGGACCATCCACACGTGCAGATGCACTGCTCTCTTGGGCTCTGCGGCGTCTTGCTCCAGTATGGGCCACCTCTGCACTGGTCTGCTGTGTGGCAAAGCTACTATCCACAGGCAAGGTGTGTGTTTCTAACCCCTCCATGTCACCTGCTGCTGACTCCATTTCTAAAAGTGGGGACACGACGTGCCTCCTGCTTGGTTGTGATGCAGGTGTTGTCTCATGCTGTGGTACTGGCATTTCTAGGGATGACAGTAACAGAGGGGATTGTGATCTTTCAGGGGACTCTGGAGCCATCTCTGTGTCTTGTGCAGGAGGCTGGCTACTTGGTGCACCTGTGTCCAGTGAGACGTCCTGTGTACTTGGACCTGACTCATGACTCTCCTCCCTCTCTGGTGCCGTGCCTTCAGTCTCCTGGGAACGCCTGCGAGATGTGTCACCTGTAGACATATGAGCGTACATTAGCTGCGGGCTACTGTCTCACAGTCACTACAATAAAATCTTTCTGACTTTAGCTTTATTCTCTCTGCAATCATTTCCCTAACTTGCTTGTTGCTGTGCTGTTTGACATGGTCTTACATTCCCTAACTACATGTACCATGATGCATTGCTCCTGTATAGTGCTAGCAGTACTGGACTAGGGTTCACTTGGCAACAAAGGGTAAAGGTAAGGATGATGGAATGGGGGGGAATGCTGTGCATGCATCTTACCTTTTCTGCTTGCAGCTCTGGGCGAGCTGTCTACTTCTCCCAGTCCGCAGACGCTGTCAGGTTCAATGGTTGAAGCCACCATCTCCTCAAGGTCAGTTAGGGGGGGGTGCTGGGTTCTTGCCTCCACCCGTTTTGGTTGCCTGCTTGTGGAGTTCAGCCAATTTTTTTTTTGGTTTGGCTCCTGAGGTCGTAGAATCTCTTTTTAAGGTCCTCTGTGTCTCTGGTTGTCACTCCAACTGCATTAACTTTATCAAGTATGTCCAGCCAGAGTTTCCTTTTGGCAGATTCTGCCACAGTGAGGGACTGCCTGTTAAACAGTTTTTGGTGCACCTTCACCACCTCCTCAACAAGGACCTGCAGCTCCATGCTGCTGAATTTCATTTTCCTCCTCCTCTCTGGCTGCTCTTTCTCTTTGCTGCTTGCCATTTTGCAGTTTTAAAAGTGCACAAAACTCTTTCTGCTGCTCAGGGACCCAGCTCAGCTCCAATTGCCTCTCCAGAAGCTTCTAAATAGTTGCAGCTGCCTGTGTAGCCAGTTCCTGGTAGGGAGGGGGAGGGTGGTGGCACCTGATTGGCTGCTTACTTAAGTTTCACTTTTGTTTTTTTTCCGAATCGGTATTTACCGAATCGGTATTTCCCATTCATTCCTATGGACCAAAAGGCCCATAGGAATGAATGGAGGCCTTGGCGTGCAAAGGAGGAGCTTGAGGTGACCTGACAACCGGGTTAGAGTCGCTGAGCGGAGTAAGAAGTCAGACTAGCGCGAGGCTTTGGCCTCCGTTCTGTGCACCCTCAACAAAACTGTTGTTCGGCTGGAGTTCGCTAAGTAGAACGGGAGCCAAACAAAGGAGGAGGACGGATGAGGATCTATGGTGTGGTGCATTGGAAAAGCTGCGGAGACGTTCTCAGAGAAGTTATATGAGAGACAGCAAAGAGGAGAGAAGCTGCGGGTGGCCTGGGGGAAATCCGTTGCTCTCGGAACCCGCTTCGCAGGTCCCGCTTCGTTGTGTGGGGCCCTTGAACAATCTCAGTGGAACCTGGCAGTGGAGTCTGTCGCCCCTTGCTTGTGACTGTGACGGTGGGTGCTGTAATTGTGCAGGGCTGCGAGCGAGTTGCGGGCACAGGACTCCAAGTCCCAGGAGCGCCCGCCAGACCCAATTGGCAGCACCTGGGCCGCTCTCCCTGCATGCTCCTCCCCTCTCACACAGACAATATAAAATAAGTGGATAGCCCCGCTGCTCGGGAGCGACCGGGAGAAGCCCGGGACAAGGGCGGGGCCGTCTGTGGCCGTCCGAGGCCGGCAGAGGTCGGGTCGGGCCACCCCCCCTTCATTTGGTATCATTACATTGTATGTTTACTGCTATTATTGGTATTTGGTTTAGTCAGACTGTTGGCTAAAAGACTGATTGTAACCTGGGTCGTGCTCTATATTGTCTTACTAACCGAGGTTTGCGAAAAGGGTATTTTGGTGCATCGTATCAAAATGCCCCTACGCTCAGGCAAGGAAAGGCAGGTTCAGGTATCCACTACAAATGGAACCTACACAGGTACTATTAATCAGTTTTTTAAACGTACCACCTGCATATTGGAAAAAGAAATTGCACTAGCAGAAAAACGCTTATCGCTTGACTTGGTCACGGGTAAGCGTTCTTCACTAGGGAAAATCCACGAGGTTGTTTCCCCAGTTCCCCTAACACAACTGACTAGCATTTCTACCAATGTTAACAATGATTCAGAAGGAGTAACTGTACCCACTAGCCAAAATTTGGAGTTAGAGGGGGGTGTCATCGATATCGCCCAAGACTCTATATCAGAAAGTAGTTCCCTTTATCAAAATTTACTTCATATTGAGACTGGTCTCTCTGATTCTCCTAATATTATCCCAAGTCCGGAGCGAGAAATTCTTTCTCCAAACTCTGAGTGCTCGCCCGCACAAAAACCTGGCAAAAGGAAAAGGGTAGATTCGATCAAGAAGGGGGGAAATAAAAAGGGCTTGAGAATTAATAATGCATCTCCTCTATTGACAACTACATCAGCCCTAGCTAATCCCCCAGAGAAAAACAAAACTATAGGAAATGATGTAGAAAACATTCTTTTGGATAAAATAGAATTATTGATTAAATCTCTACTCCTGCCGCTATTTGAACGGACTAGGTTATTAAATGATAAGATGGACATTTTGGATTCATTAGTAAGAGAAAATATAGCTACAACAAAAAGAACTAAAATGTCTACTGCCCCTACGGGGTCAGACCTGACACACTCCCAGAAAAACCCTGTGAGTAATAGAGACAAGGGGAATAAAGTCAAACCGGCACTACCTACTTTGAAAGCCCCCGAGCAGGAACCTGTTCTTGATAAAAGTAAACAGACTATTGTGAACGCAATACCGCAAAAGGTAGATACTGTTTCTAATCCACGGCCCCCCTTAGAAAATCACCTAAATCTACTGGCTATATTGACCAAAATACACGGACTAGGACAAATTCTGTATCCAGGAAACAATGTGTGAATCTCCCCCCTGAGTCATTACCCTATACCATAATTGTAACTGGAGTGGCCCCACTAGGGGAGGGTAAGAGGGAAACCCATCGAGACTTATACAACAAAGTAACTTTTTGGCTCAATAAAAACCGTCCTCTCCCCCCAATGTCCAAAACTGAAATCCTTAATGTAAGGAGGGTGGACTGGGTGGGATTATAGTAAAAAAGATCTTGAGGGGGATTGTGTGGTCATTAGCTTTAGGGAGTCATGGGTTGTTGATTTTATCTGCAGAGAACCAAGATATGGAAGACTGGGTGACGTCCAGACCTTGTCTTTGCACTACTTCTACCCTACACTCAACCGAGCAAGAGACCAATCACACCAAAACCATTCCACTCAAAACTATAGACCTAGAGATAGATATTTTCCAGAAACACCTATTTATCCAATGTTCCTGCCCCATCTTACAAACCGTTTTGCCCCATTAATGGGTCTGGATGGAGTAGACTGACTCAATAATGGTTCCTTAGTATACAGCCTGCCCAGATCGTTCATCGGGGAAACATCTCCACACTCTCCAAACCTTCAGGTGTTAGAAAATTCCACCATAAATCATATTGTGAATACTGTAGACACGCTGAAGGATGAGTTGGGTAATGCCCCCCCAGGAATTGAACGGATGGATGAACATACAAGTAATTCGCCAACTCATGAGGGAAGTGGGGGGAATGTTAGTTCATCTGGCAAGCCACTAGTGACACCCGTAACTACCCTTAAGATATGATCATGGAACATTGCTGGGCTGAAGGGGAAACTGGATGAAACTGATTGGGGGTCCTTTGTAGAACAATTTGACATAATTGTATTCCAAGAAAGCTGGTCAGTCGACGCTATATATCGACTTGGCTATTTGAATTTTTACAAACCAGCATGCAAAGGACCGAAGGGTCGCCTGTTTGGGGGTCTTGTTATTTGGATTAGACAATCTCTAGGTTATAAGATCTATGACTTACCTACCTTGAGTACTGATATCCAGGGGCTAAAGTTGAGTTGTGAAAATAGCCAAGATTTTTTCTTAATTAATATATATGCTAGGGGGTGACCAGGAGGGAAGATATCTAAAACTGTTGAGGATCTAGATCCCTTACTGAACAATATTGGTAGAGATAAGTGTGTAATGATGGCTGGGGATTTTAATTGTACATTCGAACCCATTCCCACTTTGGGTAACGGGTGTTATGGCGAAGCAGATCAGCTATGGAATATTCCTAGCTTGGCCATCCCACCTGTTAAAAAGGTTACAGAGGCTGTTATGCAGTGGCTTGGTCTATGTTTGGAGTGGGATTTGAGAGCGGCAAATGGGAGGACTAAATCAGATCTGGAGGGAAATGTTACTTTTGACAATTGTTACAGCTCTAGCCGTATAGACTACTTCTTAATTAAGATGGAGTTCTGGAGTCTATTAGAGGACATGGAAATACTCGTAATACCGGAAAGTGACCACAATCCCTTAGCAATAAACCTGATAGTAAATGGTGACCTACTTAGAAACAAAGCAACAAACCTTATTACTGCCGAGGCAGTCCTTACTAATGACTGCCGTAGGGTACGCTGGGTTAGGTTTCTGGAAGATCCTGGCATCATTGATAATATATCAGTAGAAGTATCGGCAGCGACCAAGAAGATTAAGCCTTTACTGGAAGATGTGGGGTCACTGGAGCAAATCGGTGTAATCCATGAGTCCCTTTTTGCCAAAATCAAAACCTTCTTTATTAAATCAGGTAGTGGGAGAAAAACTGTTTTGACCCACCTAGGAGCCAAATGGTATGATAAGTCCTGTCGTAATGCTCATAGTTCTTTGATATCTGCTATCAAAACCAGAGTATCAACGGATAGCAAAAAAGAGAGGGCAAATTATAAGAAGGTGTTAAAACATGCAAAGACAACCTGGGATGATCAACGTTGGATTGACTTATATGAGGCCAGCCTCTCCACCAACCAACAAAAATTTTGGCAGGTAGTGAAGTGGGGAGGGACTGGGGACTTGCAAGCCCCAGTCAATCATGTTCCGGCTGAGATCTGGGTTGAGCATTTCTCTGCACAGTTTAGCGGTATAGAGTTGGGCTCCCACAATGTAGGGGAGAGTAACCGGCCTCCAATCCCTGCTGCTTTTTGTGATAAATTAGTTTTTAAGGAATCAGAGACAGTAAAAGCCCTTAAGCAGGTTCACAATGGGAAAGCCCCCGGTATGGACTGTGTTCCAGTGGACCTTTTTAAGTATGATCTAGAAAACTGTGTCCCTTACATAACTACTCTGGCCAATGCCATGGCTAAAGGTGTCAGAATTCCAGATTCCTGGAAAGGGGCTGAGATCCTACCTGTGTATAAAAAAGGCGATAAGACTAATGCGGTAAATTACCGCCCTATCAGTCTTATTGACGCCCTGCAGAAGGTAATTGCTAGAATGCTTTTGGGCAGAATTCAGTCTTGGATGACTGAAGAAAACATTTTGTCCCCACTGCAGGCTGGCTTCAGGGCTAATATAAGCACAGTCGACCAAGTGCTTAGATTTGTTATGATCTATTGGAAGACTGTGTTTTTAGGAGGAGGTACAATATACGCAGCGTTCGTGGATCTTAAATCTGCGTTCGACCTGGTCCCTAGAGAAAAGATGTGGGCAGCATTAAGAAGAATGGGAATACCATCTGACTTACTTGAGCTTACAATCAGGCTACACGAAGAAAATTTTGCCAGAGTAAGGTGGGGCAGCCAGGGACAGGTGACAGAATCCTTCCCAGTGACCCGTGGAGTGAGACAGGGCTGTGTCCTGGCACCAACCCTATTCTTACTCTTTATTAATCAAGTCGTTCAGTTTCTCTCAGCAACACCGACAGATGCGCCAGACTTCGGTGGGACTAGATTTCCCCTTCTAATTTTTGCCGATGATACCCTAATTTTGGCAAAAACGCAGGTGGGTCTCCAAACAGCAATAAATACATTTGTGGACTTTTGTAGTCTAAATGACCTCAAAATTAATGTTTCAAAGACAAAATTCATGGTTCTGACCAAGAATAAACCACTGAGGGGTCATGTAACCATGAATGGGACTATTTTGGAACAAGTAGAGGTAATGACGTACTTAGGAGTAGTAATAGACTACAGATTACGATGGAAGGAACAGATTGAGGCACTCAGCTTAAAATTTGCACGTTTATCAGGGTGTCTTGTGAAAGAACAGCGTTGTTCCCAGACTAAAAGAGTTTTGCCGGCGCTTAAAATCTAGAACGCTAAAATTAGTTCCGCCATACTTTATGGTTCAGATTTATGGGGGAACGTTGATCTGGCTGTTCTGGATAAAATCCAGAATAAGTTTTTACGCAGTCTGGTAAGCCTTCCGCCATCGACACCATCACTTTCACTTATGTTAGACATGGGCTGTCAATCTATTAAACATCATGCCCAATACAGGATGGTTGCTTTATGGAGACGTATCTGGTCCACTCCGGAGTTATCTATGTTTGCCAAAGAGATTCTGGATGTGAGATCGATACAAGGGGCAGGGAATATATCCTGGTTCAAATCTATAAAAACCACTCTCTTTAGAATGGGTCTCCAAATGCAGTGGACAGAGCCGGGAAATTATACTTTCCCGTCGAAAAAAGATTTTAAATTATTATTCTGGGCCACAGTAAAAGAAGACCAGGTCTTACTCTCACAGAAACCTAATTTAACAGGTACATTCCTAATCTACAAAGTAGTTCCACACATCAAGACTTACTGGGACACTATTTTAAAAAGTACTGATAGGAAATTGTATCATCAATTTCGTGTAGGGACGTTGCCTGTAAGGGAATTTACTAATAAGTGGCATAACCTACCGTCCTTGTATTGTCCCTGGTGTAGCGAGCAAAAGGAATCTTTGGGGCATTTTATTTTTGCTTGCCCTGCATACTGTGCAGCACGCCGGAAATGGCTAAAACCCATATGTAGAAGGATTAACACACGTGTGTGTAATGAAGCACTGTCAATTCTAAGATTTAATACAGCAGAATGTTTGGCCATAGGTATGGCAAAATACCTTGGATGGGCCTGGATAATCAGAGCAAGGTGTTTACAAGGTGATAATAGATGAATGTTAAAAGTGATTTACAAAATTTGTGTCTAATGGAATGAACTTTTATACTCTTATTAACTGTGAAAAACGTCTTTCTATGTTATTTAATTGACTTTTTAAACAAGATATGTGATAGTTTATATTATATGTTTAAGGTTGGTACATATGTGTTGTATTCCTGTATATATTTTACTTGCTTGTCTTTTATGAAGAAAACTTCGAAATAAAGACGTAAAAACCTGAACCTGAGTACTGGACTAGGGTTCACTTGGCAACAAAGGGTAAAGGTAAGGATGAGGGAATGGGGGGGAATGCTGTGCATGCGTCTTACCTTTTCTGCTTGCAGCTCTGGGCGAGCTGTCTACTTCTCCCAGTCCGCAGACGCTGTCAGGTTCAATGGTTGAAGCCACCATCTCCTTAAGGTCAGTTAGGGGGGGTGCTGGGTTCTTGCCTCCACCAGTTTTGGTTGCCTGCTTGTGGAGTTCAGCTAATTCTTTTTTTTGGTTTGGCTCCTGAGGTCGTAGAATCTCTTTTTAAGGTCCTCTGTGTCTCTGGTTGTCACTCCAACTGCATTAACTTTATCAAGTATGTCCAGCCAGAGTTTCCTTTTGGCAGATTCTGCCACAGTGAGGGACTGCCTGCCAAACAGTTTTTGGTGCACCTTCACCACCTCCTCAACAAGGACCTGCAGCTCCATGCTGCTGAATTTCATTTTCCTCCTCCTCTCTGGCTGCTCTTTCTCTTTGCTGCTTGCCATTTTGCAGTTTTAAAAGTGCACAAAACTCTTTCTGCTGCTCAGGGACTCAGCTCCAATTGCCTCTCCAGAAGCTTCTAATTAGTTGCAGCTGCCTGTGTAGCCACTTCCTGGTAGGAGGGGGAGGGTGGTGGCACCTGATTGGCTGCTTACTTAAGTTTCACTTTTGGTTTTTTTCCGAATCGGTATTTACCGAATCGGTATTTCCCATTCATTCAAAAGGCCCATAGGAATGAATGGGGGATTCTGATTCTGATTCGGTAAATAGCGATTCGGTAAATACCGATTGTCCGATTCCGAATTTTACCGAATCGGTATTTTTTACCGATTTTATTTTTTATCTACATCCCATTTACCGATTCTAAAATACTGATTCTGTAAAATTCGGTATTTTAGAATCGGTAAATTAGGATTACCTACATCTGGCCCATTGTTCCCGCACCACCCCCAAGCGGATCCTAAGTCTTACCCGCAGCCGCGGTAAATGGATCGAGGGGGAGAGGGAGGATCTGCGCCGATGATCACTGGCATGGTCATAAATGCTTCCCGCAACTGCCAAAAGCCGGAAAGCGTCCTTATCTTTTCACACTCAGCCGAGCGTAATCAAAAGCTTCAGTTCGCAGTGCAGGAGCAGCTATCCGGCTCAACTGCATGCGGAAACAACGAAGATTGCACCCAAGGCAATCCACGAGGATCTTGGATAAAACTTCGGGAAAAGAGAAGGACAAGAGAACAGGAACAGAGCAGGCTCTCTGGTACTCGAGGTACATCCAAACAAAATCCAGAATTGCGTACAACGCTCCTCGCGTTGCATGTGAATTTATGTTGAGCCCCTCCCAGTAAATCAGCATTCTGGGAGATGTAGTTTTCATATCAGCACAGGGGTATGTCCAGGTAGGCGCTTCACGATTTCAGTACCTGACATTTTCACTGCGAGTAACACCCCTGTTTACCCTTCACTCAAGCTCGGGAGAACCTGCTACTTCTTCAGTGATACCCCTTTTGGGAAATAAGACCAAATTTTCACCAGCGAACCTTCTGCTATCATCTGCACTACTTTTATACGATATAGTCCCTAATATAACACTGCTAGCCCTCCGTAGCTTTTCAGTATTATGACAACAGACGAGTAACCTTCTGCAGTGTGGATTCTTGTGCCATCCTCTATTCAAAATTCCATTCCCGGGATTCCCAGGTAGCCCTTGTACCTGTGCTTCTAGACAACATAAACAAGACGCTAACTCTTTATGTTAAACATCAATCAGTAATGAATACTTATTACCAAACTAGTCAATAATAACCTTAGCTCTGCTACCAGAAAACTGATCCAGTGGTTCACCAACAACAGATTCTCCACTACCATATATTCACCTGGGCCCATAAACACACAGTGGTTAAAACTGCTGGTTTATAAAATTCACAAACAGTTAGGATTTGTTTATTCAATACCTCTGTTCATTTATATCTAACCCTTCACAGATCAAGAAGTTCTTTTCTCTGGTCAATGGACCATTAATTGAACTAGTTGATGGTGATAATTAACATAAAGTAACCTTTTCTATACTTTAAAGTTAATAACCTCAGACTCAAGAAAGTTTTTAATCTTTATCTAAAATTTCTGAAGCATGTGAACAAACTAAAATACAGTGCAGTCACTATCATTCATAGGAGAGAAAATTCAATTCATAAACACAATGCATTTATCTCGGACTCACGCAATAATCAATGCTCAATGAGAGAGGACAGAGAGAAAATATAAAGAACATTAGCAAATAACAGAAATGTATAGTTGCCAAGGATGGTGTGGAAGACCAACCCCCCTGGCCAAAGGGCTGGTAGGGGTCCTTTGAGAAAGATTCAGGAGACATCAGGACAGGATAGTTGATCTCTCTAAGATACCGACGGTTGCGCCGCCCCCCCTCTCTGACACTCTCTTCCTCTGTAGTGTAGTTTCTATATCCCTGATAGGCTCTGGGCATTGGAATAATATACACTATAGATTTGACATCGGACTGAGGTCAGTATGTCTCTATCGAGTACATTAAACGTAATCACTTGTGTGTGCCAGCTAACTCAGAGGTCACTAGAAACTTCTCGAATGAACAAGAAAGGATTAGTTTCAGACAACCGCATAAACATGATAATTTGGTTTCCTTTTAGAATCGGAACAGTCTCAGAATCGTGGAAACAATAGATAACCGTTTGACTTAGTCAATTGTGCATGCTTCGTTTCTACAGAGTTACACAGAAGTAGGTAGATGGGCGTTTCAATAAAAAAGGTTTATTGAACAGTCTTATATCTCGTGCAAGAGATGTGAGCTGCTACAATCGTATGACAGAATGCGAAGTATATACGTACAGCATTAGCAGTAAGGTAAAATAATACTGCAATAGCATGGTTTGTAGCTATGACAGATATTCATAAAAATACATACCTAAATAAAAATGTAAATACTCATCTGGTGCTTCTAAATAGTTCTACCTCAGTGTACCTAACCTAAGTGCAGTACGAGGTAAGAAGTAGGTGCTGTTTTCTAAATTATAGCTAGCTATAGTTTAGTTTTGCCAAGAGTTGCCAAGAGCCCCTCTAGGTTATAGTTTGCTCCATACCTTAGAATGAGAGAGGTTGGAATCTCTTTCCGGGTCTCGATCTCTAACACCCCGCAAGGGGAGTCAGAAACACTGGAGCTGGATTCTCTGCAAGGAGGATGACAGCGTCTGGTCAGTGCGTCAGGCGGGGCCTCGAATTCCTTCTGAACTTGCTGTGGCAAGCCGTGCCGTGCAAGTATGCAGCCGAGCCATGCAAGTAGGCTGCTGAACCATAGTTTGCCATGGCAAGTGAAGGTATATTTATACCTTGAAGGTGTTTAGGAATGCCAGTATTGACGAAAAAGTCAGGCAGAGGAACGTCAGGAATGAACCCCTAAGGAATAGATGTTCATGCATAATAAATGAGTTCTTGGAGAAATCAATAATCCAAGAGGGGAAGTCCTAAAGGCTTAAGAGACTGGTTTTCCAAGAACTCGTTGTGACGTGTATGGACGGATGTAGGTGACCATGCCTGTATTTGGTTAGCGTGGATAATGCCTAAATAAGGGTTGGATTTCTATACCTAAATAAGGGCAATGTGAATTGTGCCTATAAAAGGGCATAAATCGGGAAACCTATATAGGGTATCAAAATCCTCGAGATTCTTCCCCAATCTTCAGATCTAACTCAATTAAATTAGGATAGAAAATTCTGCTTCAGATTCTGCAATCAGCTCTTCACAAGCAATTCCCACATCTCCCAGCATCAACTTATCTCCCAGCAGCAAGGCTTCACCATCTGACTAACTAACTAAAGCTATCTTAATTATACTTTTCGTTCTGAATATTCCTCTCACTAAAGTTTCAATATCGGGAAAATACGAGATTTGATTGGTCAGGCTAGGGGGGTCTTCATCACACCATACTTACATGTTCCATAAATCAGTTTAACCATTGTTTGCAAACCCATCCCCTTACTTTTTATTCCTACATTTTATTTCTATGTGCTAAATGTAATGCTGTTGATACAAATGTGACTGTATTACGAATGTGTTTTTTCATGTTTGAACTCTGTACTATCCTGTTCCCATCATCTTGCACTTGATCTTGGATCGCATTCAAACGCACAGTCATGGCCTTCATGGCTCCCCTCAGTGGGCATGCGCAGACTTCGCATCACTCAGCTCAGTTCATTTATGAGAGAAAAGCCCAAATACGCACTAATGATAAAGTTAGAAGACAAATGTTATTTCCTCAAGTAAAATGTTTGCACTATATACCACGCGCCTCTACTCAATCCCATTCTATTTATAAATACTTTTCCCGCATTAGCATTAATAAAATAGCTAGCTTTTATTTTCAGCTAAGCAGGTGCCATGCACGCGAGTCTTTAACACCATCAATGCTGATGGTATTCCCCTCCTGTGCTGGCCCTGATTTATTTCCATTGTTCATGACGAGCTCAGCTCGTCATGAGTGTACGAGAGGTGTACCTCATGACGAGCTGAGCTCGTCATGAGCATCAAAGGTGTTAAGACTCCATTTTAATAGCTTCTGCTCATGTGCAAGAATTTACCTCCAAAATGTACTTCGTTATCCTACGTAGATGTAGTTGACGCATGTGCAAAACAGTTTTCCTGTTTAAAGCGGTATTAGTCCTTCTTCATTGTTATTTGCGTTAGTACATGCATATGCAAGCTTCACTAACCCACATATTTATGTAATTTGCGTATTCGTTTTCACAAAACTTTATTAATAACTTGTTAGTGAGTTAAACGAGTGGATTGCTTTCAAACAAGTCTCTTTTCTCTGAGACCTTGCTCCATCAAACTTGTGCATGAGCAGAAGCTATTAAAGGATCCTGAGGCTGAAATAGGCCCTGGAGGGGGGCTCCATGCCCCTCTTCTAGGCGGGCAGCGTTTGGGCAGGCCCAGCGGCCTGCCCACCGCCGCACATTGCCAAATACCGTGCGAAGTGTGGGGTTGGCTGCAGGACCAGGCCTGCGCCAACCTCCCTACAGCGCACAGCCTTGGACATGCGCTACATGAGACTGGCTGCATGCGGGAAGTTGGCTGCAGGGCCTAGCCGCAGACCAACAGCATGCGCGACGTAGGGTTGACTGCATGCAGTGGGTTGGCAGTAGGGCCTGGCCACAGTCCAGAATCTGAGGCCAACCCCCTGCTGCATTAAAAAAAAACTTAGAAATTCACTGGAAAAAAAACAGAGGGTACAGGTATGTTATAGTTAGGTTTACACTGTACACACACAAAACCAAAGAAATTCAGAAGTTATAGATATGGTTGTCTCTAGAAACTATATCTTGTGCTCTAAGGTAACTATAACTCACACCCTCGCCATGCACTGCTAATTTCCCCACATATTAATTACATCACTCATGACATTGCCAGTACGAGCTGTGGGGATTCAATCAGGGACAGACTCTAAAATGCGTTTAGAAGACTTATTTATTCAATCTTCTATGTGATACTTTCCACACCAAAGTAAATTAGTCCAAACAAAATAGGTCCGAACAAAATAGGTCTGGTTCAGGTATAGAACGTCCTAAATCCCAGGCGTCTGTACTTTTGGCAGTGGCTTTGTCATTCCTTTCCGGTAGGTCACGGTTAGAACCCCGAGCACAAAACAAAAAAAGAAAACCAAGGTTACTCAGGACTCTTGTTATCCTTGATTGAGTACGGGGGTAGGGAGTGAGGGGAGAACACCAAATCCCATCACCAGCGCTGTACGTAAGTTTGTGAGTGAAAACAAAACAAACAAACTAAAAACGATACGCGCTCCCCAGGAGTCTTAGGACTGAGGGTTTCCTCCCTCCACTAGGTTGTGGGTTTTTACTGGTGACCCACTCTTAAACCAGCCTTTCACCCGGGAACGTACCTCTGGGAGCCAGCCGTGGGCGTGGCTGGCTGCTTCGTTGTACCGGATCGGGTCCGGCTCCCGCTCTTGGCTCCTTGGGGAAAGGCGGCTCTGTACTCCCGACGTGTCCGGTCCTTCAGGATGCGGCGAGGCTTGGCTGGCTTCTGCTTCGGGATCCGTGACTCCTCTTTGGTTCACTCGGATTTCCCCCCTTTCGTGGTCCCAGTGTGTGACAACCTCCTCTCTTTCCTCACTGGCTAAAAGGGCTACCTCGTCATCCTCCAGGTTCCCGATAAGTGCATGTGATCCAGTCGTCAGAGAGGACCACGCCTCCTGGAAGGGAAAGGACGAGGAATTAAAGGTACCGCTATAACTCGTGTGGAGGTGTCCCAAGGCAACTGTAAGAAAAGTATAGGAGATACGTAAGGAGGTAGCGGGTCATCCTCCCCTTCTTGCAGAACACCCTGAGGTATCGTCGTCTGACACGAGTGTAGTAATCCATGTAATTCATGTTCTGCATTCTCTGTTAGAATTGTTATCTTACATTTCCACTATAACATTCTATGCACTGATGAGCCATTCTCTACTGGGCTCCTGCTGAAGGTGGTTGTTCAAGCTGTCTGTCCCAATAAAGCTACAGACTTCTACTTGGCTTCTTGGGTCTATTTACTACATAAATTTGGCGACGACCGGGATCTTCAACCCATCATCATAACTCTTCAAAAAAAAAATCGTCATCCATTTTTTTTCTATTTCAAGAAAAGAACCCAATTCTCAAGAACTTTTCCAGTGAAGTTAAGGGACATTGACAGCGTTCACCTGCACAGCTTTAAGGATATTAAGGTATTGCTTTTGTTTATATGTGTAAAGATTGCACCAGCGGCTGTGTTAACTTTCTGTGCCTTGATTGCACCAGCGGCAGTTTGTGTTTATTCCCCTTACTTTTATCTCGCTCATACCGGCGATATCAACATGTATAAAATCTGCCCAGTGATTAATTGCCGACTTAACGCGACTTTTGTATCCCAAAGCGCCACTTTTCTAGAGTTTTTTCCCTTTTATTGACTGTTGCCACATTTGTATTTTTTCAAACTTACTTAACGAGCGCTTTTATCCACACGAGCGCTTCTGTCCACACGAGCGCTTCTGTCCACACGAGCGCTTCCATTTACGCGAGCCTGCTTACACACGAGCGCTTCTATCTACGCGAGCCTCCTTCTTCTCTTCCAGCGCTCCTGTTCCTGTTTCGTCATCTCCGCCTCGTCATCACGCACGCATCACGCTTTCGCGTATGCGTTCCAGCAACCATTTTGTTTTCGCGTTTCCATGGGAACCACCACGATCGTCTACAAACTATGATTACGATCGTTTCTCCAATACTTCTCTGTTATAACGCGCTTTTAAACCACGTTTATAGATAAAAACAGACTACTTTCCACAGCGTTTTTTTTTTCATTTTTCTTTATTTCAAGAAAAAGAGAGACATTTGGAAGAAAGACTTTTAAAACAACTAAATTCAGAATCGATTGGAACTGACATCCTCAGACAACGGTGACTACTTTTATTATTTTCCATAATTAGTCATTTTACTTCTTTGGACTTTTTATCGTTTTTGTGAAACTAGTTTTGGAATTATTTACAATGTCTAACAACATTCCTTCCCCTGCACATTTCCTACCTACAGCAGGTGATCCTAAAGTGGAATGGGATCTTTGGTTCCCTACATTTTTGGCTTACGTAGAGGATGGTTGTTCTCCTAAAAGGAAGCTAGCACTGTTAAAAAATTGTCTGGGTGGTGCTGGTCTAAAAGAGTTACAAAGCTTACCTCCCATAGATAGTACTGGTGCTGGGGATTTAAACGTTTTTGATATTGTCATTAAACAACTAAGCACTAGGTTTGGCAGGAAAATTAACATTGTAATGGAAATATTTAAATTTTATTCAAGAATACAAAAAGAAGATGAGTCAATTGAAAATTATGTAGCCGCTTTACGCACCCTGGCTGGGTCTTGTGCTTTTGAAACCATCAATTTTGAACAGGTTTTGAGGGACCAAATTATGATGCGTACTAAAAGTAAAAAAAATCCAAGAACGCCTTTGGATGGGTACCGATTCCTCTCTTAGTGCTGTACTGAACATTGCCAAAGGCATTGAACAGTCAGAACTTTTTGTGAACGAGATTAGAGGCCAGGACACCAAATCTAAAGTTGTCATCCCTGAAGTTTCTTTAGTCACAAATTTTAATAATTTTAAGAAGAGTTCTTTTCCTCCCAGAAAAGATTTCTCTGGTAGAGAAAGTAGGTTCCCTGTTAAAAAATCCCAGATTATTTGCTATAGGTGTGGTGCCAATGATCACGTCGGTAATTACAGAGGTTGTCCAGCTTGGAACAAGGTTTGCATAAAGTGCAAAAAGTCTGGCCACTTTAGCAAAATGTGCAAGTCTCCTCAAAAAGTAAATTTTTTGTCTTATGAAGAATTCGATGATACTGAACAACCTTCTGAAATTAACACTCTGTTATGTGTAGGTGATTCTGAATGCAAAGGTTTTCCCACTGATATAATCACCATTGATGGTAAGGAAATTTCAATGTTGATTAACTCCTGCGCCTGGTACACCATCATTGGGAAAAATGTCTTCAGTCGACATTGGCATTCAACCAAGTTGTTACCACCAGACATAAATCCTGGTGGGTACACGGGTAAGAAAATAGACATTGAGGGTTACATGTGGGCTGAGATCAAATTCAAGGACAGATCCATTAAAGGGAAGGTTTATGTATCTTCCAAAGGAGCTTCCATTTTATGTTGGCCCCATCAGTACGACCTAGGTATAAAACTTGACCCCAATGCTTCCCCTCCGGTATACGTAGTTCCTCCTGAAAATGATTTCATTGCACAATTAAAAAACAAGTTTTCATCCATCTTTTCAGATAATTTGGGGACCTTTGTGAACTTTAAACACCGCATCATTCTTAAGGACTCAGCCATACCCGTTCGCCATAGAGTAAGGAACGTTCCCCTCGCTTATCGTGAAAAGTTGAAGGGTATTCTTTCTGACTTAGTAGATAAGAAAATTATTGAGCCTGTTGAGTCCTCTCCATGGGTTTCGCCAGTGGTTTTGTCACTCAAAAGCAATGGCGAACTCCGTCTATGTGTTGACCTACGGAGTTTAAATAAGGAAATTTGGATTGACAGACACCCCCTACCCCACATCCATGAACTTATCTCCACTCTGTCTGGAGCATCGGTATTCTCCACACTGGATTTAACTAGTGCATACCATCAGGTATTGTTACACGAAGAATCAAAATTCCTAACAACCTTCATCACGCCGGAAGGCATGTTTCAATATTGCCGCATGCCTTTCGGCTTAGCTAGTGCAGCCTCTGTGTTCCAAAGGCTGATAAACTGTGCTAGAGGGTTGTTTGGGTGCAATTGCATTTCAGGATGATATCCTCATTTATGGTAAGAATCATGAGGAGCACGATGCCAATCTAGAGAAAGTCCTCAAGTCTGTTCAAGAAAAAGGTTTAACGCTGAAATTATCTAAATGCAAGTTCAGACAGAGCAAAGTAGAATATCTTGGTCATGAGATTTCTTCAGAGGGCATTAAACCTAAGTTCAACCATATACAGAGTATTTTAAAAGCCCCAGCACCGTCAAATAAGGAACAATTAGTCTCCTTCTTAGGTTTAACTGAATTCTATAGCAAGTTTGTTCAGAATTATGCCTCCAAAGTACACTCCTTAAGGTCTTTACTAAAGAAAGATGTAAAATTCAGCTGGTGCAAAGACCAGCAATTTGCTTTTGACACTATGAAACAAGAAGTAGCTAATGCTCCGTTCCTCAAACCATTTTAACCTGGGTAAAGAATGCATAGTATGTGTGGATGCGAGCAATACTGGTTTGGGTGCTGTTTTAATCCAGAAAAATGAAGGTGTAGAATATGCAGTTTTTTACGCTTCCAGGACACTGCGTGGTGCTGAATATAATTATTCTACCATAGAAAAGGAACTCCTGGCTTGTACCTGGGCTTGTGAGCAGTTCAGGCAGTTCATTTGGGGTACCAGTTTTCGATTAAGAACCGACCACAAGCCTTTGATACACATGTTAGCAGCTGGTGGTGGAAGAACTTTAACCGCGCGTTTGGCCCGTTTGGCTGCCAAACTTCAAGAGTTCCAGTGCATTGTAGAATACATTCCTGGTCGCTTAAACGTACATGCCGACTGCATGTCCAGGTTACCCCTTGTCAATTCTATTTGGCCTCATTTTTCTGACTCTGACTCTGATGTGGTTTTTAACATTGATGACGTCAATGAATGCAACAGTACAGGTTTATCTACTGGCATTTCGGAGGCTGCTTGGAGAGAAGCAATGTGTAACGACACCTGTTTATCCGGTGTTGTAGATTATTTACAGTATGGTTGGCCTCAAGAAAGGCACTTATCTGGTGACATTCTATCTTTCTTTAAAGTTAAGGATGAACTTATGTTTAACCAGGGTTTTGTGTCTCGCAGCGACAAAATTGTCCCTCCATCCTCACTAAGAGAAAAAATTATTTCAATGGCACATGAGGGTCATATGGGCATGTCTAGTACCAAAAGACGTATCTGTGAATTCTACTGGTGGCCTGGCATTGACCGGATGGTTGATAGGTGGGTAAGTTCCTGCTCTCCGTGTGCCAATAGCGACAAAACTGTAAAACCTTTGTCTACAAATATTTCTCCCATCGAGTTTGTCGACTGTCCCTGGAAGAAACTAGGTATCGATATTGTTGGACCTCTTTCTTTGTCTCCGAACAAAGAAGTTTTTGCTTTGGTTCTAATCGATTACTTTTCCAAATGGCCTGAGCTCAAGATTGTTGACAAGATTGGCTCTACTCAGGTGGTCCAATTTCTAGACGAAGTCTTTTGTAGAGAAGGTATTCCAGCCGAGATCGTGTCTGATAATGGTCCGCAGTTCGTCAGTAAGGAGTTTGAGTCTTTTCTTGAGAGATGTGGCATAGTCCACAAAAGAGTGTCCAATTATAATCCTCAGGCCAATGGCCAGACAGAACGCTTTAACAGGGTTATCAAGGAGTCTATCCAGTTGGCAGTTAAGAGTAACCTTGATTGGAAGAAGACCTTATGTGCTACTCTTTTATCCTATCGTACCTCCCCTAACTCTGTTACAGGTCTTTCTCCTTTTGAGATGCTTAGAGGTAGGAAACCTGGTTCGAAACTTCTTCCCTGGTGGATGAAAGTTAAATTTCCTGTTGGTTCTTCCTTTGACCGTGATGAAGTTAGGGATAGAGTGTTGAGATACCAAGAGAAAATGAAAGGCTGTGCCTTATCTTCTGGCAATTGCAGTAAGAAAATCAGTGTGGGTGATTTTGTTTGTGTCAAGTTTGGCAGATCTGTTGGGAACAGGTGGAACAAATGGTCTGATCCTTGCAAAGTTATTGAAATTTTCTCCAAAGCTGTTCGCGTTGAAGGGGGGAAAGTGTGGAATTTCAGGAGAATTTCTCTGTGTAGGAACCCGAATCTCTTGTCGTCTCCTCGACCCATTAATCCCATTCTGGAGGATCCTGCACCTTATTCTCCCATGGTTGACACTTTCATACCAGAGTGTCAGAATATAAGTGTGTCTGTTCCTGTGGGCAATATTTCCTCTCACTGTGTTCCCTCCACATCTGTTCCTGTTACACCTGTCAATGAGAGTTATGTTCCTTCTTCTCCCATTGCAAGTAATGTTGACAATTCCTGTGTTCAAGCGAATGTACCTGTAACTCCAGGTCCTACTTCTCATGGGAATAACCTTCCTGAACCTGGTCCCAGGAAAAGTTCTCGAGTTAAACAAATTCCTGTAAAGTTACTTGATTTTTGTTGTTGAATTTTATCTTCCCCCTCATTCCCTGTTTCATTTCCTCTGGCCCTCATTTTTTTTTGTTTTTTTTTTTCTTTCAAAGGGGGAAGGTGTGTAGTAATCCATGTAATTCATGTTCTGCATTCTCTGTTAGAATTGTTATCTTACATTTCCACTGTAACATTCTATGCACTGATGAGCCATTCTCTACTGGGCTCCTGCTGAAGGTGGTTGTTCAAGCTGTCTGTCCCAATAAAGCTACAGACTTCTACTTGGCTTCTTGGGTCTATTTACTACAACGAGCATACAATAATTTCAATAAATATTTGAAAATGCACTGTCATATCCTTCTTGTGTTTACCTTGGGCATGCAAGAGTGACCAAAAAAATGGTTAGATCCATTTCCACGGATTCCTTGAAAATCAGAGTGCCATATTTGAGGTTGTCAATAATTACTCTGGTCAGTTTAGGCATTGGATGTGGTGCTGTGAGCTAGCCGAAACCCACCAACACTTACTGATAGTATATGTGGACTGAGTCTCAATATTGTAAAGTTTGTGTTGGTCTAATACACAGTCCTGATATATTTGTATGAGTCCTATAACATGGCGCCGCCAACGTCTTAGTTCCTGAGTAGTTTTCTAGTGTGTATCCAAGGGTCCTTTTTTACCTCCAAATGAAGCTGTATGTGGTGAAAAGGAGTGATCCCCTTCAGCTTAATAGGAAGCACCTATTTTTCCCTGTAGGTTGTTCAAGGTTGACCCTTTAAAACACTATAGTTTTACCTTTCTTTGAATACCATTCATTAAACATGGCACAAGTGATGGTTATTCCTGTCCACTGTAGACAGGCAGCAACTACACATTTAACTGCACATGGGCTTGTCACTGGTGGGGGAGATGTTACCTTTGTGATTGAGAAAAGGGGGGGTTTGGCTCTGCGGGAATGAGGGTAGGTTGGGCCACAGTATATTTGTGAAACAGACAGTTTACCTAAACCTCAATGCTGAATTCAGACAATAAATGCTGACTTGGGGATAAACAACTTTATTGGTTTTATCCCGACATTGATTTATGTCATTTATTTATGACTTAATTTATCAAAATCTTTTTTTTGGTGCAGAAACAAGATCGTCATCAACTTCATGTATTGCCATATACTTTGATACAAACAAACAAATCCTTAATATAAACAGTGAAGAAAACACAATAGTGAACATGTGATTACACATACAAAAAAATGTGCTTGTGATTGTAGCGTGTCATGAAACAATTAATCAAATACTGGAAAAAATCACAAATGACAGTGCGAAACATGAGGTGTATGAAACTAATCAGAGTAACACCCCCAATCCTGAAGACAAATGAATTTGATCAAATCAGGAAAATGCCATTTCCTAAATAAATGTCACTGGCATTGAATGTCATTAGAAGGAGAAATGCCGACGCGTTTCGAATCCCGCTGACTGATTCACAGGATTCTCATCAGGGCGGTATTAGTCGGATCCATGGGAACTATTTGTAAAAGAGAGGGGAAATGTGTTTTAACAAGAGGGGTCCTCAATCCATACAATAATTCAAATTAATCGCATCAATCTGATGCAGCATACCTTGTCTTGATTGTGCCCAAGGTTGCGTTTACTGACTGCTGTCGTCATTGCCACTTTTTGTCAACTGCAACAAAGCGGATCTTAAATCAGACAAATTCAGAGTAGGACCAGAGATTCAATACTCGTGATTTCACATGTGGAAAACAAGGAGGGAGGCTTTACCTTAATTATTCGGGTTCCTCAGGCTGTATTTTCCGGTATATAATTTCGGGTAATTTATTTTCCATTCGGGTCAATATCTCTATAAAACCCTTATTTAAAGGATTTAGAAATTGTGTATGTTCCCCAACTGTTTGTTGCCAATAAAATGAAAAATCAGGGACTTACTCATGGTTCAAAAGCCGGACCGTGAAAAGGTGTTACAGCTACAGTTTCGGGGACCTTCACTCTGTGTGGGTCAAGCACAAGGGAGGAGAGAATTAATCTATCGGCTCGGTTTTCTTTGGCGTGCATGAAAGGGACTGAATTCCGATTATTCGTCTTGCAGTGAGAATGCGCGTTACAGACGAATCATCAGTATTACTGCCAAACGGAACCGGGAGGAATTGGGTGTCCGCGGGAGTGCCAGAGAGTTTGGTAAATATGTCAGGTGGTTTCTGTGTGGCCAATCAGGTCCAGCGGAATTCCGATTTCATAAAGGTGTGTTCTGGGATATGTAGGCTTGCAAGTGCCTATTTCTATGCCCTGTTAATCTCACTTAAACAGTTTAGTCCTTTATTCACACTATCGAATTTTAGAATAAGGTATGCCTCTTTTCTTAGCAGCATGAAATGAAATGAAATGAAATTAGATTTCTTAAGCGCATGGCTGCCCAAGAGCGTCCCAGCGCTGATACACACAGCTAGCTTCCAAGATCCTCGGAGACGGAACTCATATGTCTCGTGGGAAAAGGTAGGTCTTTAAAGATTTCCGAAACTTCTGGAGACAGGGTTCCAGACGGAGAGCAGCAGGAAGATCATTCCAGATCTTGGCTACGTTCACAGAGAACCTCCTGCCTCCTGAGCGAGTTCTCTTTACTCTGGGGATGGTTAATAAATTGCTCCCGTCAGAGCGGAGGGAACGCGAGGACTTGTAGGGGGATATCAGGTCCCTGAGGATAGGGGGGCCAATTCCCTGGAGAGATTTAAAGGCGATGGAAAGGGCCTTAAATTTAACTCTCTCCCGGATGGGGAGCCAATGGAGAGCTTTAAGAACAGGCTTAGCCGAAGTTCTTTTTGAAGTGCCTGTCAAAACTCTGGCCGCCGCATTTTGTACTCGCTGAAGGGTGTTGAAGGCTGATTCAGGGGCACCAAGCAGCAAGGCATTGCTGTAGTCCAGCCTTGACAGTATTAGCCCCTGAATCAGGAGTTTCCTTGAGCTGAAGGGCATCACTTCCACATTTGGCCAATGTCGTCCATTTGAAGTCATTTTCACTGTGATTATTGTCAACAAAATGTTCGACCATTGGTGCTGTCAGAACCTTTTTCTTTATTCGTGAACGGTGTTGGGTGATCCTTACATTGATAGATTGACTTGTCTTACCAATGTAAACTTTGTTGCACGGACAAACCACGGCGTAGACCACATTTTTGGTCTTGCAATTTGTAAATGCATCATGCTTCCAATTGATTCCATCATGGGTAAAAACATTGCCCTCTAGTGTTGTAGAACAGGACACACAATTACCACATCTGTGGTGCCCACATATCGGTTAAGATTCCACTGTGCTAAAAGGTCGCTTTTTTGTTGTGGAATGTAGCTGTCTGCCTTTATTAGCTGTTGCCCTATACTAGTATTTTTCCGCATGGCGAAAATTGGTTTTTGTGGGGGGTACTCTAATGTCTCCAATAAATGCCAATTTTTTAAAATGATACCTTTAAATTGATTAGTGTGTTGGCTGAAAATTATTAAGCACACTAGTTTGTCTAGTTCACTTTTTTTCTTTTGGCTGGAGTAGGGTCTCTCTCGAAGTGAATTTGGCTCTATTTTTGGAATGTTTTAGTAATTTTCTGGGGTAACCCCGTTTCGCCATTTCACTGCAGAATACTGTTGCATGTGACTCAAAATCTGACATATTTGTACAGGTACGTCTGATCCTTAACAGCTGTCGGTAAGGTAAATTGTCTTTTAAGCATTGTGGATGTGAGCTTTTATAATGGAGGATGGTATTCCTATCCGTGTCTTTTTTGTGTAAAGTGGTTGTCAACTTAGCTTCACTGGTGCTTACTGTGACGTCAAGGAAGGTCATTTTGTGTTTACTGTACTCCAGCATAAATTTAATGTCTGGATGCCGGGAGTTTAGCCATATGTGGAACTTATCAAGTTCAGACTGGCTCCCCTGCCACAGGAGCCAGACATCGTCAATATATCTCAGCCATTGGTTTATGTGGCCTGAGAATGGACTGCCTGCATATATGAATCTTTCCTCATATTGTGCCATGTATAGCACAGCCAGCTCCGGCGCATAAGGGCAGCCCATGGCCGTCCCTTTGATTTGAATGAAGAAATCATTTTCGAACTTGAAGTAGTTGCTCTTCAAGGTGATTTCCGCCAAGGACACAATAAATGAAGTGGGTACCCTGTGGGGTCTTTCTCGTTGCTCAAGATATAATTCTATAACTTCCAATGCCTCGTCTTGAGGTATTTGGGTATAGAGCGAGGCGACATCAAGTGTCACCATCAATTGAGTTTGTTCATCAAATGTAAGTCCCTGAGTTTTGGAAATTAAATCCGTTGTATCTCTGAGATATGATTTCACCTGTAGTATGAAAGGTTTTACGAAGAAATCAATATATTTAGAAACCGGCTCCAGTACGGAGTCGCAACCCGACACAATCGGTCTGCCTGGCGGTACCTGCTCGTTTTTGTGTATTTTTGGCAGGAAATAATGAACTGGCGTTCTTGGTGATTTCTTGTTAAGGTATTCAAACTCTTTTGGACCTAAATAGCCTTCATCCAGTCCTGTTTTAGAAAGTCTCGAAATTTTGTCTTGAATCTTATGTATGGGATCCTCTTTGGACGGCCTGTACCAATCTCGAATGGTTACGTCTGATTGTCCTTCAGTAAGGTACATGGAACGGGGCCATAATACTACAGCCCCGCCCTTGTCGGCCTGTTTAATTACAATTGATGTATATGATTCACAGAAATAGGCACTTGCAAGCCTACATATCCCAGAACACACCTTTATGAAATCGGAATTCCGCTGGACCTGATTGGCCACACAGGGACCACCTGACATATTTACCAAACTCTCTGGCACTCCCGCGGACACCCAATTCCTCCCGGTTCCGTTTGGCAGTAATACTGATGATTTGTCTGTAACGCGCATTCTCACGGCAAGCCGAAGAATTGGAATTCAGTCCCTTTCATGCACGCCAAAGAAAACTGAGCCGATAGATTCATTCTCTCCTCCCTTGTGCTTGACCCACACAGAGTGAAGGTCCCCGAAACTGTAGCGGTAACAGCATTTCACGGTCCAGCTTTTGAACCATGAGTAAGTCCCTGATTTTTCATTTTATTGGCAACAAACAGTTGGGGAACATACACAATTTCTAAATCATTTAAATAACGGTTTTACAGAGATATTCACCCGAATGGAAAATAAATTACCCTAAATGATATACCGGAAAATACAGCCTGAGGAACCCGAATAATTAAGGTAAAGCCTCCCTCCTTGTTTTCCACATGTGAAATCACGAGTATTGAATCTCTGGTCCTACTCCGAATTTGTCTGATTTAAGATCCGCTTTGTTGCAGTTGACAAAACGTGACATTGACGACAGCAGTCAGTAAACGCAACCTTGGGCACAATCAAGACAAGGTATGCTGCATCAGATTGATGCGATTAATTTGGATTATTGTATGGATTGAGGAGCCCTCTCGTTAAAACACATTTCCCCTCTCTTTTACAAATAGTTCCCATGGATCCGACTAATACCGCCCTGATGAGAATCCTGTGAATCAGTCAGCGGGATTCGAAACGCGTCGGCATTTCTCCTTCTAATGACATTCAATGCCAGTGACATTTATTTAGGAAATGGCATTTTCCTGATTTGATCAAATTCATTTGTCTTCAGGATTGGGGGTGTTACTCTGATTAGTTTCATACACCTCATGTTTCGTACTGTCATTTGTGATTTTTTCCAGTATTTGATTAATTGTTCCATGACACGCTACAATCACAAGCACATTTTTTTGTATGTGTAATCACATGTTCACTATTGTGTTTTCTTCACTGTTTATATTAAGGATTTGTTTGTTTGTATCAAAGTATATGGCAATACATGAAGTTGATGACGATCTTGTTTCTGCACCAAAAAAAAGAGATTTTGATAAATTAAGTCATAAATAAATGACATAAATCAATGTTGGGATAAAACCAATAAAGTTGTTTATCCCCAAGTCAGCATTTATTGTCTGAATTCAGCATTGAGGTTTAGGTAAACTGTCTGTTTCACAAAAAAAAAACCTTTGTGATTGAGGCATACAAAGCTTATACATGCAAAATGTACTATTCCTAGGTAAACTTTCCTGGAGTCGATACTGACACACATACATTTAATTCATACACTGAGGCAGCAGCCCCAGCTGCATATCGTCCTTCTGATTACCTAGAAATACCACTGACATACTAGGAACACCACAATTGGTTCCAAGGCTCCCTCCCACACATACTGCAACATGTTCAACTGGGTCCTCTTAGTAATGAGGGGACAACCTGGCCAGTCTTAGCCAGCTACACGCCATTTTCAAATACAGCTGCATTAAATAATTGCAAAATGCTAATCATTTAGTTAGACTGAATCAACGTCTAATGCCATTTGTTAGGTGTGCCACAGGTAGCTGTGCCTGCCATTAGTTCAGTTACTATTTATGCAATTATGGGTAAAATACCCATGAATAGCAAAAAAACAAATCAAGTTCAAGCAGAGATTCCCCATACAGGGCCCCAAGATAAATTTAGAATTCTTACTATGTGTCTTCCATTTAGTATCGTTCCCTCAATTGAAGAATGCACAAAATGGGTTACCGTCTTTGCTGCCATATATGCCATAACAAATTGCACTCAATCAATTGCTATTTTGCCTGAAGTGCGAAATAAATATGGGACGGTCTTTGCCCTGTACTTGGGGATGCAATTAATTGGCAACTTTTCCACTGTATCCTCAATGATTGTAAGTAATGTTCAAGAGGAAGGAGTATGACTGGCGATACGCCAAAGACTCACAGGCTCTGTGCTTTAATGGTTCATGTCCTTCCTCCAAGATCGATCACAGAGATTCCTAATTAACAGCAACCTATCTGCTCCCTCTCCAGTCATGGTTGGAATCCCTCAAAGATCAACCCTTTCCCCAACCCTCTTCAACCTTTACCTTGAACCACTTACCTAAATACTGCGCACTGCCAGTATCGCCTACCATATATATGCTGACGATGCTCAGATGCATCAAAATCTCATCGCTCGAGGAGATCTTTTCCAAGAACGAAGCCCTGAAACTGACTGTCCAATGGCTCGCCTCCAACCAACTCAAACTCAACGCAAAGAAAACCAAATTTCTCCTAATATCCCCTCCAAAAACCAACCTGGAGATCCAAATATGGATTAAGGCCATCACAGCCTTAAATTGCCCACCGACCATTGTGGACTCGGCCAAATCCCTGGGTATTACCCTTGACTGCAACCTGAACATGCGGGACCACATCAACTTGATGGCCAAAGCAGCTAGATTCCACCTGAGTTACCGAAGGAAACTGAAACCCTTTCTCGATGCTCCCGACCTAAAAATGGCAGTCCAAGCACTAGTCATCTCTAGACTGGAATATGGCTGCTCTACACTCCCTGGCACCATTAAAAGCCTGCCTCAACGCGGCCGCCAGAATGCTTACTGGCAAAAGGAAATTCGATAACATTTCTCCACACCTGAAAGCTCTTCCTCTCGAGGCAATAATACAGCTTAAACTAGCCTGCATTACACCCAAGGCTTTATACTCAAACTCCCCCACACATCTTGCACAGAAACTTCTGGTTTCCGGGGGTATCAGAAACTCTCGGTCCGCCAGAGATCTATTGCTCCAGTCTGCACGTTTTCGAAAAAAAACCTACAATCGGGCCTTCACTGGGGCCGCTCCAAGAATATGGAACTCTCTCCCACCCACCATCAGAAGAATCCCTTCTTTTGCTCGCTTCAAAAAGGATGCCAAAAAACCTACCTTATGGGCAAATTCCTCCTTTAAATTCTGCCTTCAAACACCTTTGATTCCCTGATCTACTTCCGACTATTACCTCCCTTGGATTAACCAGTCACCCCACAAAGATACCGGGGGCCTTGTCTTGAGTATTTGTAATAGTAAAATATACATACGTGTCCCTCTAGCCCTCATGTAACCTGCAATGGGGACCTATCTTGAGAAATTGTAACTGTATACTGTACATACGTGCCCTTCCATCTCCCTATGTACCCAGCATCCCCCCCCTTAATTGATTGTTTATTCCTGTGAATCCAAGCCTTTTTTTGTACATTGCTATGATCCCTGTAAAGCGCTCTGCTACCCTAACGGGTCAAGTTTGCGCTGTATAAAACACAAAATAAATAAACAGCCATTTCCACTGCATCTCAGTAACACAAGCTACCTAAAATAATATCCAAGACCTATGCTTCTATAGGTCATGGTTATTTGAGAACCGGAGTCATCTAAAAAAACACTGGGATAAAACGAATAAAAAATATCAACAGAAACCACAGAGTGGATATCCACAACAGGAGTCCACTGAAAAATGCTATAATGTACGTAACCGGGATTCAATTAATCAGCCTGATAGGTATCAGTATTCTGATACACGTCCTTCTCATTTTTTTCACGACTCCTCAGACAGAAAGTAACAGAGAGTGGAACGAGGCAAGCACAGACAGGAGGAGTATGTGAAACAGAAAAGTATTCACAATGCTGTTCAGATGTCATCATAAGAAAGCCAAAAAAACTTTCACACCAATAAACACAAAACACAATTCAGAAAGAAGAAAGTTGCAGGAATATCAGCTAAATATGGCACAAATAATCGGGACGCTTCTCCTGAAAAAGACGTGTGCGAAAGCACTGCTTGACAGTGCAGCAGAGGTCACGATAGTTCGCCATAATGACTATTTTCAAGATGAAGCTACAGATCATCGGCTCAGTCCTCCTGACAGACTTTATGATTTGGACATCCAAATCAAGGGGGATATACTATGTACCTTTAAAGTCACTGCTTCTGACAACTGTAGACCAGGTCAATTGCCATGGCTGGGACAGGGCTTTTAGGTAGCAACAAACCAGAATGGACTAGTATACGGACTCTTCCAGATTAGCACCCCGATGTCCTGAAAGCAATGAGGGGAAGAGCCCAGGGCAATGGGAGATCTAAGGGGCATCTAAATACTAGCAACCATTGAGTCGTCGAAACAAGTGCTAAAGGGAAAAATCATCTTCATCTTTGTTGAGGTCAATCTCTTAAACGCAGATGTGCTCAAAAACATAGGGAGGTCCCGTGAAATAGAATCAAAAGTTGATGCTCTATCCATGGAGGTGAAGGGCTTTGAAGCCAAGGTTCGAGGGCTAACAGATAAGAAAACAATTGATTGGAGGACTGCCTTTGCAATTTGCACTTCATAGGCTTCCCCGAAGAATGGGAAGGGAACTCTCCTGAAACGTTCTTGGAGAAATTGTCTGCATTCTTTGTGATCAAAAGAGCACATCAGATGTTGGCGCTCCGGCCTCCACCGGGACCTCCGCTGCAGCCCATCAAAGCAAAGGTGCTTAATTAAAGGAAACAGGACAGTATCCTGCAATTGGCCCAGACAAATGTGGATCCTGCCTAGGAGAATACACATATCTGAATCTTCCCTGACTATACGCGCAGGGAAAAGGCCCTGAGGGGCTCGTTCCTGGCCATCAAACAGAAACTACGAAACCTGGGCATCAAATAGGTGCTGCTCTTACCCGCTAAACTCTGTGTGGTGCATGAATGTCAGTCCAGATTCTTCACTAGCCTGGAGGATGTGTGAGCTTGGCTTGAGTTGGTGGACCCGCAGGATGGGGCTGGGGTGCCTAAGAGACCTGTTGGCTTGTGGAGAGGCAGGTGGATCAGGCCTAGTGGGTCAGATGAACAGAGACGTTGAGGCATGAAGGCTGCCATGGACCCCACGTGTAGAGTTGCAGGGAGATAGAATGTTGGCTGTTGTAAGGGTGAACTCCAGAGAGGATGTTTTGGACAGCAGTGCCAATGAAGATGCTCAGTCGCAGGATCCTGCCCCCTGATGACTGGGGGTTATGGACGGCGATGGGACCCTTGAATTCAGGGCCATACTAGGTTATGGAGTTGTTATGTGCTAATTTTGCCCCCTTTGTTCTCCCAGGTATCTTTAGCAGGAGTTTGCCAGTGATTTGACTCCTACTTGCTGCAGGGGCTCAAGCTTTTACATGTGACTCCTTACATGGGGTGGCGGGAGCACTATGTCTGGCCATGCCTTCTCACCAGTTGTTTGTATTTGTCTTATTGGGGTTGCATTGTTCCTTCTGTTACAAGTCACTCATAGCCAACCTTTATTGGGGACAGCTTGGGGTTGTCGGGGGATCTGAGGGCGCGGAAGTGCTACCGGTCTTGAGTGTTGGATGGCCTGTGTCGGCTAAGGGTCCCCGGTGTGTTATACGGTTTTGTTTAGTACTATTCAAGTGTTGACTGTTACGAGGCTGTGGATGCTGCACTAAGGGAGCAGTGGAGGAGTACTCAGTGGAATTTCAAATGGGGAAAGCATCATTAGGAATATGTATCAATGTTTACCCGGTTGGAGGGGGGTGGGATTTTGTTTGTTTTTTAGATGGTTTGGGTTAATTTTGGTTTCTGGACAGAGTGAGTTCACTGACTCAACACACACACCAATGCCTTGGGAATGGGTGGAGTGGCGGATGGCCGATAAACAGGAACTTGGATGAGTGGGAGGTGGGATCCCCTGATAGTAGGGACTGGGGTGACAGGAACACCTATGGCTGGTATGGTAAATATTCCTACTTGGAATATTAGGGGCATTAGAGACAACACAAAGCAAAACAGGGTCCATACCTACCTTAGATGCCCCTGTGCAGGAATTGTACTACTCCAAGAGACGCACCACAGACTTTGAGGCAGATAAGTTGAAGGGGATGTGGAAGGGGCAGCTGTACGCCTCCACCTATTCAGCTTACTCAAATGGGGACGGGGCCCAATATGGATAGCTCCTGGAGGGCCCTTTAGAATGCAGGAGGTCGGGGCTGTTGAGAGATGGTACATGTTTATCTCAAGGGCGCTGGATAGATTAGATATTAGCTTCTTAAATGTATACGCTCCTAACTATTATGATCAAGGATTTTTTGGGAATGTGTTAGACATACACCTGTCGAATCTGGAGACACCTCTTCCTTGGGTGGGCAACTTCAACTGTATCCTAGACAGAGACATAGACCGGTTTCCCCTCTAAAGAAAACACAGAACCGGGCATGCCAGAGACGCTGAAGGAGGCAATGGTGAGGGTGGATTGTGTGCCTGTATGGAGAGAGACTCGCCCGATTAGTATACTTACCGCCTGGAAACGCATGATATGAGAAGCAGATCTGATAGAATACTTCTAGCATGCAAACTGGCTGACCGGGTGACCACAGTTGACCAACTGGGGCGATTCCTGTCGTATCATGCTCCAGTGCTCCTGACATAGAAGTGGAGATGGGAAGTGCCGCCTCTCCTCGTGTGCAGACTGTTCCCGGAAGCACTGCGGGATGTATTCTGAGCAGATGTCTGCGATGCCTTGGAGCGATAGCTAGAGGTTAACAGGGAGTTCACAGGAACCAGGGCTAATGAGTGGGACTCTTTAAAGGCTGTGTTGTGTGGTGAATGTCTCTCTTGCGTATATGGCATGAGGTGGCAGCTGGAGTGAGGCTTAAAGACTAGGAGGATGCACTGGCCGGCACCAGCAGTGGGGGGGATAAGGGGATCTCTTATTGCATGGTAGGTTGTCAGAGGCCCAGCAAGTGGCAGGGGAGGCCTGGGACAGGCTTGATAAAATGTTATTAGAGGAATATAGGAAATTGTTGCACAGTGAGGGTGGCAGGCCTGCCTGCCTACTGGCTTGGCTACTCCACAGGAAAAGACTGAGTGTCCTGATTTTGTCCCTGCAGCTGGAGAAGGGCAGATTTGTCACAACTCAACCCGCGATTAACTAGGAGCTGCAACAGTACCTTGGGTGAGTGTATAGATGGCGAGGCGACAGGGATATGACCTCAGTGCAAGATTTCATGGATATGCCTGTATTCGAGTCTGCAAAACAGGAGCTGTTAGACCTGGCCCGAACCAGGGGAACAGATCCAGGAGGTGATCAAGGCTTTGCTAAAGTGCCAAGCCTGGGCCCTGAAGGGCTCCCTATGGAATTCTATGCTACTTACTCCAATGTGCTGGCAGAGCACTTGCTTGAAGTTTATAATGGAGCAGGCGAGTGGGGCACCCTCCCCCAGAGCATGTGTGAAGCTCTCATCATGCTCCTAAGCCATGGCAAGACCCAGAGAAATTAAATTCCTACCATCTGCTGTCCATGACCAATGTAGATGTGAAGGTCCTCTCTAAGATTTTAGCTAACATATTGCGAGGGCTTATTTGTCAGCTTGTGAATGATCACTGTGGTTTAATCCCACAGAGAAGCACCCTTATGAACATCTCCAGGCTCACACATGTTCATGCATTGAGTGAGGGACTCAATGACAGAGATGGTAGTGGTAGCACTGAACACAGAGAAGGCATTTGACACGGTTGACTGGGAATTCCTGTGGGCGGTGCGGTCTCATGTCGGTTCAGGGGTGAAAATGCTGAATTGGAAAGCCCTGCTGTATTCTGAGCCCTGGGTCAGGGTTTGCTCCGGCTGGTCTCCGACAAGTTAGAGATACAGCAGGGAACTAAACAGGGTTGCACCCTGTCCCTCTGCCGTTCACGCTGGCTATGGAGCCACTGGCACTCCATCTGCAGGGAGTGATATGGGCCTGGGGGATAATGGTGGGAAACACCAAGCATATAGTGGATGATGCCTTTGTGTATCTGAGGAACTTGACGCAAGCGGACCTACCATCTTGCTGTACAACTGGAATAAAGGTGCTTAAGAATTGATATGGCTGCCAGCGTCTACTTTCTACCACAGAGTACAACACACTGTGTACCTTTGGGAAACCGCCAGGCCTTAGTGTGAACATGGACAAGTCCCTGGTCTTCCCTATTGTGGGATGGGCCGAGGATATTAGGGGCCTACTCCCAGACCTGAGCCTACGTTGGGAAACGGAAAGCTTACACTACCTGGGTATACAAGTGACACATGTGGCTGAGAAGCAGTATAGTACAATATGGGCAGAGTTAAGACGGGCCTAGGGACCTCTGTAGATTTTTGGGGTAAATTACCATTATTGGTCACAAGTAGGGTGGCAATTGCCAAATAGGTATTCCTGCCCGCTGCCTATTTGAACCGCAGAACACGCAGTGCCCGATAGCTTGCTCTACATTTAAGAAATTGGAAATTCTCTTGGTGCCTCAAGTTTGGACCAGCAAACGCAGCAAAGTAGAGCTTTGGGCACTTAAACTAGACATGGAGAAAGGGGGGCTTGGTTTACCAGACATATAATTATGCTACATGGCGTCACAATTGCAACATGCTGCATATTGGTGAGCTGAGGGCACTAATGGGGAGAAGAGTCTGTTGGCTGGCATGATGGGAGCAGATGAACTGCCCCTCTGTCTCGTGGGGGGACAAGGTTACATTACCTAAACATAGTGCTGCAGATGGCACGCACATGGAGTCAGTCATCCGTCGAGTCTTGCGCGGGCCCCGTTTTCTACATGCCTACCACTGTGGTGGTTGAGGCCATTTTTGCAGATTAAGGAGGTCATGTCAATGATGGCATGAATCGAGGGCAGTTGTGAAACATTGGGGGACCTGTACTCAGTGGAGAAGTCTATCACATTCAGGGGGAATGAGAAGCATTCAGTGTGGGACCTGGCCATTTTTTACACTTTGCCAAACTCACAAAAAGGCCAGTGACATCTGGCTTGGTTTTCTCCAGACCCCACATCCCACACTCACACTGGAGGTACTAATAGATGATGGACCCACCGAGGGCTCATCACTAGAGTATATGGGGCGTTGTAGTGGGATAGACCAGTAGCCCAGGTGGTGGCCACGCAAGGTTGGGATGGAGACCATGGAAAACCCCTGACTGACAGTGACTGGATGAAGGCTTGCACACTAGTGAGGGGAATCTCTAGCAATGCACATTTAAAATTGACACAGTGTTATGACTTGCACCGAGCCTATCTCTCACCAAAGAGATTGTGTAGAATGCATAAGACCAGATCGGATGCTTGTCCCAGGTTGTCCGGTCCCAACGGCTTACTGGAGCATATTTACCTGCCAGCTCAGGTAGGTGAGGGACATATATATAGAAGGAACCATGCAGCACCGTTTGCTACATCGGATAGTGAGCCTGGAGGGGAGCCGGGTGTACTACAAGTGTGCACTGTTGGGGCTTGTGTTAGCTAATCAACATCCAATTGCTGTCTTCAAGGGGACCAACTTATGCACATTGGAGTAGGGACACGGGGAAATGGGCAATGGTGGAAGAACGCCAGATGTGGGAGGTCAGGATTGACGAAAAGATGGAGAAGGACTGTTTCGATTGGGCAGGGATGTTGCAGGAACTGTTGGCTGTGGTAACGGAGTCCAATTCGGAAGCAGACTCGACTCAGTGACCAACGAGCCGCTGATCTGGGGTGTCCTAGGCCTAGACACATAACAGTGAGCAAGAGGTGTACTGGTGTTCAGGGTTTTTTGGAGGGAGAGGGATCGAGGGTGTTGTGTGTGTGTGATCTCATATTCAACAGATGTCCTGTCTTTTGAATATAGCTCTGTCTGCAGTTCATGCAACACTGTTACAATGTTGCGAAAATTGGCAATAAAGAAACATTTAAAACTATATATATATATATATATATATATATATATATATATATATATATATCCTACTGGCGATCGCCAGTAGGTATATATAGTTAGGACCTAGTTACCATAGGAAATCCCCAACATTCTATTGGGAATAACTTTGGCGCCGATTGAGGAATCTGCGTGTAATTTTCCTTAAAATTGCTTTGCTCCGCTCCTTCCCTGAAAGTTTCGGGGGGATTCGTCAAGCGGAGGCCGAGAAAAAAGGGGGTTCCAAAATGTGTTTTCCCCATGTTAATTTCCATAGGGACCTTTAGACACGGCTACAGCCCGAACGGCTGAATGGAATTACACCAAACTGGCAAAATGGTAGGCCCTGGTATGCAGTTGTGCCTTTGCTATGTTTGGTGAAAATCCCTCCAGTAGTTCTTGAGAAAATTGAATTTGAAATTTTTCAAATGGCATTTTCTATGGGACCTTTAGACACGGCTACAGCTCGAATGGCTGAACAGAGTTACACCAAACCTGGCCAAATGGTAGGGACAGGTATGCAGTGGTGCCTTTTCTATATTTGGTGAAAATCCCTCCAGTAGTTATTGAGAAAATTGAATTTGAGCTAATTATATATCTATATTCGCTCACCATATGCGCACCGTTCGCGTACGGTACGCGTACCGTACACGTACGTGCGCGAGCGAGTTTCTGATTGGCTGGCAGTCGACTGTCAACATTCCAAACTGTCCAAACCAGGAAGTGTTGGCCACCATCTTGTTTTTCAGGAGAACTGAGGCACAAGAGAGCCCAAAACAAGAGTGGAAAACACGAAAAGGGGGCAGGGTAGAGACCCCCCAACCCCAGACTCATACTAGACATCCCGCGCAAAGACCAAATTTCCGGTCACCTGAAAGACCTCCACTGGCTCCCCGTCAATAAGAGGATAACGTTCCGCCTCCTCACCCACGCACACAAAGCACTCTACGAACTTGGACCCGAATGCCTCAACATGCGACTATCCTTCTACACCCCCTCCCGCCAGCTACGTTCTTCCAACCAAGCCCTCGCTGCTGTTCCACGCATCAACAAAACCACCATGGGGGGAAGATCCTTCTCCTACTTAGCGGCTAAAACCTGGAACTCCCTTCCCATTCACCTCCACCTTACTCAAAACCACCTAGCCTTCAGAAAGCAGCTTAAAACCTGGATATTTGACAAGTAATTCTCCACCCTCCCTCAAGCTCCTTGAGACCCTCTGGGTATGTAGTGCGCTATATAAATTACTTGACTTGACTGACTTGACTTGACTAGCCCTTCTCAGGGGGTCCCAAAAGGACCCCCAAGGGCAAAAAAAGTAAAAATTAAAAAAACGCGGGGTACGTGCACCGTACGCATACGTTACGCGTACCGTGCGCGTACCCCGCGATTTTACAATTTTTTTTTAAAAAAATTGCACTTGGTGGTCCTTCTAGGACCCTCTGAGAAGGGCTAGGGGTCAGGGGGTCTCATCCCTGCCCCCTTTTCGCGTTTTCCACTCTTGTTGTGTGCTCTCTTGTGCCTCACTTCTCCTGAGAAACAAGATGGCTGGTCAGGTGGTCCCAGAAGGATAATAACATATATAAACGTTATCCGCTAATAGAATTAGCATTTACAAAACCTTTGAAATTTATTGAAAAAAAATATAGGTTTCACGCCTGATATAGTTAGGAATTAGCATTTAAAAAACCTTGCAAATTCACTGAAAAAACCATAGGTTTCAAGCCTTATATAGTTAGGAATTAGCATTTAAAAAACCTTGCAAATTTGCTTAAATAAATCATAGGTTTCAGGCCTTATATAGTTAGGAATTAGCATTTAAAAAACCTTGCAAATTCACTTAAAAAACCATAGGTTTCAGGCCTTCTATAGTTAGCAATTCGCATTTAAAAAACCATTGAAATTGCTCCTATATAGTCAGTTGTACTAACTATATTTCGCGCACCCGCAATCCACTGCTGATGATGTCACATATTACATCATTCATGACATGGTCAGTGACATCACTGATGACATCACTGATGACATCTCAAATGACATCAATAAGATAGTAAAAACCATCATATGTATAGCATCCCTGTTGATTAATAACCCTAAAATATTTTTTATAGAAAAGTAATATATGGGTTCTAATGGTACTGTTATTTGAAACTATTAAATGTTGTATATTTGATGTTCTTTTCATTCTAATGCAAATAAGTATAGAGGTCCTCTGTTACATTCAATCCATTGGGCTGTTTACTATTGAGTTGTAAAATATATCTTGTCTCTAACTTTCTGAGATTTGCCTCTCTGTCACCTCCTCTCCTGCTTGGCATAATCGAATTCACCACAAAGTATTTTAGATCTTTGTTGTTACTGTTGTGGTGGGACCTAAAGTGGCGCGCCACAGGATAAGTATTATCCTGTGACGTAATGGCTCTCAAGTGCTGTAGGATTCTCTTATGGACAGGGAGTTTTGTACTGCCCACATACTGCAGTGGGCAGGGACATTCCAAGATGTATATAGCAAATTCCGTTTTGCAGGTTAATGTCTTAGTAATTTTATGCTCCCTGTGACTGAACCCATCCTGATAACTCGTACGGCTCAACCCATGTGTGCAAGCCTTGCAAGACTTACACTTGTGGAAACCTCCTCTTGTATGGTACCACAATGTTTTTGTGAGTACCTCAGGTCCGGTTTCCACCAATCTGCTTCTCATACTGGGTGCCCTACTATATGTTATGGAGGCTCGCTTGGGCAGTTTATTCCCAATGATATTATCCTTCAGAACTATGGGCCAATTCTGGTTGATAATTTTTCTCACCTCTCCATGTTGAGAAGAGAAACCCGTAATAATTCTGAAGGTTTCAGCCTTAGGGTTACTTGCAGGATCTGTTTCTACAGCACTTGGTTCCATAGTTGATGGAGAGTTGTGTTTTGTCAACAAAAGTAGACGATCTAGGTTTTTAGTTTTCTGGATAGCTTCATCAATGACTTTCTGCGAATAGCCCCTGTCTCGGAATCTAATGGAGCTAGCTTGCTGCGCTTCCGCTAAATCCTTCTCTGTGCTACATAGTCTACGAAGTCGCAGCATTTCACCATATGGTATGTTCATGATGAGGTGGCGAGGGTGTGCACTGTCAGCATGGAGTGTTGTGTTCCCAGCTGTTTCTTTACGATACAACTTAGTTTCAAGTTTGTTATCGTGTACGTAAACTAAGGTATCCAAAAAAGGGACCTGTTGCTGACTAAGTTCCCCTGTAAATTGTGTATTGAGAACATTATCGTTGAGACGATCTATAAATCCCAAGGCTTCTTCCTTGCTCCCCCTCCACACCACAAACAGATCATCAATAAATCTATGCCAACTAATGACATGATCCCTCATTTCCTGCTCAAAGTGTGTATGGAGGACCAGTTCCTCCTAAGCTCCTATGTGCAAACATGCAAAGCTTGGAGAGAAACTGGCCCCCATAGCCACTCCTTGTAATTGTCTATACAGCAAATTGCTGAACATGAAAACATTGTGTTCAAGGCAAAACTGAAGCATTTGTATCAACATTTTGTTATGCTCATAAAAAACAGAATCTCTTCTCTCTAAGTAATACTGTATTGCTGCAATACCATCCGCATGGCGAATACTAGTATAAAGTGATGTAACGTCGAGGGCTATTAGCCAATCTTCCTCTCGTACCTGTATATTTGCAAGTTTGGCTAAAAAATCCCTTGTATCCTTAACGTAAGAGTCCAAGCCCTTCACGTAGTTTTGGAGAAAATAATCGATGTATACCAACGTTCTTTCCAATAGGCTGCCCCTGGCAGAGATGATAGGTCTGCCAGGGGGATTGCTCCTGTCTTTATGAACTTTGGGGATGAAGTACATAGATGGTATTAACGGAAAATCAGTTTTCAGATAATTGTATTCCGGTTCAGCCAAAAGTTTTGCCGCTCTCCATTTCAACAACAATTTGTGATATTCATGTTGCATGTTGTTAACTTCATCACCTTTTAATTTTTCATAGTGTTCCCGGTTGTTTAACTGTTGAAATGCCTCTTTTTCATATGTAGTCTTGCTCAGAAGTACAACGTTTCCGCCCTTATCACTAGGGCGGACAATGATGTTGTTGTTGGCCTTGAGCTTTTGTACCAAGGATTCATAGTCAAATGTTTGTTGGTCATATTTGAATTTCATTTTCCTGATTCTACCATGTAGCTCCTTCAGATCACTAACAATGTTCTAGTGGAATACGTCAATAGAGTCCCTTGGCATAATTGGACAAAAAGTTGAAGGAGGCTTGAAAGGGGTAAGAGGCTTAGTACTTGTTGACACTATAGGAGCTTCTAGAGATCGTGACATTTGCTCCAATGTATGGATTTCACTAACTCCCATGGTCATGCTGTCATTGCCCTCGTTAGTCCATAATGTGTTTAGTTCCTGAGTTAATGAGGGATTTGCATGTACTACATTCTCAGCCTCCATTTCATTGGCTTTCATTTCATGATATTTTTCAGTTTTAATTTGCGAGAAGCTTTGTAAAAATCGGTGCGAGTAGCAGCATAGTTCAAATTAGTTCTTGGAGCATATGATAGCCCCAACTTCAAGATGTTTTCCTTTTTGGCTGTAAGGGTCATATTGGTAAGATTAATAATTGTCTGTTGAGTGTGGCTATTCATTTCTTCTGCCACTGACCCCTGCCCTTCCTTTTCGGCGGACCGTTGCTTACTTGACCCTGCCCGTGTCCTCGCCCTGCGCCTCCTCCTGCGGACATAGTTTTTCCACTTTCTCTGTAGTATTTTCTCGTCCCTGGTCTCAGAGTTTGGAAGCGTTCCTCGCATAAAAAACTAATCTCTTCGCCTGGAGATGATTTTTTGCCAACATTGCCCACTCTCGTTTGCCTTTGTTCAGAGTCGGTGTCACTTCCAGGACCTGAGCTGAAATCGGATACCCCTGATTCTTCTGCATTGGGTTGCATTTGTTTGTAGTTTCGTCTGCCCTGTGTCTTTGTTTCAGTATTACCAATGGTTCCGCCGCTGGCCTTGCGGATGCAATCGTATTTCCTCGAGAAAGTGAAGATTTGCCCTAGGTCATAGTCCTTCCTATCCCTGGCAAATTTGTATGTCTTTCTCATTATGATCTTTTCCTCCTCCTTTTTCAATCGGGCATTCATCTCCGCCAAAAGCTTAGTTCTCTCATCTTCTGTACCCAAGGTTTCCAATTCCTCATATAAGATTGCAATCTCATCCAGCAGTTTGGTTCGATCTATCTCGGCGTATTTAATTAATATCAATACCAGTCGCCTTGACACCTCTAAATTACTGTCCACCCACTCTCGCATTAGTTCCGGATTAGGGTTTACGTACCTGGGTGCTGTTAAAATCCTGAGTCCCCTCGGTATCCGGTTTACCTGGATATATTTTTGCAGGGACTTAGCTTCCCACCATTTACTTTGTTCCTGGCGGGATTTTTTCTCCAGGATTTTAATCTTGCCATTAAGTGTGTCCGTGTTAGGTCCTCCTTGTGGGTTCAAGGTGTTATGTGCGTTGATGTTAACACTAGGGGGTTCGTCCGAGAACATAGTCGTAGCTCTCGCCTCCCTAACCCTCACGCTGTCAGCCGACATTTTAGTTAAGCGATTAATTAAGTGTGGATAATACAGTAGATGTGAATTGTAACAAATATAACGTTTTGCCACTTTACCGCGTTGCTTTCTGCCACGAATCCGATTAATTTTTCCTCCCGGGTTGCAGTGCTTAGCTCAACTCCGACGCCTCTCAGTGCTCTGCAGGCGCCGTTCTTGCAACTACTTCCGGTTCAACTCAATCGGTATTCGGGGGTCAAACGTCTTTTCTCCTCCCAGAGAACACAAACGCCGAAGAGACCTCCGGTGGGGATCCACTTGTAGCAACGTTGACCTTAGTTTCGTTTTCGTTTGGAAAGGGTCTCGTGTCTGGTCGCGCAGATCCAAGCGACCACTTATATAACGAAACCAAAGTTTTCCCTGCGCAGTAGCAGCTCGTCTTAGCTCGCGCCAGGAACACAATGCACGGACCAGTTTCTGCGGTGCTCAAATTTTCTTTATTCGCTTGCCGGCTTCCTCATAACGTTTCGGCACTCAGGTGCCTTGCTCACATGACAGCGGACTACGGTGAGAGTGTTTAATTTAAAGTGCAAGTGCTAAGTTCTGATTGGGCTCCAACTTATAGAGCTAGAAAACAGACTCAATTTTTATCTTTGTCTAATACAATGCGATCAAAGTCAACCGCCAATATAGCTGTTTCCACATGCACTCTTGAACTCATACACCTAGTGAATCAACTGCTCAGACATCTATGCACAGAGTCACACACCTCCCAGCCACCCACACACGCTCAGTCTCCCATTCAAATACTTGGGTAACCAATCAATAACCCATATAGCCACTCATATAGCTACTGATTAACACATGCAGCAGCTTACACAAAAACAGACATACTAATGCACACATTTAGACAGTTTAGTCACTAACCCATGCATTTAGTAAGACACATTTAATCACTCACTCATACAGTCAGTCACACACCTACTAAATCCTTCATCCAGACACTTATACATGCACTCATTCTTCAATATGTAAAACATATTTAAACTTTACAGAAACACACAGTCACTGGATGATGTCATCAGTGATGTCAAATGAGATGTCATCAGGGATGTCATCAGTGATGTCATTTGAGATGTCATCAGTGATGTCAGTGATGTCACTGACCATGTCATGAATGATGTAATATGTGATATCATCAGCAGTGGATTGCGGGTGCGCGAAATATAGTTAGTACAACTAACTATATAGGTGCAATTTCAATGGTTTTTTAACCCCTTCGCTGCTGCGGGAATTCCGCCGCAGCGCTAAGGGGGTGGGGCGGCCAAGCAGCGCCCGCATGCTTGTGACGGAGCCGCTCCGTCACAAGCCGCGGTTGAGCTGTGCTCGTGACGGAGCGGTTCCGTCATGGCCCACCCCGCTCAATGGAACGTCCAGGGCAGGCGCGAAATTCGCGCCGCTCAGGCGCGCCGAGCTGGCCATGACGGGACCGCTCCGTCATGAGCACAGCTCAACCGAGGCTCATGACGGAGTGGCTCCGTCATGAGCATAGAACGGGTTAAATGCTAATTCCTAACTATATAAGGCCTGAAACCTATGGTTTTTTAAGTGAATATATAACTTTGCAACTTGCCTCGTCGCAGGGGGAGCGCACAAGAGCTGGTGCCATCAGCGGGATCAAGGCAGTATCCCGTCACTATATCCACACAAGGTTCAAGAATGATGGCACTCCACTCGGGGAACTTTTCAACAGCGTTTATTTCTTAGCTGCGATGACCTTACGCGTTTCGAACGTTTCGTTCTTGTTCACGGTAACATTTCAAACAGTGAGTCCCTTTTCACTTTTGCATTAAATACACATTTCACACGCAATGCATTATGGGCATTGTAGTTAAATTAACATCATTCAACTAAAATACAATTCACAACCAATTGCTGAATTATGTTTCTCTGTGTATAGGTTGTGTTGACATTAGTGCGTCATAATGTTGTTTGTGCCATCATTTATCTGACTAAGTGCCTTTATCATGCCCTGCATATAGTGTTTATGTTGCCATGTGGTGTATCAGTGAGAATCTCATTTCCAGTTTGGTGTGGTTTAGCGGTGAGGAATATACCCTATGTGCTCATTTGTGTCTACAGTGTTATGCAGTGAATGAGTTCACTCTTTATAAGGCAACTACTGTGATTTAGCAGATTGGGTGTTGTTCCATGTTTCTTGGGCTGAGTGCCCTTTCCACCGCTACTAAGTAACACTTATGACTGGAATTGTGTTGCTGTGTGAGATTCAATGAAAAGTAACAAGGCAATTTTTGTGCATCGAATTATACAAGCATCAGTCCAATCTATTACAGGTGTACATGAAGTTCCGCATCTGTATTGAGTCCCATCGGTTGTATGGTTCTAAATTTCATAATTAATTTTGACTCTAGTCTTCTTAATTGCAATTTCCTATCCCCTCCACGCTCATTGGAAGGTATTGCAGCCAGACCTGAGTATGTCATGTTTGTCCATGTATATCCTGGATGGTTTGTCATATGT
This sequence comes from Lissotriton vulgaris, assembly GCF_964263255.1. NCBI lineage: Eukaryota > Metazoa > Chordata > Amphibia > Caudata > Salamandridae > Lissotriton > Lissotriton vulgaris. Next base: position 543,962,931 of record NC_141698.1, on the reverse strand, counting down.
TTTGCCATTGCATAGGCAAGGTCCTTTTTCTGTATTGCCCTTGTGTGCTCCAGGATGCGTTTTTTTAGCAGGCATGTCGTGCTCCCAATATATCTTTTACCACACTGACATTGGAGTAGATATACAACAAAGGAGGTTTCACACGTTATTTGTTGTTTAATTTCGAATTTTCTTCCCGAGGGTTCCAGCAGGTTTTTTTAGATTTTTTCCAATTCTGCAGGCCTTGCATACTAGGCATTTTGTAAATCCTGTTTGTTTAGATCCCAGCCAAGTTTTATCTTTTCGCAATTTGAAATGACTGTGTACAAGATGATCTGACAAATTAGGTGCTCTTTTGTATGTGACCGATGGTCTTTCTCCTATTTCATTTCCAATGTCAATGTCTTTTTTTAGGATATGCCAATATTTTGTCATGATTTTTCTTATTTTGAAGCTCTCCTTTGTGTATCTGATTATAATTCTTGGTTGTTTCTCTGTTGTTGTTGTTTCTATCTCATTTATATTTGATGTCATTTCATAGTTTGAGTTTTTTCTCTTACCAAGCAAGGTTTTGTTGGATGAAGTTAGCATTTCATGTCTGTTTCTGTTCCTGGCTGCTATTTCCCCTCTTTTGATGTCAGTTCTTTTGTATCCTCTCTGTTGAAAACAAATTTTTGTGTCTTCAAACTTGCGCTCCATTTCACTTTCTTCAGAGCAGTTCCTCTTCATCCTTAGTAATTCACCATAAGGGATACTTTTCTTCAAACTGGTTGGATGAAAACTCTGTCCATGTAGGAGACTGTTGGTTGCTGTTTTTTTACGATGGACAGTTGTCTCCAGTTTGTTATCTTTTACATATACTCTGGTATCCAGAAATTCAATTTCTCTTGGGCTGATGTTGTAGGTGAATTTTAGCCCCACTGTATTGGTGTTTAGAATCTCAAAGAAGTTTTTGAATTCTGGTTCAGTGCCTTTCCAGAGCAAAAAGAGGTAGTCTATGAAACGGAGCCATAACGCTACGTTAGCCATATGTTGGTCGTTTTCTTTTCCCCAAGCTACACACCTCTCCCACCACCCCATCATGAGATTAGCGTAGCTTGGGGAGAAGGAAACTCCCATGGCAGTTCCACAGAGCTGTGCATATGTTTTTTTGTTGAAGATGAAGATATTATTATACAGACAGAGTGTTATCATCTGTATGAGCATCTTCGAATGTTCATAAAGGTTAACTGATCTTTGTTGGAGGAAATATTGAATTGCCTTAAGGCCAATTTCATGGTCTATGGAGGTATATAACGATACAACGTTGATCGTTACTAGAAAGTAGTTTGGTTGCCATTCGGTGTTAGATAAAATTTGCAAGAAGTCCCCTGTGTCTTTAATGAATGATGTTAGTGTGGGTACTATGGGAGCAATGAATTTGTCCACATACACTGACACATTCTCATACAGACTTCCGCAGCTAGAAATTATTGGCCTCCCTGGTGGTTTATTGAGTGTCTTATGTACTTTCGGAAAAAAGTATATGGTTGGTACAGTTGGATTATCTACCATCAGGTATTTTCTTTCCTGTTCGGTAATAAGGCCAGCCTTTTTTCCAAATTTCTAGTTTGTTTCTCAGATCAGTTGTTAATTCTTTCATCGGATTTCTTTCAAGCATAGTGTATTTGGAGGTGTCTTCTAGTTGTCTCATTGCCTCATTGAAGTAGTCTGTTTTTTCTTGGATGACAATGTTTCCTCCTTTATCGGCGGGTTTGATCTCGATGTTATTGTTTGATTTGAGAGATTGTATGGCCAGTCGTTCCTTTTTGGTGAGATTTTCAATTCCGTTATGACTTACATTGGTCATCTTGTCAATCTCCCCCAATACTAGATCCTGATAGATATCTATCTTGTATCCCGGGTACAGGGTTGGACAAAATTTGGATGGAGGTTTAAATATTGTTTTTGATGATTTGTTTGTAGTCCCAGCCCGCTATAAGGCCGGACCTGAGTCCCCCCACACCCAACCTTCTCCTTCCCCTGTCATGAATAACCGCCTAACGCAACCCACCCACCGCACCCCCCCACCCCAGCCCATGACTCAAAAAGGCATCCCAACCCAATCGGACATCTGAAACGACCACAAAACCCAACATAACCACAACGTCTCCGTAAACCAACTCCCCCTCCCGCAGGAGGCCACACACGACCGCCTCACCCGCATCGAAAACCAAATAAACACTATAGTTCATGGTCTGAACCTTCTCCTCACCAACCTCGAGACTCCCCGCAACCCCCACCCACAATCCCAACCCGCCCCCCCCAGACTCGCACGCCCCCACGAGACCAACCAACTCAACACCCCACACCAACTCACACCCCCTCCCACCGCCCCAGACCTGGAGACCTAGAAGAGCGGCGAAAGCCATGACCTGGGAAAAGGCGCTAGAACTGGCCGCCTCTTACACAACACCTACCACCCTCCCTACCCAGTCCTCCATACAGGTAGTCTACGGTCTCAGATACGAACACCCCATACGCAAACCCCCCAGACCACCGATCACCCGCATCACCATTCCCACCGAACCCAGGAAAAAAGAATCTCCCCAGACCAACTGCTTGCTCATAAACTGCAGATCCGCCACCAAACACTCGACCGAGCTAGCAGAGACCATCCTCAACCACAGCATAGACCTAGCATTCATCACTGAGACCTGGCTTGACGAATCCTCCACACCTATCCTAGATACGCTTGTCGCCCCCTGGCTACTCCATCATCAACAAAGATAGGAAGGACCAAAAAAAAAGGCGGAGGTGTGGCTATTATCCATAACAACAACCTCGCAGTGGCCGAATGCGACGCCTTCAACTACAACGCCTTCGAATGCCTTACAACCAATATCAAAACCATTGACAACAACCTACTCCAATGCCACCTAATATACCCCCCCCCCAGGCAACAACGCTATATTCGCAGAACAACTGTCAAACCTCATCACCTACTGCTCCCTCAAAGAGTCTAACACCATCATTCTAGGGGATCTTAATCTGCACTGGAACGACGAGAACAATGCCACTATAAAATCCCTAAATGAACTCCTCCACGCAAACAACCTCTCCCAACACTGCTCAAAAGAGACCCACAACAAAGGGGCAACCCTGGACGCCATCATCGCCAGGAACGATGCAATCTCTATTGAACACATCCTCCCGGTAGATTGGTCGGACCACCACCTAATCCTATTCCACCTCACACAACAGATCCAGTCCCTCCCCCCAATCACAGCCACCAGCACGTGGTCCAGAAATCTATCACAAGTCAACTCAAAAGATCTAGAAGAAAAAATAGCCTCCTCCCTGCCAATCCCCACAGAAGGCCTCTCAACTACCGAACTCATCTCACACTACAACACCACCACGTCCGCCATCCTAGACCAACTGGCACCCCTAAAACAAAAAAAACCCAGGAACATCCCATCGAGAACCTGGTTTAACAAGGACATCAACGAGAAAAGGAGACTACTCAGAGCCACAGAACGACATTGGAGAAAGAACCCCTCCCTTAGACGCCACGAGGAACTCAGAGCAATGAGAAGAAGGTACAAAAACCACATCAACAATGAAAAAACAAACTTCTTCTGCAATGCTCTAGAAAAGGCAAAAAACAGACCAAGAGAACTCTTTGATATCATCAAAAAACAAACCTCCAAGCCATCCACGGTCCATGCTCAACCCTCCAAAACCCTATGTGACAACTTCATCTCCTTCTTCAATGAAAAAATAGCCAAGATCGAACTATCCCTAAACATCAGCCCTGCCCGACCATCAACATCAACCTAACTACAACATTCACCACCCCTGGAGACACAACCTCTACCGCCTGGTCCTCTTTTGACCCCGTCCATGAAGCAGAGATCCTCAATCTAATCGCATCCTCCAAACCCTCCTCCCACATCCTTGATCCCATCCCCGCCCAAATGGCCAAAGACTTCAAACTCACCCTTGCTCCACTCTGGTGTAAAATCATCAACAGCTCCCTAAAATCTGGCATCATCCCGGACTGCCTCAAAGTTGGCCAGGTCACTCCCCTCCTAAAGAAACCAGGTCTAGACCCCAACGACCTAAACAATTTCAGACCAGTCTCAAGTCTACCCTTCCTAGCCAAAATCCTAGAAAAGTGTGTACTACGCCAACTCAACAACCAGCTCGACAACATCAACCTTCTTGATCAAAACCAATCAGGCTTCAGAAAAGGCTACAGCACCGAAACCGCAATCCTGAACATAGTAGACGACATCCGCAACTCCCTTGACTCGGATCAGTGTTGCATACTCATCCTCCTTGGTCTGTCAGCGGCGTTTGACACGGTTGACCACAAGCTCCTCATCTAGGCCCTCAAAGAACGAGTAGGTGCGGACGACGTGGTCCTGAAATGGTTTGAATCCTTCTTTCAGAACCGCTTCCAAAGAGTAAAAATAAAATCCTTCACATCCGACCCTCTCCCAGTGACCAGAGGAGTCCCCCAAGGATCCGTTCTCTCCCCTCAACTGTTCAACATATACATGGTCCCTCTCACCATCATACTGAAGAAAGCCAACATTCCTTTCCATCTATACGCGGACGACACACAGATCTACATAGAAACTACTTCCTATAACGACATTCTAAGGCTCAACAACACTATAAAAGAAATCCAAGACTGGCTAGGGTAGAATCACCTCAAACTCAACCAAGGAAAAACCGAGATCCTCCTCATCTCCAACAAAGACAACAACCCCCAAATGACCGAATGGGTGAAAGCCATTGACGTTCTCAAAGGAAATCTCACCCTGACCAACTCAGTAAAGTCACTTGGAATCACCCTGGATCATAAACTAACTATGTCTAACCACATCAAGAGCTCCGCGAAAAGCGCCTTCCTTAACCTGAAACTCCTCAATAAAATCAAACCACACATCCCACAAAAAGATCTCCAACAAGCCACCCAAGCACTAGTCCTGTCCAGACTGGACTATGGGATCGCAACCCTATCCGGCACAGCCATATCCCACCTAGCGCCACTGAAAACCAACCTCAATGCAGCAGCCAGAATGATATCAGGTGCAAGGAAATTTGACCACATATCGCCCGCACTCAAAGATCTTAAATGGCTCCCAGTGGAAATGCGCGCAAACTTCAGAACGGCCTGCCTAACACACAAAGCCCTACACACAGGGAAACCGGAATATTTAGCCTCCAAGCTCAAGAAAGCGGGTCAATCAAGAAATCTCAGAAGTTCGAACTCCCTACTACTCATCCCCCTGAAAACCCGGAAACAAAAAACCGCCAGCCGCTCATTTGCCGGCAACGCCCCAAAAATTTGGAACTGCATCCCAGTGGACATCAGAACTACCCCCTCCTTTCCAGAATTCAAGAATCGTCTAAAAACCCTCTACCTCAACAGCGCGTTCCCGAACTTTACCTCAAGAGCGCAACATGGAACTCGCACTACCTCGGAAACACTACCTCAAAACCGCCCCCCAGGCGGAAGACCACTATGCTAATCTCTGAACTTATACGAACCCTGTTTATGTTATACTGTACCTATTTTTCCCGGACTAAATGTAAAGCCCTCCGATACCCTTGGGTCTGGCCAGCACTATAGAAAACTCCAAAATAAATAAATAAAATAAAATAAATAAATAGTTACTGCCATTTCTTCTAGGATTTGAGTATTTCCAATTTGGGTACTGGTGGTCTAATATGCCAATTCATATGCAGTGCGAAGTTGTGGAATTTCCTGTATATGGACTTGCGCTTGGTTGTCTACATCTTTGTCTCCTTGCAGATTGTCAGGAGGTTTGGGATATCTTTTATATATATATATATATATATACATGAAGTTGCCTGCATCGAGCGGCCCCACACAGGTTTCGTGCTGAAAAGCACTTCCTCATGAGCCACGGGCATCTAAATGAGTAATGGTCACAGCAGGTTCGTAAGGCATCAGTTTTAAGGATATTTTCCATCCTGGGTGGGCGTGGCCACCCCGTGGCCTGCTGGTTGCTGTAGTGCCTTATGTATTACTCCAGTGAGTTGTAGTAAAATCAAGTTTATTTAGACAATAGTCTATAAACCATACACACAACTCACGAACAGTGAGTTGCTCTGCACCGACTCAATCTTCAAAGATTAATTTGATTCCCGAATGGATTGCGGTAAACACCTACCGCCGTCTGTCATGCCGTTTTAACTTCCTCCAATCAGCATCACCTGTCCCGATGCTGTATCGCTGGTTGACATCACAGCAGGACTGCACCGGAGTGCAGCGGGGCCTCTCTCGCGGCTCAGGCTCCGCCGCTAACATCCCAACGTGAAGTTGCCTGCATCGAGGGGGCCCATACAGGTGAGTTTCTTTTGCCACATCTTTATTGGAAGAATGCAATCTTCAACCCCATGATTTGGTAATATATAATGATGGTTCAGCCCAGCCCGCAGTTAATACTAAGCATACGTACTCAGCAGCTGGTGCTACAGTGAGGGTTGTCATGAAGTATGGAGAATTTCAGGCAAAAAGGATATATACAGAAACTGTGGATGACTATACCGCTCAGCTGGCTGAGCAGAAAGCTTTGGGTCCGGCACTGCTAAAAACAGATCCAGAATTCCAGACACTTATTGTGTGCGATTCCTATTACTGCGTCCATTCCTATCATGATAATTGACATTATTGATGCTTGAATGGGTTCAAAGATTCTAAACTAAACACTATCAAGCACAAGTTGCTTTGTGGAAATGTGGCAGCTCTTAAAGATGCTCAACTAAGGGGACATGTCATTCACACATTGAGTCATCAATGCATGAGATTTACTTGCTCTTTGTAAATAACGATGAGCATAAGGATGATAGCAAAACATTTCACCATAGTTTGCAGAATTCAAATACAAATCCTTTCTTTTGAATACTATAAAAGATTCTAATTCAGATGTATAATTCAAAACCTAAACGTATTATGGAAGCTTTATATGCAGAGTGCTAGGTTCACTTCATTGTGTCAGTTACCTCTCAGGCACTAGTAAATTAATGTAAAACCCCGAAAAATATTTGAGGCACCCTAAATTAGGATTTCCAAAGGAGTAAATTAATGTGCAGTACTTTTAGAGTATTCATTTATTAGTTCAGGTTCAAATTAGGATAAACCGACAGTATTTACAAAATTGCAATCTTACTCAAGATATAAACAATTATTTGATAAGTGTTGGATACGCTTCTATGGGGATTTCTCTAAAACCTTTTGCTTTTTCTCCTCCTTGTTTTTGCTGATTCTCTTTTCGTCGACTCAGAACTCAATATTGTAATGCAATATGAAAGAGCACAAGCTTTTCCTACCCATGCTAGGAAGTGGTGTTTACTTGATTGGTTTTGGTGTCGTACCCAAGAGTGCCCTGTAAAAAGGTACACCCCATATACCCAGGGCCAGTACTGTACTGGCTAATGATGGGATGCAGCACTGATTTTGCCTCACACCAGAATTGCATTTCAAACATGCATAAAGCCTGCCATTGTAGGCATCTGGGTGCGCAGTTGTGCCTATGCTCAGGTTGACATTTCTAACTTATTAGCCAACCCTGAGTGGGTCTTCCACTATCACTAGAGCACCCCTAGGGTAAGCCCTGAGGGATGAAGCAAGTAGTAGATGAGAGGAAGGGTAGATACACTTCGGTGTTCACTACCCAGGTTGTGAAGAACCCCTATGTGGGTTTTCCCTACCAGGGCTGGACTTGCCGAACCGTCATAGGGCGTTACCCCGGAAAGTTAAACGGGTGGGGGCCATTTTTACAGCAGTGGAGGCCGGTTTTGCAGAAAGTGAAAGAGCCTTTCCAACACACATTAGGAAGTGGTGCTTGCCTGATGGTCATAAATATGCCTTGAGCCTGCCATTACTGGCTTCTGGGGGAGCACCTTTACCAAAGAGGTTTTCAAACATGTTTTCAGCCTGCAAATGCAGGCCTGTGGGTTGCAGTTTCACTTGCGCTCAGGTTGGCCTTTCTAAACCTCTGGCCAATCCTGAGGTGGCCTTTCACTACCACTAGGGCACCCCTGGGGTAAGTCTTAAGGGGTGAAGCAAGTGGTAGGTGAAAGGCAGGGCAGACACACCTGTGTGTTCCCTGCCCATGTAGTGAAGAATACCTATGTGTGTTTTCACTACCTCTGAGGTTTGCTCTGTCCATAGGTTAACACGGGGAATGGTTGACATTTCTTCAAGCTGCAATAGTGGCTAAAAGTAGAGCAGCCTCATAATGATTCCTATCATTTGATTCACAATAACAAACTCTCTCCTGTGGTAAAGAGGGATTTGTCATTAATAGCTTAGAAATTGCATTTCTACAAAGTGGACATTTCTCTGCTCTAAAACTCTGTGTGCCTTTTAGTTTGACTCCAGTTAACACTGGAGGCCGTGGGAGCACTTCTGTACATTCCCAAGAGACAGCTATAAACATTGGGCATGCAACTGGAACAACAGACCCCTGCCATTTGAGGGCCAGGCTGGATAGATTGGAGGGAGAGGGTTTGACACTTGGCCTCTGGTAGTCAGATCAGGGCCCCACTAAAGATCTGCATTCCAAGTCCACATGGCAGACAGGACTGGCATTTAGGGGGGACATCTGTAGTTCAAAGGGAACCCTTCTGAACCACCTCCAACTTCAAAGGCACACTAAAGTATAACTGTTGGTGCCATACTTCAGCAGGGTAGAGATACACTTGTGGGGACGAGGGACCGGAGATCCTAGGTCTCCGTGGTGCATACTGCCAGAGGAAACTGTTGTGTACAAGGAGGATAACTGCTATTGTAAGGGACCGCACACTCTTCCTGAATAGTGGCTGGCGTGGGCTGACTACCCGCTGCTGTGTGGCACCCTAAGGTGTGCTCTCCAAGGGCTTGTTGGCTTGCCCCCTATTCTCTTTTTTTTTTTTAAACACCTTTATTGGTATACTTAGGTTCATACACGGCATGCTGCCTACAACCCCCCCGGCGCCAGCAGAGCAACGATTTATACAGTCAAGCAACTAATCGGACAATAATACACAGCCACATTGCCGACAACCCTGGGGTACGGCGGCGCACGGGTTCCTGAAAGAAGAAATAATAGTTGCATTTTACAGTTATAACCATGCCAGAGCATTGCGCAGAAGATCTCACCAGTGATATGGTAGTTCCGTGTGAACCTCATTCTCCTAAATGAGCAATGAAGGTGTATTTTTAGTTAAAATCATCTCATGCTAATGAAAAAACCCCTAGGTTAAACTCCCCCCCCCCCCTTTATACTGAAACTACTGAAGTTCCCCCCCCCAACTAGGCAACCGGTTCGCTGGCCTGCATGTTGCTAACTGTCTCGCTACATAACACTCCTGTTCTCGTGACACCCCGTCCCGTGTGTGCTCGTCCTGGTATGTCCTGAGTGCACTCACACTTTTCCCAATCAGGCAGCCAGGAGATGCTTCAGCTCTCGACGTGCGGTGGTGAATCCGAGTTTCAATGCTCCACTCGATCCACAGAGCCCTTAACTAGTCCCCACAGACCACCATCTAAGTGTCTCCCACTATATGAGCTAAATTGGTCCTAAACCAGTGTGAAAATTACTGTGCTTCCACCTGCCCTTCCCGCTGCGTATCCGCTGTGACCTCTCTGGTATTCCTAAAGGTGTTGTATAGACCCCAGAAGTTCTTCTGGCGGCTCGTGGGGGAAAGAAGCTCGCTGTAGTGTTCCGATTGGGTGCAGCAGTATACCATGTCACTGGCCCACCTTTTCTTAGTCGGCGTCGGGCCCCTTATCCAGCACTGTGCTACTGCCCGTCTGGCTAATAACAGGCCCATGTCTGTCAATCGTCTCAATGCCACTGGCAATGCCTTTGAATGTCCCAGCAGCACCAGGGCCGGGTCCATAGGTAGCTCGTAGTTCAGTATTTCACCCAACTCCGTTATCACCGCCACCCAGAACTCATGTATCCTGTGGCATCCCCACGCCAAATGGAGGAAATCGGCAACAGGCCCATGGCATCTCTCACACTTGGAGGACTGCCGAAGGCCATATCGGTGCTGCCGCTCCGGGGTGTAGTACACCCTCTGCAGGAATTTAAAATGAATTAAACGGTGTCGTACATTTAAGGACAGCTTTCTAGTGTTAGTACAGCAGTATTTCCACATGGAGTCGTCTATCGTAATCTGTAAATCCCTCTACCAGCCTAGTCTGGCCTTAGAGGGTTCCTGTGCCCTGTGTGGAGTAATTGCCTTGTATAGGTGTGCTGTCATGTTACGTGATGGTTTCGTTTCTATAACATGGGAGAGTTCCGGAAACTGCAGCGGCTACTCTAGTTCTGAGCCCAAAACTTCCTTTAGGGCACTTCGGACTCTATGAAACTGAAACCGCTGTAGTAGCGATGGACTGTCCAATGCCTGGGCCACCTGGTCCCAAGTTTTAACTTTGCCTTCAGTGAACAGCTCACCGGCAGTCTCGATTCCCAACTCACGCAAGGCACGGATAACACCCCTCTCCTCGACAGGCAGTAGCCATTGCATCCATTCCACTGCCATTAGTGGGGAGTAGATCAAACCGCCCCCCCTGGCCCTCAACAACGAGTTCCAGGCATGTTTTGCAGCGGTAATCGAGTCCAGCACTCCTGTTCTACGATCCACAGGGGTGCAGATTGTAGCAGGTAGCGGGAGAGCGTCTGCAAAGAGTTGTTCCATCCTCACATGTGGGATGTTTCTCTCACCATGAATCCACCTGTGCAAGTGGGCAGCCTGAGCAACCCTATAATAACGCTCAAGATCTGGAGCGCCAAGGCCACCTAGCTCGTACGGGAGCGTAAGCGTGCTCCATTTCACCCTCGGTTGCTTTCCACCCCAGGCCAAGTGAACCATAAGTTTCGTCAAGTTTCCGAAGAAAGCCTTCGAGAGTATGATGGGCAAAGTATTGAACAGGAAGAGGAACCGGGGTAAAATCACAATCTTCATGATGGCTATTCGACCCATCAGCGACAGTGGGAGTCTGCACCACTTCTCCACATCGTCCTCGCATTTACTGAATGCCACGCCATAGTTCTCACAGAACAACACCTCTGCGTCCGTGTGGATCATTATTCCTAGGTATCGCACCGGGTCCGTTGACCAATGTAGAGGATATTCCATTTCGAAGTGGTTAGTCACCGGGGTCAGCGGGAACACCACTGAATTATCCCAATTAATTTTGAGTCCAGAGAGAGCCCCAAATCGCACCACCTCCCGCAGCACTGGGGTCAGGTTCGTCTCCGGGTTACGCACATAGAGTAGCGTATCATCAGCATAGGTCGAGATAACTATCTTGTATGTCGGGAAGCTGACTCCACGGTGCCAATGATACTCCCGCAACGCGCAAGCCAGTGGTTCAGCAATCAGCGCATAAAGCAACGGGGATAGTGGGCAGACCTGCCTCGTGCCTCTACTAATTTCAAATGGATCTGAAACACGGTCACCTAGGCGTACTCTGGCCGATGTTCTCCAGTACAAGGCACCAATCATTTGCAGGAATGGCTACCCTAAGCCCAGCCTACGCAAAACCCTCAGCATTAATGGCCATTCTACGGAGTCGAAGGCCTTCTCCATATCTAAAAAGATGGCGACAGCCTTCGTATCCTGCCTCACGTGCTGTAAGGTCCTCAACACTGTGCGTATGTTGTAGGTCAGGTTCCTTCCAGGCACAAAGCCAGACTATTCCGGAGCCACCACTTCAGGTGCAATCAGAGCCAGTCGAGTGGCTAAAACTTTGGCGTATAGTTTGGCATCTACATTCAGTAGAGACAGTGGTCTATATGAACTGCAAACATTAGGGGGTCTACCAGGTTTTAAGATGGTGACCAATAAGGCCTCTCTCATTGACTGTGGCATGCAGCCCTCCTCGCATATCTCATCAAATAAAGAGGACAAGTGAGGAACAAGTTTATCCTTGAACGCCTTATAAAATCCCACCGTTAATCCATCTATCCCAGGGGCGCTATGTACACGCATACTAGATAATGCGTCAGATATCTCGTCTGCCTGTATGGGGGACATTAGAAACTCTCTGTCAGACTGTGCTAGGAATGGCATTTGTATGTGCTCTAGGTAGTCATCCATGTCAGTCTCTAGGTTTTCAGTCTTTGTAGTGTATAGGTTGGAGTAGTAGTCTCGGAATTCCATCGGGATCTCCTCATCTGTCGTGACAATGTCCCCTGCGGACGTAGCAAGTTCAGTCAGTTTTGGGGCCCTCCTGCTGTTGCGCAGTATTTTGGCTAATAGTGAGCTTGGACGCTCGCTTTCACCATAAGTTCTTGCTGTTGCGTATTTCCCCATATGACATACTTCCCTGTCCGCCTCCTCGTTAAAGTCCGAAACAAGGGATCTAATTCTGTCTGTTATAGTGGGGTCCAGGTCTGACAGCTGTTGTTTCTCTAAGTCAGCCAGTTGAGACTCTAGATAGCGCAGTCGCTGTCGTATAACCCTCAAAACACTAGAATGTTTAGTCATCGCTATCCCTCGGATAAAGACCTTGAACGCTTCCCAAACTGTGTGAAAGCTATCGACAGAGCCAATGTTCTTTTAAAAAAAGAGATCTATTTCTTCTGCTAGTTCCCCTCTGAAGGCGTCGTCAAGCAACGAGTACGGGGGAAAGCGCCATGTAAAAGGAGGGATCCTACGTATCGGCGTCTCCATAACCAGCTGTATTGGCGAGTGATCAGATAAGGTGCGTGTGAGTACCGTGCATGACAATATTTGGCTAGTGATGGAATAGGAGGCTAACCAGTAGTCAATCCTGGTATGGATGTTGTGGTATGACGAATAGTGAGTGTAACCTCCTCAGTCTGTGTTCCTCCCTCTCCATACATCAACTAAGTCCAATGTCAGTAGCTCAGCTTGGAGTGCCACAGCGGCCGCAGAAGGCCTACGCTGAGGCCCAGATGACCTATCCAACTCTGGGTCCATCACCAAGTTGAAGTCCCCTCTCCAGAGCATCTGCGCGGTGGAATATTCCCTACAGCAATGCGCTAGCTTTTCATAGAACTCAGGAGAGTCGTAATTTGGACCATATACGTTGACTACAATCAAGTCATGACCCTTCCCAGTGTATCTGGATATTAGATATCTCCCCTCTGCGTCCGCCTGAACCATTCTTAAATCTAGGTTAGATCGCGGATTAACCCACGTCAGGACTCCCCTAGAGTGTGTGGTGAACCCTGCCACTGTGGTGTTTCCCGCTAAACCCCAGTGTTGCAGCATTGTACTCATTAGTGGTAGATGAGTTTCTTTTATAAGAGCTAGGTCAATGTGGTGTCTCTGTAAGTAATGTAACACTTTCCTCAGTTTCCTGTGGTCGTTCAAACCTCTGACATTCCAGGTCAAAGCTCTAACGGTGTCTACAGGATTCTCAGAATTCGCTCCTGGGACACTAGACATCCGAGCCATTGGGATTCAACACAGTAACTGCAGTAGAACATGTATTCATTTGGCTATCATGCTGAGCCAGCGAACATTCTGCGAACTTTGCCCCTCCCCATCTAACCCCCCACCTGCCCACCCACAGCAGACCCTCCCCAACTCTGCTTGATCAATGACCCCAGTCCAGAAAGGAGCAAAAGTAGTAACCATAGAGATAAGGACATGCATCGTCCGAACTATGCCTCCCTCCTCCCGTTCCCCGAATCACTTATTTTTATAGTCTGCCTGCTCCGCAGTCCGAATCATCCTCACTCACTTCTCCTAGGGGGGGAAGGTTCTCAAAGGTACCAATCGCTCCGTGGTCAAACTTTCTCATGTACTATTCCTTAAGAAAAAAAAAGATACCCCTGTAATTCCCCCCCCCCCGCAGCAAAACATGCAACATAAATGGGCATTGCAGTGTAACCAAATCTGGAACCTGTGAGTAGATAAGTGTGGGAAAAAAGAGTCATGCGGGCCGGACAGCGTACTGCGCCCCTCGCATCCCTGCAACAAACCACTTATCTGTAGGTGTCTTCTTTCCCCGGTGCCTGTGCCGCCTTATCGTGCGCCCAACTTGGGGCACCTGCTAGTGACACAATCACCCCACGCCAGTCTGATGAGTAGGAAGTGCACGTGCTCAAGAGAAATTCAGTCCTGATCATCCAGGCGACTTCCGTCTTCGCCAACCTCCAGGTTCTCGACATGGTCTGCAGTTTGGTCCTTCGCCCAACGCTTCATGGCTTTCTGCAATTCCCTGGGATCTGTAAAGATATGGGAGTGTCCACGTCTATTGACACGTAGCTTAGCCGGGTACAACAGCTCATAGTCCAATCCCATTTCCCTGAGACGTTTCTTGTGCGGAATGAATTGTTTGTGCTCTTCTTGGACCTTTGCAGTAAAGTCTGGGTACAAAGAAATTGCCGACCCTTCGTATTGCAGCGGTTGTTTGGACCTCGCCAATCTGAGTGCCGTGTCTCTGTCCCGGTAGTTGAGTAGCTTCGCCACTATCGGACGTGGAGGCGCTCCGGGCTTGGGACGCGGGGCTAAGGACCTGTGTGCCCGCTCCACCGTGAACATGCTCGAAAACACTCCTTCTCACAAGACTGTTATAAGTAGTTTTTCCACAAAGAGTTCCATAGGGCCTGTATGGGTGCTCTCCGGAAGGCCCGTGATGCGGAGGTTACATCGCCTCGAGCGAGCCTCCAAATCCTCTGTCTTGTCCTGTAGGACTTGAATCATCCTCTTAATCTTTTTGTGCGTGGTATCCAGGTCCGTTTGTGCCTCCTCTACCTCTGTTATCCTCCTCTCAGCCATATCGTGCCTCTCCGTGTGTTTATCCAACCGCTCTGCCATACGATCCATTCGGTACGACATGGCGTCCATTTTGGTGCCCAGCGCTGATATGCTCGACTGAAGGCTCTGCTCCATGGATAGAAGCATGGTTTTGATGTCCGAGCTCGGCCCTAGGTCCTCCTCCGCTCGCGTAACCGTTCCAGTCTCCGGCAAAGGACTATGCTGTTGTAGTCTTCTTTGCGAAAAGGGCACTTTGCTCTGGGTTTTGTCGCCTTTGCCCATCTTGTGGCAGGCAGCCTACCCGCCAGCAGGGAGAGCACAGTTTGTTCGCTGTCCTCGGGGTCGCCAAATACGCCGTAGCAGGCCACCACTCCCCGGTGCTACTCGCAGCTCTTCCTGCCTCCCAAGGAGCGCCCACGCAGCGCGGTAGGGAAGCGTAGCCAAACCTCCTCAAGCCCTCGTGAAACCAATGCTGCGTCACAGGATCCCGGCTTACCTCCCACTCAGGTCAATCAAGGAATAGGGCGCCACAGTACTGCCCCGGGGAACCAGCACACCAGTAGGTATTGCCAACGACGAGAGTAGGAAGGGAGGCGACTCCGCACCAGGTGGCACAGTAGGCAAGCTCAAAGTAGATCCACCGTGGGCCAGTCGAGCCCCAGAGTCCGGCTTAGGCAGCACGAGGCGCCAGTGTCGTCACCGCTAGTGCGCAGGCCGCACACTCGCCGCACTCAGGTATCTATGTAGTGCCGCACTCCTTATGCTTTCTCTGGGGGAGTCTTGGTGTTCCCGCTGCCGGCATCGGTCCAACCGACCAGCCTTCTCACCAGCAGCTTCAATACTGCAAGGGGCCCCAAACGTGCAGCACACCAGGACTCCGCAGCTGAATCGACCCACCGGGCAGCCACAGGAGCTCCAACCTGCAGAAAAGCGCACCTCTCAGCGCCGGCAGCAGCAATCGCACCCAGCAGTGCCCCAATTAAGGGTCTCCACCTCCGAGTCTCGAGTGCTACCTCCGGGCACTCCAAGCGCCGAAGCTCTGGGACGCACCCCGTCCGGCAGCCGCACGTCGTGCCACGTCGCCCGGACTCCGGGCATACGCAAGGACGCGGCCTCACGGCCTACCAGGGCCGAGGCGTCGTGCAGAATGCGTTTTTGCCCGTTTCTTCGAGGGTCGCCAGATGACCCCGCTTTCATGCGGCCGGGGGAGCCGTCGGGAAGTCTAATTCGTCGCCCTTTGAGGATTTTGAAGGATTATTGTCTGTGCTTCGGCGGAGCTCCGGCGTTAGCCGTCCATTACGCTTGCTGGCTAGCTCCGCCCACTGCCCCCTATTCTCTTGTGGAGAACTCAGGGACATCAAAGACCTCCCGCGAGGGACCCACACCATCTACTTGTGACACCTGGAGAGCGATGCCCTCTAAAGTACCCACATCATCTGCTGTATCTCAACTGGTAGCGCGGCATTAGCGTGAAACTAAGTATTGTGCGGAGCACCAAAATAAATGCCCGCATCTAAGGATTGTGGCTCCTGCATCGTGGGCCCTCCACACGCATCAAGCGTCTTATTGGTGGTGAGTGGATTCACCGGTTGTGAGACTGTGCATGGCTCGCAATGTTGATCGTGCCGCATCTCTCTTGCGGGACACGTCGGCTGCATGCTCAATAAGTACGATGTCCAAGTCACAGATTGCGACCCTCGATGGTGAGGGTATACTCATAGCAGTGCCTCATTCTATCTTGTGGGGCACTGCTGAACTGGCACCTGTGTGTGTGACTGGAATTGGCGGGTGCAACCCGTATCAATGTGCAACAGACGTTGTGCCTCATTTCCAAGGAGGTACGGAATTTGCAACTCTTCATTGTGTGTGATCAGAATGGTCTAGTGTGACCCCGTATCAATGCATACTAGATGCTGTGCCTCTTTTCTAGGGAGGTACGGAATTTGCAACTCTTCATTGTGTGTGACTGGAATTGTCTGGTGTGACTCAGATCAACGTGCATTAGACGTGGTACTTCTTCCAGGGAGGTACTGAGTTTGTGACTCTTCATTGTGTAAGACTGGAACTGTCTGGTATGACTCGTATCAATGCACACCAAAGGTTGTGCCTCATTTCCAGGGGAGGTGCAGAGTAGCAGTTCATCTTCCAGGGTCCCGGATTGTCTGGGTGCTACTTTAATTGGCGTGTGTTTTTACGGGGTGCCTCCTTCTTTCAAGAGGCTCTCCTGCTTCATCCTCCATTCATCAATTGTTCCTTTTGTGCCCTCAGTGCAGCGGACAATCTGCCTTCGCCTCACCCGGCCCAATGACTTCGTGTTGCCAGGCAGTATTGCCCAGACTGGGCCGGGTTTGTAAGAGTAATTGAC
Organism: Lissotriton vulgaris; assembly: GCF_964263255.1. Taxonomy (NCBI): domain Eukaryota; kingdom Metazoa; phylum Chordata; class Amphibia; order Caudata; family Salamandridae; genus Lissotriton; species Lissotriton vulgaris. The sequence continues at coordinate 543,945,839 of NC_141698.1, read as the reverse complement.
TTGGCTAAGGAACGCTTCTGAGAGCGATTGGAAGAGGGTCAATGGACTGCGTGACACCCCCTGTGCTTCACAGAACCCGAGCAGGTGCAGGGATGTAAAGTGTGGAATCCTTTAAATGAATGACTATTGCCTCAATCCCACTTCTGCTGCACATACTGTAGGTGAACTTTCTGAGTAGTGTTACCCCGTAAGCTTATTACACGCTATATACAGGAAAGCAGCGTGAATCTCCAATAACTCTTCCCTCTACTTGGCTCGAATGGTAGAAATGCCTGGGAGTCCCTTTAAGGAGGGTGTATGGACCGACTGCTGTGCTCAGGCTTGTGAGCTGTCACTCAACTATAGATTGAGGTTGATACATTTTAAGTTTATACGTAGGTTGTATAGGACTCCGATGTGGCTGCATAGAGCTGGGCTGAGTGTGTATACACGAGGGGCAGATTTACGACTTCTGGCAACCAGTAGAGATGCGCCAGAAGAGTTCCAACGCGTGCCACCACTTATGCGTTGCATTTACAATGCGGCGCACCTTGGCGCTCGGATGGGCAGATGCGTGACGCATCCCCGGCAGAAATGCGGCGCATTGCTGGAGTTGCGTCGCAAGCGCGACGCAGCTCCAGCAAGGCTCGGAGGTGCCCTATCTCTAACATGCTGCGTCAATCCTTACGCCTGCTTCAAACAGGCGCAGGGTTTTAACGCAGCATGGCCCTAAAAGTGACTGATTGAAATCTTGTAGATTTCACTCAGTCACTTTTAGGAAGCGTTCCTGCGCAGGAACGCCTTTTTGTGGCACAGGGCTTTACAACGTGGCTCATCTCCCAGATGCGTCACGTTGTAAGTACCCGGCACCATGGCGCTGGATTTGCGCCACCCCTGCGTCACAAAAGTGACGCAATGGTGGCGTAAAAGAGGCGCAAGGGGCTTGTAAATCTGCCCTAATGTGTGTGTTGTGGAGCGCCGGAGGCTTCCTTCATGCACCTGGCTTGGGAGTGTAGGGCTGGTACTTTCACAACTATGACCTAGACCACAGGGGCACCTATGAATTACTTATTTTGATGGTACCATACGTTGCAGAACTTTTGCAACTAACTCCCCTATTTTAATTAATGAGGTAGGAGGTACATCCACATTGTGCCACATTTAAAAATTGCCCAATCTCTTTGTGTAAAACCACAGTTGTGAGACGACCAATAACACACACCTATGTGCCAAACTCAGACAAACAGAAAAAAGTGTGTGTGTGCGAGATGGCGCCTCACGGGCGCACCACCGACGGGAACCTGCCAGGTACTCACCAGGATTGCCCTGATCTCATCATTGGCACCATAAAGCTCGAAAGAAAAAATGTGTCCAATAACAAACAAAAAGAAAAAATTTGTTTTTGAAGATGTGCAGTGTAAATGAACCACGAACAACACATGTAATGTCAAAACAACATATAAACCACAAACAACACGGATCTTTACTTTTATTCTGTCTTTTTCGTGTTGGTTGTGGGCTCTAAAAAAGTGAGTATGGCTACTACTTATCCAACCATACTCTACTTGCCCGTGTAGGGCTGGTGCCAGGTACTGTGGTGGGTTCTTTGAAGTGTTGGTAAAAATTATAAGTTACAGATTTGACCGCTATCCACTGATCGTCCTCCTCTAATATCTCCATAGAGTGCCGCCGGAAAACAGGACGCTGGCAGCTTTGATTTTGCTCCTGGCTAAGAGGCGGGTGGCAATTTGCTGGGGCCGCAAGCGTAAACCAAGTGTGAAGAAGTGGCTGATGGATGCAACATTTTATCATAATCAGCTATCTGAATTTAGAAAATTAATGCCTGTGCAGGTGCACCCTCGGAATATATGGGAGCCACTGCAGGACTATTTTGGAACCCACCCCTCTGATCGAGCGGGGGAGCCCAATACAGATGTGTAGGCAGAATGATAGAATTGTATGAATACAGCCTTGTGACGGCACGGTCTACGCCGGCGAAACACTTCACTAGTGAAGGTCAGATAGACGCCCCCTCCCTCTAGTCATCCCTCTTCTTCTTTCTTTCTTTTTTTATCTGGACTCGACCAATTAATGGATACAACATGTACATCTGTGACTATAAACAACTCCTAATGACTCTGATTTGATCTGTCAATCACTTCACATTTGCAATGGTGCATTGATGTTGTTGTACGTGAAGAAAAATCTATAAATAAAAATAATTAGAAAAACTTCCTGAGTAGTGGCTATACCTCCATTTGTCGACTGCCACCTATTTAGCCCTGTTAGCTACCCCCACCTCCTTCCCTGGGACCCTAACTAAGTGTGACTCTGGCTGCAATCGGCCTAGGTTCAGGAGGAAAGACTTTCTTTATCCCCAGCCCACTGTTGTAGGGTAGTCGGGGTTAGATGAATGGTGGAGGAGGGCTTGGCCACGTGGTCTGCATGTGCATTCCTAACTGACCTGTGGAATATCGGTTGCACCACAGTACGGTGCTGAGTGCATATGTGTGTGCTCTCCGTACACACCTGCCTGATATCTATGGCACTGCGTATCGGTGATGAGTGAGTATGTATGTGGGAGTGACAGACTGTTATTAATTTCACCGCACTTCGGTGTTGCTTTATACTTTGATTCCTTGACAAAAGAATACTACATTTGAGATTGATTTTTGTGCGGCCTTGGCCTACGGTGCTATTTAAAAGTTTTGCTATTACCTGTGTGTACACATTTCTGATATCGTTGTGAAGAAGTGTGGCTCACTGGTTAGAAGCGGCAGGCCCTGAAGCAGAGATCAGGCCGGGACCAGGCTTCAATTCCCAACGCGGCAGGGTCTTGGGCTCAATGTCCGCGGACTCAATAATTCTCTCGCCTATGCGCCTACTCTAATCATGGGTCCCACGCTGCAACTCTGGGCAATAGCTTGCTTAATCTCCACAACGGCCCCAACAATACTGGAATGCCTGGCTTCACCTTGGGGGTGCCCAGGAGGGGCATCTCACAGGGAGAGCCAGGAAGGGTTCCACAGCGTTATACAGCGCTGGGACGCCCCGTTGCTGGGGCAGCTGTGCGCTTTACAAGTATACTACATTTACACATTTACATCTGGGGTGCACACTATAACTGTGTGGTATTGAATTATAATATTTGCCAGGGTGGCCCTCATTCTGACAATGTTTCGCACCACATAATGGTGTCAGGGGGTGGGTAAAATAGGATCTTTCGCAAGTGTGTGTATGACCGATGTCATTTTGACACAGTTGGGCCTAATTTGGCTAGTGATATTTCCGAATGCGACTTATGCCCAGAAATACATGATGTTCATGTTCTGTTGGCTAATGTGTGTGTTGAGTGCAAACTTTATTTACATACACAATGTGTGAATTTTCTTTTGTGCCACTCTGTGATAAGCATGACTGCTCAGTGCCAAGTTACCCAAGGGTGAGCGCAGGTTATACAGTGAGTGTAATCACTCACCCCTGATGGTAGTGGTAGGTTGTGCCTGGCTAGAGCCCCGCGCCTCAGCCAAACAGAATGTACTACTTCCAACAATTAGTAACACTGTGAATTAATATTGGTAGTAGCATCTGACAATGCACGTTTTGTCACCCTGTCATGGTTTAAGGGCTCTTTGTTGAACAAACACCTTCTAAGCAGTCCCAATCTAAAGATCATATGTCAATAAGCGTCAAGGATAATGAGTAATGATTCATATAAGCAATATAAAGTCCTTTAAGGTTACAAGAAACAATCAGTCTTTGAAATGTTACTGTCATAAAGGTGCTCTTTAGGTAATCTCTGGAGACCGAATTGGTCAATTAAATAGTCTTGAAACTGGTTGTAGATCTAGGAGGTGCATCCTACTAAAGCATATTCAATGAAATATTAAATTAAATACATACACATGAAAAGGTTTAAGCAGCAGGGTCTCGCTGTGAAGTTTGTCGGTGGACTGACCCACTGATGAACTTCACGACAAAACCCTAGCTATAGTAGGATTCAAATCCTAGCTCTATAATCTGTTTTTATCCAATCAGCATGAAATATTAGCAGTATGTGTATACTGCATTTTACCATTAGTATGGCACTAACATACTCTTTTTTCCAGGCGCCCTTTTGTATGGTTTTAAAGAGGAGGTTGCTGCTACTGAATATCCATCTCGTCTCACCTGCATTTGCCTTCTCTTGCTTGTTTCTACTGATATAGAGGTCCCTACCAACAATTGCTGACAGAACATCGATGACAATAATATTGTGTGGCCAGAAATTGTGTCAGAAATATCGAGGATCAAAATATCAAGAATGTAAGTGCAAATAAGTAAGTATAGATTTACAATTCTTAACTCCACAGCTACCTTTAAGATACATATCATTATGGTACATATATTTGGAGTTTAGTATAATAAATCTATAACTAACCATAGAAACTGACCTTTACGATATTCTTTTTTTTTTTTTTATTAAAACCTTTATTGACATTTCAACCAAATACAAGTATGGGCCTACAACCCCCAGGGCTGGCCGCTAAGCAGTTAGATTAGCAAAGAGCAAATTTTAAATCACATATCACATGCAGCACCTCGGGGAGCAGAATCACCATGCTATCTTACTCTTGGTCACGGAACAGCACAATTAGAAAAAGAGGATATAACAGGTTTTCATTTTATAGTATAGGATGGAAGGATCAGGTGTCAAACAATTTCCCAGCAGCAAAAAATGGCAGGCAGAATAGTAAACGTGTCAACAGTAAACAGTAATCGGTCAAATCAATGGCGCTGTAACAGGCGGTTCAGGATATGAAGGAATATTACGGTCAATTCGCGCCTGCTAGTCACCTGCCCTAAGACCCAGAGAGCACCACGAAAATTGAGGCACAGATGAAAAAGCAGTGAGTGATACCAAAGGAAACCCACTGCACTAACCCAGAAAAAGAAAAGACAAAGAAAGATAAGAGAAGAGAACAAAGGCCATAGAAACAAAATATTAACGAAAAATCCCCTCCCCCAACCCCCCACCCTGCACCCCTGCAGATGACTACAGCCCCCCCCCAGCAGTGTGCCTGTCGCCCGAGAACCAAACCCGAAATATAGAAGAAACAGAGAAAAAGGAGAAAGAAAGGAAACCCCACCCAACGGGGAAGTGGAGGAGGGCGATAGTCTCTGCGCTCCCGGTCTCTCCCCCCCGCCCTAACAAAGGGGGCCCCCCTAAGCCAGCACGAATAAAGTTGTCCACCATACAAAAATACCCCAGGGGGAACCACAAACCCCCCGCCCCGGAATCCGTCTGTTAATGAAGCAGTCCCGTTACCAATAGATCCATCGTAAACAATTCAACCCACAATCTCAGCCTTGGCCGCGTCTATCAAAGTTGCCGAGTCCCTCGGATAAGTAAAGCCCCATCCCCGGAAAGTCAAAAGTCACACAGTAGCAGCCGAAGCTTGGGCCAGCAAATGGGAGAGGAATAGCAGATCCCAACGCACACGGCTTGCACAAACGATGTCCCTCCCCGTCTCCAAAGCCAAGCATCGTTACGTCCGCCATGTTAGGAGACCGATTGGTGAGGGGGTGCGACTCGTTCCGATACAGATTATAGTGTGGGCCAACAGTGTCCAGGATGGGGGAAGCAGTGAAATGTTCCGATAACTGTAGGACCGATGTTTCCGAGAACGTAAGAGAGTCTCCAATCTCAGCACACACGATGAGTTCCATTTCTTCGGGGGCAGGCACAGCTTCCAGCACCGGGTCCAAACGCGCCACTAGGGCGCCCAACAGGAGGCAAGTCAGCTGCCGGATCTCAAAAATCAAGTCAGGGCTTGCTCCCGATGTGTGTTCGATATTCTTGACAAAATTTTGCACACATGATATTTTGGACTCAATATTTTGTATCGGGTGTCATCTCTCTATCAGCCTGATTCATCAAGCCGAAATCGGCTCACAAAGGGCCAGATTCTCAGAATCTGGCCCTTTGCGAGTGCGATTTTTGCATTTGGGATTCATCATCCCAAATGCAAAAATCGGTAATAGCGATTTCGCTATTTTGCGATGAATTACATTTAAGGAATCTCTATTTGAGATTCCTTAAATGCAATTCATCATCCATTTAAAAATTGCGAATTCGCAATTTCGGCCCGCTATTTACCGCGAGGTCAAACCTCGTGGTAAATAGCGAAAACTTAGAGAAATGCTTTTAAAAGCATTTTTCTAAGTTGCATGTTGCACACACACATGTCCTTTGGACATGTGTGTGCGCAACACCTGTTTAAATTTGCATGTAAGGGGTGCTACAGGGTGTCCTTTGGACACCCCTGGCACCCTTTAAATCGCTATCTTATTTGCGATTAGCAAATTGCTAATCGCAAATAAGGAATACTCCACATTCATTCCTATGGGCCTTTTGGCCCATAGGAATGAATGGGGAGTTATTCCTTATTTGCGATTAGCAATTTGCTAATTGCAAATAAGGAATCTGTAGGAATCGCAAAAAAATTTGCTATTCCTACATGAATCCCGTTTTGCGAGTCTGTAATAGCGATTCCTTATGAATCGCTATTAGAGACTCGCAAAACGGGTCTTTGATGAATCAGGCTGTATGTGACTTAATACAACAGCCTCTGCATCCTGATAAACTTGAGCATCTGGAATTTCCAACCAAAACTCAAACTAGATTCTTCATGCAGGCTCATCATCTTCCATTGGTCTTTAAAGCAACACATTATACTGGACACACTCTGAACATAATTATTTCCACAATAAAACTCAGTGACTGGACAGTAAATCTTCCCGTCATCTGGAGAAACCACCAACTCATCTCATTCAACAATAACCTGGCACCATTACCCTTTTACACTGTCCAAGACAACAATACCTTCTGCAGATTAGTTAAATTCCATAATACTCAACTCTCACCTCACTACATCCTTGACATCACAATTGGATAACAGAAGAGAAGGCTATCCAAGGGGTCCAATAGAAACCAATAGAAACCACTGTTTCCTGACAAACAAAGGGAATATACTTCTGCGTAATACAAATGTCAAAGAAGGAAAGAAAAATGGAATTGAAGAAGTCAAATGACCCAAATATCAATTTACAAAACTTAACCTCCACAGTTACCAAGAACACAATACAAAAATAACTTTGTGATGAGCTTACAGACACTCTTATTATGTTAATCAATATCCTGGAACATTACCTCAGATATAAATCACACAGTAACCTCCATCTTCAGTCCACAAAGCACAAGACAATCTGTGCTGGTGGACAACAACTCCTCCCCATCCAGTTATAGGAACTCCTCAATACCAGCCCCTCAGATATCTCCCCCATCGGACACTTGTGCACCTCTAAATTTCCACAAACACTCCTTTTCAGGTCTGTACCATTACTCTTAAACTCAGACATCTCCCTCTCAATAACTCTTACACAAAGTCAATCATACAAAAGATAAACCTTAATGTAGTTGATTTTGACAGCTACTAATAAAACTACTATAGTGCACTCCTGTGCAAACTGGAAGAAAAAGCAGCTTTCACTTAAATGCCCAAATCTTCTCACAGCTGATATGAATGGAGTTGCTGCATACTGTCTCTGGGTCCATCTGCCCTGCTTGATATAGTCTGCCACTCTAACCTACTAAAGGGCTATGAGATCTTGCAAGTAATCATTTTAGACTGAACCTCCTTCTACCTTTCTGGCAGATAAAGCATCATCTTGTGCCTACCATACTCAGTGAATTTATTCCCCAGCAACTCAGGAATGCCACAAGGTTCAATTGTCTTGCATCTCCTCTTGAATGATTACCTCAGCCCATCAATAGGCCTCATCAAGTCCTATAATCTAAACTATTACAACTACACAGAGGGATTTACTGTGATCTGGCATAGACAATTGCCTCTAAGCCATGGATCATCAAATGCTAATAATCCCTCTGAAACAGCTTTTTTTGAAACTAAGATACTTATAGGTAGAAAATAAATGCACCATTCTACTACTCATAAGACCATAACAAAGTAGCAGCAAGGCAATTTATTCCCTTCTACCTCTTGCAAAATACTTTAAGAGATGTTCCTTTTTTAAAGCACTTTTTATTACCCACATGGGAATCTAAACAAAGCTTCAATGATGCACACAGACTACAACGCTGGCCTCAAAAGTGGCATCCCAGCCCTCCGTCCTTTCCTTCAGGAAGATGCACACTGATGGAACTTCCTTCTCTGTCCACAAAGGATTATTTTAAAACTCACTCCCAGCAAAGGTAAGAAACATCCAAAAACCACCTCTGATTCAGAGATCCAGTAAAGACCTGCCTGTTCCATAAAAGTTGTCACCCTTACTGTAAAGCAGTCCCAGGTTCTAACAATCCAGCAAGGTTGAGAAAAGCCACCTATGTACTTGTGGTAGGTGTGAGAAGTTGGCCTGGTATATGATGTTCACTATTCTAGTGAGCACCTTGCACCAGTCCAAACAACCCTTATGGTGATGGTTGTAAAGTCAATCTTATAGACCAGCTATCCTAGAGGTAGCGTGGACAGAACAGTCTAAGGCTAAAAGACCATTGAGGGCGTGTAAAGCCAGCTGTTTTACCATATGTAACCCCTTGAATACCAATTGAAAGGACACCACACAGGATATATATAAAATATATATGTATTTATTCACTAACACACTCCTCTGAACTCTTTGAGGTCAGAGGCAAAAGCACATAACAAGTTACACTTAGAAATACTTAAAATAGCACAATTTACAGTTAGGTCCTAGGGGCGAGTAAAACCATATACTAAGTGAGTGGTATAAGAACCTCGACTTGGGAAAGGAAGAGGCCTAGGGAATCGCTGGGGCTACACTATCTGACCCTTAGGTTAGGAGTAGGAGGCCCACAGGCGGCGCGTACAGTGTCAGTACACTCACGCGAGAGTCAATAGAAAGTCAATAGGAATTAAAAAAGGTAAGTAATGAAGTTTTAGGACACTTCCGATCTAACTAGGATTACACAACTAACAAAACTAGACACTAGGATAGTCAATCCCTACAGAAGCATTGAAGTACTCGCGTTACCTCACCTACGGGCTGCGGGTGCATAGGTGTCAAAGTGTGTCGGGTTTTCTCGTTGTTTCCCATGGAGCCTTGGAAGAAAATGCTGCAGGCGACCAGGAGGAAGATATCTGAGGGTATCCAAGGGTGGATCGGAGTTGAAGAGGACCTGAAAGCAGAGGGGACAGAGTCTGGGTCACTAGCCAGTGACCGGGTGGAACCAGGAAGGAACCAGACGTCGTCGAGGAGCAATCAGGTGCTCTCGTGAAGCTTGTTGTTGCAGCCACGCAGACTAGGAGGCGTCGAGGACGACCAGGTGCTGGAGAGGAGCTATCGCACGAAGGTTCTCGCAGATGGAGGGGTCGGCTTCAAGATCGGAGCCAACAAGCCTAAGCAAAGGCTACCCACACAGGATACACAAAAGGCTTCTGGTGCAGACCAGGAGGGTCTGAGGTACTTCACCTTTGCAGGGAAGCAAGAGCCAGTCTGGAGCAACCAGACCAGCGATGGATATTTGAAGAGGATCGTCGCCACGGGGCTACTAGCCAACGTGCCAGCAACCGGACAACACGTCGAGCAGAACACAAGCAGAAGGGCCCCACGCAGATCTCGTGGAGTGTGGAGGGCTGATCTTCGGTGCAGGTGGAGCTCGGTGTCGGGGTGTCTCAGTCCCCAGTGCACAGCTTCGAGGATGCCTCAGGAGCTGCGCTGTTAGCAAGTTGAAGACTTTCCAAGTTGCCTGGTTCCACGGGTTCCAATGCCTTCCACGGGGCTCAGCTTTGCTGGAGTCGTGCAGTGGGGTCAGAGAGGTCCGGGAGTCGAGGTCTTGTCAGGCTCTGTGCTCGGGTTCCGGCGGGAAGGGGGACAAAGCAAGCCAGCGAGTTGCTGGATGGTGCCTGGTTGCCCAGGGTGGTCACTCCTTGGCCACAAGGGAGATTCTTCAGTCTTCAGCTTAGGTGAATGTCGAAGGGTCCAGAGTTTCGTCTCAAGCCAATTCCAGGATTAATCTAAAGACTCCTGGGTCAGCACCTACCTTTATACAACTAAAGGGGGCTAGTTTACTCACTAGGTCCCTCCTATGGGTGGGACCAGGAAGGGGGGTGGTTACACCCCCTTTCCTTTGTCCAGTTTCGCTCCAGAGCTGGGGCTGGAGTGCCCCAGCAACTGGTTTGAACTGGGGTATGCATGGAGCACCTTGTGTGATCCAGGCAGTGTCTGTTTCTATTCAGCCCTCCCTGTCCCAATACACATCCTCCTGTCTGAAGTGGTGCTCACAACTCCCCAAGCAGGAAACCTATTGTCCAAACCTCCGTGACTGGAAGGTCTCCCAGCAGCAGGAGGTCAGACTTGTGTCTGTGGCAGCTGCATCAATTTTGTGATGCTGGTGCTCTAGTTAACTTTAACCGGGTACATTAGTTTCAACATGTCTTCTCCCTCTAGAAGGGTGGAATGCTTCCCCCGTTGCCAGAATTGGCGAGGGGGTAGTATTCCAAAGCGTATGACACCTTACATGACATGTTTGGATAAAGCCAAACCAAAGTTAGCATTTAACCGCGAGGATTATAATGCACTTAAAAGTATATGGTATGGCAATATCATAGAACAGCTATAAGGACATGGTTCCGAAAGCTGCAGACAGGCTCAGCTCATGCTTGAGCACTATCTCACACATAACCAAGCACTCTGCCTCCAGGATTGTTAAGGCATGCCATAGGAGTGGCTTATAGGTTACTATGTGTCTATAGGTAAGTAGGTATAGGAATACTACACCTAAGCAAGGGGTGGTTCCACGACCCTGCCCCAGCTGAGTGATCAGCCAGTTGTGTCTATTTGAGTGGCCAGCCAGGGGTGGCATAATACATGTTGCAGCCCCTGGTAGGCCTTGGTTACACCTATGCCCTGAGTACCTATGGTACACTTCTACAGGGGCTGACAAGGTGAACCAATTCCCAATTGTGGATGTACCTAGAGTACATGGAGTCCATTTTACAGAGAGAGCAGATAGCCTGGGGTCCTGAATAGCAGGATCTCAGGCCAACTAAGTCGAAAACCAGCTAAACACTAGGCAAAAAGTTGGGGGCAACCATAGTCCAGTATCCACCTTCCTACAGTAGGTATTCACATCTCTCACTCCTCTTGACTCAGATCCAAGCTTGAGTGCTTCTGAAATATTGCTTTCAATGTAGCAACCCTCTGGTCATCATGCCCCACACCGAAATGCCTTATTGTAAGGGAAAAACACAACAATTGTATTTATAAGCATTGCCAACTATATGTGTTACTGATCCTTGCTTCACCCCACATACATATAATCTACGTCACAGAAGGAGCACCTAAGGAGTTTCAAGGGCTGACAACGATAATCTTTACTTTCAGGTCACACTATAAGTCAACAGTTTTCCAACAAAGCACAATCAACTGAATCACTTGCTACCCATTTACAAAGAAGCACTTTGGGCCACAATACAATACAGTGCAATTTGTCTAGTACTTGTCAAACTGAACATATTAAATGTAGAAAACAAAGATGGATCGCACACCGCTAGCCCCTCCTCCGGATCGCCCCTCTGCACTCTGGTATTCGTAGTGCGTGAAGTATGAAGAGTTGACATAAAGTTCGTAAGTGGTACACCAAGGTTGGTGTAAGTAAGTACTTATTGTTCCCGAGATTCATCAGTCCTACAAGTACTGACTTACACCCACCTGGGTGATCCACTAAAGAACTACAAGTACCAGAGTCCAGAGGGGCGATCCGGAGGAGGGGCTAGCGGTGTGCGCTCCATTGATGACTAAACACAATATGGCTCCCTTGAGCTTTGGGCCGACGGGCTCTTGGACGACGCACCTGCGTGCCGGTTCTGGCATCCAGGCCTTTGACTGTTGTGTGGCGGCCTTCTCTTCCACCCCTAACGATCTTTCTCTACTGATGAGGGAAGTTATCCCGAAACCCGAGACATGTCTCGGGCGATATCCTAAAACCCGGGGCATGTATTGGGTCTAGAGATTCATCAGTCCTACAAGTACCGACTTGCACCCACCTGGGTGATCCACTAAAGAACTACAAGTACCAGAGTCCCGAGGGGCGATCCGAAGGAGGGGCTAGCGGTGTGCGCTCCATTGATGACTAAATGAACATATTAAATGTGTTTTTCCTCAAACTAATGTACATTTGGAAAGGTAAAGGTAGATTAATTCAACATAATGACCATATAAACCAATATAGTAGTTTTGAACCAATGACAATGCAAGTGCAAAAAACAACAAACATTTAGATCAGTGGATCTCCATTCTGAGTAAAATATGCTTTCGGAAAATACTTTTGCAGAATCACAATTGTATGAGGCAACTAAACAAGTACAAAGTGAGCCGGGCATGAAAAAGCTATGGACAGTCAGGGAAAACAATATTGCATGCATATATCTTTGTAAACAATTCTTTTTTGAAAATGATGCTCATTTGGACTGCACTATTTGTACTGCATGCTATGTAATGCCCTGGAGATCCGTGCGGTATCTGTTGCACATGTTAAATTAGATACTTAGGGGATCTGAATGTATCAGGTGTGATAAATTGTATTAATTATGTTTTTTTGTCTGAAAAAGGGAAGTAAGATGCAGATTTTAGTGCTCTCTGTAATAAAGCCTGCATGACCTGGTATTTACGAGGGATATGTAACATAATCATGCATGCTTTTACAACGCATGCCTTTACAGCGTGGGCAATACAACAAACACATCATTCTCATGCGCTCCATTTCAACGCTAGACGTTACAATGACTTGCCTTTGGGAAGCGCTGGACTTTTGAATAGTATATTTTCCTATTCCAACTCCAGTCTGTGCAACAGTAGAGAAGGTGTTGGATTTAAAATAAAACAATGTGTTTCCTATAGCAAGTTATTGTAAACACGGTTTCCCATTTACAAGGCACTTATCGCGCTGTAAAGTTTTTCCCAGGTAAATTTTGCATGGAAACCTGTTGAAATGTACCTGGGAAAAATGTTGTTGGGCTTGCGATTCTGATATGTGCTGCAGCAGGAGTTACTATACTTTTCGGAATTAACTGGGCCCAACCACAAAAGTTAACTTAGCTCAAAGTTTTAAGCAAGGTACAAAGGTATACACTACAGTACTTAAAAATTATATCTCAAAAGATTTAGAAATGCATCAGTGATGGTGCTTTTGAAGCTGTAACTAATTCTAAATAATTACCATTACTCCACAGCACGTGACATAATTCAAATATCTGTCAAGTGCTGTGATTTTAAAATGCAACATTGCTGATGCCTTTCTGTATGTAACTGTTCTGAGGTGTTAGCCATTTTATAATGCCTAAAAGGATGAAAGGGTAAAATGACCTTGTTGGAATTCACATACAAATCCATGTCTTGTGGGATTTATGTCTCTGTAAAAGTAGAGTTGGTTGAGTGACTAAAGATTCAAGCCAGGCTCGAGCCAGAGGCTTTGCTCTGGCTCAGTTTGAGGTCCTCCTAAACCCTTTTGCCCAAAACTAGCTAAGCTTGCATGAGGTTTCTCACTGCCGCCCCCTCTTTAACCTAATGTGGCAAGAATAAAAAACAATGCATAACCTGTGATGTAACGCAGGAGAAAGTAATAGCTATCTAGTGGCTGAAATTCACAATGTGAAACCAGAAAAACAGATCTATCCCGTCTTCCCCGCTTGACCAAATGGTGTGATCCTAAGCAATATTTAATTTCACCGTACCTCCTTTTATTTCATTATGGTACATGAAAGCACCTTAAAATAGGCAAGTTCGGAATGTGTACTTGCAATAACATCTCGAATTTGATATAATAAACCATAACATTTCTACATGAACAGGGGTGGGAGCACACCGCATCACCTCCCAGCAAAGTTCGCCCCTGGCATTATGGTAAATGCAGTCTCATGTTGCTTGCTTTGCTAAAGTATTTACAAGTGTTTCGCCAGAGATGGCACAGATAGTGCTGATCTCTAGACACGTGTTTCTGGTTCCTTAACCGTCATCAGTAGAGATTACAGGCTTCAAATTTGGGGTCTGCAGAGTAAGCTGCCAAACATCACGTCAGGTCAAGTACCTCTCACTGGCGCGTGGGTGCTTCTTCCACGACCTCGTCAGCTCAATGACTCACAGGAGTACTTTTAAACAGGAACAGGGATGGAAGCACACCGCTTCACCTCCCAGCAAGATTCGCCCCTGGCATTATGGTAAACGCAGCCTCATGTTGCTTGCTTTGCTAAAGTATTTACGAGTGTTCGGCCAGAGTTGACACAGACAGTGCTGATCTCTAGACACGTGTTTCTGGTTCTTTAACCGTCATCAGTAGAGATTACAGGCTTCAAATTTGGGGTTTGCTGAGTAGGCTGCCAAACATCACATCAGGTCAAGTACCTCTCACTGGCACGCAGGTGCTTCTTCCACGAGCTCGTCAGCTCAATGACTCACAGGAGTACTTTTAAACAGGAACAGGGATGGAAGCACACCGCTTCACCTCCCAGCAAGTTTCACCCCTGGTATTATGGTAAATGCAGTCTCATGTTGCTTGCTTTGCTAAAGTATTTACAAGTGTTTCACCAGAGTTGGTGCAGATAGTGCTGATCTCTAGACACGTGTTTACGGTTCTTTAACCATCATCAGTAGAGATTACAGGCTTCAAATTTGGGGTTTGCTGAGTAGGCAGCCAAACATCACATCAGGTCAAGTACCTCTCACTGGCTCGCGGGTACTTCTTCCACGAGCTCGTTAGCTCAATGACTCACAGGAGTACTTTTAAACAGGAACAGGGGTGGGAGTACATCGCTTCACCTCCCAGAAAGGTTCACCCCTGGCATTATGGTAAATGCAGTCTCATGTTGCTTGCTTTGCTAAAGTATTTACGAGTGTTTTGCCAGAGTTGGCGCAGATAGTACTGATCTCTAGACACGCGTTTAACCGTCGTCAGTAGAGATTACAAGCTTCAAATTTAAGGTTTGCTGAGTAGGCTGCCAAACATCAGATCAGGTCAAGTACCTCTCACTGGCACGCGGGTGCTTCTTCCACGAGCTTGTCAGCTCAATGATAGCTATCTAGTGGCTGAAATGCACAATGTGAAACCAGAAAACCAGATCTATCCCGGCTTCCCCGCTTGACCAAATGGTGCGATCCTAAGCAATATTTAATTTCACCTTTTATTTCATTATAGCACATGAAAGCACCTTGAAAGAGGCAAGTTCAGGATGTGTACTTACAAAAACATCTTGAATTTGATATAATAAACCATAACATTTCTACATGTATAATAAGAATCTAGGCAACATTAAGGATACACATGACAACTGTCTTGCCTCTTAGTTCACTAATGGCATTGCTGTTAGGGTGGAGGGGGCATGAATGTTTTCCATGTTCATGATAAAGACTATCAATTGTAATAAATACTCCTCAGTGCAGTGACATTATCTGATGAACTAAGGTAAAAAAAAAACTTCTGCATTTTAAAGAAGTGCATTATTTTGAATGTTGGACTAGTTTATCATTTTTTGCATTATGTTTTGATGCACAAATTAAATGGCAAATATTTCTTTGCTTGGCTGGTATACGTGCTCCTAGAGCCGGACCACACCCTTGGCTCTGCTAAGATCTCCTCGTTAATTAGCTGGCTCGCTGACCTCTATGTAAAAGGTATCTATATCGAAATACATGTTTTTGGATTTTTTTTATTGCATTTAGAATACACTTCAGATCCCTTTTGTCAGGATGCTATTTATTTTTTTACTTCTGTCACACTATACTCTATGGTTGGTCTCACGCCACTAAGAAAAATAAACAAACTACTGCAAATATTTATGTGTAATGTCATGCACAATTCTAATTTCCTGCAGTTTTTGTTCCCAACAGAAAATCCTTCAGGCATATCACTGTCTCTGTCTGCATTGCCTTGTGATGGGCGCCTATTATGCTGCTTCTATTCATTGGGAGAATTTCAGGGCATCACAGTTTTGTATTTGGAGATGGGGCAGGATGTGATAACAGCAGCTTCATTCCTACTGCTCTCACACCTCCTCCATGGACCCATTAAGCGTAACTTAGGCAGAGGAAGGAAAGTGAAAAGCGGACACCCATGGAAGTCGATTCATCAAAATGCCTGGGGTGGCCGAAGTGACATCACATTAACTTTGACCTCACGACATTGTAGTGTAGTTCCTATATTCCCAATAGACTCTGCGCATTGGAATAACATATACTATAGTTTAGACGTAGGACTGAGGTCGACTAGGTCTCTATCGTATATATTAAACTTACTTGTGAGTGCCAGCTAGCTCAGAGGTCACTAGAAACTTTCTTAAATAAACAAGAAGGGATTCGTTTCTGACAACCGCATAAACATGACAACTTTGTTTCCCAAAAATAAGAAATCAATCTCTAGAGTCACGGAAACAATAGATAACTATTTTACTCAGTCAATCGTTCATGCTTCGTTTCACCAGAGGTGCTGAGAAAATAGAGAGACGGGTGTTTTCAATAAAAGGTATTTATTGAACAGTCTTCTTTCTCAACCATAAGAAATGTACTGCTACAATCATAATACTGGTTATAAAGTACAGGGTATATAATACGAAAAGTATTATAAAGTAGTACTGTAAAAGCATGATATGGTTTCTAAGCCATACATTGCCTAAAAACATATAAAATACATACAGTGATAAAATAATGACTAAAAGTACTCAACTAGTGTTTCTAAAATATGCCTACCCCGGTGTACCTAACCTAAGTCTAGTACGAGGGAAGAAGTAAGTGAGGAGTAGCTTAAGTTTAGTATTTTTCTGCCAAAGATCTATCCAGGAATTCTCTAAAGGTCTAATCAGCTCCCGGACCTTGGTTTAGAATGAAGGAGGCCTTGTATCTTTCTCTCAGGACTCGATTTCCCAGCAACCCGCAAGGGTAGCCTGGAAACACTGGAGCTGGATTTCTCGGCAGGAGAAAAGACAGCATGTCTCATTGTGGCAGCTGGAGGTTCGGCTTCCTTCGGCACTTGCTTCTGCAGGCGTCGGGCAAGTAGTTCGTCGATCTGCTCCAAACCACTGTGTGTTTGTCTGGGCAAATGTAGGCATATTTATACTTTGAAGGTGCCGAGTTTGACGTATGATTGGACTTAATAATGTCACTCAAAGACTCAGTTCTTAGAAAACTCCATGATTTCCTAGATAAATTAGTATTCAGGCGAGGGGAAGTCCCTAGCTGCTGAAGGCGGGTTTCTCTATAGAAATCGTTGTTGATTCTTGGAACTAAGTGGAAGTAGCCATGCCGTATTTGGGCTGTATAAGCTCAGTCCAAATATGGTAATGATTTCTCTGACTATATAAGGATCGGGTAATTTATACCTATATAAGGGCATGAATCGGGAAAATTACACTAGGGTCCTAGATTCATTTACAACAACATCACCTGCCCTTTGACCATCCCGATTATGTCACAGGAAGTGACACCACACAAACTTTAACCTGGTGATATCATCACAGGACGTGCTATCACCTGCCCTTTGGACCCCAATAAAATCAAAGGAAGCAACATTGCATGACCTTTGACTTGGTGCTATCACAGGAAGTGAAGCATCTAACTTTTGGTTACTTACATCACACACAGAGGCTGGAAAATCTCTACAGATACAAAAGAAGTACCGTATAAACAGCAATACTTCAAATCCTATTGAAAATGCAGCTGCATATATTGTTTCAGGTAGTATCTTCAGATATACAATTAAGATAATGTAGCACTGATTAAGAACCTATTTAATCGTGTACAACAATGAAGAATACCCTAGTCAAGTTGAAATCAGCCATTATCAATATCAAAAAAATTATAAAGTAGGAAGGTTGATGGGCCTATAATGTTCAAAACAAGTTCACTTAATCATTTGTTTTAGAAACTAAGAGTGCTGTGTAATTAGATTTAGCTACTGGGACATAGATAACAGTGCTCTTTAATGGTCAACTTCTCCCAGCAAACTTCCTTTCCATGACATAGTATACATACTTCTAAACCTATGGAGCCATTGAACCTTTCCAGGTTCACTATCACTAATTTCTACTACAGAAAACATGCACATCACTGGTACAGGACACTTGTGTTGATCATTATATCAGCATTAGCAATTTAAAGAGTGTTACAGAAATCCGGGCAGATTTTACTCACATGGACAAAGACATGTTGATACTGCATTACTGATAAAAAAAAGATGCTACTGCTCAGCTTCCTTGGAAAGAAGAAGTCGCTGAAAGGACGGATAGAAAGAGGCCAACAGCTCACATGTCCCCAACAAGAATTGCATCTGCTCGTATGGGCAGCAGCTGGCTCTAGTGGTGATTGGGACATCCTCCTATGTAGAGACTGACTTGAGGGCAAGTTGATTTTCAGCTAATAGGAAATCCAGAATAGGCTGACAGTGCCACCAATAAGGTATATAGATCTCTGAATAGGATACCGGCTGGTACAAAGAATAGTTGCGGTACTAATAATTGCCAGTCTTGATAAGAGATCAAATAGGTGGACAGCTAGTGCTTGGCTAAAGGAAATCAAGGTGGCTAACAGTGATTTGTAATACTGGTTCCATATTTCTACACATGACCAGCTGATATGATGAGGCTGCATATCCATTATAAAAGAAATAAATAAAATGGACAGGGCATTGGTGCTTTGCTAATAGTGCTTGGAAGCATGGTGGCTGCTCTCTTCTTGCCCCTGCATAGGTTACTGACTTCTGCTATCACTGGCAGATATCTTCAGGTGACCTCAAGAGGAATAAAGTCTGATTGAGGAGTATCTGTTGTTTGCCTGGCCTTCAGGAGAAGGTCGATACTGCATGGCTGCGTGGTAGCTGCTGTCTTCGTGCTCCTACATAGGCTATTGGCTTCTGTGATCACTGGCAGATTTCTTCAAATGGCATAGGCCTCAAGGGGAATTGAGACTGATTGAGGAGTAACTGTTGTTAGCCTGGCAAAGTGTGAGGCTGCTTCTCTAGAAGAGGAAAAGGAACAGCTATTTTTTTAAGAGGATACCTCAGGTGGTACATGTCAGCAAATCTGTTGATGGCTTAATTCCAATTTAGCTGTTTAACCTCATTAGGTTCACAAGCCATTGCCATTAAATCACTGGGTCTCTTGTCTCCACGTTTATTGCACAAATAATTTTTTCTCTTTTCATACAGGAGAAGCAGCTCTCATTTGAAGCGGTACTAATAGGTAATGTAAGAACTAGATGTAAAAGATTCAAAACATGAGGACACATTCCTGGTAGATACTTGAAATTCTGCCTAACAGAGCGAATACCTGGTACATTCTTGTCTGAGAGATACAATTTTGCAGTTTCCAGTTCGGATTGTAGATGACTTTGGTCTACTGCAGGCTCTAGATATTTGTCAACAATAACTAGTGCAGAGGAAAAGTACAAAGAAATTGCAGCTTTTGGATTGAACATTCCGACAGCAGACAGGCCCATGTTGTTTGTAAGTCAAGCATAAAACTCATTCATGAATCTACCCAAAGTTGAGAAATAAACTTCTTTCTTTAAGTGCTCAGAAAGTGGAGTTTGACTTTCTGAGACATCAAAATGGCTGGATTTTTTCCACCACACAGGTACTGAGAAAATAATCTGTCAGTTTGTTACTCAATTTATGGTGTCCTAAAGGTGGAGCCCTTAGATTGGAATTTTCTTCTCAATCCTTCACTGCTCTGCTAAGTCCTTGGCCTGATTTAACAATTCAGTCCGCTGACTGTCTTGTGCAATGTAAGCAAGAAACCAAAGTTTTCAATGTTCTTAAGAGGTTCTTTGGCTTTTGAACTAGCCTTCTTGTCACATTGTTGTGATTTTATTACATGGAGAACAATGATAATAGACTTAAATTGCATCTGTACTTTTCTAATGCAGGAGTACCAGTAAAACCACCTCATACCTGAGAGTCTTTCAGGCTCCATTGCATACACTGTACTTTCTTTTTGATCTTTCATAAAGAGCTCATGCCTTGGTGAACATTGTGAAAAAAAAACATAAGCTGCTTGCAATGTTGTAAAGAAATGTTTTACTGATTGTATGTTAGTTATCGTTTGCACTAACGCAAGGTTTAGGCAATGGGCATGACAGTGTATATAGTAAGCCTTTACAACTTACTGAAGCCAATATCAATTAATGCAACATTGCTTAGTTCATGTCCTCCTCCTCCCACAGAACCAGCACGAAAATGCCTGCATGCAAAACAACAGCATCTTTAAGGACTGAATACTCTACCAGTGAAGTAGTGTGGCTCACTGGTTAGAGGCGGCAGACCCGAGAGCAGAGGACGGCCCGGGACCAGGGTTCGATTCCCGGCGCGGCAGGTTTCTGGACCAGGGTCAGCGGACTCGATAATTCTCTCGCCTTGGTGCCCACTCTGATCAGCGATCACACTCGGCAACTCTGGGCATTAGCTTGCCTCATCTTCACTAACGGCCCCACCAGACCGCCGGGGATGCCTGGTCTCACCCTGGAGATACCCATTAAGGGACCATCTCTCAGGGAAGCCAGGAAGGGTTTCGCAGTGGTCGAAGCGCCTTGGGACCCTACGGGTAAGTAGTGCGCTATATAAATGCCAATACATTTACATACATTACCCAAGTTTGGGTTTTGTAATCTCCATTAAATCTACGCCAAGCAGTTAAGAAGAATGTTTGAAGATTTGGTTGCACTGGTTCAGCATAATGATTCAGTGACAAGTCGTTTGCCAATAATTCACTTACTGGGTGGGATTTTGATGTTGGTGTCTGACTAGTTTCCTTGATTCTAGGTGTCTTTATTAGGTAACTCTTCAAAAAGGAGCTGGCTGCATTGTCATCACAGCATTATGAACAATCAGTAAGGCTAGCCAGGGAGCACTGTCGTCTAAGCTGCCAACATAAGAAGATGAATCTTCAACCTCAGTGTGAAATGAACACTCAGCACTGTCAGCATGTGAAGACATATCAGTAATGTCAACTATGGCAGAACTTTTATCAGTACAGGGAGAAGCAGCTGCAATGGCAGCAAATGAAATTTCAGGGATGTCATAAGAATGTGAGCCTTGCCTTCACTGCTAGACAGAGCAGTGTCAGACAACTCTTTTGTTCTCTTGTTTTCATTAGAAACCGTAGGATGGTCTTAGGTACTCCTTTTGTAGTGAAAAAATCCAATATTGATCTTCATTTTGGATCTTTGGGTTTTGTAGTAGGGAAAGACATTTTTCTTTGTTCCTTTGCAGCTTATCTCAGCAATTCCACAGCAAAAATGTCAAACATACAGACAAAAAGTTTGGGCATGGCATGGTACACTACACATAAAAGTAAGGAAACATCGGACACTGAGGAAACATCGGACCATGGCAGGAAGGAGGGTAAGGTGCATGGACTTGGACAACAGAGGGCAGGAAGGCATTGGGTTGGGGTTGCAAGCTAACGGTGCAGGGAAGGCGGGAAGGGCAGTGGCAAAACAACAGCCACACATGACTAGACATGGTGGAAGGGGTATGGACTTGGACAGTGGAGGGCAAGAATGAGGGGGGTTAGGGGTAGCAAGTTTGGGTAGGGGTGACACAATGGACAATGCCAGGCCAGACCTAGCATCCAGATCCCCTGCTGTACATTACGATGGATGCAAAAAGAACAGATGAAGGATGAAATGCTGAACAAATCAAAATTCACCCCCCAATCAACAGATCTGGGTTTAATCCATTGTTTTTTTGCACACAACGCCACCCCTGCTTGGACCTAGCCATATGCTAATCAGTCTTGACCCTGCTCCTCATGGGAACGGTCCAGCCTGAACTGCCACGCCAGGTCCTTCCTGGACCAAGAACAAACATCCTGGGACCGGTTTCGGGGTAATACCCCCTCATCAGCCAGGCTAGCTTGAATCCAGTGGCGCAACGAGCACAGGACCCACGTCTGGGTATACCCTTCCCACATAGGGCAACAAATGCAGTCTCTCAAATAGGTATGGCCAGGTTAGGGTATTGAATGCCTTTTCCAGATCCAGGATCAGGCAAGCTGCCCTGGGGTACCTCCCTGATGCCTGATCCTGAAAGAGCCGACTGATGTTTTTGGAGGTATTCCTAACCAGCACAAACCCGTTATGGTCCGTGTGTATCAGTGGAGGGAGCATTGGGCCCAGTCAGTCTGCCAGTATCTTACCCAGGGTCTTGCAGTCTGCGGATAATAAAGTTATTGGCCTATACAAAGTCAGCTGCGTAGCGTATCGTTCAGGCTTTATAATCAAGACTATAAGAGATTATTGCAATCAATTGGGCAACTGCCCCTCCTCCAGTGCCACCTAGTTTATGTCCGCCAGTTTTGGGGCCAGTAGTGTGGCAAAGACGCTATAGTATTCAAGGGGTGAGCCGTTCTGTCCATGGGCCTTGTTCCGGGCCAGGGCCTGTATTGCTTGCTTCACGTATGTGGGTATGATCCCTGCCTCAAGTAGATCTCTATCCTCATTTCGAATTTGAGGTAATGTGAGGGGTGCAAGGAAACAGTTGACTTGTTCCTGGCAGCCTCACTCAGCGCTCCTGTAAAGTGTTACGTAATGGCCCTGGAACAGTCCGAGAATATCTGCCTGCGATTTGACCAAAGATTATCAGTCATTTACCATGTTTCAGGGAGAAAAAAGTGGCATGTGGAAAATCTACATCTGATAATTAACTGTCATACTGCATGTGGGAATTCAAAATTGTGTTTTATGTTTTAGCATAAGCATCATGTAGATTTTATTACTTTATGCCATTTCCTTTGCACTATCAACCTACAAATTGTAATTCTATAAAAAGCTAAGTTGCTGGTTTGTAGGGGGCGCTAGGTGGCACTTGACCAAGATGGCCGTGCTACTGTGAGGCTCCAGCCCTTCTGAGCCCTATTTTATCCTCCATCCCATCCTAAAGTGCATTATCATGCCCGGAATCACCACCGCTCGCATCGGGAGGTGGTAAGGACTCTGGCGATACCACACATGTTGCATTTCCTGCTGTGATCGATGCACCAAGGCCGCCCCTAACTCTCAGCGGACCACGCCTGCCCTCCTTGGAGCTCCGGATCTGGCTGCGACTGCCACTGGACGCCGCAGCTTCCGGGCCTGTCCGACCTCACGGAACTGCCTGCCCAGCACCAGCACACCGGAGCGCCCATCTTGCTGCTTAGCTCCAGCGAACAACTATGCCAGCACAAAGGTGAGACACCCATCTGCTTCGCACCCGCTGCTCCAAAGCTCGCCCAAGAGCACAACCCTGCCGAACCCTGCTCGGACTCCTTTGCGGCTGCCGGAGCCACTCCAGACCGGGGCTTGGACACTCTCCCCCGCTCTCTGGGACAGCCTGCTCTCCCCGTGCGCTTGAAGTGAACGGCCCCCACACCACGAGCAGAGGCGCGCTGAGTCACTCGAACACTCGGGGGGAGGAAAAACACTGAGCCAAGAAGTTGCCCCCTTCCCCCCCCCCCCGCCCTCCCCCCACTAAACAGCTCCTGCGTCGCCTGCCGGAATTTTGGCGGCCCTGCGGTTTCTTTACACCCGAGGCCTGATCCATACAGTTGAAAGGCATTGCATATGAACGCCCGAAAGGCCGGGAGCGCTACTGTACGGCCTGGCTCCCCCTCCTCCGCACTGACCTCGGTCCGCCGCGATGCATTCAAACGGCGCTGTTGTGATAGCGCCTAGGGCTGATTCCGGGACCACCTTTCAGCAACAGGGCCACTTCCTCTTCATAAGGGGACCTCCAGCATCTGCGCCCAGTCATTGCTCAGCGCAGCCGGACATACCAGATTTGCCTGGAGTCCCAAGGCCTACATCTTCAAGGGCTGCCGAGTCACTGCTCCACCTCCGAAGCTGATGCAACCCGGGGGGCTCATTACTGTCTGCATTGGACCGGCTCTGGAGACACGCTCTCCCCCCCCCCCCCCCCCCCCCCCCCCCCAATCACCTGGGTGCTTGGAGAGGGGCCCTGCGGAGAGCCGCCCGGACCCTGACCTACGATCTTGGATGGCGCCATTTTGAGAGTCACCCCCCTCCTAGTTGGGACGCTGCTGGGCCTGTCTGCCCCTTCCTGGGTACATCGCGCTGCCAGTACAACCCGAGCTACCACTGCAAGACCGACAATACGCCTACGACAGGCGCATAACTTGACATTCATCCCCACTCTCCTCGTATCTCGGCGGTCTACCATCGGGTGCCATCAGTTGCTGTTCAACTCACGTCACTGGCCGCGATCTGCCGCCTTGTACGTCTGTCTCTCCAGCTGTGCCTTGGACACCCTACGCTCTGACCCTCTCTCACTGGCACTACCGGACTGCTGCTGTGCCCGCACGAACTCTCGGATCCTTTGCAGCCTACATAGCAGCTTTTACGCCGCTGGCGGCAACATGGGGCGGAACGATGCCCGACAATCCAAACTGCCTTATGAAACCAGGAAAAATCCAGAATCCCAGCCGGGAGAGCAGACCACTACTGGGGTTGCAGCCCCACCCGATGAAGACTGGAAGTCACTTCTCCTAGGAATGAAACAAAGCCTCACTTCAATTGACTCCAAGATTGATGCACTCAACACCAGAATGGACACTGTGGTAACGAAGCTGAGTCAACATGACACTCGCTTGAAGGAAGCGGAGAGTAGAATTTCAGAGCTGGAAGACACTGCCACTGCCAGCGGTCGCCAGGTGACTCGACTGGACAAGCTCCTCAAAATTATAGCCGACAAAAATGAGGACCTTGAAGCCAGGTCACGAAGAAACAACGCACGCATTTTGGGCCTTGCGGAGACAACCAATACTGGCCGCATGGAGGACTTCATTGAACGTCTCCTGGCAGACCTGTTTGGCAGAGACTCCTTCTCTGCACTCCTCACGATTGAGAGAGCGCACCATTCCCTTGCGGCCCGCCCTCCCCCCCGGTGCTGCACCCAGGCCTATTATTGCTCGTTTCCTAAACTACCGGGACCGAGACACAGTTTTACGGTTGGCACGAGAGAAGCAACATGCCCCATATGAGAACACCTTGCTATCTTTCTACCTGGATTTTACAACCACGGTGCAGGAGGCGCGTCGTAAATTCACCGGAGTCTAGAAAAAGCTGCAATCCGTTGAAATCCCATATGCTATGCTATATCCGGCCAAACTTAAAATCACTCACCGTGGAAAACAACACATCTTTACGTCCCCACAACAGGCTGAGGACTACCTTAAACGTCCTAAACAAGCGACCTCCAGAACGACGGAACCCGGTAGCCGCTCCAGTTCACCCTCGCGCTATCTCAGCAGGACTGACTTCCTACGTTGTAATGTATCCCAGAAGAAGACCCCGCCTCACTCACCATGATGCGATATTCTGCACAACTTGGTGATGTATAAGACTATTCAAACGTTTTATTTTTGCACTCACTGTATTGCTCAGACTTCCATCTCCCTCCCACGCCCGTGTGCTTAGCTTTTGGCTATAGTACCAGGGGGTGAAAGTAGGGAGATGAATGGACGGGTCAATGGCCCCTAGCGACTCTTCCCTTGTTACAGGGCGAACCCCTGATCTTCTTTGTTACTATCTGTTTTGGAAGCTCACTGTTTTAGGATGAGTGTTCGTTTCTTGGGAGGGATTGCAATGCCTGGCAAGTTGGGGAAGCCGAAGTGGGATGAGGGAGGGTTTATTGTACAACGCACCATATATGACTTCAGAGCATTTTCTAACTCGGTGCCACACTATAGCTCCGATTTGCGGGACCAATTGCTACTTTCCACCTCACACTCCACACGTTTGCCCTTGACACCGCAGGACACGCATGGTCATGGGCTCCTTAGGTGAGACAGGGACACCACAGCATTTTAAAGTGGCCTCTTGGAACATACGAGGCTTAAACGACCCCAGAAAATGCAGACAGGTTTTGGGATACCTGGACAGACATGGAATTCACATCGCACTCCTACAAGAGACGCACCTGGCTCCTGGGGGGACTTTGCAGTTCGCATCCAGATGGGCCATAAGCCGCACTTTTCCCTCCTATTCTAGCTACTCCAGGGGGGTTACCATACTTATTAAACGTGGGTTGGCGTTCACGCCCAAAGGTGTAGATAGTGATGCATAGGGCAGGTTCTGTCTAGTAGGGGGACGACTACATGCCCATGATATCCTTTTTGCCAATTACTATGGTCCGAATACAGACAACCGTACTGGTCTACTTGTGCTATGGGGTAAGATCCAGACACTGGGCATCACGCATGTTATCTGGGGAGGGGACTTCAACACTGCATTGCACCTCCTGATGGACAGATCTAGATCGCTTCCCTCCCACTACAATACCACACAGAGGACACTCTGCAGTATAGTGGACGACAACAACTTGACCGATGCTTGGAGACACGCTCACCCCACCCTCAGGGAAGGCACACATTACTCTTACGTGCACTCTACATGCGCGCGGCTAGACTATATTTTCCTATCGGCGGGCCTGGCACCCTGGCTGTGGCATGTGATACATTTGGCCTGCACATACTCGGACCATTCTCCGGTCCTCTTGGAACTCCAGGTTCCTCTGGCATGTTCACCCTACTTAAGTTGGCGGCTAAACCCGGCACACCTTACAGGTGCCGCTTTTAAGGCGGACATGGAATAGGACATTAAAGACTTCTTTGAACGTAACTTGTCCTCGGTCGATAGCGTCACTACAGTCTGGGAGGCCTTTAAAGTCACAGTTAGGTGGTGGTGTATAGCTAAAGGCGGTGGTATCCTGAGATCCATCCGCACAGACCTACATAACATAGAAAAAGACTTGCGAGACCTCGAGCGCTCAGCTGCTCAAAACCCCAATGATGGCACAACACAAGCCCGCATACGAGACAAGCTCACTGAGTACACTCAGGTGGCTGATAGGGAATGTAAGTTCCTTGGATGCCCACACATGGCACGCGTTTATGGTGAGGGGGACTGACCTGGTAGGGCCCTGGCAAATTCAAACCCCCCAGGTTTCACAACTACATCACTGAATTGCATGACCCTGACGGTAACATACACAGGAACCTCCCAGACCAGCTCAGCATATTTCAGGAACACTATTGTGAGCTATATTCCTCGCACAGGACGGAACCTCTGGACCTCCCTGCATACTTCAGCGATGTTGCGCTGGCCTGGCTAGGCGATACCCAGCAGAAATTTCTGCATTTAGAGCTGGAGTTAGTCGAGATAACTGAGGCTATTATGGGTATGCGATCTGGCAAAGCTCCTGGGTCCGATGGCCTACCTATTGATTTTTACAAACTTTTTGCTCCCATCTTGGCCCCCATCTTGAAACAAGTATATTATGCGGCGCTTGAGGAAGGTTGTCTCCCTCGCACCATGCGAGAAGCGCTCATAACCTCCCTGCTCAAGCCTGGTAAACCCCCCACGCACCGTGACTCCTATCGGCACCTATCCCTTCTAAATTGTGACACTAATATATTAGCTAAAGTATTAGCCATGCACCTTAATCTTCTCATGGAGCAATTCGTCTTGCCGGATCAAGCGTGCTTTGTTCCGAACAGGGCAACTTTGCACAACCTCCGCACTCTTGAGGCAGTAATGCAGGACATTGACCCTAAATGTGAGGCTGTGGCGGTATTCTTGGATGCCACCAAAGCTTTCGATTCATTAGAATGGGACTATCTGCTGGGCACTCTTCAACACATGGGGATGCTTTTTAGACTGGGTTAAGTTATTATATTATCAGCCAACAGCTACTGTATTGCTCAACGGTGCCAGATCTACCCCCTTTACTGTTCAGAGAGGCACACGCCAGGGCTGCCCCTTATCCCCTATTCTTTTCACAATCGCGATTGAGCCACTAGCTGCAAAACTCCGAAAAATTCACAACCATCGCGCCCTCATCTACCCCTCCCGGCAACTGCTCGTCTCTCTCTATGCGGACGATATGACGCTCTATATTAAGAATCCCCAAGTTAACTTAAACACAGTGCTCCGCGAAATCACCAGATTCGGAGGTCTAGCTGGCGTGCAAATCAACTAGGCCAAAACTGCCATTTTCCCGTTAACCGACAACACTCTCCCACACCAACTCGATTACCCTCTTGTATGGGAACAAGATGACTTGAAGTACCTGGGTATCCAAATCTCCAGACAAAAAGAGGTCATGGTGCGCGCCAATTATGGCACCGCTATAGATAAAATAACGGACAGTGTCACCAAGTGGATCCACCTTCCACTATCAATGGCGGGGAGAATAGCCCTTGCTAAAATGATAATCTTGCCCAAACTCTTATACCTCTTTGTCAACATTCCGTATAATCCAGGGAGGTTCTTCTTTAGTTCCTTGCGGTCCCAACTCACGAGACTAATATGGGGCGGGAAACAGGCACGCCTCAGCCTCGATACACTCATGCTCCCCTTCCATCTAAGGGGATTTAAAGTTCCCAACTTTGAAAGGTACTACGACTGCGCCCAAGCACACTTTGCTGTATATTGGTACCATCCTGCACCATACATGGCTCATCTAGCCGTGGAAGATGGCCATATGGCTCCCACTTCTAGGACCGGATATATTCACATCCCAGTGAAGCCCAACCACGGTTGATTGCACTGTGGCTGCATGGGACCGAATTGCACGTGCCCTCGACTGCCCATTCCTATATTCACCCAGGCTTCAGGTCACTTGCGAGGCAATCGGTCGCAAAATGCTCAACGAACTGGGATATGGCCTGTGGGACGACCTATATGTGAATGGAACCTTTTCGGACTAGGGAACAGTTTTTTAAAGAGAGGCCAGCCTCTATCCTGGATACTTTTTTATTCGCCCGGATACGTCAGAACGTCCGTGCTCTTACTCCCTCTTTCCCCAATGAGCCCGACACGTTTGGGCCTCTACACGCCATTGTGCACTCAGATGCACCACGACATGTCATCTCACAGCTTTACAAACAGGTACAGGACGCGCTGCGATCCAGCTCACTGAAGGCTAGACTTGACTGGGACAGGGACCTGACAGAGCCACTAACAGATGAACAATGGGAGCTCAGCTGCACACAAACAAAAGCGATCACCGGCAACAATAGATTGAGGCTCATACATTACAGATTCTTACACCGGATATATCATACCCCTGCTCGATTACACAAATTCCACCTGCGCAAATCGGATTGCTGCCTCCATTGAGGATCAGCCGGGTCTGACTTCCTGCATCTAGCCTAGTCCTGCCCCAGGGTTGCCACTTACTGGACACAAGTATTTGAGGGGCTCTACACTATGCTGGGTGTCATAGTGACCCCATGCCCATTAAAGGCGCTACTTGGCTTGACACAAGACGTGGTTACTCCACATAAGAAATTCCTGGCGCTTGGCCTCTTACTGGCCAAACGCTTAGTGGCATGCATATGGAGAAGAGGCAGGGCCCCAAAGTTGAAGTGCTGGCTTGGTTCCATGTACACGTGGCAGGAACATTTACAAGACTACGCAGAACTACTGCCTTTGTGGTCCAGGCCTAAAGACATCTGGGGTCCTTTCACATCCTATCTCGTGCAACAGCAGGAGGAAGTTGAGGACGGACGGGAAGAGCTGCCCACTGGGGGCATAACATCACTGCAAACTTCAGCCTCATGATCATACCAATAAAGACATGCACGCCCGCTGCCTCCCGAAGACACACTTGTAGGATGGCCACCTCTTAATGTTGGAAGCTGGTGTGTCTATGTAACTCTGCAGACCCATACATAGTTATTGACCGGGGTCATGTTGTGCTTTGCTGTTTATGTCTCTGAACTGTGCATATGAAAATACTTTAGGTCGTTTATGATTCGTTGATTTGTCTCGTATCTGGATGTGCTATTGGCTTCAGGCATGCTCCTTTTAATAGTTACGCGGGGTACTGTTGGGGGGAGAAAGTGGGTTGACTATCTAGTTCCTTTTATACAAAAATGCTATTACATGTCTAATGCCTAGCATGGGAAGGTGCCTATACTGTGTAACCTACATGACATTCAACTGCCTGATTGCATTGCATTGATGTACCATGCTTTATTTTCCTTAATAAAGGTTTTTGAAATTAAAAAAAAAATTTTTTAAAAAGTTGCTGGTTTGTAATCACGTGACACAAGGTTTCAGGCGCTTCACTCAAGAACGAGGTCATGTCAATTCTGTACTTTCCTCACATAGACATGTTGATGTCTGCACATTCTTTTCCTCTTGCCCGTGCTCAAGGACTCATGTAACAGGTTCTACCAGTTGGAAATGTGCCGATGTATTTTTACACTGTAACATTGTAGACTATATATACCATGTTTTCACAGTTTTTAGGGGCTCACTCTGCCGTGGTCTCTAACAGGATGGGCAGACGGTGCCAGTTCTGAGCGAAATAAACGTCTCTCTCCTACTACCCTGGTCTTTTTGTATTTGGGTGGGTGATGTGACCAGTGGAGGACTATTATAACAGGGTGGTACAGAAACTCAGACCCCACAATTGGTGCCCCAAGCGTAGGGCCACTTCAAGGAATGATCCATCAGTCCGCATCCTGAACAGGACTGAGGCTGGATGACTTTGAATGGCAACTGGCGATCACAAGAGGCTCCTGACTGATGAGACAAGTTTCTCTACTTGGCATCCGAAGTCTCCGACAGCCGTCTCCCAGCACGAGATCTCCCCGACCGTGGCCCCGGACCTGTCCTGAGGTGACCCATTCGTCTTGATTGTGGGTGGCCAGACAGAGAACACCGATCAATCTTATCAGGTGAGATTGTTCTGACTAGAGTATGTTTATAAGTAACTAAGTTTGTTTGGGTCTTAGGGTTGAGGTTTAGTAAAGATTTGCTTGTTTGTTTAATTTTGGTTGAAGACCATTTGTATAGAATTACATGATGCCAAGATTTAGAAAATTTTGTAAATATTTTGGGTGTTGTTGTTCTCGGTCCTTCTTGGAACAGAGACAACCAACGGCAGATGAAAATAGCCCTGCATGGGACATGATGACAAAATTTGGGTATGAGGCTGTTTTGTTCCTTGATATTTGGCATAAATGAACGAAAGGCAATGCAAAATTACAATGGCCTAAGAATGGCTCCTTTGATCCTCAAAAATTTGAATATTGGCAGCAATGTTTGTTTCGGAAAAAAAGCAAGGCAGGTCATTTTTTATACTTTTAATAAATGGGACCAGGAGACAAGATGACACTTAAAAAGGGAACAGAAAGATAGAAATAAGACAAAACAGAAAAGTGTTACTGACAAAGCTAGAGAATTGGATCTTATAAAGACCATGACCGCTTTAGATGAAGAAGACAGAGAAACTACTATGAAAAAAAATAAATGTTATCCCACCCAAGACTTAAACATTTTTAAGTTACAGTCTCAGGAGGATGAGGTTTTGGAATGTTTGCTTGATAGTAGACCGACTGCTCCACCACCACCCTATGCCCCCACTACAGGGAATGCCAACGTCCCTGCCCCTCCTATTGGCATTCCTCCTGTCTCAGGCACCAATATCACATAGAATGACTGGCATCTTAGGTCCAAAGGGCGACCAGAAAGATTTGATTTGATTTGATTATCAGATTTGTGGAGCGCACGAATGCCCGTGGGCGTCTTGGCGCTAAAAAGTTACTTAGGACTGCCAGTAGTGGGAGAGGAGAGGTACCCCGGGGGTTAATTGAACAAAATTATTTTGAAAAGAGCCAGGTCTTTAGAGACATTCGGAAAGATAGCAGTGATGGACTATTTTTTATTGCTAATGTTATCTGATTCCAGGTCTTTGCTGTGTGCAGAACAAAGCTTCTCCCCCCCCCCATCTAAGTTGTTTAAATCTGGGGGTCTTGAGTAGCATGGCACTACTGGACCTGAGGGTCCTGGGTGGGTCATATTGTCTTAAGTTGTGCTTCAAAAACTGGGGGCCTGAACCATGCATGGCCTTATATGCCAGGCACGCGGACTTAAATTGAGTTCTCTTCTCTATTGTTAGCCAGTGGAGACTGCTCAATCTGTGAGCCACCGGCTCAAATCTGGGTATATCCAGGACTAGCCTGGCTGCCGCGTTCTGGAGGTGTTGAAGCTTTAGTAGTAACTGTTTTTGAACCCCTGCATACAGAGCGTTTCCTTAGTCCATTTTAGATAATGCCAGCATTGTTACAAGAGTTTTTATAGTGTCTAAGGGGAAAAATGGCAGGAGCTTTCTTATCAACTTAAGAGTGTACCATACCGATGAGGAAAGTTTGCTGTCGTGGGCCTTGAAATTTAATTTGGAATCAAACATGAACCCCAGGTTCCTTACGCTATCCACTGGTGACGGACAGCAACCCAGACTATCAGGCCACAAATCTGGTGACCAAATGCTGTGTTCAGCGCCCAGCAACAGAACCTCTGACTTATCACAGTTTAATTTTAGGCAGTTTGACTGCATCAAATGGCTGACCTGGCCCATGCAAAGCCTAAACCTATCTGCTGTCTCGCCTGTGTTGTTCGAGATGGACACCACTATTTGAGTGTCGTCAGCGTAGGATATAGGGAGAAAAACCCAGTTCCTAATGATGTTTGCTAAAGGGGCAACATATATGTTAAAGAGGGTAGGGCTTAGTGACGAGCCATGTGGTACCCCCAAAGGGGTTCTAAAAGGTTTTGATGAGAATTCCCCTAGCTGAACCGTGAAAGATCTTTCTCCCAGTAAGGAGGCCATCAATGCAACTGCGGATGCATGCAAGCCTATTTCTTCTAGGCGGGTCAGGAGTATGCTGTGATTAACGGTGTTGAAAGCTGCTGACAGATCTAGCAGGATCAAGGCAGCCTTCCCCCCTGCATCCAGCACACTCCTGACTTCTTCTGCCGCCATAATCAGAGCGGTTTCTGTCCCATGTTCCTCCCGGAACCCAAATTGTGAGACATCTAGAGCCTGAGAAGCCCTTATGTCAGTCAGTCAGCCAAAATACTTTATTTCGATAAATCAATATCATAAAAAGACAATAGTACTATTCAAAATTTACATATACTGTAATACATAAATTATACAGGTAAAATCACAATTAATTATACCCAGTAAAAAATATAACCAAAAGTTTTAAAAATTCCCTTTTAAAAATACATTAAAAATACATTAAAATGAGGTCATGCTAAAAAGGATACAAAACATCATACATTATAGATACCCACATTTC
Organism: Lissotriton vulgaris; assembly: GCF_964263255.1. Taxonomy (NCBI): domain Eukaryota; kingdom Metazoa; phylum Chordata; class Amphibia; order Caudata; family Salamandridae; genus Lissotriton; species Lissotriton vulgaris. The sequence goes on along the minus strand of NC_141698.1, from coordinate 543,912,705 downwards.
ATTATCATTCTGTAAACATTTCCATTGTGTAAACATGATACTCGATTTCATCCCAATATAACTCAACATTTAGGAGTTATTAATCATCTTCCTATTCTTAATCCTAGCAGCACCCACTAAGAAACTGGCAACATGGAAAATGATCCTAGGGGTCTGCAATAATTGTAGAAACAAAAGTGCTGGCTTAACTTGAATAAACCCAGCCTCCTTTAGAATAGGGATCAAGAATTTCGCCCTTAGTGCCGTGTAGTGACCACAGAACATCAAAAAGTGCATTGTGTTCTGGGTAGAGAAATTGTCACAAGAACACGGCATTGCGTTTTCAGGGGTACTCCAAGTTGGGAAATGTCCAAGGTTCAAGTGGATCAAGTTAAAACGAAATCGAGTTACAAGGTACCGATGATATGGTCGGTTCACAATGGTTAAATACATTTCAGGTCCTTCTTGGGTACTCCTAATAATGTTAGCCCTCACAGTAGGTTTTTTAAATTCCATTTGTTCTCTCTCCAAGGTTAGCATTTCTCCCATTGCACCCTTAATAAGAGCAATGTCCTTTGATGTTATCAACTCTGGAGAGGAAAAAAGCTCTGGTCTCCCTAACTTGACAAAACTGTCTTTGATGTATGCTAGCCACTGAATTTTATTATATCTATCTAGCTGTAAGCAGTCTTTCAAAATAATGTGGTTAAGGGAAATTTCCTGATTCAACCAGATCTTCAGCCATGCTAGTAGAGGGGCCATTTTTGTCATATCTGAAATAAAACCTACTCCAAGTTCAGTGTGAGTTGTATATGACGGGGTAGACTGTGGCACAGAGAGAACAGCTCTTAAAAATGTGTTCTCTGTAATCTGTAAACAATCCGGGGAGCAATATCCCCAGATTGAACAACCATAGGTAGCCACTGCGAGGCATTTTCCTTTGTAGATTTTCATTAATGTTACTATTGGCCTAGCCCCCAGTTGTTTCGAGAAACCCTGTAGAGCAGAAGAGGTTCTTGCAAGGGAGATATTTCTATTTTTTAACTGTGGTCCCCAGTTCCCTCTCTCATCAAAAATAATCCCCAGATATGGGAAAGTGGGTACTCTACAAAGTTCTTCTTTGCCACAGGTAAAGGTTTTTACGTTCTTCTTCTTAAAACTCCTACCCATTATCATAATTTGGGACTTCTTAACGTTTATCTTAAGGTCCAAAGAACCCATAAAATTCTCAAATACATCCAGAAGGCGTTGTAGGCCAACCCCAGTCCGCGAAAGCAAGACAGCATCATCCGCGTATAGGAGAACTGGAATTCCAAGTTCTCCTACACGCGGAATGTCAAGGGATGCCTCCTTTAGCGGGGGTTCCAGGGCATTTATGTAAATGGTAAATAAAAGGGGAGCCAGGATGCAACCCTGCCTGACACCCCTTTCTGAGTTAAAATGACTGGTACAACGGCCATCCGAAGTGACCCTGACGGAAGCTAATAGCCCTGAATGTAAGTCCGCCAGAAGATTAACTAAAGCCCTATCAAGACCCATATCAAGTAAAATTTGCCACAACTTTGACCGATTAACAAGGTCAAAGGCTGACGAGAGGTCCATGAACCCCAGGTACATGGACCCCTCCTTGGCCTTGGTATATTTATCCACTAGTAGATGCAAGTTAAGACCTTGGTCTAACGTGCTCCTCTTTGGTCTAAACCCGTACTGAACATTTGATAGGACCCCTCTCTCATTCACCCATTCATTCAGTTTAAGCAAAATGACCCTGCCCAATATTTTCACAGAAGAGTCAATTAGAGAAATGGGTCAGTAACAGGTGGGGTTCTGCCTGTTACCCTTCTTATAGACCGGAATAATAATTGATTTTTTCCACGAGGCCGGTATATTGTCATGGGTTAGGACATTAAAAACATTGCACAAGATTTTTAACCAAAATTTTGGGGCACATTTAAAAACATCCGCAGGGACCCCATCAGGGCCTGGAGCCTTATTTTTCAGGGTCAGGTCTATTGCCCTTTCCACTTCTGCAGCCCCAAAGGTTACAGCAGAACCCTCAACGATGTAAGTTTGGACCCCCATTTGCGAATCATTACTAGTTTCTGAATAAATTTTTACTAAAATGTTGTATCCAACCCTCGTCTGGGATGTTTGCCTCAAGAGGGGAATTCTCCTCACCCGAAAATAATGGTTGATTTATAATTTTCCAAAATAAACCACTATTTTTTAGGGTATCTGGGTCAAGTAGTTGGGTCCAAGCATCGTCTTTCAACTCCTTTTTTCTTTCTAGAATGGCTTTTTTGTACACAGTCCTTAAACTAGCTATTTGAGCACGGTTTTTTGGAGTGGCCTTCAGGGCTCTAAGTGAATCTCTGTGTGCTTTGGAGCATTTTCTATCAAACCACCTCTTGCCTGGAAGCGGCTTCTGACTTGGACCAACAAGTAGGCTATGATTAATTTCAATACAAATATTGTCAAAGGCAAGAACAACATCTTTATTTTGGGCCCGATTTGCTAGGCATATTGCCACTTCATCCTCAACCTTATTCAATACCTCTTGCAAAAAGGTTTCAGGGACTATATTTGTCCATTTTAACCTGCGTCCTTGATCTTTGACGGACACATTTAGGCCACCTCTGTGGGACACCGTTTTCAATGAAAGTAGGTCCGTATGTTTTATTTCCATAAAGACCGGGTTATGGTCACTAAAAACCGAGACCTCAGTGTTATAATTTAAAACCTTGCACAGCAAAAAGGAAGACATGAAAATATAATTAATGATAGTACCATCATCTTTACCCTTAAATGTAGGGGACCTACTTTTACCATCCCCGCAACCTGACTCATATAAATTCCATCTAGCCAGGAAGTTTTCTAAGTATCCCCCCGTCTAGTATGTTCCAGATGGATGGACGAAGAAAGGGGAAGACCTTCTTCCTCACGACTAATACATGGTAGGGTGCAGGGGTGAATGTTAAAATCCCCAAGAAATATTAGTTCAAATGTATTCACATTTACACTGTAAGCTGACAAAAATGTGTCCAGTACATCCAAATTGTGACCGGTACACTCATTTGCATTTGAATTATAAAAATTTATGAATAAAATCTTGGCCTTATCCTGGGTGGAAAGTTCAACAATTAGACAATTATCACATCCTGAATTACACTGAGTTATTGTGCCTTTTATATCAAGTTTAAAGAGACTTAATAAACCGCCCTTGGCTCTGCCTGCAACACTACTGGTTGCTGGAATGCAAAAATGACTGTAACCATCCAAAGAAAAGCTATTAGCTTGATCCCAGGTCTCTTGTAGAACAATAATGTCAAAAGTTTTTAATGTATTAAGCCACACAACATTTCCAACTTTGGCCTTAATACCGGCAATATTCCAGGTTGCAATTCTGAAAGTGGGTGTAGGGGGCTGAGCTAAGGTCCTAGGTTCGATTGGGAGCCAATCATTTACCGCCAGTGAGGATAGAGGGGTATAGCGATTGAATAATGGTAGGGCTTGATCAAATTGGTTGTACGTGCTAGCCAGCTGATAACAATAAGGATCCTGACTGTTTAGGTGTTGATAAACATTTGGCACAGAACAGGCAACTCGCCTTCTGTTTCCGTTGACTGGAAACTTATGCTGGTGAGGTTGTGGAAGCTGGGTATTAACAAGATGGCTATAGAAAAACCCAAGAGGCCTAGCACATACAGTATTATCCGCTATAGGTAAGGAAGCAGCTCTAAGGAGGACTGTAGCAACATGTTGCGGGTGCTTGAAATTTACAATGATACAGTCCCCCCTAGTGTTCTTTCTAGCATTACCAATCCAACTCACTCTTCGTGTAGAAATTATGTCGTTTGAAAAAGCAAATGGAAAACCACAGTTCCTATTCAACCACGCTAGTGTTTTGTTTTTTAAGGCAGCATGGGTTTCTAGTCTAGAATCAGTAAGACAAGAATCAACCTCAGGGACATTTGTTAATACGACTGTGTATGGAACACACTACGGAGGGAGATTAACTGTAGTTCTTCTCTTAGGCACACTTCTCCCTCCATTGTTCCCCCAGCTATAATGTTCTGGCTACCAGTATTTGGTGGAGAAGGCTGTGTTACTGGTGTTTGAAGTGATGGTGGATTGCGGATTGGTGCCTTTGGTGGTTGAGTAGCTTATGCATTTTGTGCGGTGTCCGTGGCCCCATTTCCCCCTATGCTAGCGATGCCTGCAACCCCTATTACATTATTGCCAGCAGTGGCACACTTATGTGTGTTAGTCAGGGTTATGTGTGATTCTAGAAGGCCCCCTAATCTAGAGACCTCTTGAGTAACCTGGTCTAATTTTACGACAAGAGGTCTAATCATAAGTTCTAATTTTGACTCGATGATACTTGCCAATAGCTCAATATGGGCAGGGAGCAGATTATTCAACTCAGCATTATTTGTGGATTCAGATACACTCCCTGGACTAGTTGATGTAGTCCCTGTCTTTTTTGATTTCTGACCCCCCCCCCTCCGCCCCCTGGTTTACAGGAGCCTTCCTACATGCCCTCACAACTCTTCGAACAGACGATTGGGCTGGTGAATGCCTAGGAGAGGGTGCCGGGGTCAAACACAGGGTAGGATCGGTTAGTTCTTCCCGCTCATCCTGTGTCTCTGCTGGGGATACATCATTAGTATCAAGTATAATTGGATCTTCATTGGAACTATCCACCTGAGCTGTGGGAGCTAAAGGCGATCTCGACTTGTAGGTGAGGCTATTGGGCTTACCCTATTTAATGAGAGTCGCCTTTCTTTATTGATCTTACTGACCACCTTAACTAAATAGTTATCCATTGTCTTGGTCTCTGTCAATGTCGATGTTTTTGCCGATCTAGGTTTCGACATTTTAGGGAGCCTAGGGCACTTCAAGATTAATGACACAAGTACTGTTGAAACAACAACGTGTCACCCAGGATGTGCTTCTAGGACGAGTTCATTAAAAAAGGCCACAAAACATGAAAATAAAAGATTACGGGTTAAATATCTCACTGTTTATATAGGGTCCGTGAGAAATGGGCCAAAGTCTGTGGCCCAGTGTTATGACCAGATTTTCAGACTAGATAGAACCAGCTCACAAGAGCAACACCAACCTGGCCAAAACGTAACCACCTCCCTCCTCAGGACCCATCTATATTGGCACCTGGGTACCTACCTGAGGATGGGGAACTCGCAATATACAAGCTCATATCATCAGAAACACCACTAAATCTATAGGGATTACTAGGAATACTCACTGATTACTAAGGACATCCATGCCCTACACCACACTCATACCTCATAGTCTCGCGACGACATGGGTCCAGACTAATCTACCCTGGGGCAGTTCTGATTATTTACCATTACACACTGATCACCCTCAGTGCTCACTCGACACGCAATCCGGCGTGCCATACACACTGATCACCCTCAGTGCTCACTCGACACGCAATCCGGCGTGCCATACACACTGATCACCCTCAGTGCTCACTCGACATAGAATCCGGCGTGCCATACACACTGATCACCCTCAGTGCTCACTCGACACGCAATCCGGCGTGCCATACACACTGATCACCCTCAGTGCTCACTCAAGCCCATCTATCTTTAGAGTCCCGTAAGACTGTTCTCTATCTTTAGAGTCCCGTAAGACTGTTCCTTTTACACAAGCCACAATCCTGTGGGTATACACACTGAGTGCTCTCACTAATGCCACTCTCTCTCTAGTGGCAATCTCTGTCCTATGAATACCTTCAGCTCTCTGTCTCTCTGTTGGGAAGTTTCTCTCACTATTCACTAAAGGTTCGCTACTACAATAATATTATGGGATGGCCGAATCACTTAGTGTCAATAATTCCCTAGCTCAAGGGCTCCTCTCTCTCCCTAATTATTCAGTGGCTACTTACTGGATCAGGGGCAGCATCTGTTCTGGCTGTAACACCTGACTAGAAGGAAAGGTTACCTGTGCTTTAAGAACAATAGACACACACTGTATGCAAGAGTTATTACCTGATTTAAACACTCTCTATCATAAGAACAACACATGCACACTAGTTCACTAAGAACTGGGGTATCTTTATTACAATAACAATAGAATACACATACACAAATCTGCGGGGTCTCTGTAACACACCGCTGAAAGGAAAGGGATTAGACATACAGTATAAGGACAAGGTTATCTGCGGGGTCTCTGTAACTGTAACACACCGCTGAAAGAAAAGGATTAGACATACAATATAAGGACAAGGTTAATATTTATAAAGTAAGGAACAATGTCACCTTGGGAGTATGAAGTCTTGCTCTAGCTGTCATCTGGGCTTCTCTCTCGTCTGTGCCTTAGCTCGTCTTAGATTCTTTCCTGCACTCTTGGACACACATCTGCGCTGATCACTTTGCACTGGACTCCTCTCCCCCACGGACTCTCTCCACCTTCCAACTTCAGTCTAATGGTTTCTGCCGCTCTGATAACCGTTCGCTCCACTAGCTTCTTCACTCTGTTTGATCATTTCCATGCCAATGTCCAATTAACTCCAGCTGCTCCCACAGATTAATCCACGATATAACTTCAGTCTCTTCTAAAAGGCATTACTTCAGACTCCAGCTATTCACAACTCCTCCTGATAAGTAACTGCTTCTGTCTCTTCTCCTCCTGCAACTCCACTCCTCTCCTCTGCTCCAATTCAACATAAACTCTTTCTGATTCTCCACTCCTTCTGCAACTCCACTCCTCTCCTCTGCTTCAATCCAACTCAACTGCTTTCAGCTCAAACTCTTTCCGCTCCTCCAACTCAACTCAACTAACTCACTCCGCCTCTGCACTTCACTATTATAGAATGCTCTTCCCTCATGGAAATTTCCAACAGAGGGCTGCCTCCCACCGAATTCCTGTGCCAGCTCCAGGGCCCCTTGCGCAGCCGCAGTGACCATCTGCATGTTACGTCTGAACCCAAGAGACAAACACATTCCTCGGATAAGAACCAGCCCTGGCTGGTTTTCCCCTAGCAGACAACAGGCTTAACTATAAACATTACCTTTCCCCTTCAAGCATCTCATATCTGCAGGGATAGGAAGCAAAATGGAGTCTCTCTAGTTCTGGGCCTTGTAGGCCTGAGAAGGATGAAATAACCCTTAGCTCAGTCAGAGTACCTACACAAACCATGCCAATGTGTAATATAAAGTCAGGACCACAGGATCCACCCTCTACTATAGGCAGGATAATGAAAGGACACATAACTGTGTCAAAGCCAATAGGCAATAGATGGATTAGAGTCAAGAATAAGGGATCTATCATCATATAAAGCAGCTATCTTCTTCTAGGTCTGGAAAAAGGGCTTAAAAGGGCCAACACAAGGTAAGAATACAGATAATGGATGTGAGCAAGTTTAAAGTCTTCATCACTCCGAAATAGAGCCAAAAAACTGGTCAAGACACCCAGCCCGGCCTCTTCTGGCCTCTGACGGCCGCAGACGGCCCCGCCCTTGTCCCGGGCGCGCCCGCGCGCGTCCCGCGGGACGAGGAACCAAGGGAGCCCTTCTGCGCCTCCTGGCGCTTCTAAGTCGCGTCAGCGGCGTCCTTGCCACGATGAGGCTGCTGGGCAATGTAGTGCAAGGGGGCCCGGCGGAGCCAAGCCCGGCCAGACCACGAGCGGAGCAGAGCCCGGCTCACAGGCGCCACACAGGGGAACAGGGGGTCGGCGGAGCCAAGCCCGGCCAGGGAAACACAGCGGAGCAAAGCCCAGCCGTCAGCAGCACAACAGGTCAGCAGAAACGGCTCCCCCCGGCCTCAATACCAAGGGAGCCTTTATGCACCTCCTGGCGCTTCCAAGTCGCGTCAGTGGCGTCCTTGCCACGATGAGGCTGCTGGGCAATGTAGTGCAAGGGGGCCCGGCGGAGCAAAGCCCGGCCAGACCACGAGCGGAGCAGAGCCCGGCTCACAGGCGCCACACAGGGGAACAGGGGGTCGGCGGAGCCAAGCCCGGCCAGGGAAAGACAGGGGAGCAAAGCCCGGCCGTCAGCAGCACAACAGGTCAGCAGAAACGGCTCCTGAACCTGGAGAGTTGTGTGTTCAAATTCTTTTCTAAGATCTTAGCCGGGAAGGGAATTCTTGATATTGGTCTATAATTAGCAGGGACTGATGAGTCAAGGTTGGGTTTCTTCAGGAGAGGCCGTACAGAGACATCTTTCTATGCCTTCGGGAAGCAGTTTGCCTGTATTATTTTGGCGAGGTGCAACTGGAGTTGATTGCTGAGCAGCTCCGGGAACATGTGCAGTACCCTGGGTGGACATGGGTCCATTGGGCCCCCTGACTTGGTTGTCAGTATGAGTTGGCGTGTCTGCTCTGTGGATGGGGCTGAAAACTGAAAGAGATGTAGTGAGAACAATGTGTGAAAATTGGATGAAGGATGATGTAGTATCCTTTCATGAAATGCAGGAAACAATTGGGCAATTTGACCAGTATGGGTAAAATATGATATTATTGTATCAGTCTTCTCCTGATGAGATAATACCGGCATGGGTAAACAAGTTGTGGTGCGACCCCAAGTGCCAAAATGGTACCAACTCCAGAGTTTTCCCTACATGCATCTGGAATAGTCAAAGATAGGAATAGAGTACACTATTTAATTAGAGAAAGGAGACAGATGGTCCCTATCCCCTTTCTCGAACGTGCCCTTCCCATGATATTGGTAGCCCTATAGTAACTGTAATGAGAAAACTTTGTGTGGCTGAAAGGCTTGCCCCTACCCACACAGACAAACAGGACACTGCATCTCCCATGAGAGAAATAGCACCCATATCTGCCATACACAATCCTACTGGCGAGGAAACAGCACCCAGCAGGAGACAGTTTGTTTACTCCCCTTGGAAGAAAGATGAACTCTGTGCCATTAAAAGAAATGTGCCTGATCCTAGGAAAAATCCTACTAAATGTTATAAAGAATTGAATTGACCACATCCGTCTCAATTATGACAATGGCTGATTTGAACAATTTCTTTTCCATCATGTTGGCTGACAATATGTGGAACAGTATTAGGCAGATTAATGACACCCAACATTTTGGCGCTGATTGGGGTGTGCTTGAAGGACATGATCGTAACCGCAAACATAGTGATGGTCCTCATGAGCTCATTTAAGCCTTGCCTGCTAAGATAATAACTAAGTTGCAACAGTGAATTCCTCCCCAATCGATAAAGTGGGACAAACTTGCTACTTGTGTGCAGAAAAAAGATGAAGTGTCTGATTTCTTTACTCGTTTTGAGACTATTTTTACTGACTTCAGTGGTCAGGATATGTCCACTGAGGCAGGTCAGCGACTCTTTACTGATAGAGTTGTCAGTAATTTAGATGAAGGTATCAGAGCAAAATTGATAAAAGGTGAAAGTTCTTGGCAGTCTAAAAAGCCTGGGAAAATATTACTAATGGCCCAATATTATGAAAAGTGGAGGAAAGATAAAGAGGTCACGGAAAGTAAAAAACTGAAGACGTTAAGAACAAAGGCATTGGTTCAGCAAGTCTATCTGTACACAGGACAGGGTGGGCCCCTGGGTAGAGGTAGAAGTAGGGGTAGGGGTCAGGTACAGATTGGACAAGGAAACAGAGCATCTTTGTCCCCTAACCAGTGTGCCAACTGCAAAAAGGAAGGCCATTGGCACGCAGAATGCCCCCTGTTAAGAGAAGGAAATAATAGGTTGGAATACAATGGGAGAGGGCAAGGGGGTTTTCAAAATAATAGACAGGGACAAAGGCCAGGATTCCAAGCAAATATTCTCAATAAAGGTCAGCAACTTCAATTACAATGATGATTTCACCCAGAATGATTATGGTTACTGAGACAGCCATGGACTGAGGGGAACTACCATCTCTATACTAGTGGATCAGAGCAGTCCATATGTAGGGGTACACCTGGATGGAAAGGAACACCTTGTTGATACAGGTGCCGCACGCACTTCTGTTAAACATGACACAGTTCCCAGGGCTCCTTTTTACGGGCGTAAGATTGTTTCAGTAGGATTCTCTGGAGTCCCTGTAGTGAGTCCTGTCTCTAAACCCAGGGATATTACTATTGGTTCTATTTCTGTCAACTCCGCTTTTGTGCTCACATCTGGCTGTGGGGAGAATTTGCTAGGACCAGATTTGTTGAAAAGATTACATGCCACCCTATATTGTTCCCCTTATGGCGTATATATTACAATAGAGAAACAACATGTTTCCCCTAATTATTTTGTCACCTGGGCTAAGGGTGAAAATGACGTAGGACACATGAATATTGACCTCATCTGCATTCAAGTTAAACCTCATGCTAGGTTACCTCGTATTCCACATTACAAAATATCAAAGGAAGGAGAAGAGGAACTTAAACAGGTAGTATCAGACCTTGTGCACTCCGGTATTGTCACTGAAATAACGGGAAGTCCTTTTAATAGTCCTATCCTCCCTGTAGTAAAAAAGAGCTCCAATGATGCACCAGATACCTATAAATTAGTGGTTGATATGCGAGCAGTGGACAATATTAAATACCTCAATTTCCTGCAGGGCCAGATATGAATGCTATATTTACTACGATTCCTCCCTCTGCTCAATATTAGCTCAAGAAAGCCAGTACCTTTTCTCATTTATCTTAGCTGGCCGAAGTTTTACATTTAGAAGCGTTCCTCAGGGCTATACTGAAAGCCCTAGTATCTACAGTCAAGCTTTGAAGAAACAGTTAGATGAATTTATACCCCCTGCCTCAAGCTCTCTAGTCCAATATATTGATGACTTGCTCATAGCCTCTGATACACTTGAGCAATGCAAACAGGACACAGTAGCCTTGTTGGCGTTCCTCTCTTCTAAAGGCCACACAGTATCACTGTCTAAACTGCAATATTGTTGCCAGGAGGTCACCTATTTAGGTCACCTCCTGTCAACGGAGGGTAAATGACTGCATACTTAAAGATTACAGTTAATTTACAATATGAAATACCCAACTACACAATCTGAAGTTAGAGGGTTCTTGGGTTTAACATCTTTTTGGAGGAAATGGATCCCCAACTTCTCATTGTTAGCTAAACCTTTGATTGCTCTCAGCCCAAAAGATATTCAAGACCCAGTCCCATGGACGGAGGAATGTCAAACAGCATTTGTAGAATTGAAACAATCTCTTTGTGACTCACCTGTTTTGGGCACGCCTGATTACAACATAGACTTAACTCTGACTGTGCTTGAGCGAGAGAAATGCGCGTTGGGAATAAGACCCAAGATTATAGAGGGAAAAACAGGCCTTGCGCTTACTTTTCCTCAACTCTGGATTCTGTAGCTAGAGGTGTGCCAAGTTGCTTGTGCAGCATTGCTTCAGCAGCTGAAGCAATAAAACAGAGTGAAGTCTTGGTATTAGGCACATAGTTGACTGTCAAGGTCCTGCATACAGTGGATGTACTCCTGAATAAAATACAAACACAACACCTTACTGCTGCATGATTAACAGGCTATGAATTGACTATTATAAGTCCCAAAATTGTCCTGAAAAGATGTAATGTTTTGAGCCCCGCTACATTACTACCCCTCGACTTGGATGAGGTGGACAGTGTGGATCACGACTGTTTGTTTAGAACAGAGGAAGAAGCGAAGGGACGGGTAGACTTGACGATATTCCCCAATCTGACCCAGAGGGAATACTGTTTGTAGACGGTTCATTTTTTGAATTATCTGATGGTTCCACAACGGCTGCCTATGTAATTAATACCCTGGAGGAAGTAGTAGAGACTAAAAACATACCTCATAATTCTGCACAGACTCTTTAAATATGATAACTGTTATCACAAACTTGATCAAGGAGTAGGCACTTCTCTCATACAGTCTTGCACTGGTTGTAGATTATTTGTCAGCATGCCAATTACAACAAACTCATATGTGTTCAGTTATTCCTTCATAACTGAACTGTTTTGGGCGCATAACTTTCCCTACATGAAACCTAGGAAACGTAAGGTTTCTCCAACAGGGAAGTAATGCAATCCTTGTGCCCTTAAAGGCACCTCTACTCCCCCGCAAGAGACTGCAGTCGTGCACGTCTCACCCAACGAGGAAGTCTGAGCAAGACACACAAAGTACTCACCACCTCGCTGGCCTGGGCGGTCTATTGGAGCCGAGAGAAAAAGACACCAGAGCTCCCGTAAGCCCCCCTGCACGAGACCGCGAGATCCGCACTTCTCAGCCAAGAGGGGAGTCCGAGCCACAACGATGCACCTGGCACTGTTACAAAAAAGTCAAGTCGGGCGGGCGGTCAGCATGGAGTTAAGATTGCACGGTCACCGTCCCCAAAGCAACAGGAGTCTAAAAAGAGGAGTCCGACATCTGGTATACAGGAAGAATAATCGTCCGCGTTCTGCAGCAGCGGCCGTTGATATTCTTCTATAACGCGACGTCAGTATCGCGCGATACGTGACTCAAGTGGGGTCTAGGGAAATGTAGTCTCTCTCCTTGTCATGCAGGTCGTTGTGCATGACGGGCAGAGAGAGTAACTCAGCTGCGATCCTGACAAAGTAGCCAAACACACTGATAGAGATCATGGTGGCCAAATGTACATGGCAGGTGATGCCAGATGGGTGCCAGAGGCTGGGGCTTGTGAAGACACACTAGATGCAATAAGAGATATGCAGACAGAAGTTCCCCAGGAGGAAAAGGAATTGTGGAAGCAAATTGGGCTTGTAGATGAAGAAGGTTGTTGGGTCGATCTATCGGATAGACAGAGATGGTTGCTTCCAAATGCTTATGTTCGTGTTGTAGTGACCGTGGCTTATGGTCCCGCTCACATTAGCACCCAATGTATACAAAGGGTATTAGAACATGTATGGAGAAATGACAACATTCCTAAGGCAGCTACGTCCCTAGTGCAAAGATGCATGGTTTGTGCCCAGCACAATGTAGGGCGAGGCACACCTGCCCCAACAGGTCTCATTGCACCCCCTACATTCCCTTTGAAGTCCTACAGATGGATTATATAGAGATGGAAATATGTAACAATTTGAAGTATGGCCTTGTTGTAGTATGTAGATTTAGTAAATGGATTGAAGCTTATCTGACTAAAAATAACACAACACACACCACAGCCAAAATGTTATTAAAAGAGTATTTCCCAAGATATGAGATGCCCCGTTTGGTTTGGAGTGACGATGGAAGTCATTTTGCATCTGAAGTGATGGAGATGGTGTGTACCGGTTTGGGCATCAAACAGAAATTTCATGCAGCCAATCACCCTCAGTCAGCGGGGGCTTGTTGAAAGGTACAATGAAACATTGAAAAATAAGTTTGCGAAGATTTGTGCCAGTACTGGATTGAAATGGCCAGATGCCTTACCCCTAGCATTGTTGTCCATTTCAACCACCCCACACGCACACATAGGCCTCTCACCTTATGAGTTGGTAATGGGCAGCCCAGCTAATGTCCGGGGTGTTCCAAGACCAAAGAAAATGTCTGAATTGGAGTATCTATTGCTCGTTGATTATTGTGAACAATTGACCAAGACTTTGTCTTTGCTCCACAAACAGGTCAGGGCAAGTCTTCCAAAACCACCTAATGGTCCGTGCCACTGCATCAAACCTGGTGACTGTATCCTGACAAAGAATTTCCAGTGGAAAAGCAGTCTCCAGCCCAGATGGGAAGGGTTCTTTCAGGTCCTTCTTGCAACACAGACCGCTATTAAGGTGGAAGGAAAGAAAAATTGGATTCACGCCTCCCACTGTAAGAGAGTTCCCTTGCCATTGCCCTACGATCAGGGGGTAAAGGAGGAAATAGTTGACGTTGAGTGCGAGTATGTACCAGAGTATGTCCCTTTCAGTGAAGGAATAACAACAAAAGAGGCTGAAAACAGGGAACAGGCTGAAATTCAAAATCACGGCCCTTTGAACATCGACGACAAACTATTGCTATTTCCAGATCAAACAGTTTCAGGTACATCACGCTATAACTTTGAGGCACCGAAAAATACAAGGTATTTGAACAATAGTTAGGAGAAGTATATTGCCTGGAGTATAACAACTGTATCTATGAGGTATTCAGGAAATCCCAGGACTGAGAAGACACCACCGCGGGTGCTAAAGAGCGCCAACTTTAATGGACTAACTGATTCTGCGCGGTTAGAAAAAAAAAGGACGCTGTGAAAGACTGAGTAATTCAATGAACAATGAAACTCCACTCATTTGGTAGGGCTCAGAATGCTGAAGTTCAGGTGTTAGTATCTGCCCCTCCTAGACGGATGTGGTCAGAGAAAGAAAAATGTACCTGTGTCTTCATATTGCTAATTGTGATCATAGTGATTTTCGGTGTTTCTTGGTTTATAGAAGAAAAGTTTCCTGTACATACTCTAATGCAGCCTACTCCAGATCCACAGGAGCACTATCATTTCACTCTTCCTCCTCATTAAGCTGCCCACAAAGTCTATTATGGGACTAATACGTTCATTCAGACTTTGCATCAAAGTCAGCTAGGGTCTAACATTACTTATTGTTGGGTGTGTGGATTGCTCCCCATTCAGCACAGCATTGTGTCCCCTTCATCCCTTATACATTCTCTCAGCATGGATTTAGTACCGGATGGTGGGGAAAAGCTTTGGGACTTCTATGTCACCAATAACATTGCAGCCTTCTCTAGGGGGGACAAAAGTGCTATTTATTTGATATGCCCATTTCTTATCCTTTTTGATCCTACCTCACACGTACGGCCCTCCAATAGTACCACTGCTGGCCTGGAGGGGGGGGGGCCTACTGCTCGCAGAGCCAGGTCTTGAGGTGTTTCCTGAAGGTGAGATGGTCCTGGATCAGTCGTAGGTGTTTGGGGAGGGAGTTCCAAGTCCTCGCTGCCAGGTAGGAGAATGATCTTCCTCCGGTGGTGGTTCTGCGAATCCGTGGGAAGGTGGCGAGGGCGAGGCTGGTGGAGCGGAGCTGGCGGGTGGAGGTGTAGAACGAGAGGAGGGTGTTGAGGTATTCGGGGCCCGTGTTGTGGAGCGACTTGTGTGCGTGGGTGAGCAGCCTGAACATGATCCTTTTGTTGACGGGGAGCCAGTGGAGGTCTCTCAGGTGGGCGGATATGTGGCTGTGGCGAGGGATGTTGAAGATGAGTCGTGCGGAGGCGTTCTGTATGCGCTGGAGACGATTTTGAAGTTTGGCCGTGGTTCCTGCTTAAAGGGCGTTCCCGTAGTCCAGTCGGCTGGTGACAAGGGCCTGGGGGACTGTTCTTCTGGTTTCGGTGGGGATCCATCGGAACTTAAGATCTTCCGGAGCATGCGCAGGGTGTTGAAGCATGAGGATGAAACGGCATTGACTTGCTTGGTCATCGTGAGGGAGGAGTCCAGGATGAATCCCAGGTTGCGAGCGTGGTTCGTCGGTGCGGTGCCCAGCACTGTGGGCCGCCAGGAGTCGTCCCAGGCTGATGGGAATTGTCTGAGGATGAGGACCTCCGTCTTGTCTGAGTTGAGCTTCAGACGGCTGTGCTTCATCCAGTCCGCTACCTCTTTCATACCTTCCTGAAGGTTGGTTTTGGCGATGGCTGGGTCTTTGGTGAGGGAGAGTATCAGTTGGGTGTCGTCGGCATAGGAGATGATGTTGATGTTGTGTTTGCAGGCGATGGTGGCGAGGGGGCTCATGTAGATATTGAAGGGTGTTGGGCTGAGTGAGGATCCTTGGGGTACGCCGCAGATGATCTCGGTGGCCTCGGAGCGGTAGGGGGGGAGGCGGACTCTCTGGGTTCTGCCGGAGAGGAACGAGGTGAGCCATTCCAGGGCCTTTCCTTGGATTCCAGTGTTGTCGAGGTGGTCTATTAGGGTGCGGTGGCAGACTGTGTCGAAGGCTGCTGAGAGGTCAAGGAGGATGAGAGCGGCTGTTTCTCCGTTGTCCATCAGGGTTCTGATGTCGTCTGTGGCTGCGATGAGGGCGGTCTCTGTGCTGTGGTTGGCTCGGAATCCGGACTGGGAAGGGTCGAGCGAGTTGTTTGCCTCGAGGAATGCGGTCCGCTGTTTGTTGAGGGTCTTCTCGATGACTTTAGCCGGGAAGGGGAGAAGAGAGATGGGGCGGAGGTTTTTGAGGTCTTTGGGGTCCGCTGTGGGTTTCTTCAGAAAGGCGTTGATTTCTGCGTGTTTTCAGCTCTCAGGGAAGGTGGCTGACGCGAAGGAGCTGTTTATGATGTTTCGAAGGGGGGGGTGCGATGATGGTGTCGGCTTTGTTGAAGATGTGATGGGGGCATGGATCAGAGGGAGAGCCGGAGTGGATGGAGTTTATTACGTGGATGGTGTCATCACTGCTGATGGGGGTCCATACGCTGAGGGTGGTGGTGGGGGTCGCTGGATTGGTGTCCGGAGGTGGAGATTGGTGTCCGAAGCTGTTGTGTATATCTGCAATCTTGCCGTGGAAGAACGTGGCGAGGGTGTTGCTGAGGTCTTGTGACGGGGTGATGTCGTTGATGTAACAAAGGATAGGGTGATCCCGCTAAATGTATTCTCACTTCAAGCTCCTCTTTGTGTGGCAGGAAAGGGAAAAAGATATGTGGGTACTAGTAAATGTAAGCAGATCATACCTCTTAAAACCACTTTAACACCACCCTTCATCTCTTCACCCAATACCTACTTTGCATGTGGGGATAAAACTTATGTGTGACTTTCTAAAGGTTGGTCAGGTGTTTGCTAGATAGCAATCCTCCTTCCCCCAACTTATATTGTGCCCCCTAACTATCATAAAAAGCATTTGTTACAGAAGAGAGGGATGAACTTTTCCCGTTATAAAAGAGTAGTACAACAGAAAGAAGTTGATGAGACAGATACCACCCTCCAGCAGTTTCTTGATGTAATGAAGTGTTTGGTACCACTCTGGGGCCAATGATAAATAGTGTACAGGTCCGCCAGTTAAAAAGGGTGGTAGATGCGGTGATTAATAAGACAGCATGGGGCTTAGCTAACATCACAGCAGAAATGCAGGGAGACCGTCTTATGACCCTTCAGAACAGAATGGTTTTAGACATTATACATGCAGATCGAGGTGGAGTATGTAAGGTCTTGGGAAGCTCCTGTTGTGTATATATACCTGACAATGCTCCAAATGTTTATACTGCCATACAAAGCCTACACCGTATTTCAGATGAGATTCGCCAAGACCAGAGTACCTGGACATGGTTGGGTTGGTTTTGGGACATTCTGTCAACATGGGGTTGGAAATTGCTCTTAATTGATGCAGCTAAAGTTGGTTAAAAATTAGCCTGATGTTTATGTATACAATGTTTGCCTATGTGCTGCTCCTTACGTTTTTCTGCCTGTCACCAGCCCGACATTTCTATCAAAGATACCAATAGGATATTAATGCAGCAAGATGAAGTACTTGGTTTGATGATGATTGATGAAAGTGTTCTCACTGACAGGCCATCATTTTTTCAGGGTCATCACCCAGAGCCTCTTCCCTATCACCTAAAGCGTAGTTTCTCCTATAATGTCTCCTGATCTGCTTCTACTTGTTCGCAGCCTTGAGCAATGCTCAAGAGGAGGATCTGTAGGAATTCAAAATTGTGTTTTATGTTTTCGCATTGCAGCAATGTTGCTGCCTTAGCATAAGCATCATGAACACTGTATTACTTCTTGCCATTTCCTTTGCACTATCAACCTACAAGTTGTAATTCTATAAAAAGCTAAGTTGCTGTTTTGTAATCATGTGACACAAGGTTTCAGGCGCTTCACTCAAGGACAAGGTCATGCCAATTCTGTACTTTCCTCACATAGACATGATGAGGTCTGCACATTCTTTTCCTCTTGCCCGTGCTCAAGGACTCATGTCACAGGTTCTAACCAGTTGGAAATATGCCCATGTATTTTTACACTGTAACACTGTAGACTATATATACCATGTTTTCACAGTCGTTAGGGGCTCACTCCGCTGTGGTCGCTAACAGGCTGGGCAGACGGTGCCAGCTCTGAGGGAAATAAACTTCTCTCTCTGACTACCCTTGTCGTTTTGTATTTTGGTGGATGATGTGACCAGTGGGGGACTATCATAACAGGGTAGTATAGAAACCCAGACCCCACATGCACTTGTGCTGGGATAGCCCAGGTCCACTGAACACAGGATGAAACTTAGACAGCTGGAGCCAACACCAAATGATCTACCCAGTGAAGTATTGGTAGGAAGGGATCTGGCAGTGAAGTAATTTAGGGGTGGAGGTGAGACTCTCAGAGGACCACTCCACAGAGAAAACCTGACTGCGCCATATCCCAGGACACTGTACAGGAGGGTTGGGATAGGGTGGAGGGATAAAGTGGCATCCTAGGATTAGCCAGGTGTGTCTGGCATCTAGAACTTTCAATCCTCACTTATAAACATTGCATAAGTGTGAGGCAGGGAAGGAGATCTGAGAACTGGGAGGTGACAACAGCAAAGGAAATGATCAGCTGCAAAGAGGAGCCACCTGATACCGTGCACAATGGACAAAGGACTTTACCAAGTCAAAAAACGGGGGGAGAAAGAGGGATATGCTAGGTTCACCCTCCTAGTTCAATCATAAACCCACAAAAATCCGAAATCTCGGATGAAGAACCTAGCTAGTAAAAAAGAAAAAGGTTTTCCGCTAAGTCAGTCAGAAAAACTGGTAAGGAAGTTGTGACGGGGAGGACCGGGAGTGGTGGAATACGACTCCTTTGACACCCATGTCTCTCCCCTTTCAACAGCGTGAGACACCCTGCCAGGAGGACGATTGGCTATCTAAAGACTATGGGTACAGTTGGGACGATGAGAACATTAAAGGACAGGGCGCCTTTAACAGCGCCTCTCAGATTTCCGAGACTCATCCCCTGGATGACGTAGCGGGCCCTGCCGAGCCAAAAGAAGGACAATCCAGGAAGTGGACGGACGGCGTATCCCCGGAGAAAGAAGGAGTCGGAGACCGGAGAAGGAGAGAGATACCATTGAGTCGGGAGGAGAGCCTAGACGGAGGAGACGAGATGAGCCCCGGCGACACCAGCAAGCCAGGAGGCCAACGACCCCACGAGCCGCCCGCCACGCTCCCGGGGGAGGAGTGTGGCTCTCAGAGGTACGGGGCAAGGTAGCGGGTTGGGTGGGACGGCGTCTGCACCCTCTGGAGTAACAAAACCGAGCGATAGTGTAATTATTGTATAGTCGATACGAAACCCCCCCCCTTCACGAGCACCAGAGCACTCGGTATCGCTGTAAATAACAATCACTTGAGCACTTGGTTCTCCCTCACACCCGGCCCCACTGCATGACGTGAAGTGAACGTCCCAGTGACCATTTCCTTTTGTTCTCTTCTGTTACATATCGCTTGCCTTTCCGGACCACTGGGCCATCTCGAGACTGGATCCTGACAGGAGAAGACATCCTAGAGCCCATTAAGAATACTAGAACGGATCCTGCAGCGTTTGCTAGGGAGAGACTTACCAGTAGAAGCCGGAGAGCATATATAAAAATAAAACCTTCTTTAAAATCTCTGATCAAAGTCTCGGACTCGGTTACTCCCACTACTCCTGCTCCTTTACAACTGGTGTCAGAAGTGGGATTAACACCGCAGCCCATCTGTGAAACCGAGATGGACGCCCTAATCCAACACATTATTAAGGGGCAGGAAAAACTCGAGTGGGCTGTACAGCAACAACTCACCTCAGCGCAGGCCGACCGCGAACTGTTCCAAAACACCATTGCGGCTCATATGGAAGGTCTGCAGAAAATCCCGCCACCCCCAATCGTAGCTGCACCTGTTGACGGCAGAAGTCATGTCCCAAACCCCTCTGGGATTGCTTTACAGAAATACGTCCAAGGGGAAGATCCCGATGCCTTCCTGATGAACTTCGAGCGAGCCGCTCGAGCATTCGGGTGGCCAGAGGAAAAATGGCCTTTTTTCCTGGCTCCACTGCTGACAGGCGAGGCACAGTTCGCGTATCAGGTGGCCAACCCCATGGGCAATGCCCCCTACTTGATGGTGAAAAACGTCATCCTAGATCATTTGGGCTTAGATCCAGAGGCCTACAGGGTGCGTTTCCGGAAGGAAAAGGGAAGCCCCAATGAGAATCCCAAGACTTTGTTTTTTAGACTCAAGATGGCTGCTGACAAATGGCTGAAACCCGAGTCTAGCACCAAAGAAGAAGTGATGGCGAAAATCTACTTGGAGCAGTTTATGGATGCTCTTCCCTATGGCTCTCAAAGGTGGCTACGCCAACACTCGGGACTCACCATCGAACAGGCCATAGAAATGGCAGCGAATTATGCACGGGCCCAGCCCCGGATCGCAGGGTGGGACCACGAGAAAACCAATAAGAACATGCCCCCTCTCAAACCAGAGAAGAAACCAAAACCCCTGATGGAACCGTTCAGACCCCGACCACCGAGGATGGAATCCCCTATGATGCGTGGGCCCCAGTGTTTTGACTGCGGCGAATGGGGGCACATCGCTCGTTTGTGTCCCAAGAAACGTACCTCCGAAGAGCAGATGGAAGTAGGGTATCTGCCCAAGACAGTGTTCTATTCAGCCGAATTGGGGTCCTCTTTTTATGTGAGTATGCGGATGAATGGCTATGTGGTCAAAGCCCTCCTAGATTCAGGGTGCAAACAGTCAGTGGTCCAAGAGCGCTTCATACATCCCAGTCAATACATCCCCGAGTCTCTGGTGTACATCAGGTGTGTACATGGGGATGTCAAGCCATATCCGCTAGCACAAGTCTCCTTAAGCCCAAATCAGAAAGACTCCTGTATAGTGAGTGTAGGGGTGGTTGACTCCCTTCCCGAGGACGTTATATTGGGGGTGGACAATCCCGAGTTCCTTGACTTGTTTAAAAAAACCCTAGATGAGCAGCTCCAGGCGGAAGGGGGACCCAAAGCGACCCTCCTAACCCCAGAACCATGGGTCCTAGACCGTAGTTTCAGGTTTGCCCAGACGGATGACAGGACCCTATTCAACGCCTGGGAAAATGCCCACGTACATCATAGCTCTCAGGCCCAAAGATGCCCCCGCTTTGTGATTCAAAAAGACCTTTTGTACAGAGAAGCTGAAGAAGGGGGCCGTCTACAATTGGTAGTCCCTGTGTCTTTTCGTGAACAGGTTCTATTTTTTGCACATGCCCACCTCACTGCTGGTCATTCTGGAAAAGAAAAGACTACAGACAGCATCTTACGTCATTTTTACTGGCCAGGAGTCTACAAAGACGTACAGACATATTGTGCTAAGTGTGAGATCTGCCAGAGGAGGAACACCCACCTCCCCCCAGCAGCACCCCTGCAGCCGATGCCCATCATCGGCGTTCCTTTCGAACGCGTGGGAATGGACTTAATAGGCCCACTACCCAAGTCCTCGAGAGGAAATGTATATGCGCTCGTGATTGTGGATTATGCCACGAGGTTTATTGAAGCGTTTCCTCTAAGAACTCCTACAACCACCAACATTGCCGAGAAGTTCTTGGAGTTATTTTCACGCGTTGGATTCCCCAAAGAGGTCCTAACCGACCAAGGCACCCCGTTCACCTCCCGTTTGATGAAAGAAGTATGCAAGTCCTTGGACATTCGGCATATTAGGACGTCGGTCTACCACCCCCAGACCGACGGACTAGTGGAAAGATATAATCAGACTTTGAAGGCCACGCTGAAGAAAATGTTGTCCGTAGAGGGTCCCGACTGGGACCGCTTACTGCCACTGGCCCTGTATGTCCTCAGGGCACAAAAACAAAGCAGTCTCGGCTGTTCAGCCTTTGAACTGCTGTATGGCCGTCTCCCAAGGTCGTTGCTGGAGATGACTAAGGATGCCTGGGAGACAGAAGACGAGCAGGAACAGAAGTCTCTGCTTGACTACACCTTACAGCTAAGGACTAAATTGGGAAAGCTCAGAAGCTTAGCGTATACCAACTTGGAGCAGCAGAAATTGAGACAGAAGAAATACTACGACCGAGGAAAGAAAATGAGGCGACTCCAAGTCGGTGAATGGGCATTAGTACTCCTCCCTTCTGTCTCCAAGAAAAATGAGTGGACAGGACCTTACGAGATACTGGATACTATAGGGAAGACCACCTATAGACTTAAGGTGTCCCCCAGCAAGACCCAATGTTATCATATTAACCTCCTTAAAAAATGGATCGGCCCCATACCAAAGGGGACCAACCTGACCGTCCCCACGAATGCAGAGCAGTCGTCTACCTTACAACACCTGGTTATAAATGACGATCTCCCCGGGCAAGAAAAGGAGGAACTGAACACAGTCTTACGCCCCTTTGCCAGGATTTTTTCGGATCTCCCAGGGAAGACTAATCTGGTGGAGCATCATATCGAGACCATTCCAGGGAAAACAATAAAACAAAGGCCGTACCGAATACCCGCAGCCAGAAGAGAGGCAGTAAGAAAAGAAGTTGGGGAGATGTTACGTCTCGGGGTCATCCGCCCATCCAAAAGTAATTGGGCCTCCCCGATTGTCATGGTACCCAAACCTGACGGATCCAAGCGTTTCTGCATGGACTTCAGAGCCCTCAATAACATCTCTACTTTCGATGCCTACCCCATTCCTCGGGTCGACGAATTGGTGGAAAAGCTCGGAGACGCGGTATACATCACCACCCTCGACCTTACAAAAGGGTACTGGCAGGTGCCCCTCCGTGAAGAGGACCGAAAGAAGACTGCCTTCATCACAGACGAAGGTTTGTACAAATTTACGGTCCTTCCTTTCGGCTTGCACGGGGCGCCTGCCACGTTCCAGCGGCTGATGAACCATGTTTTGAAACCCTTTCCCACCTTCAGTTCAGCCTACCTGGACGATATTGTGATTTATAGCCAAACGTGGCAAGAACATCTGAAGCACCTGCAGACCATACTAACGGCACTACAAGATGCCGGGCTTCACATCAATTCGAAGAAGTCGCGGGCTGCCTTCAACCGGGTAAAATACTTGGGATTCGTTCTGGGAGATGGAACCATATCCCCTCAGGCGGAAAAGGTAAAAGCCATCAAGAACACAGCCTTTCCGACTTGCAAAAAAGAGTTAAGAGCTTTCCTAGGGCTGGTTGGCTATTATAGACGCTTCATTCCCCGATTCGCAGAGGTTGCTACCCCCCTCACCAATCTCCTAAGAAAAGACGTAAAACCCCGTGAAATCCAATCCCCGTCACCGATGGCCATCAAAGCATTCGAGGATCTCAAAACCATCATCACCTCGGCTCCTGTCCTAGAATCCCCTAATTTCCGGAAAACGTTCACATTGGCTACCGATGCTTCAGACGTAGGGATAGGGGCCGTCCTGTCACAGTTGGGGGACGACGGCGATGAACACCCCATCCTGTTCACAAGTCGGAAGCTATTCCCCAGAGAGTGCAAGTACTCCACGGTGGAGCAGGAGTGTTTAGCAATAAAATGGGCCATTGACAAGCTGCAATATTACCTGGAGGGTCGGCCGTTCATCCTTCAAACGGACCATGCTCCATTGAAATGGATGTACCAGAACCAAAGTCGCAACCCTAGAACCCTCAGGTGGTTCTTGTCCCTGCAGCCCTACACATTCACTGTACAGCATAAGAAGGGTGTGGAGAATGGAAATGCGGATTATGGTTGAGGGTCTTTCCTCTCCCCGATCGGGAGACTCCAGGGGGGGAGGTGTGTGACGGGGAGGACCGGGAGTGGTGGAATACGACTCCTTTGACACCCATGTCTCTCCCCTTTCAACAGCGCGAGACACCCTGCCAGGAGGACGATTGGCTATCTAAAGACTATGGGTACAGTTGGGACGATGAGAACATTAAAGGACAGGGCGCCTTTAACAGCGCCTCTCAGATTGCCGAGACTCCTCCCCTGGATGACGTAGCGGGCCCTGCCGAGCCAAAAGAAGGACAATCCAGGAAGTGGACGGACGGCGTATCCCCGGAGAAAGAAGGAGTCGGAGACCGGAGAAGGAGAGAGATACCATTGAGTCGGGAGGAGAGCCTAGACGGAGGAGACGAGACGAGCCCCGGCGACACCAGCAAGCCAGGAGGCCAACGACCCCACGAGCCGCCCCGCCACGCTCCCGGGGGAGGAGTGTGGCTCTCAGAGGTACGGGGCAAGGTAGCGGGTTGGGTGGGACGGCGTCTGCACCCTCCGGAGTAACGAAACCGAGCGCTAGTGTAATTATTGTATAGTCGATACGAAACCCCCCCTTCACGAGCACCAGAGCACTCGGTATCGCTGTAAATAACAATCACTTGAGCACTTGGTTCTCCCTCACACCGGGCCCCACTGCATGACGTGAAGTGAACGTCCCAGTGACCATTTCCTTTTGTTCTCTTCTGTTACATATCGCTTGCCTTTCCGGACCACTGGGCCATCTCGAGACTGGATCCTGACAGGAGAAGACATCCTGGAGCCCATTAAGAATACTAGAACGGATCCTGCAGCGTTTGCTAGGGAGAGACTTACCAGTAGAAGCCGGAGAGCATATATAAAAATAAAACCTTCTTTAAAATCTCTGATCAAAGTCTCGGACTCGGTTACTCCCACTACTCCTGCTCCTTTACAGAAGTAAAAATTTCCTTTCTTGAGTCCCCTCACTCACCAGGGTTTCCCCACGGTGACATGCTTCATCATAGGAGCCATCCCAACCTGCTGCGGGTTGAGATGTGCTACGACTTGCGACACTACATAGGAGCACTATTTTGTGAGTGACTATGTGTAGTGCAGTGGTGTAGGTGGAGTGGGTAAATTAAAAATATCTAACTAGTGGGCGTATTAACTTTATTTTGGCTCCTAGGTGATATGTTAAAAACGGGGTTGGTCTCTAGGGTTCCTGTCTACAATGGGTCAGGGGTCCCTAGTGGACGTCAACTATTTTCGAGCTTTCCCAGTTCTCTTCTTCAGGAGCAACAGGGTCCAGCCCTGTGTGTACCACTCCAAAAGTGACCTAGAGTGAGAAAAAATGGTGGTGCTGCAACTATTAGGCAAGCGAGATTAATACATACGATGCAATGATAACGTAGTATCTGTAAATAGAAATGAAAACAAAATTATCACGTACAACCTACTCCCTGTGGTGTAGGTGAATTCTTAAAACCGCAATGCAACAGTTCACTCATCCATTGTGGGTGTGTATCCTCAAAAGCTCACACGCGCTTTGCCATACTAGGTTTAGAAGACCATACACACTCCTTGTTCAGTCACAAATGATTGTGACGAGTAAAAGTTAAAAACTAAAAAGTCACCACGTGACATTACCCTTAAAAAGCATGATGAACTAACAACAGGTGTATTCAGTTAGTAACGTTCTCATAACAAGTCATCTTAGTTAAACTCAAAAACATAAAAGAATGCAAGTTTGAATATGCCTCTTGTAAATCCTATGGTAGTTTTTAGTAATGTGCGATAAAAACCGCAAGTGGTTTGAAAAGACAAAAAATACGACGAACAAACCATATAAATGGCGAAAAATAACATACTGGTTAAATAGCAACAATGTGCTTCATGGTCTCTGAGGGATTTGAGAGGTTCTGTCTCGAACACTACCGAAGAAAAAAAGCAGAACAAAGAGTTCTTGAAAGCTTCTTTGCTAAGGAATAATGGGGTGGATGAGCTGTGGTTGTCTCCGCTGGCTGCCCGGTCCGTTCCTGCAAGGGAAATAAACTTACTTGAAGATAATATCCTCTTGGGCTTGTTCACCTGCTTACCCTTGCGACCACATATTAGCGAGTTTTTCGCGGGTGCAGGTTTATGTAGGAAGTGTTTCGGCTTAGTCATACGGTGAAGACTAGAGCGGAAACCCTCACAAAATGGCAGCCGCTTTTGGCAAAGTAGGACGGCCTTTTTGGGAGTATAAAAATGCGCTGACTTATCAGCAGAGTGCTTGATGTGGAATAATGGGTTATAATTACCCAAAGACAATATGTTGGTAAAACTTATTATCACACAAAGGGAAGGGAGACAATACATACATGGAGACAAACGTGGTGGGCCTGCAAAAGAGTTGTAGATAGAGGGCTTGTGTTACCTCTATCGTATATGGAGTACTCTGTTACAAAAAGAATGTTATGAATACTCGTGAGGTCTTTTGTATATCGGGGTACTGTATGAAGAGTGTGGGCAATACATGAAAGGGCCCCGCTTTTTATAGCGAAGTGGGTTATCTTAAAACAGGTGTGCCCTGTCTAAGGTGTTAATGAGATAAGGGTAACTCAGTTGTGTGATGCATGTGTGGTTTCCTCTGTGGTTTCATCTTGAGAACTGACCCCACAGAATGCTGTTGTTGAGACCCTGGCTATCGGTACACAATTGTAAAACCCAGCGTTGTTCTTTCTTGAGTAATCTATGCTCAAGGTTGTCATTGCATTTGACATGTTCAAGGACCACCCATTTCATGTCATTGGGTGTGTGTTGCCTCACAATAAAGTGTGATGTCATTTTTGTTGTTGCCCACTTGCACCTGATGTTACTGCGGTCCTCGACAATCCTGGTACTCACTTTCCTTGTGGTCATCCCTACGTAATGAAGGGTGCAGGTGCAGGTGATCAAGTATACTACCCCTGTGGTGTTGCATTTAGTAAAGCTGCTTAGTTCCCAGGTCATTTGATTGCTGAATTTCACCTTTTTGGTGGCAGACGTCAGGTGGCAAACACTGCAGCTACTGCATGGGTAATGCCTGGCAGGTAACGCGTGCAGGGTTTTTTGCCCATGAGGTTTGGTGTCGTTTTTGGGGCGAGTGTGGACAAAGTAGTTCTTTAAGTTTTTCCCTTTTCTGTGACTAGACATAGGTCTTGGTATGTCTAGGTTAGCACTGTTCAATGTCCGTCAGTGTTTTTGATGATCTTGGTCACCTTGTTACACACAATGTTGTAAGTGGTTATACAAATGGGTCTTTTGTCTTGTATGGTATTTCCTTTTTGTCTGGGTTCAAGGAGAGCTTCTTTGTGGCTATTTGCTGCTCTTTTTTTGGTTGTTGAGATTAGATGTTTTGGATAGTGTCTTTCTTTTAGTTTTTCTGATAGATCTTTTGCTTGGATGTTATAGTCTTCTTTTTCAGTGCAATTCGTCTCAGACGTAAGAATTGTCCGAAAGGTGTCTTTCAATTGCTTTGGATGGAAACTGTCGTAGATTAGAAGACAATGCCTAGCTGTTGGTTTAAAATGCGTGGTTGTGGTCAAAACACCTTGTTTTGCCATGATGTTTAGGTCCAGGAAGACCAATTGGGACCTACTCATAGTGTGAGTGACCTTTAGAAAGGGGTCCTGAAGGTTCAGCCAACTGATGAAATTCGTGGCCTCAGAATCATTACCTTCCCAGATCACAAGTACATTATCAATGTAGCATTTCCACAGCTTCAAGTGTACGATGTGAGGGTTTTGGTTGTTTAGTATCTTCTGCGTTTCAAGGTGATGGACTGTCACGATCGCGGGGTTCGCGGACTACATTTCCCGGCATGCTCCGGGATAGAACTACTGTTCCCGAGATCCTCCGCGACGCGCTGCATTCTCGCGAGGAGCTTCTTAAAGAGAATGGCGGCCGGGGATAGTTGTCGGGTATTCCTGTCCAGTTGCAAGTTTCTGATTTGGATTTCTTCGGTCCTGGTGCGGTAAGGGTGCTTGCACCGCTGTTCTTCGCAGCAGAACGCTGTTTGCTGCCTTTTGGTTCCTGTTTGGCTTTGAGGGTTCGGTGATAACGTAGTTCTCGTGTTACTGGAACAATTGCTTTGGGTGTTACTTGGATTTGTCTCGGTTGGCATTTTCGGCCAACGGTGGTGTTTTTTTTAGGTGCTATCAGACATTGGATAGCATCTCTTGCTGTACTGGTTTCTTTGCTGTGTTTTGGATGAGACCTTAGACCCAGCTAAGATGTATTAGTTGGTGTTGTGAACTTCAGGAGTTCCAGAGGAGCTTTGTGTGTGGCATATAAACTGTGTGGAAATGCTATTTGCTTTAGGTGTTAACTGTGTATTTGACTCTTCTATTAACAGGGGTTCTGGAGGTGTGGGCTACACTCTTCCCCTGTGAGGTTTAGTGGAGTCAATACTTAGGTATGTTAATATGTCATGTATAGTTGGTTTTGTATATGAACGCTGAATCTTCTTTCCCAAGTATATCACATGTGTTCTTGTATTTTGTACATTACTTTAGTTACACCGTATCAACCCCTACGTTGCCTCTACACATCCACAAGGGTTTATTCTTCTTTTACAGGTATAACCCTTTATAGTACTTTCCGGAGCATTGTGATGTTTAAAGTATAGGAATCTAGTCTTATGTGTATGTTCTGTTTATGTCTTTCAGATCTCCCTCCCTGCTGTCCCCTTCCTTTCCTTCCCTGATCTTTTTTATTATCCCCTCACTTAATCCTGTCAACGCTCTGTGCCATTACGGCTATTCAGGCATTGGCTCGATTTAGAGGTGGGCTTACCAATCAACAAACCGATCCTAAGGACTAAATCGTAACATGGATGTAGAGTCCTGCTACACTCGGCGCAAAAGTGCTACCCATGCCGGTACCGTGCACTTGGCGGGACAACGTGTCTTAGAACCTGAAGTAATTCTCTGTTAGGGCCAGCCGGCAACATTCAAGGACTACATGTCTGGGTGTATAGTAAACCAATGAGTTTTCAAAAAATACTTCAAGAATTTGTAAGGTTTCTTTGTGCAGTAGACTGGTGTAGAGGTTTTCCACATCAAGCCCAATTAGGATTAGGAACACAGACACTCTCCCCTCCTCCCCCAAGAAGTCATTCACCAAACAATAATCATATGTTTCAGGGGGTATCAAGATTAGGATCATGATGCAAGCCCCCACTCATTTATTTAAAGCACTCCTGGAGCTTTTGCTCTTGGGCTCTGGAGTGCAGGGACTTTTAGTTGTTGGTCCTATGGCTGCATATTGTAGCCTGAAAAGGTGAAAGCAAGACCATGATACACATGTTGTGGATACATTGAACATTAATGCTTTATTGAGAGATTTATTGACCAACCGTTCCTGACTTTATTGGATTTAATGATGAATCTAAACATGTGATTACTGTTTCCATTAATGTGATGATTTGCTGACAAAGTCATTAGCTCTAACTTATATGTTGATCTGGTGACCCACTGACAAAGGACCCGATTCACAGAACTAACTTAAGACAAAATCCTAAACTTACTACCATTTTGGTATTCACAGAAGGCACTTACTCATTTTGGTATTCAAAGAAGGCACTTACTCATTAATGAGTAAGTGCCTTCTGTGAATACCAACATGAGTAAGTGCCTTCTATGAATACCAAAATGAGTAAATGGTAGTAAGTTTAGGATTTTGTCTTAAGTTAGTCCTGTGAATTGGGCCCATCGCTATTAGGCCGCCTTATGTATAAAGACACCCCCTTACAGAGTGATGTTTTTGATAAACAATTTTATTGATTTTTGACATGAAAATAAATACCAGCAAATAAGCACAGTACAGTATAGATGACAATTCCCAATCAGTTGGATGAGCGATCTCATATCTCAAGACCCCGCTAAATATAGCTTGGTAGAAGCATTTAGCAGACAATCCAGAGTTAATCCATGATACCTAGCCATTTTCCCCACACCCCATGGTATTTCTTCGGACATCCCAGTGCTTCGTACATAGGTTTTTCCTGTGCAGCACACGTGTCCACCCCCTCCCGCCACTTCTTGAGGCTAGGTGGAGTTGGACGGGTCCAGGTGGTGGCTATGTCACGCTTTGCTACAACCATAGCTGTGTTAAAAAACAACTTCTCGTTTCTGGATCCATCCAGCCCATCCATGATCCCCAGGAGCGAGTGTCGCGGGCAACTTCCTACCCCAAAACTTTGTGAGTTCCTTCTCAATGCCACCCCCCTCAGAATTGTGCCAGTTGGGGACATGCCCAAACCATATGGAAGAAATCCACCGGGTCTTGGCCGCAGTTTGTGTAGGAAGCAGTTGGGTAAAGGCACGCCCTATAAAGAGGTGCCGGAGTTAAATAGGTGGCATGCAAGTAGTACAGTTGAATCAGGCGGAGTCTAGCCAATGCAGTGACCACCTTAGGCGCCATGAGTGCATCCCTCCAGTCCTTTTCCTCCATTGGACCCACCCAATCCTCCTACTGGCTTCTAAGCCGGTCCAGTGAGGTTGGGGTATTATTGATTAGTGTATGATAAATGCGGGAGATACCACCCTTTCCTCAAATGGCCCAACAGAATTTGTGCTCTGGGCAGGTTGTATTCTGGGACTGCTGTGTCATCTGATATGTGTGCTTGGAGGGCGTGCCGCAGTTGCAGGTTCTTATAAAATTGTGACGGGTGTAGGGACTACTTGGATTGAAGGTCTTGGAAGGCCGCTAGCCCACACATCTCCAAGTTTTGAGATCCCTTTAAGGTCCCAAGATCGGAATCCCCTCAGTACCATGCCAGAGAGATGTATATTGAGTTAGCTTGTGTGTCCAGTGAGTATAACGCAGTGATGCCCACCAGGCCAGAAGTGCAGTACGTGTCACCTCTGGCAAGGTGGAAGATATGGACCCCCGTGCATCATAGATTGAATTTTTGGCAGACCTAGCTCGCTCAGCATGAGCATGTAGGCCGGATCGGACCATCCCCGTTGAACCAGTCGTGTACGGTGAGGAGGCGGGTCACCAAGTAATATAAATATTAAATGTGTCATCCCAATTCCCCTGTCGAAGGGCAGAACCCGGCAGAGGGTCAGAGCCAAATGGGGCCTCCCCCGAGGAATTTGGTGGCCGTACTATCTAATTCCCAAAATCAACCCCATGGAAAGCAGAAGGGGGTGTTTTGGAAGACGTAGAGGAATCTGGGGAGAATCATCATTTTAAAAAGGGTGACCCTTCCCAGGGGGTTTAGGGGAAGCGTCTGCCACTTGTGGAGGTGTTCCTTCACTTTTTTCACCAGCGGGGTGATGTTGAGGGACCAGCCGAGGTCAGGGATCAGGGCGACCCAGATCCCTAAATATTTGCATGATTGTCGCCTGAGGGGTATTGTGGATTTATACCAAAAGGGAGTCACTGTTCCTAAGTAGAGAGAGAAAGAGGGGAAGTAAGAGGTACTCTTGTTGTGTGCTACACTAAGGAAGAGCATGGGGTGGGAGGAAGAGCATGGGATGTGAGGAAGAGCATGGGATGTGAGGAAGAGCATGGGATGTGAGGAAGAGCGTGGGATGGCGGAAGAGCGTGGGATGGCGGAAGAGCGTGGGATGGCGGAAGAGCATGGGATGGCGGAAGAGCATGGGATGGCGGAAGAGCATGGGATTGCGGAAGAGCATGGAATAGGAGGAGCAGCTTGGGATGGAGGAGCAGCTTGGGGTGGAGGAGCATCTTGGGATGGTGGAAGAGCATGGGATGGCAGAAGAGCATGGGATGACGAAGGCATTGGATGGGGGAAGAACATGGGATGGCGGAAGAGCATAGGATGGCGGAAGAGCATGGGCTAGGAGGAGCAGATTTGGATGGAAGAGCAGATTTGGATGGAAGAGCAGTTTGGGATGGAGGAGCAGCTTGAGGTGGAGCAGCAGCTTGGGGTGGAGGAGCAGCTTGGGGTGGAGGAGCAGCTTGGGGTGGAGGAGCAGCTTGGGGTTGAGGAGCAACTTGGATTGGAGAAGAAACCGGCAGAGAGAGGCAGACAAAGATAGAGAGAGAAGGGGGAGAGACGGAGAGGGAGAGTCATAAGTTAAGAGGAACACTCGGCCTAGTTATTTGAACAAGCTTTGTCGAGCTGCATGACTGGGGAACCAGCCAGGTCCACAGACTATAACCCCCGCTGTGCCCTACGGCACCTTTACATTCTGTGAGGAAAGTACTGTGAACATTGTGCGTCACGTCTGATTGCACCCTCGCTGTGGCTTGCTCCCCATCTTACTTTGCTGCACTGCACGATAATTAGAAATAAATGCAATTAAACTTCTGTTAGAGGCTCAGCAGCCATTCTCTAACAGAGCATGAAAAATAGCCTTATTTGTGATAACATGCGACATGAACAGATACACTCGACACAAAATAATTAATGTCTTTGCAATTACAAATTACTCAATGAAGGGAGTTTTTTTTTAACAACTCTTTTTATTGAAAGATCACAATACAAACGCAGCACTCCGAGCCCCGAAGGCACTGCAATCAAGTAATTTCATCATCAATTACAATCCATAAAGCACCCCCCAATCTCCCAACATCCCTCCACCTACCTACCCCCCCTTCCTTAACTCCCCCCCACCCTAATCCCCCCCGCACAGTGTTACATTGTCCCTGTACAATGCAGAAGCGGAATACATATACTAAAACTTCGTGTACTATAACGCCCCTTAGCACCATCACCTTGGCCCCTCATTATCTCTAAGTATTGCTGGCGGCTCCAGCCATATCCCCCGGTAATCTGCCCATCGTTTCCATATTTTGTAGCGTTTCTTAGGGCATCCTCTGGCTTCATACACAGGCCGTTCCAATCCCATACAAAAATCAAGGCCCTGCTTCCATAATGTCACTCTAGGAGCCCGAGGATCTTTCCAGGCCTTAGCTATATCCCTCTTCGCGACCGTAAGGCCCAGTAACAACAAATGTCTCTTATAGATATCGCACCCAACTCCCTCAAGGACACGAAGAAGCCCCAAATTTGGGGGTGCATGGGAGTTCCCAGCCCAGCACCTCCGACAGGCAGTCCCATACACCCGTCCACCATTGCATCAATCTGTCACAACTCCACACCGTGTGCAGGTAAGTGCCAACTGCTTGACCACATCTCAGGCATTCGGGGGACGCAATCAAACCTGCCTTCCACAGTCTCTCTCTGGTGTAATAGGCCCTATGCAAATATTTAAATTGGATAAAGCGCAGGCGTACAGCGATAGCCGCTCCCCTTGGGGCCTCAAGAGCTTCCCGCCAGTCTTCTTCCTCCAGTTCCCCCACTTCCCCTGCCCAAACCTCCCGCAGAAGTTGTAAGGATGACGAACAGTGTATAACCGGGGTCTGATAAATACGGGATATCTTCTTGTCTACTAGATCCCCCATGAACACCTTTGCTTCTAGTGGGCTAAATTCGGGCAGAGAGTCCAGGCCCTCCAGTGCGGGTGCAATGGCATCGCGAAACTGCAGGTACCTAAAGAACTGCGTCCGGGGCATGCAATATTCTTGGTTGATTTCCTGAAATGACTTAAGGGACGTGCCCCACATAACGTGTCCCAAGTTCGAGATTCCAATAGAATCCCAACCCCGGAAACCCTGCAGGGATGCCAGCGTCAGAAGTTGGCCATTTCGCCAAAGCGGGGTCTCTTCACTAAGCTTACCCCACCACCCCATACGGTGCAGCGCCTGTCGCCAAATCAGAAAGACCACCTATGTAGCACTAGGCAATCCCTTCCTCAACGGTGCAGAGTACAGAATAGTGTGAAGCGAGTTCGGCTCCATCAAATAGTGTTCAATGGCGTTTGCCGGATCACCTCTGTCCCCGTACCACCACTCATTTAGGATAAGGAGGTGGGACACCTGATAGTATGACAGGATATCTGACGTGGCCAACCCACCACAGTACATGGACAAAAAGCAGGTACGAAGAGCCACGCTCACGGAACCTCCCGCCCACAAAAACTGGCCCAGAGCTGAGTTCACTTGTCGAAACCAACGCGACGAGATTGGGAACGGGTGATTCTGTAATTGGTATAATATTCGTGGAAGGGCGACCATCTTAAAAATCGCCGACCTACCATATATATTAAGAGGCATTGGGGCCAAGGATTTCATTTCGGACTCAACCCGATCCCACACCGGCGCTATGTTGCGTTTCCAGGAGACTTCGGGCGAAGTCGTCAGAAACACCCCCAGGTATTTAAGGCCTCCAACTGCTATTTGCAAGGGCGACGCCCACTGACCCAACTCTATTCGATCTCCCAGCGTCCAGATAGTAGATTTCCGCGGGTTTAAGAACAGTCCTGACACTACCCCAAATATTCTCATAATCTCCAGGGCTCTAGGTCCCGACTTATTCACATCTGTGAGGAAGAGCAGGACGTCATCCGCATATAGGGCAATTCTGTCTGACGGCCCTGCTTCCCACTCAAAGCCCCGTATTTGAGCATCTATCCTGACCCATGCTGCCAGCGGCTCCATGGTAAGCGCAAAAAGGTATGGCGAGAGGGGGCACCCCTGCCTAGTGCCCCGCCCGATGGGGAGGGTCATTGACGTGGCACCAGCCACCCTCACCGAAGCCGAAAGGTCGGTATACAGGAGCTTCACATACGACAGAAAGTGCAGCCCAAGGTTAAGCTGTGGGAGAAGAGCAAAGAGGTAGGTCCAGCTGAGGGCGTCGAAAGCTCTATCAATGTCTGCTAAGAGCAGCGCTGCCGGGTATCTACTGCCGCAAATCGCTGCCACCGCCACATGTGCGCGTCTGATGTTGTGCCTTGTTGCCCTATGGGGCATAAACCCCGCCTGATCCGGGTGTATTAGCTGTGGTTCTGAAATTCTGGACCCTGCTGTGATATGGTACCGAGGTCCAACACTCGTGTCACAAAATATCGTCGTACCATGGCGAATTTGGTGTCTACAGACCGGTAATGGGTAGGACATTATCCCTATACATTGGCGTCATGATTGAGTGATGCTAACACCCTTAAATCATGGTTTCCATTCTGAACCCTCGGACTCCATTTTGTGAACGGCATCCATCTTATGGCTTGCCCTCATATAGTCAATTGATTAAGCCCGAGTTTGATCTGAAAGGACACGTCCACCTTAGCTGACTTCCCCATGACCTGGCCAAACTGACTCCACTGCCTCCAGCCAAACCTGTTTGGGCAGCTCCTCGCCCAGTGGCCGAATCAGATAGCATCAATACATAACATGCCATAAACCATTCACTACATACAGGCCATGTTTTCTACACGCATACACCTGTCCATGTTCCTTGTTTATGGCTAAGTTTTACGACGAGGAGGTGCCCGGTTTTATTGGGGTTTCATCGATATCTGATGGGAGTTCTGGGCCTGGCTGGGTAATCCATCACGAACTGGACATCTAAAATATGGGTTGGTCATCATGACTTCGCTTTTTGTTCTATTTTGAAAATATGTATATGACCGTATTGTAAACTAAAGAATTCTTGCCTGCAGCTATCATTTTTGTATAAAAGGAGAAGGCTGGTTCTGTAAAAACCAACAGTCTCCTGAGAACTTACGACCCGTGCTGTCGTGCTTCTAGGACACATGTTAATGGGTTGCAGCCAATAAAGTTCGATCTCTGACTTCAACTAGAAGACTCTTGGTTTCTGTGGTCCGGAACAGGGAGAACTCAGAGATCTTCGGGTGTTATCCCCTGGCACCACCGGGTTCCTAAAAACCCGGCACCTCAGTTGGCGCCCAACTCGGAGCGGTATCAAGCGGTATCGGTCCAAGCCAGATGTTCGTGAGGAGCTTCGTGTGAAAATTCCAGAGGACGGCCAGCCACTTCAGCGACCCCTGTATGTCGACGTGGTTCCGAAGGTCTTTGCTGCGAGGTTCCACGCGTCCCGACGGCTACGAAGGACTGCTGCCTTGACTATCGCCCTGTTTTGGACCCAGTGATCCTTGGTAGAGCGAAACGATAGACAAGTCTTCTAGTGACGTCACCGATCTTCAATACTTCAGTTAAGTATAAGTGGAGCGTCTCCTAGCCCTTAGTTTGGTTCTTAGTCTTTGGTATCCTTGAGGTACACCTTGTTTGGAACTTGCAAGCGCCAAAACCGAGGGATTCGTGTATTCACAAGAATATCATATTTAGATAATCCCTTGAAGTTTGAAGCTAGACTAGTGAGCAAAGATGCCTGGTCTTAGCAGACTTGGAAACTTGTTTTGTCTTGGTTGTAGTAAGGACTCCCGATTAGAGGATTCGTGTCCGGTTCCTCCGATTGGAACTCCGACATATGAGTTGTATATCAAGCACGAAATAGGCCCTATCACATATAATGAGGTATGGATAAAATATACCAGAAAAGATGGTGTTTTAAAATGGCCCCAATATGGTAGTTTTGACGCAGAAATTTTAGATAACCTCGAGGTCAAACTATTCAAGAAGAAAGCCCGGCCGGCGATGTTTGACTCTTTTCGCTTATGGCGCAAAGAAGCCAAACAGAAAGAAATTAAATTAGCTAAGAAAAATAAAAGAGGTATGTCGATGGTGCAAGCTGCCATCGCATACAGGGATAATGAGGAAGAGCAGGAAAGTGAACAAATGCTCAGAAGCAAGAAACTAGCAGTAGATAAATGCTACCCAATGTTGCCCCATGAAGGACAAGACTCAAAGGGAACATCCGAGAAAGATCCATTAATGTCCCATTTATTGAATTCACCACCCCCATACACATCGAGTATTACTGGACCCCCGAAGCGCTTTGTTATACCACGCCCTGGCACACGAAATGCAGCTCTTGCACAAGCACCAGCTCCTTTTCAGCTGGTTCCTTCTTCTCCGGCGCAGCCTTCTCAAGGGCCGCCGCCTTTGCTACATACTCCGTCTACTTCTCCTACAACTTTGCCTACCGCTCCACCTGTTTATCCTGATACTACTTCTGCCACTGCCTCGACTTCTTCTGCTGTTGCTTCGACTTCCTCTTTACATCAGCCTGTCTTTTCTGGCACATCTGCCTCTCCACAAGCTTCTCCTTCTGTTCGACAGAGAGTGGCAAGTACTGTCACTGATCTGTTCTCACCTTTCTTTGGGTCGCCTAAAACGACCCCTAAAACAGGACGTAGACAGTTGCGTAGTCAACTGCCTGATTATGAGGAAAGAGAAGTGCTGAATGAGTTAGCACGCAAATGGGTTACTGACACTGTTAGATATGATGTTCAGTCTGTTATGGAAGTCTTCCGACAATGGGATGCACCCACTCAGAGATATGTATTTGAGGAAATGTGCGTATATCTTTGCGAAGACTTGGAGACAAATGATCCCAAACGCAAAATGCAGGAATTATTTCGTATGCGTTTTAAGTTCTATGAAGGCATGATTGTAGGTGCCGATGTTGAAAAAGGAATAGATCTGTTATTATCTTATAGGAGTAAAGGAAACTTGTCTAGATCACTGTATGAGGATGATTTGTCAGGTAGGAAAAAGGCGCGACAGTACCCTATGAGAGAAGTTCCTCCAGTTTGGAGGGAAGGTGATGCGAATGCACATCCACCAATTCCACCGCATTTCCAGCGTGTATGGGTACATGTCCCCTGGAAAAGATCTGAAGTTTTAGCACTTAAGCAGACATTACCTGATCCCTGTAAAAATCCAGCAGGGTATTATAAGGAGTTATCACAGACTGCCAGCTCATCTATAATGAATTTAGCAGATGTAGACATGTTGTTTGGGAACGTTGTTCCACAGCCTTTATGGAGTAAGATTCGTCATACAGATCATGATCAAGAACTAGGTGACACGTAGGCTAATATTACTGCTGCCGATGTTAGACAAGATGGTGGTTCCAAACCTGAGCCTCTAGTAGCTGAACTTCCTGGTAGAATTATCACGTACATGAAGACCTTAATGCCTGAATTGCGTGTGAATTGGGACAAGTTGTCTGCGTGCAAGCAGAAGAAAGATGAGAATGTGTCTGACTTTTTCACAAGGTTTGAGGAGACTTTCGTTGATCATAGTGGTCAGGATATGGCTACCGAGGGTGGCCAAAGATTGTTTGTAGACAAATTTGTACATAATTTGCTTCCTGAACTATGCAACAAATTGAAAGGTTCAGAGAGTGCTTGGGCTGTTTCCACCTCAGCGCAGATTTTAGCCACAGCCCAGTACTACGAAAATAGGCGCAAAGACAAGCTAGATAAGGCAGACAAAAAGACTAAAGATTTAAAAACTAAAGTTCTTCTCCAGCAAGCCTATCCGCCTCGCACTCCTAGTCAGCCCAATTATCAGCAACCGCAGCAGTATTCGAGAAACCCGCAAGGAAACGAGTTTTCTCATCAGCGTTTACCGTATGGTCCGAATTAGTGTGCATACTGCAAGGAAGAGGGTCATTTCAAGAATAATTGTCCAGCTCTGGCGCGACGTCTAAATGGTGTTTCCAGTGCAAGAGGTAGAGGTGTTCAACAGGCTCCTAGGGGTAGGGGCCGTGGAAATTTCCCCCAGAATACGACTTCTTTTCCGCCTCAGAATTCTATGAATAGCTTTGATCAACAGAATAATGCGTCTTCTAGGTCAGCTCAGTACTATGCTGATGACTACTACGCAGAAAACGAGAATGAGGGTAATAATTGCTAGGACAGCCATGGACAAAAAGAGGGAGTTGTTTAAGTTCCAGTAGATCAGAATGGACCCTATGTCGAGGTGATTACATCAGGAGTGTCAGAGCCATTTCTGCTGGATACTGGTGCTACAAAAAGTTCGATTATGCACTCAAAACTTCCTGGCACACCTTTGTCTGGCGAAATGAATGTTTCAGTAGGTTTTTCTGGCGCCCCGGTTAGAAACCGGATCTTCAGTCCTATGCCCCTTTCTGTTGGCCCATGCGAATTAGAAGCACCCCTCATTCTTACAACAGGTTGTGGCGAAAATTTGTTAGGTTTGGATTTGTTAAAGAGATTATATGCTACCTTGTACTGTTCTCCTTCTGGAGTACAACTTACACTTGGTAAGAAAGTGATTTCTCCAATGTATTTGGCAAAGGAGAATATTCCAATTGAATTGTCATCTCTTCCAGATATACTTTGGGCTAGTGGTTCTAATGATGTAGGTCTTTTGGAGATAGCACCGTATATCATAACATTGAAAGCCAATGTTAGGTTGCCACGTATTCCACAATACAAGATCTCTAGCGAATGTGAGAAAGC
Source organism: Lissotriton vulgaris (assembly GCF_964263255.1). Lineage (NCBI taxonomy): Eukaryota > Metazoa > Chordata > Amphibia > Caudata > Salamandridae > Lissotriton > Lissotriton vulgaris. The sequence continues at coordinate 543,874,005 of NC_141698.1, read as the reverse complement.
ATTGTTGACGATTATTTACGATCTGATCGAGAAAGATGTCATTGAAGAGACGACGGGCAACATTTATAACAGTCCTATTCTGCCTGTCTTAAAGCGTACTGATCCTTCACAGGCCCCTGTGTACAGATTTGTGATTGATCTCAGAGAAGTGAATAAGATTGTTGTGCCACAGTTTCCAGTTGTCCCCGACATTACTGCCTTATTGACAATGGTTCCAGCTTCAGCCACTTGGTTTTCGGTGATTGACCTGAAGAACGCCTTCTTCAGCATCCCGATTGCTGAGGAGAGCAGAGATATTTTTGGCTTCAATTTAGGAGGACGAAGCTTCCGCTTCAAACGCGCTCCTCAGGGCTACTGTGAGAGTCCATCAATATTCAGTCAGGCTCTGAAAACAACTTGATACGATTGATCTACCTGATGGCGCGACTCTGATTCAGTATGTAGACGATTTGCTGATCGCTGCAGATACTGAAGAGATTTGCAAGCAAGCCACATTGTCGTTGTTGCGTCATTTATGTGACATGAAGCACAAAGTCTCTCTTTCAAAACTGCAATTTTGTCGACAAGAAGTGACCTACTTAGGCCACATCTTACCGAAGGAGGGAAGGAGACTGACCCCAGAAAGAATACAGGCAATTGCAAGATTGAGTGCCCCAAGGACACAAAGAGAAGTGTGTGCCTCCTTGGGCATTACATCGTACTGTAGACAATGGATACCGAACTTCTCCCTATTGGCTAAACCTTTGCTGGCACTAATCCATAAAGACACACCCGATCCTATGCCTTGGTCTGAGGATTGTCAGATAAGTTTCCACGAGTTGCGTGATGCATTGTGTTCGGCTCCTGTGTTGGGCAGCCCCGACTACAGTAAGCCTTTTACGTTATATGTCCATGAGAAGGAAGGTTGCGCATTATCAGTCCTGACACAATACTTTGGGAACAAACAGCGCCCATGCGCATATTTCTCAGCAACCCTAGATCCTGTAGCTAAGGCATTACCAAGTTGCTTGAGGGCCACTGCTGCAGCAGCTGTCTGTATTCGACAGTCTGCTGGGTTAGTCATGAATAATACCCTGATCGTTATGGTCCCACATGCAGTAGACATTTTACTAAACAGAACGAAAACACAACATTTAACTAGTGCTCGACTGTCCAGCTATGAGCTGACACTATTAGCAAGTCACATACACATAAAGAGGTGTGACACACTCAACCCCGCTACGTTATTGCCTATTCTGGCAGAGACAGATGAGGTTGGAAAACATGATTGCTGCTTTAGGACAGAAGAAGAGACAAAAGGGAGAGTAGACTTGCAGGACACTCCCCTTCTTGAATGTAATGATACTTTATGGGTTGATGGTTCATGCTTCAAGTTGCCAAATGGTGATACGACTGCAGCATATGCTGTAACAACATTACACACGATTGTAGAGGCTGCGCTCATTCCGCACCATTCTGCGCAAGCAGCAGAGTTGGTTGCACTTACAAGAGCATGTGTGTTGGCAAAAGGAAAGAGAGTGAATGTATATACTGATAGCCAATACGCCTTCGGCGTGGCCCATAGTTTTGGAAGATTGTGGCGTGAACGTGGGTTCCTGACGTCACATGGTGCAAAAATCCAACATGGTCAGCTAGTTAACGAGCTCCTCGAGTCACTGACCTTGCCACTACAAGTTGCGATTATAAAATGCAGTGCACACAGAAAGATTCAAGATGATGTTGGTCGGGGGAATGAGTTTGCAGACGAGGTCGCGAAAGAGACTGCAAGGAACACAATGAGTCGGATGTATGTTGTAGGTCCTGCTAGATGGATTGCTGATGTGGGTATGTGTGAGGACACTATTGAAAGTGTGAAGTCCATACAAGCTGATGCCACCGAAAAAGAGGTGAATGAATGGAGAGAAAGCAAGGGTAGACTGGATGCGAATGGTTGTTGGGTTGAATTATCAGAGCACCAACGATGGTTGCTACCCGATGCATATGTGCTTGCAGTGGTGACGATGGCCCATGGAATGGCTCACCTTAGTGCAAAAGGAATCTGTAAATTGTTGGCCCCAGTGTGGCAGAATAGTGGTATCCCAAAATGCGCAGAGAATTTGGTCAAGAACTGTATAGTGTGTTTGAAGTTCAATCCCGGTAGGGGGACCCCAACTCCAGCTGGTCATTTTGCGCCTCCAATGTATCCGTTCGAGGTTTTGCAGCTCGATTTCATCCACATGGAGAGGTGCAACAATCTGAAATACGTGCTTGTTGTTGTTTGCGCTTTCTCCAGGTGGGTGGAAGCGTATCCCCTTAAGGACAACACTGCCTTGTCAACTGCCAAAGCCCTTGTCAAGGAATTCTTCCCTAGGTTTGGCATGCCGAGAATGGTCTGGAGTGATAACGGAAGTGAATTTGTGGGACGAGTGATGAAGAGAGTATGCGAGTGTCTAGGCATACACCAGAAGTTTCACGCTGCAAATCACCCCCAATCAGCAGGTTTAGTAGAGTGCTACAACGGCACTCTAAAACTCAAACTAGCCAAGATCCAAGCCAGCACAGGTCTTAAATGGCCTGACGCCCTGCCTTTAGCACTCCTGTCTACCAGAATGATTGTCCATTCTAGATTAGGACTTAGCCCTTACGAGATAGTTTTTGGCCGCCCAGCTAACATCTGGGGTGTGCCAAGGCCTAGGAAGCTAAGCGAAATAGAGCATCCTGTACTGCTTGACTATTTACACGAATTGACAACTAAATTGCGTGTTTTACACCAACAGGTTCACAGTTCCTCTCCGCCAGCATCTGATGATCCAGGTCACGCAATTGAACCTGGCACCTGGGTCTTGGTGAGGAACTTTCAGAGAACAAAGAACGAACAGCCCAGGTGGACCGGGCCATACCTCGTCCTTCTTTCCACAAGATCAGCCGTTCGGGTGGAAGGAAAGAAGAACTGGATCCACGGGACCCACTGTAAACGGGTCCCTCTGCCTCTTCCATATGACCGGTGGGTCCAGGAGGGAATCGCTGACTCTGAGACCGAGTCCGTACCGTGCTTTGCACCCTTCAGCGCTGCACGATTGAAAGGAACTGGTACAGAAAAAGAGAGTGATCGTATTTTGCAAGGATTTGTGCCACCGTCAATGCAGTTGGACACTACAGAACCCGAAACATTGTTTGAAGACCACACCGTACCTGGGAAACAATGGTATAATCTAAGGCCAAGACAAAACGAACTAGTGAAAACAAACTGATAAGACCTTTCCCCTAAGAACTATTTTTGATGTTACAGCTCTCCCGCCCAGGGAACTTGCTCATTTTTGATTTTCGAACCGCCATCCGGTTCTGCTGCTAGGGTCGCGGTTGATAGTCTGGGGAGTGCAGCTGGGGACATTTAGGTCAACGGTTCTGGTTGGTCTGAGAGAATTACCCCGGACTGAACAGAAAGCACTCCTTGGCAGAATCAAACTCCCACCGCGGGCAGCAACTAGAGGATGGAGTTCCCAAGGGTGGAGAGACCTGCAAAGATCCACGAACTTTAAAAAGAAAATATGCACAGTGATGGCCAGAAAAAGATTTTTGATACTATGTATTTTAATGTTGTGTAGCATAACGATGTTCTTCATTGCCTATACTCTATCCACGTTTCAAGTCACCTTTGTAAACAACACTCAGCCCTCACCTCCTCCTACTGTTCCTACACACTCCTTTCACCCTCTACCTGAACACGAGTCGGCCAGAAGATTACAATTTGGAAATAACTCATTCATCCAGCTCCTACACCAGCACCAGTCTATAATGAACACATCGAATTGTTGGATATGTGGACTTATGCCACACACAACAGATAAGGGCATCCCTTACTTCGTCCTGCCATTCAGTTACTATGGTTCTCTGTGGGCTTTCCAGACAATGTTCCTGGTTGCCATAGAACCATATCCCCCGCGTCCCACAGGGAGCAATTCCAGCAACAAGGCACTAGTTGCAGGAATAAGGAATATGAGCAGGGATATCGACACATATCGAACGATTCCCAAGGATGAGTTTACCCTGTACAGTAGATGGAACATCACTCAGTATGGGATTTCCTTGAGTAAGAGCCAGAAAACAAAGAAATCCTCCCCGGTTTGGATAGTACCCCACCGAGGTCACCTATGTCTGCAAGGTATTGGCAGGGATCCCAAAGCACAGTTAAGGAAGAGCGTATGCACGGAAACGTACGTGTTTGCATCCCAAACTTCCCCTCCATTCTTGGCAGCTAAGGGTACATACTTCATCTGCCATGACAAAGCATACACATGGTTGCCCCCTGACTTCTCGGGCACGTGTTTCATCTCGTTTCTGCTGCCACCCACCTACGCGGCCGGGGCAGATTACCATCGGACAAGGACAGTTAGGGGTGTCGTGAGTCAAGACGACACTGCGGGTCAAGAGTTTGGGGACTTCGCAAAGGGTTTTCTGCCGTTTTGGGGGCCTATGGTGAACAGCAGGAACATTCGCCAGTTAACAAGGGTAGTCGAATCCGCCGTGACCGAAACGGCCGGTGCCCTTAGTAATTTGACAGCTGAGCTCCAGTCGGACCGGCTTATGACTCTTCAGAACCGGGTTGCCCTAGATGTCATACTTGCAGACCGTGGTGGTGTATGTAAGGTGATCCAATCCAGTTGCTGCATTTTCATCCCTGATAACGCTCCGGCAGTGTACCAGGCCATCTCTAAACTACACAAAATCTCCAATTCCCTTCACGAGGAAAAAGGGGATTGGTCCCTGCTAGGGTGGTTCTGGGAACTGATCTCTGCCTGGGGATGGAAGACTGATCTTCATTGGGATGATCTTAGACGTTCTGTTTATGTTCTGCCTGTTTGTACAGTGCGCTCCTGCAATATGTGGCCTCTGTGCTACTTCATGTGTAAGGAAGCCTGTGTCGAGGGACGAATTGAGCAACAGAATGATGCTACAGCAGCATCTCCATGAATTCATTAATACAGATTTGGACTCAGATTAGCATGAGTTATTGCCTAATATGAGGGCAAAAGGAGGGTCTGTGGTTCTGAAATTCTGGACCCTGCTGTGATATGGTACCGAGATCCAACACTCGTGTCACAAAATATCGTCGTACCATGACGAATTTGGTGTCTACAGACCGGTAATGAGTAGGACATTATCCCTATACATTTGCGTCATGATTGAGTGATGCTAACACCCTTAAATCATGGTTTCCATTCTGAACCCTCGGACTCCATTTTGTGAACGGCATCCATCTTATGGCTTGCCCTCATATAGTCAATTGATTGAGCCCGAGTTTGATCTGAAAGGACACGTCCACCTTAGCTGACTTCCCCATGACCTGGCCAAACTGACTCCACTGCCTCCAGCCAAACCTGTTTGGGCAGCTCCTCGCCCAGTGGCCGAATCAGATAGCATCAATACATAACATGCCATAAACCATTCACTACATACAGGCCATGTTTTCTACACGCATACACCTGTCCATGTTCCTTGTTTATGGCTAAGTTTTACGACGAGGAGGTGCCCTGTTTTATTGGGGTTTCATCGATATCTGATGGGAGTTCTGGGCCTGGCTGGGTAATCCATCACAAACTGGACATCTAAAATATACGTTGGTCATCATGACTTCGCTTTTTGTTCTATTTTGAAAATATGTATATTACCGTATTGTAAACTAAAGAATTCTTGCCTGCAGCTATCATTTTTGTATAAAAGGAGAAGGCTGGTTCTGTAAAAACGAACAGTCTCCTGAGAACTTACGACCCGTGCTGTCGTGCTTCTAGGACACATGTTACTTGGTTGCAGCCAATAAAGTTCGATCTCTGACTTCAACTAGAAGACTCTTGGTTTCTGTGGTCCGGAACAGGGAGAACTCAGAGGTCTTCGGGTGTTATTCCCTGGCACCACCGGGTTCCTAAAAACCCGGCACCTCATAGCTCCGCTATGTAAGGGAGAAGTCGGTTCGCAAGCGCCTTGGCCAGTATCTTGGCCTTGATATTCAACAGAGATATCGGGCGGTATGACTCATGCTTGTCCGGCGGTCGACCCGGCTTACAGAACACCACAATCTCTGCATGCCTCCAATCAACGAGCAGGAGCCCATGCTCTCTCGCTGCCTCCAGGGCTTTCCGGTAGTGTAATCCTAACTGGAGATGGTATTTCTTAAAGAACTCGCTCGGGAACCCGTTGGGTCCCGGGGCCTTGCCTGTGTTAAGTTCTCCCAGAGCTGTACCAAGTTCCTCAGCCGATAGTGGGAGTTCAAGGCGCTCCCGCACAGCCCCTGGCAGTGCACGTGGTGGGAGGTCTGCAAGGAATTTGTCGATATCTAGTGGGGAGAGACGTTCTTGCGGGGCATATTGAGTTGCATAATATCTGGCGAAGCTGTCGGCCAGTGACCTTGGGGCTGAGATCGTCGCCCAAGTGTCGTCCTTAAGGCTCGGCTGCACCTTTGGGTGAAATGTGTTTTGGCAGAGTCTGTGCAACATCGTGCTCGATTTGTCACCCCATTGATAGATCCTGCTCCTCGTCGCCAGCCATACCTGACGCGCCTCATCTAGTAGCATGGATGCATAAGACTGTTGAGCTAGGAGCAGCTGTTTCACTCCTCTATCATCGCTTGCCGCGCCGCATCGGGACTCTAGCTCCTCTACTTTCGCTGCAGCCTTTACCAATCCCTCACTGCGTTTCTTGCGGGCCGCTGAGCACCCGGCGATGTCCACTACGAGCAGTGTCAATGAAGGGAGTTTTAATGACGTTCTGTACATGATACACAATACACACTGCAATGTCATTGTATTAGTGATATTATTTAAGTTGTTTGGTAGTACCCGCAGACGTGTCAGCGTGGAACAGACAGCGCAGTTTTATAAATGCGAAGGTTTAACGTTGTATGAACGCTGCAAAGCAACACAACGTGCGCTGAGCAGATCTGTGCATCAAAATATAACATAGGGAGTATATAGGGCAATGTACACAGCCTGGAACAGGCAGCCACGGTCACAAAAACGCCAAGACAATGAGCACCAGATAAAGGTAACAGAGAAACGCATTTAAAAGGGAGGCTTATAGTAGTGTCCGTACTCCGCTTTATCAGCGATGCAAGTTGCGCACGGAGCGTGCGCCGTAGAAGCATTAAACCAAGGCACTGTACGAATCAATCAAAAGTGGAAAACTCTGCCCCTTGGTGGTGCAGCTGCTGGCAGCCTAAGATTCACGAAGCATTCTTCAACCACATGAGCAACCAACAATCAGCCCCCCCTCCCTCCCGCACCACCACAACGCGCGTACACTCTGCCTAGATCGACCTTCGCATAGACTGAAGAATGCAGCGCTGAGTCAGGCAATCACTTCATCTCCCTTGAGGCACTGTACCCTGTGCAAGAGTCGCCTCAAGAATTCCATTGGAAAGGTTGATGTCCGGTAAGACAGACCTCAGAATCACCCCAACCAACCACTAACATCTTAACGGTTCCCTCTGGCACCAGCTGCAGGGCAGTAAAACACAAAGGGCAGTGCTCGCTCGCATTAGCACACAACAGAGCTCATTCATATTTACCGCACCCAGGGTGTAGCGAACACAAAGCTTTTTCCGAGGCCAGGGGGATTAAGACTATGCCATTTACCAGGAAAAGGGTGCAGAATAAACGGGCATGCATGTTCCAGCCTTTGAGCACCACCAAGGCCTTGTGGGTTCCGACCCGGAAGAGCACAGGCTGGCCCTTCCTACAAAGCCCTTCCGAGTTTGCAGAATGGAGCTTGTCAATCGGATTCTGAAGGTGAGTCGAGGGAGAGTCCCACGTCGAAGAGGAGGAACAGAGCCAGTGTCCTCTGAAATCCGCCTCTACCCCTTCGTGCAGGTATTTCCAGCTCTAAACTGGAGAGACGCGCTGGACGCGCAGTCAGCTCTCTGTCTCGATGCACATTTCCTTGGCGGCTTTGCATTGAGCTGCTCCTGAGGTTAGAGACCTCCTTCTTTTCCCCGCCTCTCAGCCCGTGATTTCTAGGCTGAGACTTTCAGACTCTGTGACGTAGAGAACAGCGTTGGAGCGCGTTTGCTGTTCTCCGTTACGAGAGTCTTTCTGTAATACATTTATTCCACAAGCACAAACAATGGGTGCACCCTACCAGAAATAGAAGGACACCTGGGTATACTGCCGAGCTTCCTTGAAAGTTATATCGGAGCTCTGGAAGCCCCTTCCTGTTTCTGCCAAAATTACCTTGCTGATTTTGTTTTCTCATTTATGCCTTGCTGATTTTGGAGTCTCAAAGGACGTACCTTGCTGATTTTGTTATTTCATTTATACCTTGCTGATTTTTGGTTCTTGCCAGATCTGCGTAACTTCATTGGCGCCGGAGCGCTTTGGCTTAGCTGGTGGTTATCTAGCAGACTTTTGTATTCTAATGACAGCGCAGAGGCGATTGAGTACCTACATGTGAAGTCCTCTGTTAGGATACCATCTCCTGCGTATGGAGGGTTCTTCGTTTATCCTGTTATCTGCCATGTGGTGTTTGTACATTGTGTGAGACTTTCAGAACATATCATAGCCTTCTGTATATTGTTAGGTCCTAACATTTAGCTTTCTTCCCTTACCTGCAGTACCCCGAGGTAGACGACTTCTAGCGTTTCCGTGAGGGTCTATACCAGAGGACATCAGAACCTAGACCATAGAAGGCGTCTCTTTGGCAGCTGTTTATTATTTTCTCCACTTCCCCTTTTCCCTGGGGGGCATACACATATAGCGGCGTTTACTTTGCCCTATGTGTGGGTGCGTCCTGGAGAAGAAGGGGGATTACTCCTTCCATCGTTCCTGCTGACATCTCTCAGAGGTTAGTGGTTATATTAAGTGAAGCAATTGCCATAGTGACAGATTGACAAGCCCACGTATCCTGTTGGCCTGAGCTATGGGTACCAATGCTGTGCTGTCTTCATTGTTGGAGAGCCTAACAGCCCTTCAGCATGAAGTACATACAGCACGTCAGGAAAACCAGGAGTTGAGGACTGAAATAGGGACTTTACGAAGAGAGGTGGCTGGTATTTCTAGGAGCTGGAAGTCCCAGGTTTCAGGAAAGAGCTACATTAGGGAAGGGACGCTTCCCCCCGCATCATCCCAGGACAGGGCTTCATAGGGGGTTGGGTTCTTTACTCTGCAAACTACCAATCCGCCTTCCCCTAGCCCAGTTCCCACTGTTGATGTCATACAGAATCCTGGGGTCCCTCTGAACCCTCCTGAGCGTTTTTATGGGGACCCAAAAAAGTTTGAAACTTTTCTAAATCAGAGCAGACTCCATTTTCTCTGTACACCCGCCATATTCCATGATGACGCATCCAAGACCTCCTTCATGATGTCGTATATGGGGGGGAATGCAGCCAGCTGGACAATCCCTCTGATGGAACGGAACGATCCCGTGTTACACAACTTTCACGACTTCTGTATTGAGATGAGGAAATTGTTTGATCAGAAGACTCACATGCTGTCGCTGAACAGGGAACTCATCACTCTACGTCAGGGATCACAAGAGTTATTGACGTACATTACCACCTTCAACCGCCTGGTTGGGGAGACTGAGTGGCCCCAAGAGAAACGAACCACCCTCTTCTACCAGGGACTGCGCAGTGAATTAAAAGATGTCCTTTCACAGGTTGTACAACTCCCTCGGACCTGCGAAGAACTGATTGAACTCACCGTACAGCTTGATCATCACCGGGGAGGTATGCGCTCATATGTACCCCGTCCCCTGTCACACCCCGAGGAGCCTTCCAGGACTGGGAATGATTCTGAACCCATGCAAATTGGCGGAGTCCGGGGTCCCCTTACTCCAGAGGAAAGGGAAAAAAGACAGCAGCAAAAGCTCTGTCATTATTGTGGGAAAAGTGGTCACTTCATAAGAGAATGTCGAGCCTGGGGCAGGATACCTGACAGAAGCATGGGACCCAGAAAACAGGCAACTGTAACTCAAGAAACGGAAAACTGAAGTGCCCAAGTGCTGACAGGGTCTCCGTCTTGGGTTTAGATGCTGAAAAGATCCCTTTTTTGGTCGCCAATACACTTCAAACCTCAGTGGCTCACTTGAAAATCAACGTTTCCCTGTGGATTGATGCGACTCATTCTCTTACTGTGTCAGCCTTGTTAGATTCCGGAGCCACAGGAAACTTTATAGACCAACGGTACGCATGGAATATAGGTGTTCCTTATGAACGAAAGAAAACCCCAGAGATGGTGAAGGCTGTGGACGGGAAAGAGCTGACTTCTGGACCTGTCCGATTCCACACGGTACCTCTTTCCATGCACATAGGCGGGAATCATTGTGAAACAATACGATTCGATCTCATTGATGCTGCTCAATTTCGCATCATCCTTGGCATGCCGTGGTTGATCTTGCACGATCCTGTTGTCCGATGGACGGAACGGACTGTGTCGTCAACGTCCGCCTTTTGTAAAAAACATTGTATCCCTTTATCCTCAAATGATGAGAAGACCATCGAGACTCAGGCGGCTCTTCTTGCCCATGGAAGCACGGATGGAGGGTACTGCTGTGCCACCGCCCTTCCTGAGGTTTACACAGAGTACCTGGGTGTGTTCGACAAACAAAAGACAACCCAACTTCCCCCCCATCGGCCCTACGACTGCCGAATCGATCTTGTACCGGGAGCCGACATACCCTGCAGTCGAGTATACGCTCTCACAGAGCCTGAAACACGCTACCGCAAGAACTACCTAGAAGAGAACCTTGCATCTGGATTTATTCGCCATTCCACGTCCCCCGCTTCTTCTCCTTTATTTTTCATATCGAAAAAGGATTGCGATGAACTTCGGACATGCATCGACTACAGGGCAATAAACAAAGTAACCATAAAGAACAGATACCCGTTACCCCAAATCCCAGTACTGTTGGATCAGCTACGTGGGGCTCGAATCTTCACTAAACTGGACCTCAGAGGTGCTTATCACCTGTTACGGGTGAAACCAGGAGACGAATGGAAGACCGCCTTCCGAACAAAATTCGGTCTCTACGAATACCAGGTGATGCCCTTCGGGCTGCGCAATGCCCCAGCAGCTTTCCAATTTTTCATGGATGAAGTACTGAGGGGTCTTCTGGAGACCATTTGTATTGTCTATATTGATGACATTCTTTTTATTTATTTATTTATTTATTTTTTTAAAACCTTTATTCAGAAAAGAAGGAGATACATGCGCAGGCCCACAACCATCATGGCCGGCCGCAAGAGTAATCAATAAAACAGGAGAAACTGAAGCCAATCAGGAAACAGGATATATCAAGATATACCAGATGCGGTTGTGGGGCTCGCAGACAGGATATGAGGTTTTCATTTTTAAATTTTAGAAAAAGAGTAGGGGCTGCAACAACAAGGGCATCGCACCTCACAGGATAGGAGCACAAAGGGGACGATTGGGACTTACCCCAATTACAGTCGGAGATAGGCTATAACCAAAGCGACTATGCAATCCGGGCAGCCACGGCGATAATACTGGACAGTAAACCACATTACAATGATCCACATTTCTAAAAATCACCCCAGAGAGCCTACCCCCCAAGAACAGAAAAACAGAGGCTTGTCGAGAAGCCGAAAAAAGAAAAAAGAAAGGTGCAAGACCAAGAGACAGCCAACCCTACGAAAGAGGAAAGAACCCTCCCAAAGCCGGAAAAGAGCGATAGGGACCATAGAACAAAACAAACTAAAATAACAAACCCCCCCACACCCGCCACCCTGCACCCCTGTAATGGCTACGGCCTAACCCACTAACAGCGTGCCTGTCGCCCCGGAACTGCCCCACAGAAGGGAAAATATAAGAAGAAGTGGAGGAGGAGAAAATCAAACAAGCCCCCGGACACCTGATACCCCCCGCCGGCGGTGACCCCCCATAGCACAATCATCATCAATAAGCAAAAACAGTCAGCATTATCACGGGGAGGACAGTCACCAGAAACCCCCCCCCCCTACCCCCTGCCCGGTGAGGTGTTCGGTGCAATCCCGGCAACAGTAAACGGGGCAACCCCAGGGAAATAGAAGTCAACCCTGCAAGCTTCACGAGGAGTTATATCGCCAAAGTCATAACAGCGACAAACCGAGGAAGCGTCTCAGAAGGTTCAAAGCAGTGGCAAGGAGCAAGAAAATTCCAAAGTCAAAGTCAGCCCTGACCAGTGCGAATCCGTTCCGGAGCACATCTCGACCAAGCCACATCCGACCAGAGACAGTCAAAGCATCCATGGTGGACCAGGGCAGTGAAGGTGGAGCAAGGGCCGGTTTCAAAATGGCGGCATCCGTTGTACAGACTGGCCGGGACAAAGAAAAATGGCGATCTCCTTCGACGGGACAATGAGACTCGGCAATGAAGAACAGGACATCCAACGACAACACACCATCGAAGAGGAGACGTAGAGGGAAGACCATGCACTGCAATAGATGAAGGAAAGGTGAGGCCGACTCTCAAAGGAGCAAAGTCGGGCTGCCGCTCGGGCCCCCGCAGATGGAGGGTCAAATCGCTCGTCTGGATCGCAGATTCCTGTGCAGGCACTGCAGCAACCGGGGCCGGCCGCGAGCAGACATCATCCAGTTTCGCCGCCAGGGAGACACATGCGCCGGTAAATTGCGAGCAGAGCGCCCCAATCGCCGCCATTACGGACCTCAGTGAATGTGCGCCATCCATCCCCTCCATCCCGGGGCTCAGAGGACGGAGGGGAACACAATCTCCAGCACACAGCGCCGGGCTCCGGGCACACATTTGGCGATCGCAACAACAAGGGCGTCCCGAGCTGGCACACTCAGGACAGACACCGGCCGTGGGTGCAGCCCGTCGGCCCCGGGACCGGGAAACGGGGGTCAGGCACACAACCAACAGCCGCGGTGCAGGAGGATCCCAGCACGTCACAGTGTCTCTTCTCCGGCACCATCCATCAACAAGGACAAGAGTCAAGAGCAGAAAGAATTATTCAGACCTGGAAGACCAGCCACAATCGCGGTCCCACAGCCGATGTTGATGAGGTCCCTCTCGGGTGTTTCAAAAATCGAGGACCCGGCGGCAGCCCGGGAGTAGGCCAAAAATGGAACACGACATAACTTCGTCGCTGAATAAGATAGGAAATCCGGGAAAGCACCGTTAGCATCAGGCAACCTTCGTACAGGCAGGCACACGGCGTGGGTAGAGGATAAACGACAGGATAGTCGGGCCGCCGGCGGAGGTCGGCGGAGCCGGGAGCTTATGCGGCCATCTTGGTTCGCTACGTAGCTCCTCCCCCCATTGATGACATTCTTGTGTATTCCACCAATCCTCAAGAACACATATATGTCATGTTAAAACGGTCCTAGACCGACTCCGTATACATTCCTTGTTTGCCAAACTTGACAAATGTCTGTTTCATGTGGACGAAGTTGCTTTCTTAGGTTATGTCATCAACGTCCACGGATTTCAAATGGACATGAGCAAAGTAGAAGCCATAACTCAGTGAAAGGCACCCCATCATGTGAAATCAGTGCAAAGCTTTCTGGGGTTTGCTAATTATTACAGGCGCTTCATTAAAGACTTTTCTAGTATCATCCACCCTATTTCCAGATTACTACGGAAAAACATTCCTTTTTAATGGTCTCAGGAAGCTAACCATGCCTTCGAAACGTTAAAAACCCGTTTTACCCAAGTACCCATTTTACGCCATCCTGATCCAAGTTTGCCATTTGTGGTGGAAACAGACGCCTCGCAGTTTTGATTGGGGGGTGTTTTATCCCAACGTCATCCAGAAACCGGACAGTTACATCCGGTGGCCTTCTATTCGAAGAAACTCACTCCCTGCGAGGTGAATTATTCAATCATGGACAAAAAGCTGCTGGCAATAAAATGAGCACGTGAGAAGTGGAGACATTATCTCCTAGGGGCTCTCCATGCTGTAGAGATGTACACAGACCATCGAAACCTCCTGTTCCTAAAGACGGCGAGAGCATTAACTCCGAGACAACTGCGGCGGTCGCTCTTTATTTCTGATTATAACTTCATCATCAAATACAGACCGGGTCCACAAAACGGGAAATCAGATGCCTTATCCCGTAGGATCGATCTTGCAGAGCATCCCCCAGAAACGGACAAAGACCATCCGGCCATCCTCCCTACCGCTGTATTTCCAGAACAAGCTTTTGCCTTTGTAGTAACAGAGGACTTCATCGAGGATGTGAAGGTGTCAGTGTCCGATATTGATAGCCTATCATCGATACAGGAAGATCCAAATCACAGAAGCATCAATGGAGATCTGCTGTACCATTATCAGGCTCTGTATGTGCCTCAACCTGTACTCCAGGAACAGGTAATGACCTGGGATCATGATTCAACACTAGGTTGACACCTAGGGGAATACAAGACAATAGCCAACGTTGAACGTTCCTTTTGGTGGCCCACATTAAGAAAAGACACAAAAGAATATGTAAAGAAGTGTGCCATCTGTGCCCAGGGAAAATCCAGCCATTCCAAGCCTGTGGGTTTGCTTCGTCCGATACCTATTCCTCCTCCATGGCACACTGTTTCAATGGCTTTTATTGTTGAAATGCCTCCATGTGAAGGTTTTACCACGATCCTGGTACTTGTCGATCATTTAACTAAGATGGAACACTTCATTCCGCTAAAAAGATTGCCAACCTCCTCTGAATTGGCAATGGTATTTCTTCAACATGTGGTGAGAGCACATGGAATACCCAGAATCCTTATCACAGACCGAGGAACCCAATTTACTTCTCGCTTTTGAAAAGCTCTCTGTCAGGTGATGAATATGGAAATCCGTCTGTCTACCAGTTTCCATCCCCACACCGACGGAAAAACGGAAAGACTAAATCAAACCCTAGAACAATACCTCCGATGTTTTACTCTTCAGAACTCAACCGATTGGTACCCTCTTATCTGGATGGCAGAATTTGCCTACAACAATGCAGAACACTCCACTTTGGGGTGCTCACCCTTCTTTTGTCTCTATGGCTTTCATCCTGAAATGCTTCCCTTTGAGTGGCCTGTTGCCTCCACGCACCCTACTATACAGGAACATCAAGCCCATCTCACGCTGTTCTGCTCGTAGCCAAACACCAGTTAGCTTTGTCCCAGACAGCCCAAAAAAGATTTGCAGATAGTAAGCGAGCAACTGAGCCTGAATACAAAGTGGGTGACAAGGTGTGGTTGTCCACAAAGAATCTGAACTTGAAGAAAGTGGGCAAGTTAGCTCCCAAACACATTGAACCTTACGGGATAGAGGGGATTGTTAACCCTGTGGCTGTACGTTTGTCTCTACCCCTTTCATGGCATATCCACCCCCTATTTCACGTGTCCCTACTTCGGCCATGTCCGGTGGGAATGAGGCTCCCCTCCAAGCCTGGTCCCATAGACATAGATGGGCAAGAGGAGTAGGAGGTAGAAGAGATCTTGGACTCCCGTATGGTTAGAGGCAGAATACAATACCTGGTAGGCTGGAAAGGGTTTGGGGTGGAAGATAGAACGTGGGAACCCTCTGCCAACCTGCACTGCCCTCTTCTGCTTGACCGCTTTCATGCTTCCCATCCTGGTAAACCAGGCCAACCGCAGAGACGTCGGTCCTTGAGAGGGGGTTCTGTAGCGATCACAAAGCTTTTTCCGAGGCCAGGGGGATTAAGCCTACACCATTTACCACGAAAAAGATGCAGAATAAACGGGCATACATGTTCCAGCCCTCGAGCACCACCAGAGGGAGTATGGCGCGTTTTGGACTACTTGTCCCAGAGGCCTCGTGGGTTCCGACCTGGAAGAGCATAGGCTGGCCCTTCCTGCAAAGCCCTTCCCATTTTGCAGAACGGGGCTTGTCAATCGGATTCTGAAGGTGAGTCGAGGGAGAGTTCCACGGCAAAGAGGTGGAACGGAGCCAGTGTCCTCTGAAATCCGCCTCTACCCCTTAGTGCAGGTATTTCCAGCTCTAAACTGGAGAGACGCGCTGGACGCGCAGTCAGCTCTCAGTTTCGATGCACATTTCCTAGGCGGCTTTGTGTTGAGCTGCTCCTGAGGTTAGAGACCTCCTTCTTTTCCCCGCCTCTCAGCCCGTGATTTCTAGGCTGAGACTTTCAGACTCTGTGACGTAGAGAACAGCGTTGGAGCGCGTTTGCTGTTCTCCGTCAAGAGAGTCTTTCTGTAATACATTTATTACACAAGCACAAACAAAGGGTGCACCCTACGAGAAATAGAAGGACACCTGGGTATACTGCCGGGCTTCCTTGGAAATTATATCGGAGCTCTGGAAGCCCCTTCCTGTTTTTGCCAAAATTACCTTGCTGATTTTGTTTTCTCATTTATGCCTTGCTGATTTTGGTGTCTCAAAGGACGTACCTTGCTGATTTTGTTATTTCATTTATACCTTGCTGATTTTTGGTTCTTGCCAGATCTGGGTAACTTAATTGGCGCCGGAACGCTTTGGCTTAGCTGGTGGTTATCTAGCAGACTTTTGTATTCTAATGACAGCGCAGAGGCGATTGAGTACCTAGATGTGAAGTCCTCTGTTAGGATACCATCTCCTGCGTATGGAGGGTTCTTCGTTTATCCTGTTATCTGCCATCTGGTGTTTGTAAGTTTTGTGAGACTTTCAGAACATATGATAGCCTTCTGTATATTGTTAGGTCCTAACATTTAGCTTTCTTCCCTTACCTGCAGTACCCCGAGGTAGACGACTTCTAGCGTTTCCGTGAGGGTCTATACCAGAAGACATCAGAACCTAGACCAGAGAAGGCGTCTCTTTGGCAGCTGTTTATTATTTTCTCCACTTCCCCTTTTCCCTGGGGGGCATTCACATATAGCGGCATTTACTTTGCCCTGTGTGTGGGTGCGTCCTGGAGAAGCAGGGGGGATTACTGCATTCCATCGTTCCTTCTGACATCTCTCAGAGGTTAGTGGTTACATTAAGTGAAGCCATTGACATCGTGACACAGGGAGGGCTGGGGGCGGAGACAGAGGTTTCAGGTTACACATCGTCTGAATGCCAGGTGAGAGCCAACGCACTTGTGTGATGGGAGCAGTGGGGGAGGGGAGGTTGGTGGAAACAAACCACCTTCTAACTCAACACACCGTCTAGTTCGTAGGCTCCAGCGCAGCCAGGGCGGCTGTGATAACCCCCGGGGCACTCTACTGTTTGTTGAGTGGCCAATGTTCCCGCTGTGGAATGCAGGCTGCACCGTTCTCTGTCCTGAAGGGATCAAACGGACCCTTTCCATTTAAGTTCTTAATAAATTAGAAACATGCCCAGTGTCGATGAAGCAAGCGTCTGGAGTGGTCGAATGTGCACCACAGCAAGTAACCCTCCTTAGACGTAAACAGCAAACAATTAGCACCTTTCTGAGGCAGCAGCAAGGGTGAGCTCTGGCTTGGCACATAAAGCTTGCAGCGAGCGGCTGTGTGCGATGCAGCCTCCTCCCCCCCCCCCCTGCGCTGACACAATTGTTCCTGAGCTGAAAGTAGCTGGAGGCTAATGCACTTCCAGGGCAGCTGAATAGGGGCCTGTGACGTGAAATTAACAGACCACCCAGGCCTATTCCTCTTGTTCTACTGCGTTATACTTTGGCCACAGTTGTGTCGCTGGAGGTTTGTGGAGTGTTCCATGACAAAAATAACAACAAAAGCACCTTATACCAACAAAAAAAATAGATTCAGAAATCTCTACTTCATAAACATTTTATAATCACAAATATTCTGACCTGTATTTGTTCGTAAATCTAGTATGTATTAACACTGGGTGATTTTACTATTTAACTCCATTCCTGACATATTTAGGGCCTCATTAGGATGGCGGACGGACCAATGTCCGTCCGCCACCCCCGAGGTGGAGGGACCGTCCGCAGGGGCAGGGGTCCCTCCGTGCGAATTAGGATGTGACCGTCACCCTGGCGGTCACATCCTGTATATTTAACATTGCGGGGGGTGCTGCTTGAAGCAGCACCCGCCGCAAGGTTAAATATGCATTTCTTCCATTTGCATGCACAAAACGGCAGGCACCGCGCGGTGCCTGACGCCTTGTACATGCAAATGCGGGGGTGTACCATAGGTACCCCCCACCCCGACACCCTGGGGGCCCGCAAGGGCCCCCCAGGAACTATTTTCCACATGCTTTTCCACGGCGGTGAATCTGCAGCAGAAAAGCATGTTTTGAAACACATTGTAATTTGGCTGGCGGTGTCTTTCAGACACCGTCACCAAATTGCGGCCAACACCCCGCGGATCAGCGGCGGACGGAACTGCCGTCCGCCGCTGTTCCCACCGCCATCCTAATCTGGCGGTGGGTGTTTTGAAGGGCCGCAACGGTGATTCCGCATCCTCCGGGCCGGCGGTGTCTTCCGCCGGCCCGGAGGATGCGGAATCACCGCAATCCTAATCGCCCTCTAAGTGAGGAGAGCTAGACAGCAGGTGCAGGCAGAAGTTTTTAAAGGAAGATATTTCTGGAATTGTTAGATTTTGCAGCTGGTGGTGTAGACTATGTTTCTGCAGTCATTATTGTCAGCTGGAGCTGTGCCAGTGGCCGCCTGGTGTACCCTTCTCTGAGGCGCTTCTCTAGCGGAGCCGGTCACACTTTTTGTGGTATTGGGGCCATACTATTATAATTAATGTTACTAGATAATTATTAATTCTGTCATTAATATTATTATAGGATGGCACCACTATCACAACATATATTAATATTATGATTATTATTACAGAATGGCACCACTACAGCAAAAGATGTTATTATTCACCCAGACCTGATTTTCATGTGATAATAAATGTGATAATTATCGAATGGTATTCGGACGCACAAAGGCTGAGCCAGCCCGGCCAATATTCCTGACCATGACCTGCAGGTTCCACAGAGATTACTTCGGCGAGGGGTCAACTCACTTAGCCATCCTGCCCACATTCATGGATAAAGAAAGAACGGGGGCGGGTCATGATGCAAACCTCTGGAATATGGAAACGCCTCTCTCCCCTTATCATTAACTTCTCGTTGTTGCAGAAAGTGCCCTGGTACTGAAGTGCGTGTGATGTTCCTTAAATGGATTTTACATGACTAAAAGGATCACACGTATCTCTTGGGTCGAGTAACAAACTGATGTTATAGATTAAGCTTTTGTGGGCAATGCACATTAAACGAGTAAATAAGTAAGAAAATCCTTTTTACCTGTGGATGTAATGCAGATGATGAATGGAAGGAATAGCGAGCACCATTTCAGCAAGGTAAAAATACGCCATGTCTTCAGGAAGCCGGTCTTCAAACTTGCTCAGTAGTGTCAACAAAGCACCACAAACACAAAGGATCAGAGGGCACCACGCACGCACGCAGTGTACCCCGGAAGCGGACTTCAGACAGTACACATGGCACGCAAGGTAGGTTTCACAGCAGGTGGTTCGCTGGGCCGTGTGTACATGAACTGTGCAAGGGGCTTACGTGTGTAGGAGGGATAGCAGAGGTTACTGCACTGAGGAACATGCAGGAAAACATTGGCTCCCGGTGAGTTTTAAGGCCAGGTCTCCACAAAGTTTAGGCGTCTTCATTTCACGGCTCCACCCGCACCCACTCCAAGTCTCCTCAAATCATGTGAGGTTCCCGCCTCCAGCAGCTTGGCCCCTTCTCTCCCAAGACGGCCCCCGGGGTCTGGCTCACATCAAAGGCGCCGCTCCGGATTCCACGAGCAGGTTTCAAAAGAAGCTATCGGATTGCAGCTTGGCTCATTAGCACCATAAACCTGCAGATGAAACTGTTCAGCTTCTTTTGAAACCTGCTTGTGCAGAAAAGAGTGGGGATAATTATTTGTTTTATCTCTGTGCGGAGAGTGACGTCTTTCAGCTTCACCATTTCAAGAGAAAAACAAGCGCTTAGTTTCATCTGCAGGTTCATTGTGCTAATGAGCCAAGCTCCAATCTGAGAGGAGGATGAGGGCGGGATGAAGCACGAATGGAGAGGAAAACAGCGTGGAAAGGGAGGGAAAACAAGAACCGACGCTGCGCTTTAATGAAAACTGCATCCTGAGTGCCGGCACCCATGACAAACGTTTACTCTGGAGGCCTGCGGGTGTTGCTGCTGACAGCCGTGCTGCTGGGGGCTGCTGCCGGGCGCCGGCTCATCTGCTGGCAGGCGATGCTGCAGTGCTTCACACGCTGAAATGGCAGCCAGAGATGCGGATCGTGAGCAGCAACTGGCAATGGTAGCAGGGTTAGTGATGGCCACCACGCAGGACAGGAAGAAGGCTGGACTCACAGTTCCGGAGGCTCCGAGTTGCGGTGTATAGGGTTGCAGTCAGCTTATCGTAGAAACAGCGAGAAGACAGGAGGGGGAGAGGGAAGAGGACGGCGGAGAGAGGGAAAGCGCTGCCTTTAATCTTCAAGCCCCGTCTTTTTCAGATTGACCTGCCCGACTTCCTGCTGGAGTAAAAGGTTCCTTATCTTCTTTATGGGGCCATCTGGACCCATAAAAAACAGATAAGAAACCTTTTACGCAAGTAGTAAGTCGGGGAAGTCAATCTGAAAAAGACGGGGCTTAAAGAGAAAGAAGAACGTCACTAGGACCTCTTCTCCAAGGGCTGGCTGCCGTTTAGGAGGCCAGCCAATGGAGAAGAGGGGCGGGCTTAACCTCGCTAGTGATGTTCTCTCTATCTTATTAAGTCTTCCCAGCGAGACTGCGCAAGCGCAGCCATCGCTGGCTGAGACCTTACAAGGGAACTTTAATTAGAGTCTTACCAAGGGATAAAGTTCTATGTGGGTCTTGGAGTACCAGTATATTGTATACCAAAGGAAGGGATGGGAAAGATAACGGTTCAGTAAACACTCTCCCCAAATAATCGAAATGCAATATCGGTGTAAAGTTCCGATGTAAACAGCTCCAGAGATATTATCCTTAGCTGTAAGCAGGTCCCAAGGGAAGCATGTGCTTGTAAGTACAGTCTCACTGACTCACACGAAGGTGATATGCTTCATCATCGGACGGTGCTCCTCGCAAGGCTGGTGCTGCAGTGCCTGGCGGGCCCCGCGAGACGGCTCTTAATCAATTTGCCAATAGAGCACCGTAGGGCAAAGAGTGGTATGTCCAACGAAAGTGAGAAGATTCGTGAATGGAATGAAATTAAAATCAACTACCAACCAGATGCCGCCAAACTATTTAATGTAGAATCACTGGATGGTGTTGATCTTAAAAGAAAGGTAGGGAGACTCAGGATATAATGGTACTAGTCCCTGCAAGTAGGCGGTGAATCGGTCACTCATAGACCAGCTTCAGTCCATCATCTCCTTGTGTTTTGCTCTAGGCAATAGGTCAACATGTTTTATGCCTCAAGTAGCCGTGAAACGGTCTATTGGCATTTCATCAGGACCAATGTTACGTGATGTGACCTGATCTTCTCGATATAGTTCAGCGCCATGATACCTCCGGTGACAGTGCGCTATACAAAATTCCCTTAACATAACATAGTGAGGAGTACTAAAATAATAGCCCCACTCTGTATGTGGAAGGTAAGGTGCAGGCTGACATCTTATTGTAGTTGTATAGCACTATGCTAAAAAAGCGCTCTTTTGTGAGTTACTCTCCTGAAAATCAAGGGCAATCAATCCGCCAGGGAACAAGGTTTCTGAACACAGTAGGCATCTTGTATCCGTGTGTTAGTTATATAAGCACAACCTTGGCAGACAGATTTTTATACTGCCCTGAGAGGAAACAGACTATGTCTTCTGGGGCACCAAGGGAGATCAGGGTAGACCAAATATTTGAGTGGTCTACCAAGTCAAAATAACTACTTAGGTCAGTGAAACATAGGTAAAGAGACCCTCCCTTGGTATGCTTCCCAATAAGCAGGTCAAAATGTACACACTGCTCCACTGTCCTCAAGCCTTTCCTCAACCCAAACTGTACTTCCGACAGGATAGATTTATCCACTGCCCACTTCTCCTATCTCTGTAAAAAGACCTTGCCCATCGGTTTAGCTGAGGAGTCCTAGAGGAAAATCAAGCTGTAGCATCTAGGGTCGTAATGATCCCCTTTCTTAAAGATGGGTACTATAACTGATACGCCGAGGGACACTTGCTTTGCTCCTGCCTTGGTGTGCAAGCCAGAGTGGGACTCTCTGTCCCAGGATACACCACCCCAGAAGGAGGGGCCAAGGGCAGCAGTCTTGCGCTCATAAGCCCGGCTTCATTCCTGTGCCGCGGGACGCCGCGGGACAGTTGCTTTGCTCCTGCCTTGTTGTGCCAGCCAGGGTGGGACTCCATGTCCCAGGATACACCACCTCAGAAGGAGGGGCCAAGGGCAGCAGTCTCACACTCATAGGCGCGTCTTCATTCCCGTGATTTGGGACGCGCATGGGCCGTGCCAGGCCACGGGTGGGCCTGTCCTTACCCGTCACTGCCAGGAAGAGGCAGGACAGGGCCATTCCCCTTGCGTCTTGTTCAGGACAGCTGCGTGAGGAGTCACTTCCTGCCTTGCAAGGTACTGTAACTCTCCCGTTTTGTTTTCTTGTTGGCCCACGGCTAGCCTTTATCTGCCCCTCACTCTGTGACTTGATATTGACTTTTTTGTTGGACATCAAATTAGACATTGAATTAGACTTTTGCCCCTCCCTGGCTAATTGAATTGATCACAACCAACGTACTTTTGATTACCAGTTCTTGTCTTTTTTTACCTTGTGTGTTCTGAGGGGTTTCTTGTTTTGTATTTGTTTTATTGGGCAGGCCTCAGCTACCTGGTGACATCAAAAATCTTGCTGTCCAAGCACTCTCAAATTAGTGACCAGATTTGGAGTAGTGATTGCCACCTGCACGCCCCAGTGAGGGATGGGGAAAAGGAAAGCTACGGAGGGCCAGCCGGAAAAGGCAAGAAAGCAAAAAAGTCTATCAAACCGTCGAAGCACTCAGGCAACAACTGTGTCCTGATCGCATTGACTGGTTAATAAGTGAATGCAAAGGCATCTTAGATGCCGAACCAGGCCCCTACCCCTGTCCTGCTGTTAGGCAACTCTCCACCAGCTCCACCAGCCCCAGTGGGCCACCTTCCATTCCCGGATATGTTCAGAAGATTGTCAACCAAGTGGGCTTTGTTGAGCAAACAGGGGAAAGTGTCTCATATTGTGAGGATCCACTCACCACCTATAAATTCCATTAGACACCATACAAGCCAACCTGAGCCCGCACTTGAGTGCACCAATAGGTTCACCAACCTCTCTGACCTGATTGATGACTCATTGGGCCATCAGTCCCCAGATGGGCTAGGCAAACCATCACCTGCTTCTAACCACGGTTGTAATAACCAATGTTCCTATCAGCTTGTCAGTGACCTTAGAACCGAGTTAGGGACCTTAAGATCTATGATTGATGGGCTTACAGCTTTAGTCAAACAACTGCTATAGAATGACACATGATCTCAATTGCCCATTGAGCCTGCCCAGGGAACAGTTAACCAACTAACTACTACTGGACCAGCTCCACTTTCGCCTGGCACCTCGGAAAGGGCTTGCCCTCCCCTCAGGCAACCCTGTCCAAACCCTGCTGCTATTTCTCACACCCAAGCACCAGCCTACCAAAATGTCACCCAGACGAATTATTTCCCCACTGTAATGCTAAGAAATAGCCCTCCCAAACTCACAGGGGTAAGAAGCAAAATCTCGCACCAAGACTTAGTACATTTAAAACACTAAAGGCCAAAGCTGAACTTTCCACCCCGTATTAACTCAGCATTAGCTCAGAAAATTCATATGGTCAATGTTCTCAAACTTACAGGGAGAGCGGAGCATAAGAGAGAAGATGCAGTGACTAACAAAGGGATCCATTGGATTCGCCACTACAGGGGGTGTCGTTCTATAATCTCTGATGATATCATTGGGGCAAGAAGACTTGGAGATGAAAAGGAGGCAACGTGCAGGCACTGCTGAAATGTCCCGGTGTTTCGAAATTAGACCGGGACACTTTCAGTATATTATTCAGTTTGGTCCAAATTCTTGGCTGGGTGGACGCCAATCACTCGCGTGTACCCCTGACCAGTGCCCCCTGTAAGTAGGCTTTCATCATGCATAATACTCACGTCAAGTCCTGCCACATAATGCAAATTTTCCTAGCAATTGAGAAGGAAAGTATCAGTTCCATTTAGGACATGAAGGAAAGTATCAGTTCCATTTAGGACATGGAGTCAAGGATTATTCAACACTGGAATCTTAGATGAAAATTCTTCTCTTCCGCAATGTACAACATTGAGAGTAAGTCTCTTAACATTTACCAAATTGTTATTGTGTTGTTTAAGTAATATCATCAATGTAAATACTGTGATTCCTGAATCAATTATTTTCTTAATATTCGGTTCAGATCATAAGAATTCATTGTGACGGGAAGAGAGACTAGGAACAAACTTGCCAAAATTTTAGAAGAGGAGATTGTTTTTCTCTCATCGACTTCTTTCAAGGCCTAAATCGGGTGTATTGTCATGTATGGCACTTGTTAGTGTGCTGCTACAGGACCGGATATCGGCAACACAGATACGTGTTTTTTCTCTTACCTGTCAGGAGCACAGAGAAAGCGCAGGCAGAGAGCCTGTGACAAAAATGCTGTGCACTGGTCTGCAGAAGCAGGTTACTGGCCATGAATACAAGTCTCACTATACCAGCTGCAGCCCGCCGAGGAATCGGGTCTCTAAATGCAGGAATTGGGAGGATTGGCATGTATGTAGGAATTCCATGCAAGAAGAAAGAGGATGCTACCGAACAGTCAGAGGGCAATATTATGGTCAGATTACCATGATTGAGGGAATGGACTGTTATTTTGTTCCAGATTAATTTTCCTGTCATTCTTGGGAAATGTATAGTTTATTATTTGAGAAACCTACTTTGGCAGAGACTGCTGAGAGGAATAAATTAAAGAAAGAAATGCATAATGCTTGCTTCTTTGTCCTTAATAGAAATGAAACTTTCCTTCTTGAAAACAGATTTTATTGTCAGGTTACACATATTATGCAGAGCCATGTAACCCAGGGATAGCTGCAGGTGAAAGTAAACGTACATCATCCGAGTGGCAATCGACTTTTCTTATGCAAGTAAAAACAAATTATCAAATTATCCCTCCCCCCGAGTCGCACTAACCCCCTAGGTTCTACCCATACGTAGTTATAAAAGCATAGGAAAAACACACCATCGCAGTATATGCACACCTTCCTCCCACGTTCCCATGACCCCCTCCGCGGAATAATCTGCGCCCGTCATGCCACACACGGAAGATCATCCCGCTCCACCAGGGGGTCAAGCCACAGGCCCCTATAATCCGCCCAGCGCTTCCAAATTTTATAATGTTTCCGCGGATACCCCCTAGCTACGAAAATTGGCTGCTCCAGCCCGATATAATAATCCAACCCCTTCTTCCAAATGACCACAAACGGGGCTTGTGAATCCTTCTACCCTTTGTGAATCCTTCTACCCTTTAGCGATGTCTCTTCTGGCCAGTATAAGGGCAAGGAGCATCAGGTGTCTCTTGTAGAGTTTGCCCCCCCCTCCCACCCACTCCATGACATGCAGTAGGGCAAACTTCGGCGTACGGGGGAGCATCCATCCCAACACCTCAGACATGCAGGCCAGGACCCCCCTCCAGAACCGAGACAGGGATTCACAGCTCCATACTGTATGAAGAAACGTCCCGTCCTCCCTGTTACAACGAGACAGACCGGTGAGGCAATCAGCCCAGCCCGCCACAGCCGAACCCTTGTAAAGTACACTCTGTGTAAGTATTTAAACTGAATAAGGCGGAGACGCATTGCTATGGCCGCACCCCTGGGGGCGGCCAGTGCCTCCCTCCAATCCTGCTCCTCAAGCTCGCCTACTTCTTCCTCCCATTGCTCCCGGAATCTCTGCAGTGTAGGGGAACAGTGGGTGACCAATGCCTGATAAGTGCAGGATATTTTCTTTGTGCCTAGGTCCCCCATGAATAATCTCGC
Source organism: Lissotriton vulgaris (assembly GCF_964263255.1). Classification (NCBI taxonomy): domain Eukaryota; kingdom Metazoa; phylum Chordata; class Amphibia; order Caudata; family Salamandridae; genus Lissotriton; species Lissotriton vulgaris. The sequence continues at coordinate 543,848,094 of NC_141698.1, read as the reverse complement.
TTCCAACAGACTAAACTCGGGGAGGGCCTCCAGCCCCTCCAGACTGGGTGTTAGTGCATGACGAAACTGAAGGTACCTAAAGAACTGGGAGCGAGGCATCTCAAATTCTTCCCGGAGTTCCTGAAAGGACTTGAGATTCGTACCCCTCAACACACACCCTAATGCGAGATCCCTATATTATCCCATCCCCTGAAGCCCTGCAGAGCCGCCAGACTGGCCAGTCACCCATTGTGCCATAGAGGAGTTTCTCCGGTTAGGGTATTCCACCACCCCATCCGGCGCAGAGCCTGTCACCAGATGCGAAATACAAGCTCGGTGGCTGCTGGCAATTCACTCCGTATCGATGCTGTATATAGAGTGGTGCGTAGCGTGTGAGAACCCATCAAGTAAAGTTCCATAGCATACGCCGGGTCCCCCCTTTCGCCATACCACCATTCATTCAGGACCAAAAGATGGGAGGCCTAGTAATAAGAAAGGATGTCTGAAGTCGCTAGACCACCACAATACATGGAGAGGAAGCATGTGCGTATGGCTACACGAACCGCCCCAACCCCCCACAAGAATTGCCCTAAGACAGAGTTAACCTGTCCTAACCAACTGGGTGATATAGGATACGGGTGATTTTGCAGCTGAAACAACAGGAGAGGAAGAGCCACCATTTAAAAAATCGCCGATCGCCCATAAATAGTAAGCGGCATCTGCGACCAGACTTTAAGATCCGCCCGGACTCGTCCCCAGATCGCCGCCAGATTCCGCTCCCATGATATGGCCGGGACCTCCGACAGAAAAACTCCCAGATACTTAAGACCCCCAACGGCTACCTGCAGCACAGTGGCCCAATCACCCACTCGTGCCTGCTCCCCCAGCATTCACAACGTGGACTTACGAGGATTCATGTAGAGCCCCGAGGACTCACCGAAAATCTGCATTATTTGCAGGAGACGGGGCCCGACCTGTCAAGGTCCGTATGAAAAAAGAGAACATCATCCGCATATAGTGCGATACTATCGGACGGCCCCTGTGCCCATTCAAAGCCTTTCAACTGCGCATCTATGCGCACCCACGCCGCCAGCAGCTCCATAACCAAGGCGAATAGGTAGGACTAGAGGGGGCAGCCCTGCCGAGTGCCACGGCGAATGAGAAAGGGAGACGAGATCGCTCCTGCCACGCGAACCGAAGCCGTCAGATCAGTGTAGAGAAGACGCAGATATGACAAAAAACGACGCCCCAGATTGAGCCGTGGCAACAGCGCAAACAATTAGACCCAACTCAGCGAGTCAAACGCCCTATCTATGTCCGCGAGGAGAAGCGCTGCCCGGGTCCCCGTGCCTCGGATCGCCTCTACCCCCACGTGTGCCCGTCTAATATTGTGCCTAGTCGCCCTTTGGGGCATGAAGCCGGCCTGATCCTGGTGTACAAGTGTTGTGATATGAAGAAGGAGTCTGTTAGCCAGCGCCTTGGTGAGAACTTTGGCCTCCACATTCAAGAGGGAAATTGGGCGATAAGAGGCATGCTGTTCTGGGGGACGACCCGGCTTGTTAAAGACCACCACTTCTGCATGGCTCCGGTCCGGTGGGAGCCTACCCCGCTCCCTGGCCTCCTCCAAAGCCGCCCGATAGTGTGAAGCCAGCTGCAAATGATATTTTTTGAAGAATTCACAGGGGAATCCATTCGGACCCGGGGCTTTCCCCGAACTGAGCTCGCCCAGAGCCGTGCCCAGTTCCTCATTCGTCAAGGGAAGCGTCAACCGATCCCATACCTCATCTGACACCGCCTTGGGGGGCAGGTCGGCTATGAACTTATCTACCGTCTATTCCAGCAGGCACTCCCGCGGGGCATATAGATCAGCATAATACACGGCAAGGCTCTCCGCGAGGATCCGGGGGTCCGTAATTGGGGCACCCGTTTCGTCTAGCAGCCCAGGTAGAGTCTGTGCAAGGAAGGCCCCTTGACAGAGCCGGTGCAGCATTGTACCAGATTTGTCCCCCCCCTGACATATCCTGCTGCGCGTCGCGAGCCAAATCTGTCGCGCCTCATCCATCTGGAGTGCTGCAGATGCCTGTTGCGCTAGGAGGGCATGACCTACACGGCTCCCATCCGCCACCCGACTCTGAAGCTCTAGTTCCTCAATCTCCGCGCGCACCAATTCCGCTCTACGCTGCTTTCGAGCCGCCACACATCAAGCTATATCTACCCCCCGTAGCGTAGGTTTCAGAGCCTCCCATATCGTCACAGCACTAGAGACGTGCCCACATTCCCGACCAAGTAATCAGCAATCGCCTCACTATTAAGCCTCCCATAGTCTTCCTGCTTCAAGTGCCACGCTGACAGGCGCCAGCGAAAGGGATGCCTCCCCCTGCCAATTCTACTATCTACGGAGATAGGTGAATAATCCGAGAGGCCTCGAGGGAGGATCGCAGCCGACTCAACCCTTCCGGCCAGTGCCCTAGGGACAAAAAGGTAGTCTAATCTAGAAAAGGATTTGTGCACAGCAGAGAGGAATGTAAACTCTCGGCGATCCCTGTGCATGTGCCGCCACGTGTCTACCCAATCCAACCCAGCCACCAAATCCCTCAGCTTCGTAGTGAGGCCCACACTTGAGCCACCCCCCGACCGGAATCTATCTTTAGCATTATCAAGAACATCGTTCCTGTCTCCCCCAATTACCGACACTGCGTCAGGAATGATTGCCAAATTCACAAATAATTTCTCAACCAGGGACCACTGTAGAGGGGGCGGAGCATAAACGCAGCCCAGCACCAGAGGGTCCTCCCCAACCATGCCCCTAAGGAACAAATATCGCCCTTGTGTGTCTGCCCACTGTTTGGAGTGGATATAGGGAATTATGAGATGCACTAGTATGGCCACACCCCGGGAACCCCTCACAAACCCTGCATGGAAGATCTGTTGAAATCCATATCTCTGCAATCACAAAGCCTTGGTACCCAGTAGATGAGTTGCTTGTAGCATAAGTATATCAGCCCCCGCTCTCTCCGCCTGGCGCAGCACTGCTCCCCTCTTGATCTTATCTAATAGACCCGCACATTCCAGCTGAGGATGCGAAGAGTGCCATGGGATCCCGCGACCCTATCCATACGCGTCGCCATCAGGGAACATCCAGAGTAGTCGCACGAACATCAGGCCATGTGGGTGTGCACAGAACAGGTATACAAAGCCCCTTGTGGTAGTGCCACTCCTACGCAACCAGAACAAACCCCCCCAAAAACTGACCACCCCACCCACCCCACCCCATACCTCAAAACTGTTGATTTTCCTGAGATGTAAGATTTTCTTGAATAAATGTTTGTTTCTTTGAATGACAACTGAGCTTTAGATGAGGTTATTAGTTAGGGAAGTTAGGAGAAAATGAATTTTGGGAACTATGTGTCTTTTACTAAAACTTGTGTTCTGAAATCTAAATAATAATGTCTTTTCTGAATCTTTAAGATAAATGAAAATGACTATTTGAAATAAATTATTTTCTTTTAAAAGTTACCTTGAATAAAGAAATAATTAACAAAATGAATAAACTGTTAGACATGCTGAACTTTGCTTTTAATAAAAATTAGATAAATGGAGAATTAAGCTGGTCTTGTATTTTCCTACGCCTAATTTTTTACTAGCAGATTCGTCGACCATAATGGTTGGTGTGTCTGAATAACATGTCTTGTTAATAAACCATGGTAAACCTCATTTAAACTGCAGGTGTAAATAGTATAAATATTTAGTTTTGATTTAGACACTCCGCCTTGATACAGCAGCTCTCCTTTGAATTTCACTGATCCATGAAGTAGGATGAAAGTGTTTTGCGAGTAACTCACAGTGTTATGGGCCCCACTGATGAGTAGATGTATGATTTGATAGTTCAGGGAAAGGTGAAATGGTTTTAGAAAGTATTTCTAGAGTAGCGCTGCATCGCCCCACATAGTACATTTTCTTTTTGACAAAGCAGCCGAGGGTTTGGCCTACCGGTCAGTAAATGATTTTAGATCGGCCATCTCAGCAGGTCATAATCAGGTAGACGGGAAACCTATTGGTATGCATCCGTTGATATGTAAGCTTCTTAAGGGTATAAGGGTGGCGAATCCGCCTAAACCTAAATATTCAGGCTTATGGGATGTATCACTAGTTATTTCTTTATTCAGCAGCTGGCCAGTGAATAATCTTCTATCTAGGAAACAGTTGTTTGCCTAACTGGCAATGTTTCTATGTCTTTCCGCATGTAGGCAGGCGTTCATCGGATGTGCGGGCCTTGGAAGTTACAGATAGAGTATTTACTCTGGAGGGAGTTTCTTTTACTATCACAGGTCGTAAGAAAACTCTATCTAGACATATTGAATACAAAGCTTTTCCCAGCAATGAAAAAATATGTGTTGTGTACTGTTTAAAGGAATACAAGGAATGCACTAGATTGTTGAGACCAGAGGGCTCTACTCAACTGATCATTGCAGTGCGGAAACCTTTTAAACAATGCTGGGATCCAAGAGAAGGACCTGGACTGGACCACCTCCTTCCTCTCCGGCAGAACACAGAGCGTCTGTCACGGTCCAACGGCTCCTCCGGATCGAAAGATGCTATATGGGTTCCACCTCCAGCTTTCTCCGTGCTCTGGGAATAAATACCACCGAGCACGATAGTAAGCAGGCGAGGGATAAAAGGTCCGGGACTGGAAACGAGGGTAGACGAGGTTTCTGTAAAGACACAAAGAACACACAGTAAGAAGAGAACCCTATTCTTTCTGTTCCTCACTAGGTCTCTCTCTGCTGACCTCTTTCCTACCTGATGCTTCTCAGGACCTCTCCCTTCTATATACGAGATACTTTCTCTCAACACCCGGATACTTTTCTGGAAAATACAAGAACACACATGCAGGGTTACATTCACTTCCCTCCCGAAACACTGACTATGTATCTTGGCGTGGTGTTCCCATACATACCCGATGTTTTCCAGTCCCTTACTTTAAAAGGTTCTACTTTGGCGTAAATGTTTTTCAATAACAATGCCACAAAGTTCAATAGGAAACAAGGATTATAAAAGTTTGACTGTTCTGGTTTGATACTAAGTACCTTCTTCACCAGCTAATACGGATGGAATTTCTTGAACCACACCCCATCAGTTTTGCGGCTCTTACCAGTCACTGGATATGAAGAAGGAAATAAATGTCCTTCCGAACATACCATGGCACACCGACCCTGAGAGGGGGCAATCCTGCGTCTCTCACGTCGGACGAACACGATCGGTTTCCAAAAACGGATCAACCCGCTTGTGTCACTCGAGAGGGTGCAAATCCAGCGTCTCTCACGAGAACCCAAAAATCCCACCACCAGTGAACAAACAATATTCAAAAAGTGCCGCACTCGAGAGGGGGAAATCCGGCGTCTCTCCGAATGCCAAAAGAAACGCGTTCTAACAAAGTTCCCGAAAATCACGAGAGGGTGCAATCCTGCGTCTCTCGGTTCGGGTAGATTCGATTTCCAAGGATAAGTAACCCCGCAGCCGCGGGTTACGGAAAGCACACTTTATAGCACTAGTACTCCAGAAGACAGCCCCAGAAGCTTCCAATCTCTGATCTCCGAAAAGACAAAATTACGTGCACCGCACTCCTGTTCTCACAGAGTTTTATGATCTCATTCCGAATCGATGCTCGCTGAGCTTTCTGGGAGTTGTAGTTTGACTATCACTGGGTAGGCACAGGTCGGATCCTGACAGTATGCCCCCCTCCACCGTGCCTCCTAGCGCCCGGCTTCCCTGGGTGTCTGCGATAGAATTCTCGAACGGCCCTAGGAGCATGAACCGCTGTACACGGTTCCCAGGAATCATCTTCAGGCTGGTATCCTTTCCACGAAATGAGAAACCACAGGGTACCCTGGCGGAATCTCGAGTCCAGAATCCTCCGGACCTCGTACTCCAACTGGTCATCCCTCAGAATAGGAGGAGCCGCTGACATTTTTGCCCTCCCTGCCGGCTTCAACAAGCTACAATGGAATACTGGATGTATCCTCAAGTGCACCGGCAGTTTCAGTTTGTATGCCACTGGATTGATCTTCCGAAGTATGGTATAGGGCCCTATAAAACGAGGATGAAACACGCTGTGATAGCGGAATCGGATATTCTTAGTTGAGAGCCATACTCTGTCACCGGCCTTGTACTCTAGCCCATCCTGTCGATGTTTGTCCGCCCACGTCTTGTAAGTTGTTTTCGATTGATTCAAGGTCTTTCGAATGACTTTGTGGATTTTTGTCAATTCCTCCACATGCGCTGCCACAGAGGGATGATTCTGCACTTCACCCGGTATCACTATGGGCAAGGTCTTAGCATGAAACCCGTTGTTAGCCCTGAACGGTGTTTCCTTGATGGAGCTATGCCAGGAGTTATTATAGGACAGTTCCGCCAGCCACAACATAGAGACCCATGATTTTTCCGCCTCTTTTGCATAACACCTCAGATATTTCTTGAGCGTTTGATTCATCCTCTCAGTTTGTCCATCCGATTGAGGATGGAAGCTGGTGGACAAGGCATCCTCAACATGTAGGGCTTTGCACCACATGTGCCAAAATCGGGCGATGAACTGGGGTCCCCTGTCAGATACGATGACTCGAGGAATACCATGCAGACGCACCACTTGGGTCAACAGCAGATGTGCAGTTTGTTTGGCCGTTGGAAGATTGTGGCAAGGTATGAAATGCGCCATTTTAGTAAGGCTATCCACTACCACTAGTATGGCGCTGCAGTTTTGATCTTTTGGCAGCCCCACTATGAAATCTACACTGATGGTATGCCAGGGATGGGAAGGTGTTGGAAGTGGCATGAGTTTCCCTTTCAACCTACACTGCTCCCCCTTGGCCCTTGCACACACCTCACACTGTCCTACCCAGTTCTCCACATCTTTACCCATCCCCTCCCACCAAAAATGGCGTTGTACCAGGAGAAGAGTCTTCTTAATCCCTGAATGTCCTGCCACTACTGCATTGTGACACCAATTAAAGGCTTGTAACCTGAGGGAATGCGTGGGTAGATATAACTTTCCATTACATAAGGGCACCCCATGTGTCAAGGCTCGGTTGGGATTCTGATTCGCCCAAGTGGACCACTGTATTGGACTTTTCTGCTTCACCACTTGAGACACAAACTGTTCTACTGCATTCGCACACAACACTTTCTCAGAGGGTATGATGGCCTGTGCTTTTTGTATCGATGTTTCCTTTTCTGTCTGTCTTGACAGTGAGTCAGCCTTCTTATTGTCCGCCCCGGGACGGAACATGACCACAAAGTCAAAACCCGCAAAAAACAACATCCACCTCATCTGCCTCTGTGATAAATGGCGAGCTGTTTTCATGTAGACCAAATTCCGGTGATCCGAATACACCGTGATGGAATGTCTCGCACCCCACAAATAATGCCTCCACTCCATGAAGGCCTTCTTTATGGCGAACAATTCCTTCTCCGCCACGGTATAATTGGCTTCAGCGGAGGATAGCTTCTTTGATAAAAAAGCCACCGGGTGCAATTGTCCAGTGTTCTTGTCCCTTTGCGAGAGGATAGCTCCGACCGCGGCATCCGAGGCATCCGCCTCTACCACAAACGGAACATCCATTTGGGGATGTTTCAATATGGGAGCCGTACTGAACGCAGTCTTCAACTTGTTGAAGGCCACGTCCGCCTCGGTCGTCCATTCAAATGAAGTCCCCTTTCTTAGCAATCGAGTTATCGGAGCAGCCACTGCTGAGAATTGTGCTATGAATCTTCGGTAATAGTTTGAAAAACCTAAGAAACATTGCACCTCCTTCACACTCTTGGGAGTTGGCCACTGCTGAACTGCCTCCACCTTGCGATCTGCCATGCGGAAACCCAAGGGGCTCAATATAACTCCCAAAAACTCCACCTCATCTACTCCGAACTCGCACTTGCTAAGTTTGCAATACAAGCTGTTGTCCAGTAGCCTCTTCAGAACCAAAATGACGTGACTAGCATGTTGAGGAATAGACCTAGAATACACCAAGATGTCGTCGATGTATACGATGACAAACTGGTCTATATAATCCTTCAACACGTCATTTAAAAAGTACTGGAACGCCGCAGGGGCATTGCAAAGACCGAACGGCATTACTAGGTACTCGAATAACCCGTATCGAGTCTTGAAGGCCGTTTTCCACTCATCCCCACTGCGGATCCTCACCAGATGGTACGCACCCCGGAGGTCCAACCGAGTGTAAATGTTGGCCTCCCTTACTTGGTCCAACAGTACAGGGATGAGTGGCAACGGATAACGATTCTTAACTGTCTGCCTATTCAACAGGCGATAATCAATACAGGTACGCAACTCCCCGTTGGCTTTGGCTATGAAAAACAGAGGTGAGGCCGCCGGGGACCGCGAGGGACGAATAAACCCCATGGCACAAAACTCTCTCAAATACTCCTGCAGGTGTTTAGTTTCAGGCTCTGAAAGGGCGTATACTCTACATGAGGGTATTGCTGCGCCGTCCACCAGATCAATACGACAGTCGTATTCACGGTGAGGTGGTAATGACGCAGCCTTGATTTCACTGAACACCTCACTATACTCTTCGTACTCCGAAGGGAGGCTAACATCTTTTTGTAAATGTGTAAATGTGTAGGCATTTATATAGCGCACTGCTACCCGTGGGCGTCCTGGCGCTTAGACCGCTGCGAAACCCTTCCTGGCTTCCCTGAGAGATGGTCCCTTACTGGGAATCTCCAGGGTGAGACCAGGCATCCCCGGCGGTCTGGTGGGGCCATTAGTGAAGATGAGGCAAGCTAATGCCCAGAGTTGCCGAGTGTGATCGCTGATCAGAGTGGGCACCGAAGCGAGAGAATTATCGAGTCCGCTGACCCTGGTCCAGAAACCTGCCGCGCCGGGAATCGAACCCTGGTCCCGGGCCGTCCTCTGCTCTCGGGTCTGCCGCCTCTAACCAGTGAGCCACACTACTTCACAACACAACAGCTGTCGCTACTTGGTACCCCTGTGCTAGAGCAAGTAGATGATGGACCTTTTCCTTCATGCATGTATTTTGGCATTCTGCCGACTGAAAGCTGATGGTTTTCCGTCTCCAATCCATAGTAGGATTGTGCAGACCTAACCAAGGCATGCCCAGGATAACCTCATATTGAGGTGCTTCGATGATATTCAGCACTATAGTTTCTACATGTTCCATAGGGTCTCCCGGGAGATGCAGCTCCACTTCCTCAGTGTGTTCTATTATAGGGCCGGACTTTAGCGGAGTGCCATCTACTGCCAGCACTCTTTCTGGTTTATGCATCGCCACCCTCACCAACCCCAAACGTGCTACCTACCTTCATCTATGAAGTTTCCCGTGGCTCCAGAGTCCACCATACTATGTACTGGATGTAACTTTCCTCGCACTTGCAACAACATAGACAGTACGATGTGTGCTTCCGTTGTCGTGGCAGACCCCCCCGCAAGCGACGGCAACCGCCACCCTTGTTCCTCGGGTTTTTCTTCCAGCAACAGGGATGCACTCTCTGAGTCCCCCCTGGCAGCTGGAACAGCCTGAGTCCTTCCCATCGAATACGGACGGCCTTTCTTGGGCTTTACCGTACAATCTTTTACATAATGGCCCTTTTTTCCGCAATACATGCAGAGACCCAAGGTACGGCGGCTTTCCCTTTCTGCCCTCGATAAAGGAGCCCTAACAGCCCCCAGTTCCATAGGCTCGACTCCACCCCCCTTCTCCGGGGGTATCCCACCTTCAACTTTCCTCTGACCCCCAAGAGGTTGATACCCTCGTCTCCGTTCACCCGCACGATCTGCTCGACGATGGTCAAGTCTCAGTGTCAGATCGATAAGATCGGTACAAGTAACAGGCTGAGGATCGATCTGCGCCAGAACATCCTTTAACTCGTCTGAAAGACCATGATAATATAAGGCCATTCTCTTCTCCTCTGGCCAGGCTGTTTCTGCAATCAGACGGTTGAAGGCGGTCATGTATGTAATTAAGTCATTACGACCTTGTTTCAAGTCTAGCATGTCAGTGTCTGCACTTAGGGTTGTGGCTCTCCTATCGAATATCCTTTCAAATTCTCTCCGAAATGCACCCCAATCAGTTAGGAGAGGATCGTCATTCTTCACTAGAGGCCCTGCCCAATTTGCTGCATCCCCTGTTAGATACGAAATAGCAAAAGCTACTCTAGACATATTAGTGGGGAAAGACGCAGGGCGACATGAGAAATGTAACGTTATTTGCGTCAAAAAATTTTGTACAGATGTAGGACTACCAGAATATCGTTCCGGACTGGCCAACGGAATAGGCTGAGGGACTGTAACCTGAACCTGCTGCACACCTGCAGAAGCATTAAAGGGATTCTTGCCCTGTCTCTCTACCTGTTCCTTCAGAGCAGCAGCTTCTGCTCGTGAAGTAACTAATTCTTGTTGAACGAGCAACAAGGCGGCCATTACATCTTCCAAGGTAGCCATCACTACTCGATCAAGAGGAGACTATTTCGTGGGCACGTAATTCTGTCACGGTCCAACGGCTCCTCCGGATCGAAAGATGCTATATGGGTTCCACCTCCAGCTTTCTCCGTGCTCTGGGAATAAATACCACCGAGCACGATAGTAAGCAGGCGAGGGATAAAAGGTCCGGGACTGGAAACGAGGGTAGACGAGGTTTCTGTAAAGACACAAAGAACACACAGTAAGAAGAGAACCCTATTCTTTCTGTTCCTCACTAGGTCTCTCTCTGCTGACCTCTTTCCTACCTGATGCTTCTCAGGACCTCTCCCTTCTATATACGAGATACTTTCTCTCAACACCCGGATACTTTTCTGGAAAATACAAGAACACACATGCAGGGTTACATTCACTTCCCTCCCGAAACACTGACTATGTATCTTGGCGTGGTGTTCCCATACATACCCGATGTTTTCCAGTCCCTTACTTTAAAAGGTTCTACTTTGGCGTAAATGTTTTTCGATAACAATGCCACAAAGTTCAATAGGAAACAAGGATTATAAAAGTTTGACTGTTCTGGGTTGATACTAAGTACCTTCTTCACCAGCTAATACGGATGGAATTTCTTGAACCACACCCCATCAGTTTTGCGGCTCTTACCAGTCACTGGATATGAAGAAGGAAATAAATGTCCTTCCGAACATACCATGGCACACCGACCCCGAGAGGGGGCAATCCTGCGTCTCTCACGTCGGACGAACACGATCGGTTTCCAAAAACGGATCAACCCGCTTGTGTCACTCGAGAGGGTGCAAATCCAGCGTCTCTCACGAGAACCCAAAAATCCCACCACCAGTGAACAAACAATATTCAAAAAGTGCCGCACTCGAGAGGGGGAAATCCGGCGTCTCTCCGAATGCCAAAAGAAACGCGTTCTAACAAAGTTCCCGAAAATCACGAGAGGGTGCAATCCTGCGTCTCTCGGTTCGGGTAGATTCGATTTCCAAGGATAAGTAACCCCGCAGCCGCGGGTTACGGAAAGCACACTTTATAGCACTAGTACTCCAGAAGACAGTCCCAGAAGCTTCCAATCTCTGATCTCCGAAAAGACAAAATTACGTGCACCGCACTCCTGTTCTCACGGAGTTTTATGATCTCATTCCGAATCGATGCTCGCTGAGCTTTCTGGGAGTTGTAGTTTGACTATCACTGGGTAGGCACAGGTCGGATCCTGACAGCGTCCGCCTTCCCCCCTTCCGCTCCGAAGCCACCAAGATCATCAGCGGCGTACCCCAGGGCTCATCCCTCAGCCCAACTCTGTTTAACATCTACATGGCACCGCTCGCCCACGACGCCCATCGGCACAACCTCAACATCCTCTCCTACGCCGATGACACCCAGCTGATACTCTCCCTCACCAAGGACCCCCACACCGCCAAAACCAACCTTCACGATGGAATGAAGGCCGTTGCAAAATGGATGAGGAACAGCCGACTGAAGCTGAACTCGGACAAGACGGAGGTCCTCATCATCGGATCCAACCCTTCGGCCTGGGACGACTCCTGGTGGCCGACGGCACTGAGAACCGCTCCAACACCCACCGACCACGCACGGAACCTAGGGGTCATCCTCGACTCCACCCTCTCCATGACTAAACAGGTCAACACCGTCTCCTCCTCCTGCTTCAACACCCTCTGCATGCTCCGTAGGATCTACAAGTGGATCCCCACTGAAATGAGAAGAGCAGTCACCCAGGCCCTTGTCAGCAGTAGGTTGGACTATGGAAACGCCCTCTACGCAGGAGCCTCGGCCAAACTCATGAGACAGCTCCAACGCATCCAGAACGCCTCTGCACGCCTGATCCTCGACATCCCTCACTACAGCCACATCACCCCCCACCTGAGAGACCTGCACTGGCTCCCGGTCAACAAGAGGATAACCTTCAAGCTCCTCACCCACGCACACAAGGCACTTCACAACACCGGACCAACGTACCTCAACAGACGACTCAGCTTCTATACCCCCACCCACCAGCTCTGCTCCGCCAACCTCGCCCTCGCTACAGTCCCCCGCTTCCGAAGAGCGACCTCAGGCGGCAGATCATTTTCCCACCTCGCCGCAAAGACCTGGAACACTCTCCCCATCCACCTACGGCAGACCCAAGACCTGCTGACCTTCAGAAACCTCCTCAAGACCTGGCTTTTCGGGCAGTAGCAGCTTTCCCCACCCCAGCGCCTTGAGACCCTCACGGGTGAGTAGTGCGCTTTACAAATGATATGATTGATTGATTGATTGAAGTACCTGTTGCTGCAACGTTGGCCCCCGAACCTCAACTTGGAGCCTGGAGTCCCCCATGCCAATGGATCCCCACCCTACAAACCATAACACCCAAGTTCAACCCCCAGAAGCAACAAACTCAGGGGGAGTCAGCCCCTATCAGCCCTCCCTCCCTTCCGCAACTTCCAATAGAGCAATCAGCCCCTCATGAGGATTATCCAGACATCACACAACAGTATGTAACATGAGTCAAGTATCCACGGCTTGTTGTCCAGTAGCAGGGCCCCCACGGACAGAGGCCTCACCAGATACAGAGCGTTGCCTGGAGCGGGACCACCAGCTACCCTGCCAGCGGGACCCCCTGGAGGATTGCAACTGTGCCTCGCCACTGAGGAGTCCGAGTCCAGCCCCGGAGGTGTGCGCACCCGCACCCTTACCGTCTCATCCGTCCATTTAAAGACCTCCTCCGGTGTGTCAAAGAAGTGGGTTTGTGACTGGAAAACCACCCGCAGGCGGGCTGGGAACAGCAAGGCATATGGGAGCTTGAGGTCTCGGAGACGGGCCTTAGCTGCCATAAACGACTGGCGATGTTGCTGCACCAGGCGTGTGTAGTCCGGGAAGATCATGATACGCCGGTTCTCATACAGCAGGGGTTCCTTGAGTCTAGCCTGCTTCAGGATGGCATCGCAGTCGTGATAGTTCAGCAGTTTTGCAATGACTGGACGCGGACGGGCCCCAACCGGAGGTTTCTGAGTAAGTTCCCTGTGGGCCCGCTCAATCACAAAGCACCGGGACATGGCGTTGGGGCAGAGCCAGCTCTCTAGCCAATTAATTAGGAAGTTCTCCATGTTGCCCTTCTCACAGCCCTCCGGAAACCCAACGAAACGGAGATTGTTCCGCCGAGCCCATCCTTTGGCATCTTCGGCGCGCGACACCAGACCTATCTGAGTGCTAGCCATGCTGGCCACCTGGCGCTACAGGGCCGCCACGTTGTCCCACACCCCCGAGATCCGGGTCTCTGCCCCTGTAATAAGGGACACGGCGTTCCTCAAATCCTGGCGCAACAGTATAACATCGGAGCCCTCCGCACCAATCTCGGCGTGCAGCATGTCACGGGACTGGGTTATCGCTGCTATCAACGCAGCATTATCTGGACCAGGCTCCTGCTGTCCTCCCGCTGCTCCAGCCCCGCCACCATGACCAGTGAACTTATGGATGGGCCCATGTTTCGTGGCACCACTATTGCCCTTGTCCCGCATCATATCCATCAGTATCCGACACCACTCAATGCACCAGCCACAGCTCCCAGGCGTCCAACGCTGACCGGTCCCTCCTGGAAGGAAGGAACCCTCTATCAAGTGCCCGCAAGCCACCCAACGACCATCAGCACTGCAAATGTCTCATCCAGGCGCCCTCCTTGCAGCCGGCACGCCGTCCAGATGTTGCCAATACCTAGAAAGGGCACGGGACGCATGGGCCCCACCTCCCGGCTCCACTCCTCACCTGCGCAGTCCAACTTCTCCGCTCCCGGGCGCCTTCTGAGCCCACGCCACCAGTAGTGCCCTCTCACGACCACCACCAGGCCCCCGGCTCACCGTCCCAAAGCCTCACAGTCCAGCGGGCACCGGCCAATAAGGGAGACCGCCGTCCCAAATACCGCCTGTGGACTGGGGGTTGGTGCGGACCGGAATAACAGGCGCGGAGGCCGTATATACTTGGCTATTGTAGCTGTTTTTATTGTTGGGTTAACAATCTGGATAGTGAAAGGGTTAGGAGATCGGAAGCCGTAGAGTCTGTTCCCTTGCATCAGCCGGTAAATGGATCTTCCTGGTGTCTTCAGGTCTTTCTGGGGAGTTCCGGTGTAACCTCGGAGGGAAACAGAGAGGCAGGGCGGTTAGTCCTTTATAGCTCGGACTTATGGAGTACTAGCACCAGCACCCGGGTCGTGAGGGGACGAAGACGAATGTGAGGACGGGATGGAAAGGGAGGTTCAGACAGAAGGGAAGAGATGTGGGAACGGGGAGAAGAAGCGTGCCAAAGTGAGTGAGGGGGGGTTTTAGGGGCTATGGTACAAGATAGAGGTGCAGTGACGCTACTAAGTATCTATACAGTGCAAGGGTGATCTATCCGTGTGCTTTACTTCTATACAGGTATTTACATATATCTACAGAGGGACACGGAGAAGGTAACAAGGTACTCACGTGCCCCGCCGCAACTCTCCAGTGAGTCGCGGCCGCTCTCCAGCCACCTCCAGAGGACTCCACCACTCCTCGGTCCAGACGTCCTCCACTTCTTCGTCGTCACTCCTCTCACTCCGTCCGCTCTCCTTCACTGGCCCACTACGCGCTGTCTCCTGCCACGAGTCGGCTACCTGGAACGCTCTCCTCTCTTCGTCGCCGGCTTTTCTGCTTCTCGGACTGTTGTTGGGGGCGGGACTTCCGGGTTCACGGTAGGTCGCTTCCGGGTCGGCACTTCCGGGGTCTCGGGGTTCGTGGGAAGCTGCATCCGGGTTAGTGCTCTGTCCTGCCGGTCGGTCTGGTTCCTGCAGGGGGAAAAAGAAAGGAGGAGTCATGGTCGTCAGGGACGCAGGAGGGTTAGCGTTCATGTGATCCCAGCTCGGGCGCCGCCCGGTCGAGGTGAGTGGCGCTCCCCTTCCACATCCCCTTTCCCTAGCTGTCTTTCTTGTGGGGGAGGCAGGTGGGGGATATCGAGATAGATAGTCAGCGTTGCCCTGTTCAATCCCCTTCCGGTGTAAGGTCTTGAATCGGTATGGTTGCAGGGACAGGAACCACCGAAGCACCCGGTCATTATGACCCCGGTTCCGAGCCATCCACTCCAGGGGGCGTGGTCTGTGTATAGAAGAAACTCATGCCCCTCTAGATAATAACGAAGGCTCTCTATGGCCCATTTTATGGCCAGGGCTTCTTTTTCTACTACCGCGTAATTCATTTCCCGAGGGAAGAGTTTTCTGCTGAGGTAGAGGATAGGCCTCTCAACCCCTGTCTGGTCTTTTTGGGAAAGAACGGCTCCCAGTCCCTGATCAGAGGCATCTGTTTGCAGGATAAAGGTTTGGGTGTAGTCGGGGCTGATCAGGACTGGCTCTGACACCAGGGATTGCTTGAGGTCTTGAAAGGCCTTCCACATCTGCGGAGAGGGGTGTTGTAACATGGCCTCGGTTCGGGTGTTTTTCTTCAGGAGGTCTGTCAAGGGGACTGCGGTTTGGGAAAGGTTGGGGATGAACCTCCGATAGTACCCTAATAGCCCAAGGAAGGCACGGAGGTCCTTTTTGGTTTGTGGGAAGGGAATGGACTGCATGGCCTTTATTTTGTTGTCCTGAGGTCGGATGACACCCTCCCCAAGTAGGTACCCTAGGTATTTTACGGACTGCGCAGCTAGAGTGGTCTTAGCGGGATTGATAGTGAACCCGTATTCCCCCAGGGAGGTGATAACTCGCTTCAGGTGGGACAGGTGCGCTTGCCAGTCGTTGCTGTAAATGACAATGTCATCCAGGTAGGCTCCCGCGTATTGGGCATGGGGTTGTAGGACAATGTTCATGGCCCGCTGGAATGTCGCCGGGGCCCCATGAAGCCCAAAGGGCATGACTCTGAATTGGAACAGGCCGTCTGGTGTGGAGAACGCTGTTTTCTTCTTATCTTCGCTTTTCAGGGGGATCTGCCAGTATCCCTTGCAGAGATCCAGCGTGCTAATGTAGCTGGCTCGTCCTATGCGTTCTATCATCTCGTCTACTCTTGGCAACGGATAAGTGTCAAAACTCGAGACTTTATTGACTTCGCGAAAGTCGATACAAAATCTCGTGGAGCCATCGGGTTTGGGGACAAGAACGATGGGCGAGTTCCAGCAACTGATCGATGGCTCTATGATGCCCATTTGCAACATTTGTTTGGTCTCCTCCTGAATAAGACCATTATAGTCGCTACCCAGGATCACCTGTTCCGGCAGGTTTGTCACCAGACCTACAGTAAGGGGGCTTCTTTCACCCGAGGTGTGCTGCACTTGGACACAGGTGGTGGGATACCTCTTTGTATCGCCGTGTATGCATTGAATGTCCACTATGCCGGTCACAGGCCCCACAGGTCTGGGCATTTCCTGTGGCCTTAGTACACTTTGTCTGCACCCGGAATCGGCGAGGGCCATCATAGGGTGACCGTCAATCCTCACTGGACACCGGAAAGGAGGAGGGCTGGCATCCGTGGTAAGACATACATAGTTCCTAGCCAGTCCAACCTCCATAGGTTCTTCCTTCTGGGGACAGAACCGGGCGATATGTCCATGCCCTCCGCAGTGGTAGCACTGGGGACCAGGGAGACTGGGTCTTGGTGACACCGGGAACGAAAACAAGGGGACAGGTTCTGGTTTTCGGGGAACGGCCGGCCTCTGGGCTCGAGGATGACTTCCATCGGGCATCCGGGTAGGGTGTTCGTCCTTTTTCTGGAAGTCTTGTGCTCGGCTGAAGGCACTTGCGATCTCCACTGCAGTGTCCAGAGTTAGACGGGCGTGCTGACGTACCCATTTCTGGGTGGTGGGGTGGAGTGAGGCTAGGAATTGTTCCAAGTAGATCTTGGAAAGGATCTCTTATTTAGAGGCCGTGGAAGGCTTCAGCCAGCGGTTGGTCAGATCTTGGATGCGGAATGACAACGCTTGGGGCGTTTCTTGGGGTCCTTCACGGGCTTGTCGCAGTCGTACTCTGTAGGTCTCGTCGTCGATCCCTAGCCTCTCTAGGATACAGGTTTTGATGTCCTGATAAGGTGTCTGCCCCTGTATGTTGGCCTGTTGGTATGCCGCCTGCAGTTCCCCCGTCAGCAGAGGCCCCAAGTAGTGACGCCAGCGATCAACCGGCCATGCTGCTGCTTGAGCCAGACGCTCGAAGTTCGTAAAGAAGAAATCCGGGTCTTCTCCCGGGACATATTTTTGCAGAACCACAGAAGGCAAGGAGGTCGCTGGTCTCTGCTGACCCATGACGTCGGCTAGTTTCCCAAGGGCTCGGTCTTGCACGGAGCCCTGGTCCTTTAGGACATCGTGGAGCTGACCTCGATCGTCCTCGGCCGTTTTGAGGAAGCGCTCCATCATCTTCCCGAGGAGCTCCTGGCTTTCTGCGAGTTGTTTTACTGCGGCCTCCATGCTTCCGGATCCCACTTCTGACACCAAGTGTGGACTGGGGGTTGGTGCGGACCGGAATAACAGGCGCGGAGGCCGTATATACTTGGCTATTGTAGCTTTTTTTATTGTTGGGTTAACAATCGGGATAGTGAAAGGGTTAGGAGATCGGAAGCCGTAGAGTCTGTTCCCTTGCGTCAGCCGGTAAATGGATCTTCCTGGCGTCTTCAGGTCTTTCTGGGGAGTTCCGGTGTAACCTCGGAGGGAAACAGAGAGGCAGGGCGGTTAGTCCTTTATAGCTCGGACTTATGGAGTACTAGCACCAGCACCCGGGTCGTGAGGGGACGAAGACGAACGTGAGGACGGGATGGAAAGGGAGGTTCAGACGGAAGGGAAGAGATGTGGGAACGGGGAGAAGAAGCGTGCCCAAGTGAGTGAGGGGGGGTTTTAGGGGCTATGGTACAAGATAGAGGTGCAGTGACGCTACTAAGTATCTATACAGTGCTAGGGTGATCTATCCGTGTGCTTTACTTCTATACAGGTATTTACATATATCTACAGAGGGACACGGAGAAGGTAACAAGGTACTCACGTGCCCCGCCGCAACTCTCCATCGAGTCGCGGCCGCTCTCCAGCCACCTCCAGAAGACTCCACCACTCCTCGGTCCAGACGTCCTCCACTTCCTCCTCGTCACTCCTCTCACTCCGTCCGCTCTCCTTCACTGGTCCACTACGCGCTGTCTCCTGCCACGAGTCGGCTACCTGGAACGCTCTCCTATCTTCGTCGCCGGCTTTTCTGCTTCTCGGACTGTTGTTGGGGGCGGGACTTCCGGGTTCACGGTAGGTCGCTTCCGGGTCGGCACTTCCGGGGTCTCGGGGTTCGTGGGAAGCTGCATCCGGGTTAGTGCTCTGTCCTGCCGGTCGGTCTGGTTCCTGCAGGGGGAAAAGAAAGGAGGAGTCCTGGTCGTCAGGGACGCAGGAGGGTTGGCGTTCATATGATCCCTGCTCGGGCGCCGCCTGGTCGAGGTGAGTGGTGCTCCCCTTCCACACCGCCAAAGTTGCTGGGCCCTGCCTCTCAGCCTCCAAGTGTCGCTGCAGCGGTCCTCACCAGGCCCATTCAGCAGATGCCGTGGACACCACGGGATCGCAGAGGCGCCAAGGGAGAGCCAGAAACCGGTCCCCGGGAGCTTGTTTCCTTCCCAGTGTAAGAATTGGCTTCTGTAGTTTGGTTTGTCCTGTTCCCATCATGCACTGGGACAGGAACAGACTAATTTGCATACAGCCAGGTTCTGAAACTGGGATGGTGCAGTGAGCTAAAAAACGGTGTTGGATCTAGCCCTGATCTTTTGACTGGGTGAGAGCTTTCTGCTTAATTCAGAGACTCTGTCCCTCACCACCCCTTTTTGTAAATAAGGGAGAACCAGGGCCGCCGCGATGCAGGAATTTGCGGCCAGCCGCTGCACCCACCGTCCCAGGCCCCAGCCTTCGCCTCTGCTGCCTGTCCTCTTCCGGGCCACGGGAACCAGCACAGCCTCTCCCCCGGGGTCTTAACACAGTCGGAGCCCCCGGGGGCCGTAGTGCCCCCCAGCCAACCGCCGCCGGAGCTGCTAACGCGGGGGCCGACCCGACAGAGTGCCAGCCCCCGCTCTGCTGGACCCGCACCGCTGCCTGGGTCGCCAAACTCGAGGCCCCGGCCCCGCTGCCACCTCAAGGCCTCACCATGCGGGAGACCCCAGCTCCGGCCCCCGGGCCCGCCCGAACTCACCGGGCACCAGGAATCAAGAGAAGCCGGTCTCCGCAAGGTAATCGTTGCCCCCGGGGCCACAAAGTGAGGGAGGGGGACAGGGTATTAGGAGTATAATCTTCGGGCTGGACGGAGCTCTGTTAAGACGCGTCCGCCATGCTGGCCCGTCAAGCCACGCCCCCGAAACTTTCCTTCTTGATAGCTAGGAGCAGGGCTTTAAGTGGACCGGGTCCTGACAGTGCTCAGCACCGGTAGTTCTAAAAAGCAGGAGCTGAGATGAGTCCCAATCGGGCTATCCATTTTTGCCCTCACCGTGCAGCAGTACCACTCTTCACTGCCTCTGATGTAAATTCAGAGAGACTCTTTATAGTTCTTTCACACTCTCCTCATTTCAGAACTGAAGCATTTTCCATAATATATGCAACAAAGCCATAGTTATTGCATATTTATCTTATGCAACTAACAACCATTGACTAAGCCTATAGGCCTGGCTTGTAGGTGGAATGTTACTTGTTGTATTACATATCTGGATGCAGGGAAAGAAGCAGCAAAATACCAATTGCGGCACAGTATGCTGGGCACAGATTTTTATCTTAGGTGTTTTTAAGCCACACCCTTAATAACATCAGCCATGCCCCTTTTTTGAGAGACCCCCGCAGTTTCTTCATCCTACTTAAAGCCCTGGCTAAGAGGTTTTACTTCTTTGTATTGAGATGCGGTGGTATAAACTACTGAAAACAACTTAATTCGACGCTTACTACAATAGGGGCCTGGTACGTCACTCTTGGCTCTAAGGACAGATTTAGGTATAGTCAAAATTGAGGACTATATTGCATTGGCTCCCTTAAAATATTGGATTCGCATATGGTCTAAGTCTGAGCTGGTATCATATAGACTCACATCGCAAGATATTATGAAGCAGCAATATTATGACATTTTACCATGGTTTTTTCATTTGTCAGATATTCTGACCAGTAGAGCTTGAATAAATATTGGTACCATCCTGAAATTATCACAAAGGATAGCCTTGATGTGGTAACAAAGGCATATTGGCACAATAAACAAAGAACAAACATGAGCCATATAGGTACCTTATGAAAGCGCTATTTTGCATTTAATCAAGATTTGGATCCAATTGATTTTCTCCATATTTACTCAGCAGGAAAAAGAGCCTTTTATCTTTAATTTAGATTAGGTACTTTACAAGTGGCTTCTGTGTCTAAAAGATGGTTAAAATCACCAGGTGATTGAATGGAGCAGTGCCCTTGCCCCCTTGGAGGCTGTGAAACGTTAATGCACTTTATTTTGCTGTGTCACTTCACTTATCGCATTCGTAGATATTATCTGTGACCAATTTTTCTTACATTTAAGATTAGAACTTGTAAAGAGGTGGAGGCTCTCTGGATGAGAACTGATGATAGAGCCATTTTAGTGGCTGTTTCATCTTCGATCTACGCAGCAATGAAACAAAGATCAGTTGCACACTCAAAATGTAATGTCAATAGGCAAGTTGGACAATCTCTAATGGAGTCGCATAGATAGGCTAGCATGCAAGCACTTATATAATATTATTATTTATATAATCAGTATTTATTTGCTTGTTGGCTAAGGGTAGTGAGTTATGCCATGGGTAATATCGTTAAAAGTATGTGCAATGACAAATTGATTGGTTGATTGGCTCTGCGAAAAGGATGCTTGTCTTTCAAATGTATTGTTTTATACTGTATCAAGGGAAAGAGTGGTAAATACTTTCTATCCGCGTGAAAAACAGGAGCTAAACCTTTAGTATAGGAATTAAGATCATTTTAAAATAACTTCATAGTTTTTAGGTCGAGCCTAGCGCAGCGTGCATGCACTGTACTAGGAAAACGACCTCTTGGAATCACTCTGGAATTTTCAGAGGCTCATGCACGTTTAAAAAAAAAGAAATTTAGCATTTTTTCTATTGGGCTTTGCGTGTGAAGACTGCAATTGGGCAAAGGCGGATGCATGTCCCACCTTTCCAAGGAAATGTATCCGCCCCTGGCTTGCGGTTACGAGCAGCGTCGCACAGTGTGCCATCTGTTATGTGTCAGATTTCATACACGCACGCGCGCACCACGCAGCTCGCATATTGGTGAATTGTTAATTATTTCCAGTTACTTCTGGATGCTCAAATGATGATGAGGTCAATACAAGGTTGCCAATTGGACACCGGCACAGATTATCTACATAAAAGTCGCCCATGCGCCAACCGTGCACAAAAGTCAAGATTCCATGCAAGACCCCGTTCCGCCAACCAATCTGGATTTTCCTTAATTTACTGAGACAGGCCTGATGCACGAAAGGTGCATTGGGCAATTCACCCCAGGGGCAAACCCAGATACCTGCCACCTCTCTGTCATTTGGTAATTGTCTGTAATTCGAAATTAAACACTTCGGGGGCGGTGAAGACTCATCTCTGAACAATGGCAGCTATTATCAAGCTGCTATTGTTCAAGTGGCAGAGACAATGGGGCGACGCAGGTCGCCCGCCAGGGCAATAGGATTGAAAGTCTGCTGGAATATCAAAGCTCGGGAAACTCCCACAAACCACTGGGGCAGCTGAGAGGAGGCAGGGGCGGAGGTCAAGGCGAACAAGTCTGAGGCCCTGCCTGGCCTCCTTGTGTGCTTTTCTCAGGCCCTGCTCCTCCCACCTGGTTTGGATGCACAGCAGACCCCTACCCCTCCCCACCCACCCTCCCACACCTGCTTATCTATGAGGTGAGAACGTAAAACGTGAAACTGTGAATTATACAGGTCTATTAAGGGAGTCTGTAGTCTGCGACTCCCAAGGGTCCGCACTACAGACCACCACGGGTGGCAGTTTATCTTTAGGGGATGATTTTTTGTAGAACTCTGTCCTCTAAATTGTTCACAAAAGTGATTTTGGGAAATTTCTATATGCATATTTCCAAGTAGGATCGAATAGACCTATCATTATTTCACACAGGCGATTCAAAGGTCCTCCTTACTTAATGGCTCGTACTATCGAGGAATTCCCGCTTTCAAAAGCAAATGCAAACTTTGGGGGAAATACACTTACGTGGAATTTCCTTCGCCAGAAAGAAACAATGGTGGTGGAAATTCCACTGATTAATACCATTCCAGATTTTGTGGATTATTTGCAAGCCCCTTGCGCCACCTGTGCGTCACTTTTAACATGGGAAAAAGTGACGTACTGCAAGGGGCTTGTAAATAAGACCCTTAGTACTTTCTCTGGAGTTCGAATTATATAATCTCTCTTCCCAACTTTAAATTCAGGCCCTATCATTTTCTGTTACTTCCTTCCTGGATAAGCGCCCACCTGCAATCTCCACCTGTGCATGTGCGCATAAACTCTGTGGTGAAATTCCATGAGAAAAGCGCTTGGCTGTGCGTAATATGTTTATCTGATTATGCGGGACATGATAGAAGCGAGTCCCTGCCTTGCATTGCCCACCTCTCTCCCTGTTGTTTCATATATCACTGAAATGATTAAACCTGTTATCTCTTGAGCTCCATTAATCCCTAAACATGTTTTCTACATCATGCAGCCGGGACGCTTCTACCAACCGAAAAGCAGAAATGAACCTGAGGGGCACGCGCATGGTAATTTTTGATGGACGTATTTCTCTGACCGGCTCCGCCATGTTTACATTGACAATGCCTTGTTAAGCCATGACAGTGTTTTAAGTTCTGGCTGGGAACCATGGTAACAAAAAACAAGCATTGGCATAGCCAATAGGTCTAGCCTTTGGGACTTTATAAGTGTTTAGCCATGCAAAAGTTGATGATGTTGCACCAAGGATATTCTGCTGGATAACTAAACACTTATAAGGTCCCAAAGGCGAGACCTAATGGCTATGCCAATGCTTGTTAAAGTATTATTATAAATTGTCCTGTAGTATTTTATCCATGTGTTGTATAGCATTTTAGGACCCTAGTGTAATTTTCCCGATTCATGCCCTTATATAGGTATAAATCACCTTGTCCTTATATAGGCGACAAGTGGTCTGGGCCCCCCCGTACTCCGCCGAGGTGCCGCCTATGGATGTCGGAGTCCCACAAGGGTCGGTGCTGAGCCCGACCCTTTTTAACATCTTCATGACTCCTTTGGCGGTACTGGCGGAGTCAATGGGTGCCCAGATCATATCTTACGCTGACGACACCCAGCTCCTCTTCACCTGCAAGAAGGGCATGGAGTTCGACAGGGAGAGCATCCATGGCTGCCTTGGGGCTGTCTTCAACTGGTTTCAGGGAAGCAGCCTCAAGTGCAACCCAGATAAATCTGAGGTGCTCTTCTTCGGCTGTCAGGCAGAACCACCTTGGCAGGAATGGTGGCCGGTTTGCATGTCCCCCCCCTCCTCCTCATCTTTGGTCGCTAAAAACCTCGGGGTTAAAATTGATAACACCCTTGCCTTGAAAACACAGATCACAGGCCTTACGGGCACCTGTTTTGGTCTATTAAAAATGATGCGCAAATTCCTTCCTATGCTCCCTTTGGCCCACAGGAAGCTGACAGTTCAAGCTTTGATTTGTTCCAGGCTTGACTATTCAAATATACTTTACTTGGGATTGCCAGACTATCTCTTGCACAAACTCCAGGTTGTCCAAAATTCTGCGGCAAGAGCCATCTTCGACCTACCCCGGCACGCCAGATCATCTGAGTTGCTTTCCTCCCTGCACTGGCTTCCTATTAAGAAGCGTATCATATTCAAAGCACTTACTCTGGCCCATAAGGCACTCCATCGGGTAGGGGCCTCATACATTCAGAAACGGATTTCTTTCTACAAGCCCACCAGATCTCTCCGGTCGGAAAATCTTGGCCTGGCAATTGTACCTCCTATTAAGAAAGTCAGAATAGGTGGACGTTCTTTTAAATATCTCGCCCCCACACTATGGAACTCCCTTGCCGTTGATCTCCGCCACACTCCTAATTTGTTTGCCTTCAGAAAGGCCTTGAAAACCTGGCTTTTTTATTAGTAACCCTGCTTTGTTTCTGTTGTCGCTCTCCTTCTTTCAGTAATGGGTCAGAAAGCGCCGGGACACTCCTTGGAGTAGCCGTGCGCTATATAAGTCACCCATTAACATAGGCAAAGAAATCATAACCATATTTAGACATAGCCCATGAAGTCCAAATACAGGCATGGATACTTCCACTAGTTCCGAAAAGCCACAACGATTTCTTGGAAAACTCGGCTTCAGCAGTTAGGGACTTCCCCTTGCTTGAATATTGATTTGTCCAAGAACTCATGGAGTTTTCAAAGAACTGCGATTCTTTGATGACGTTATTATGTCCAACTTTACGTCAAACTCAGCACCTTCAAGGTATAAATATGCCAACACTTGCCCTAGCAAACACGCGGTGGTTTGAAGCAGTTCTACTTGCCCGACACAGCTCGCTACAGCAAGTGCCGAAGGAAGCCAACCCTCCAGCTGACGCACTGAGAGAGACGCTGTCTTTTCTCTTGCCGAGAAATCCAGCTCCAGTGTTTCCAAGCTCCCCTTGCGGGGTGTTGTGAAATCGAGTCCTGAGACAGAGAGATACCAGACCTCCTTCATTCTAAACCAAGATAAGGAGCTGATTAGACCCTAAGAGAAATCTTGGATAGATTCTTGGCAAAGAATACTAAACTTATGCTACACCTCACCTACTTCTTCTCTCATACTAGACTTAGGTTAGGTACATCGGGGTAGGCATATTTTAGAAACACCAGTTGAGTACGTTTTAGTATTAATTTATTTATGTATGTATTTTATGGCTTAGAAACCATACCATGCTTTTACAGTATTATTTTATAATACTCTTCTTGCTGTACGCATTATACTTTACAGCCAGTATTACGACTGTAGCACTTCATTTCTTCTGCATGAGAAAGAAGACTGTTCAATAAATACTTTTATTGAAAACGCCTGTCTCTCTATTTCTCTGCACCTCTGATGAAACGAAGCATGCACGAATGACTGAGTAAAATATCTATCTATTGTTTCCACGACTCTGAAGATACATTTTATCTTGGAGAAACAAAGTTGTCATGTTTATGCGGTTGTCAGAAACGAATCCCTTCTTGCTTATTCGAGAAAGTTTCTAGTGACCTCTGAGCTAGCTGGCACTCACAATTAAGTCTAATATATTCGATAGAGACCTAGTAGACCTAAGTCCTACGTCACATCAATAGGATATATTATTCCTCATCATCATCATCAAAATTCTTTATTCAGTATTTCAACAACACCATAAAAGTACATTGTCATACTATAAAAACATTTCATTCAAAAAAAAAAAGCAGGAATAAATTAATCGAATATACAATATTCGACCACCTCTACATTTTCTCCATTAACAGTATCAAAGATCAAATTCATTTAGTGGACCTTAATCTCTCTGCGACCCTCAAGAAGTTAAACACACAAAATAATGTCAGGGGATCTCTTGACTCCTTTAAAAAAACAAGGGCATCTCTTGCTGATCTTATATTAGCTTTTTTTAAAAGATGTATTAAAAAACAGAGTCTGGGTGCTTGATAAAATGGGCATAATAATACAAAGTGAAGGGTATCCTGTGGAGATCGATGATCGCAGCCACAGGGACCCTTTGACTCAACTGCATTGGTGAATCCCGCAGGTTCAGATAAAAGATGATGTAGCAAGTTGAGTCTAAAGCGCGTTAGTAAAAACCTGTCGTGGGGGTTGTATACAAGGGAAAGATAGGGCTCCATCCCCCTAGAGGGTTTCACTGTCATATAGGCCTGTACAGTGTGCTTACTACTTTCCCTCATTTCTCGTGACCGGGTGGTAAGTTTGGAGAGCTTCTCAATTACTCTTGCTTGATCTTGTTTTGTAATACTCTGTGGGTTTGAAAATAAATTTCCAAATCCTATGCTTTCCAAAGCCCCTTTCACATATTTTAACCAGGGGATAGACATACCTTTCTCACTCCCCACGCAATCTGTGATAATCAACCACAACAGATTGGCATCCTGATTGACCCATAGTTTTAGCCAGGCCATGAGGGGTCTGTTCCTCACCCTGTCCTCCAAGTGCTTACAGCCAAGTTCCTCATGTACTATATATGATGGTACAGATTGGGGTACTTTAAGCAACCTCCTTAAATATTTGTTTTCCTTGGTCTGTAAGCTGGTTGCATTACCCATTCCCTATAACTCTGCCCCGTACACGACCTTCGCAACAGTGATCGAATTGTACATGGTCAGCATTTGTTCAGGAGCCCAGTGGCCCAGTCTGCGCCCAAAGTTCATAACCGCTCCTGAGCTCGCTGTCAGCTTACTGCCATGTTCGTCGATCAATGGTTTAAAATTCAGATTTCTATCGAATAAAATGCCCAAGTATAAAAAAGTCTGCACTTTTGCCAGACTTGTGGCGCCAATACTATAGTTAACATTTTTACCTTTTTGTTTTGGGCCCAGCTCCATTATATATGATTTTGACAAGTTGGCAGATAGGTCAAGGCTAGACATAAACTCCACAAATCCGTCAATCAGACGTTGCAGTCCTACTGGCGTTTGGGCCAGCAGGACCGCGTCGTCCGCATAAAGCAGGACTGGAACGGATCTGCTTCCTATTCTGGGCGTGTCTGCTTTCAGATTTAATAAAAAACGTTCTAGCCCATTAATATAAATGGAAAATAGGAAGGGAGCAAGTATGCACCCTTGCCTCACCCCGCTTGTACATTTAAAAGAGTCTGTCTGGTCACCCTTCAGATTATACCTCACTGTCGCGGATGTATTCTGGTGAAGGTTCCTCAGAATACAAATGAGGCCAGCATCAACCCCCAGATCCGACAATATTCCCCACAGCTTTGATCGATTTACACAATCGAAAGCTGCTGCCAGATCCATAAAGGCTAAGTAAACTTTCTCCT
Source organism: Lissotriton vulgaris (assembly GCF_964263255.1). Lineage (NCBI taxonomy): Eukaryota > Metazoa > Chordata > Amphibia > Caudata > Salamandridae > Lissotriton > Lissotriton vulgaris. Next base: position 543,820,647 of record NC_141698.1, on the reverse strand, counting down.
GTCTGGCAACTGTGTATTTCGTGACCAGTAAATATAGGTTTAGACACTGGTCTGTTGTAGACCTACCGGCTGAAAGCCATACTGGACTTCTGTGAGGATACTGTTTTCTTCTTCCCATTCCATTAAGCGGTTCAAGATAGCCCTACCCACTACTTTAGCTGTTACATCAATTAGAGAAATGGGTCTATAGCATTGTGGGCTGTCTCTGCTACCCTTCTTAAAAATAGGTACTATGGTCGCTGTTGACCATGAGCGGGGTAAACCCGATACTATGGCCTCATTTATAACTCTTCTAACTACCGGGCCCCATAGTTCTATGTTACTTAGGAAAAGGTCTGGGGGGATCCCATCAGGACCAGGTAAGGTAAGGCAAGGTAATTTTATTATGCATAGTTAATTAAAACCAGTGCAAACATTTTACAAAACAGATTAAATATCATAAAAGAAGTTGTGTCTTTAAAACGTCATTAAAAGAGCAAACAGTAAAAGCCCAATACAAATTTCCAGATGCGTTACTTTTGGGTAAGAGCAGGTGTCATTAAGTTCAAATTAGCATCTATATACTGTGTAATGTTTTTTGGCAGTTTCTGCTCAATTAGCGCAAGGAACTTTACATACCTGCAGTTCAGTTTTGTGTTTGCAGGGTTAGGACAAGCCAGTCCTGCTTGCCTTCTAGTGCGAGTTCCTATCTGTTTAAGTTGGTCCTTTAAGAACAGCTGGCGTGCTGGCCTGAACTCTTGGCAGAGGCAAGTCATATGAAGTATGTCGCCCTTCTCTGTATCGCAGAAGGTGCAGGTCTCGTGGCCATTGCTCCTGAGCCATGGTGGCAAATGCTCTCTGGTAGGCAAGACCCCTAGTCTGTATTTCAGAAACTTCAGTTTTATTGTCTTGGGATAACCCTGGCTGAAGTATGGTTGAGGTGTCAGGGATTTATATGTGTTTATGGTCATCCATGCATGGTTTCTTTTAGCGAATGACTCTTTATCCTCTAGTAGTGAAAGAGTTTTGACAGTTTTCCAAACCAGTTTTTTTAATCCTTTGTGGCCGAGTTGCAAATCCCAGATCGCAGTTAGTTTGGTAGTCCCCAAGGCTGTCTTCAGGTAAGATCTTGCCTGAGATGCGTCCCTGCTTTGAATGTCTTGCCATAACAGCTCATTTAAAGTGTTAGTAATAGCAGAACGAAGTTTGTGGCAGCAGATGATGTAAGCTCCCTGTCTTGCAAGAGCTTGTTTTTGTAGTTCAAATTCCAGCCTGAGTTGGGCGGGCGATGTATAGGACGGGAGCGAAAACATTGTTCGGTAGGCTTTTGTCTGGATTACGTCCAGATTTTTGGCATCTCTCCCACGTAGAGCCTCGCTGCCGTAGCAGATGGATGGTAGTAGCTTAGCCTGGATGATTTTCAAGTAAGGAGTCAAAATTGGTCCTATTAGTTGGTTAGCTATGCTTTTTAATGTGGCGGCAATACAAGACGCTCTCCTTTTTGCTTCCAGCATTTGCTGTGAGAATGAACCGTCTTGGTCGAAGATGACTCCCAAGTATTTATAGTCCGAAGCTGGCTCAATATTTTGGCCGCCCAGTGTCCATATCTTCTGCGGCTTTTTGTGTATGTTTATTGACATAATGCGAGTTTTGCTCAAATTTATTTTTAGTTTGTTTTCCATGGCATAACTATGCATTTGAATTAGTAGTTGCTTGAGGCCGATGTAGGTATGGCTCAGTAGCACGACATCGTCTGCGTACAGAAGGTTGCTCAGGGGTTTCCCTCCCAGCCTCGGGGGATGGGAATTGCAAGTGTTTAATATGCCTGGTAGATCCGCCATATACAGATTAAACAGTGTTGGGGCGAGCACACACCCTTGCTTAAGGCCTTTGGTGGTGCGGACTTTAGATGATAGATGTGTGCCGCCTCCTAGCTTCACCTGCACCCAGGTGTCGGAATGGAGAAGCTTCAGCATACTTAACGTGGAATGCGGTATTCCCCATTGTGCCAGTTTCCTCCAGAGTCTGTCTCTATCAATGTTATCGAATACCGCACTGAAATCAATGTAGCACATGTGCAGCGGCAATTTCCGTGTTTTTGCTGCGTCGATCATTAGTGAGATGGCCAGAATATTTGTGGTTGTTCCAGTGTTTTTACGGAAGCCGGTCTGGTTCAAAGGTATAATCTCATTGGAGTCTGCCCATGAGACAATCTCCTCCAAGATTGTATCCGCAAAGTATTTTGCCTCGTTGTCAAGAAGGGCTACTAGACGATAGTTGTTTGGATCAGTTTTATCGCCTTTTTTATATATGGGGACGATTGTCGACCCTCTCCAGGATTCTGGGATTTTATTTAGAAGTCTAACTTCACAGAATAGCGGTTGCATGATAGTGGCCCATTCTGTGCTCTTTTCCTTGAATAAAGCTGGCGGTATGCCATTGGGACCTGGAGCGCCTTCTTTCCTGCCCTTGCGAATTTGTATTGATATTTGTGTTATTTGCTGAGAGGCTGATGCGACCATGATGCTTTCCTGTAGGCCTTGCTCCTTCTTAATCTGAGACTCCGACGAGGGCGTTATGCAGTGGGGCTCTTTTTTGTTGGATTCTTGGGTTTCTGCCTGTTCCAGGTGATTGTTGAAATGGCTGGAAAGGTGGTTTATCCATGTCTGTTCCATGATGTGCGAGCCTGGTTCTTTATTCTGGACGCAGAATCCTATTCACCGATTGCCAAAAGCGTGCGCTATTACTGCTTTTGGTATCAAATAGCAGTTTTGCCCATGTTTCGTTTTCAACCTCTTGTTTTATGTTCCATTTTGTGCGTTTGAGTTCCGCTCTTTGTTTCCTCAGTTCTATCCGAAGGTTTGTTTTCTCTGCAGATGATCTTAGCTTCCGTAGGGTCGAGTTAATTTGTTTTTTGTGTGACCTTAGTTGTGCTCTCTGACCTCTTTTTAAGTTGGATGTGGTGCCCTTATTAGGAAGATTGCTTTTTTGGATGGGCTTGGTAGCCAGATCTCGTAGCAGAGACTCAGTGTATAGCTCCCAGTATTGAATGTGCCCAACCACATTTGATTGTAGCGTGTTATGTAATATAAGGGCAGTTTCTGCCAGAGATGTTAGATTGGTTGGCGTGCATTTAAGTCTTTTTTGATTGATGGAATGAATAGCCCCTATCATTTTGTCTGGCTTGAATGCAGTGGGCATTTTTGCCGTTAAATGGCATTCCTGGGGGCGGTGATCACTTTCGCCCTTGTCCCCCGTTCTGAATCCCAGGATGTGGGGAAATAAGGCCAAACTGGCAAATGTATAATCCAGGATGGAGCTCGCTGTTTGTGAGTAGAATGTTTCTACAGGCGGAGAGTCGGTGGAGAATCTTCCGTTTAGTGCCCGAAGATTGTAGTGTTCTAGATCTTTGAGTAGAGCATTGTTTAAATACCTTTTCCTGCGTAGCGGAGAGTTTTGTGGAGGTATGGTGTAAATTTTGTTTAAAGCCAGAGCCTCTTCTTCTGTTGATGAACCAAGCATATTTTGATTGAAATCCCCAGTCAAGAGGAGGAGTGGTCTTTCCATTTGAGAAACATACTCCGCTAGTTGGTTTGAAATTGAGTTAGAGTCATTGACTCTATGTTTGGGGTGAACATATACGTTAATCAGGCAGATCTCTTCTTCTTTGTTGCTGAGCTGTAATTTTATCTTTACTGATAAAGTTGTTGATGTTGAAGATTTCATAAGAACTGCCGATGAGATTGTTGTGTTAGATATGTATGTAGCCAAGCCTCCTGACTGGTGACCAAATCTGTTGACTCTAGTTGCTGCCGATGAAAAGCAAGTGAAGCCCATGATGTGTTGTGTAGATGTTAACCACGTTTCTTGCAACATAACTATGTCAAATTGAGAAATATACTTTTGGAAATCCAGGTCATCCATTTTTGACGAGAGGCCATTTATGTTCCACGAGCAGATGCCTATAAGTGGCGCACTGCCCTTTGTATCGTCTGTTGTCAGTTGGTGGTATCATGCCTTCTCGGGGCGTAAGAAGATTGTTTGAGACAGTGTTTCTCTTGTAAATGCTAGGTTTTGATGGGGGGCTCCCCTCAGTGTAGCTTCTGTCCGATCCCATGGTCTGCATGTATTGTTGTTTGGCTGGCTTCCTCTCAAAAGTTTGGTCGTAGGAAGGGTGTGTGTCTGATTGTCATTCGGCATTGGCCTTCGCCCTCTTGTTGGATGAACTTCTGATACCCTCGGCCTGTCTTCCGAGCATTGCCACAATGTGTTTTTTCTTTTTGTGGGCGAGCTACTCAAGGCACCTCTAAGGACGCTAAGAGTGTTTGCCTGTATTGCCGCTGGTTCTGGGCTTGTCCTCCTCTGTAGTGGTGCGGGAAAAGCTGGTTTTGGTACGGGAACTAGCTTAATGCCCCAAGACTTAAATTGCTCTGCTTCTGCTGCAATTAAGTCTGCAACGATGCTGGAGGACTAAGTGGTTTTGGTTGCTTCCGGACTATTTGGGTTTTTGGCAGGCAGGAATTCAACAGATATTAAGTTGTTCGAACTTATTCCCTTCAGACTGGGAATGTGTTCCATTAATTTGAGAATGTTGCTGCGATTTAGCGTATCGTGCTGCCCTTGCGACGTATACTCCGGAAGGAAGACAAGCATCTCCGTTACTTGGTTAATGCTTCTTTCCTCCTGATGTTTATTTGTTGTATAAAGTGCTGGAGCTGACGAGCCCTGAGCTGAAGGAGCTTCGTAAGTTGCCGGGGTTGTGTCTTCGCCATGCCAGTTGGCTGTGTGTGTTGTTACTTTAAGAGGGAGCATTTGCTTTGGTGATATGTGTGTTTCAGAAGACCACTTTGTTTGTGGATGTTCCAGTTGGCTTGGATCCAGGTAGATAGTCTTAACTAGTGTGTCTTTAAAGTGGTCTACATGAGTTTGGCTTAACGTTTGGCCAGTCTCTCTATTCCTGTCCCCAACCTCAGAGTTTGACATGAGTGGGCAGTTAATTACTGATGTTAGTGGCGTATCTTGAGTGGTAATTGCTTCAATTAGTTCCTTTTCCCTTTGAAGCGGAGGATCCATATTATGTGGTGTTGGAGCTCCCAAGTGGCCATTGAGGTCCCTCTTTGTCGTGTTCTTGTCACAGTTTGGCTATATGAGTTGTTTGGTCTTTACTGCCATGTCTCTGTATGTGACTGTTTGTTCTGGTTGGTCGTTTGCTGGTAGTCCTTGGAGTCCTTGCTCTTCTTGATTCTGCAGGTTGCCAATTGTATTGTGCTGCTGCTGAATTGAACTGGGGGGTGAGCGATCTTCGCCCTCTATGGAGTGGGCATTAATGATGTTAGGAGGAGATTTATCCTTCGAACCGAAGAAAATTGGGAAGTATTTGGAAGTAGATGTTTAAGTGTCAGTTTTTTGCTTCCGCCCTTTCCTTTTTTTGTTGACGCCGTTGCTTGGCGTTGGGTTTCTTTGGAAGATCCTGTCCCATCTGGCTTATTTCTTTGTGTGCGGGAATGTGATCGACAATTGGCTCTCCTTTGTTTCTGGGTAACTCCTCCTTCCTTTGCTTTCCATCGTCATGTATAGTGAGGCCCTTTTCTGCAGTTGCGTTTCCTCTATGTAGGTTCCTTAGGTCTCCTATTAGGTCAGTTAACATAGTCGGCAGTGTGGCTACTTTGTCCAGTGCCTGGCTGCAGTTGCAACTTGGGTAGATGTTTGTTTGTGCTCTCACTATTAAGTTGTTTAAGTTTCCTAGCTTGTCGTCGATGCCGGCTGTAAAAACAGCCAGTGTATTAAGAAGAGTGAGTTGGAGCTCCATTTTTTCAGATTGATACTGTAATGCATCTACTGCTAGCTGAATGGTATTTAGCAGTGAATTCCACGTTCCGGTGTTTTGTTCTTTCTCCCGCCCGTTCTCCTTGGCGGTGTTGGAATGCAAGTTTGTGTTTTTGACTGCCAAAGATGGATCAAGGGCGTGGGAATCTTTGTGGTCTGGTGTGTAGGTTGCTAACATGTCTTCCCATTCTTGTGTGTTGAGATAAGACATTGTAGCCTTGCCTTCTGCTTTACGGCAGAGGTCATGTGGACTTACTGCCTCGTGGATTCCCTGGTCTATGGGAGGTGTTGCATATTCAGCCGTTGAGCGAGACTTAATAGGGGTACTGTGGGTTTGGCCCAAGGATTGTGAAGCCAGCGCCGGGCTGAGTGGTGCTTCCTTTGTGTAGAGCTGCTCTTGTGTCTGTAGGCCTGTCTGTGGGCCTCTCCCAGACACCCTATCAGTTGGGCAGATGTCTGTTCTGTTCGCTGGTTTTTGTGCTGAGGTTGGTTTCTCATACGCATTCACATTGGCGCTGAGATCGTCTAATGGGGTTGGTAGCACAATTTCCCTGTTGTATGGGGCCTTGCTGTCTGAATGAGAGGGTAAGGAATTCTGATTCCGGTTGAACTCATCAGCAAAATTAGGTGTCTCTTTGCTTATGCTTGCGCTTGAGCTCTCCAGAAGAGTGTTTGCACTCATGTGCTTCGCAAAGCTAATTTGCGTAAGGTCTTGCGAATAATTACCCAGGGCAGATGGACTTATAGCTTGAGGCGCGGGTGATGGTGGGTGTGCTGGGCTCGCAGTGGCTGGAAGTAATGGTGTTTGCAAGCCCTGCAGATGGTTGTTACTCGAGAAGATGGCTGAGCCTGCGTCCTTTAGAAATTCAAATTTTGTGTATATTTTAGGCTGGTAGGACTTTTTAATAGATTGTAGCGCCTTTACTGTAGGCTCTGATGATAAAACCGCTGACAAGCCCTGCACTGTTGAGCTTTGATAAAGCCCTGATGCTTGCTCTGATGGCAAAAAGTTCCCCTCTGTATTAGTGGCAGGGTTTGCATTTATTTTGGTTTTCTTGTGTTCTTTCTCATTTCCAGTTGTATCATTCATTTTTGCTGTGGATTTTGGTTTTGTCTCCAGGGGCTCCCTGACTTTCCCTGACCTCATGATGGTGTTTGCGGGCTGTGAACCGCCCTGGACCGCAAAGGAGAGGTGGAAAATAACTACCCCCCTCCTTATTTGCCGCCCCTTGCTAATGCGTTTGCTCCTCTGCCGATGGTTGAAGACAGAAGAATGGGGAGGTTTCGAGGTACGGTTTTGATGAAGAGGGAAAGATGGGAGCGTTGGAGCAATCTGGAGCAATCTGTGAGAGGGCTGTGTGGAAACGTAGAAACAGGCTCAGAGTAGTACTGAGAATAAGGATGTGAGCGGAGCAGACTGTGAGCGGAGCACTCGGGGGAGACCCGCTGACAAGGTCGGACCTAGTCGGGCCTGCGTAGGTCGAACCCCCCGGCTCTTACTTAGCGGCCGCCTCTATCGGGAGCCGCGCTCACGTCACGTCTTTACAGTCTCGCCTCCTTTGAGTGGCTGCTCCTGACGGAAGGAAAGAGCGGCGATGAGAACAATGAATCGATGTATCTGTACTGAAATCTAGCCAATGCTAGTTGTCACCCTAAAGATCGCCGCCTGCACGCTCCTCTCACACGGCGAGATCCATGGACTGTGCGGCTTCTGTCAGCGAGGTTGAGGCGCTGTGTTCTGAGCTCCTGTAGTCCCAGGTTTACCTCCGGTTCTAGTGCTTCAATAGTCTTCCAGCACTCTATTCAATTCAATAAGTAAGTAAGGGCCTTGGTTTGCCTCGGGGTTGTGCCCTCTCCCCTGCACCCCTCGCCGCAATAGAGACCGCAATAGGAACTTTGGCAGCCTCAACCCCCCTGCATCCTGGCAGACAGACTCAAACAGGCATGAAACAAGGGTGAGAGGCGAGGCCCCCATTGGTGTTAGAGTTAGTGGCGCTGCTGAGGATCTGGCAGCATAGGATGCAGATGCAGGGGCAGGGGGGGGGGGGGGGGGAGCCGCGGGTGAGGGAGGCCGGAATTGGCAACCGGTCTTAAAAGCAACTCACCTCGACCGTTTTTGCTGTTTTGTTGGATTTCCCTCACAATCCTCGTGGTTAGGGCTTCAATACCGGGCTCTGTTCAGTCCCATAGCTCTAATCCGCCATTCTCCTCTGCGGCTCGTTAGTTTGTACGATGCCGACCTCTAGTGACCTCTAGTGAGGTCCGATTCAGCTTGCAGCGGCTCGCGGGGCCCGGGAGCAAACAGCCGGGAGCTGGGAGAAGTTTTGCCTTCTGACGCGAGCCAGGCAGGAGTGCCGCTAGAACTCCCGAGGACTCCAGGAGGCTTCGGTGGGGCTCAATGAGACTTGCCCCCGCTGCTCGCTGTCTCGCTGTTCGCCGTTGTCCGCCGCGGGAGGAATGGGGACTGGTGTCTGGCGTTCACTGTGGTCCTCTGCTGCTCTCTGCTGGTCAAAAAACCAGGACCAGGAAATGTATTGCGTGTAAGGCCCTTTATGCCGCCCTCGATCTCTTTTAGGGTAAATTCTATCCTCTCAGCTACGATATCCCTCTGTTCACCTTGTTCATCTTCCAGCATGGTCCCTTTATTGTATAGAGCACTGAAATGTTCCACCCATTGTGCTGGGAGTACATTTGTTGCAATGCTAGGGCTATTCCCATCTTGAAAGCAATGTTTATTAATTATTGCCAAAACCTGGTGAGATCACGTTTTTTCCGCAGCCTCTCGTAGATCTTCCCACGTTTCAGTTTGAAGAGCTAACTTACGGCGCCTTACTTCTTGCTTATAGTGTGTTCTACAGAATGCAACCCTTACACCATCTCTTGGTTTCTGTTTGAGGGCAGCTCTAAGCTTTCTCTGGGCCAGAGAGCATCCCCTGTCGAACCATCTCTGGTTATGCGTTTCCTTCCCTTTCCCTGTCACATGCATTAGGCAATCTACTAGCCTACCCATCTCCTCAAATGCCTCTACCACCTGTGGCCCTTCATACTCTGGGTTTAGGCATACCTCCAACTGCTGTTTCCCTTTGGAGACTAGGGTCTTATAAAAACACACACTATCCATTTTGACCCATTTTAGCCTTCTACCTTGATCTGTAACCGTCTCCCTGACGTCTTGGGGTTTCTTCCTTTTACCTCTATTCACTTTTGACCCTGTAATGCTCACTGTAAGAGGGTTATGATCGCTAAAGCCACTACAATCAATGTTAAATCGTAAAACTCTCTCATAATGTAAGCGGGAGACAATGACAAAGTCAATATATGAGCTACATCCTTTACCTTTGAAGGTTGGGTTGACCCCACTATTGGAGTTAAAGGATAAAATATCCATTGAATGGGACATATCAAAGTTATTCATCATCCCGTTGAGGTTAACTCCATCTGTTGTGTGGTCAAAATGGGCACCCTCCACTAGGTTACACGATGCCCAATTTTCCATAAAGGGAATCAGCTGAGGACATAAATGGCAGTTAAAATCACCTATAATTAAAAATAAGGGAGCAGGGGCATTTTCCATCTTTTCTATCTGGATTCCCAGTTGAGCCTCCAACTCTTCCCCTCTAGAACCTCCAATATTATAAAAATTAACTATGATCAGATTGAGATCCCTGGTTTTAAACTGAACTGCAAGCATACAATCTGATTTCCAGTTGAGATCTGTCCAGGTCCCATCTAGAGTCAGATGCGCCCACAGAACAAGACCTCCTTTCGCTCTACCTGCCCTGGATCTTACAGCCGGAATCCCAAACAACTTATATCCCTCAAGATTAAAGTTTGTTGGGTCAACTTCCCATGTTTCCTGCACGCAGATTACATTAAATTTATTTACATAGTCCAGCCATTCCTTATTATGAAATTTAGTTGAAAGTCCCGCCACATTCCAAGAGAGCAGATCTAAAGTGTTCCACTCCTTCAGTTTTACAGATCTTCTGACAGGCAGACATCCCTCAATAAATTTCCCCACAGTTGTTATTCCTTTTGGTAAAGTGCTTCTAATTTCCCCTTCTACTGTGTTTAACTGTCAGTCACAGTCTTCTAGTCTTGATAGAGCCCCAAACCTATTTTGTAATCTGATGTTTTGTGCTTTATGATAGTTTGGACTTTATTGGGTGTGCGTGATGAGCCCTCCTACTTTTATAATGCTTATACTTCTTATCCAACGGTGCTGTGACTGATAAGGGTTGTCACTCCTTGGTTATATTTGGGTTAAGACTAGCCTGTGGGTTAGTCCAGTCATGCACTGTTCACGTGGTGTTATCTCACACCTTCTGCTTTTCTCAAACTTAATCAATGAATGTTACAAAACCTTTTTCATTCATTTAATTACTCTTATTTGCATCAAAATTCATGTTTTCAATCACATGTTGTAAATCACACATAAATCATTTTTTAAACACAGTGTTTACATGAGATCAGTAATCATAATACTTTTCCAACAAATCCAATCTATTTTGATACATAACACAACTTAATCGCGAGCCCAATGCATTTCGGTACCCGAGAGTTACCTTCCTCAGGGGCCTTTCTAAAAGAAAAAATATAAGAGCATGATCAGTGTTGTGTATGCCCATGGTTGCTATGACTTGTACTCAATATAATGTGAATCGTCGTACCTTAATGTAGTTGATGTGTATAGAGTGTTGTCTGTAATAAAGAAACATCTGAGTCAGCCTTGTCATTCTAATCCTTGTAAGTCATGCTAAATGCTGACTTATATGTAATATAAAAGAACCTTACCAATATAACCTTGAGGGTTTCAGTTCTGAATGCTGTAATTAAGGATATACAAAAGTAATCTGTTGTTAGCATGCCTAGTGGCAAATTGCCACGCATAGCGATAATATGTAAAGGTTATTTCTAAGAATATCTGTTTTCATACCTGATTAACTCGGATGGTGAGCTTTCACCTGCAAGTCAAATGATAAACGAGAGGCACCTTAGATAGACTGTCATCTCATAATACTTAAATGTCACTCTACCTTGCCGAAGAACGCAGATACATACCTGTTGTGTGTTATTTTCGCGGATCTACAAGAAATGCAAAAACGCGTAGAGAATATAGAATATTAATGCTCCTAGATCGCTTAAAAAATCGTTGAATGTTCTACCGTTCTGTTCCGTACCTGATAAGGCTTACTATCCGTCTTTCTTCGATCTCAAAACGATTGAAACCACTGTCGTTTGCCGCCATTGCAGCGGATTCAGTATATACGTCTGTTGCGCTAATCGCATAGAAAACTGACTGTTCTCCAAAGTGAGAGTATTGAAGGCAACAGCACGGTCGCCATCTTAAGATAGTATTTTAGAATAGTAGAATGGGTTGCAATTCTCATAGAAACGTTATGACAATGTTTATGGAAAGTGGTGTAAATGTTCGATATTCGCCGGGAGATATAGTATCACAAAATTATTGATTTATTTAATTGGCCGCAGTACAACGTCATTATGTTGACTGTCATTTTATGTCTAAATGGTGATATTGCGCATACCACTTAAACTGTGGAATAGAAATGCTAATAATGAAAGTATCTATACATTGTAAAGCGGGTATAAAGATGAATATTACTAAAATGTACCTATTGAGTTTATGTATATGTATGTTGTTTAAGATTATAGAGTGGTCACATACACATGAGGTGTATGTATTAAATTCCCCTGTAAACCTGCTGTGATTGTGTATGATTTGAACAGTACCACGTATTTACCTGAATATTTTGTTGTCTAGAATACACACATTTGCTGTATTCATAAGCAACTTTGAATTTGAGACATTATATGAATCACATTCCCCTAGTTGTGATTATTCTCCTGAATATGTTTACAGATAACATGATAACTCATATTTGTCATTGAGCCCTACAGGGGACATTGTTTTCAAATTTTTGATCCAGTAAAGTTCTCGTTGGAGTAATTTCTGTTGAATGTCCATTCCCTTTTTTGGTGTGATCTTTTCTAATATAAAAAATCGTAGCTGGGAAATTGAGTGATTTGAGTCTTTCCAATGTACCGCCAGTGGGGATACCAATGATTGATTCCTGATTTTACTTTTATGGTCAGTGATTCGGATTTTTAATTTACATTCAGTTTTTCCCACATACATCTTGCCGCATGGACATTTGATGCCGTAGATCACGTTCTGCGTATTGCAGTCACTTGTGTGTCTTAATTTGACGACATTTCCTGTTGTAGGATGGTTGAACGGGTTTCCAGTGATAACATTATTACAATGAATACAATTTTGACATTGAACAGTGCCTTTGTGTATGATCTCCTTACTCCCAATTTTGGGCTGTTTCAATATTTCTTTTAAATTCCTACCTCTAGTATAGGCATGTAGAGGTTCCTCCAGGAATAAACCTTTGAAATCCGGTTCTGTGGATAACAGTTCCCATCTTTGAATAATTATTTTTTTGATTGCTTTAGACTGTGTTGTATATTTTGACACAAATACCATCTTGTTGCTAGTTGTTCTGGCTTTCGTTTGTAGAAGCTCATTTCTGGTAATGTTAAGAATTCTGTCCTTGCTTTGATTCAACACCTCTGTAGGGTATCCTCTGTCCTTGTATTTACTTAGATTTTCTTCAATCTTAGACAAAGTAATTTGTGGCTCTGAACAAATGCGTTTTATTCGTATCAGATAAATGGACCAAAATTAGGATGTACTGTCGATTCATCGACGATATATTTTTAATTTGGCAAGCATCCACAGAAGAGTTGGAACAAATGATCAAGGAGTTAAATGAAATAAACCCAAGGATACAATTAAAATATAAAATTGATGATCGAACAATGGATTTTCTGGATGTAAGGATAAAAAAAACCTTGACGGGTTTCTAGACTGAACTGTATTCTAAACCTACAGATCGGAACAATGCATTGGCCTACACAAGTTTCCACCCTAAGAGTTTAATTAGAAACCTGCCATTTTCACAATTGATACGAATAAAACGCATTTGTTCAGACCCACAAATTACTTTGACTAAGATTGAAGAAAATCTAAGTAAATACAAGGGCAGAGGATACCCTACAGAGGTGTTGAATCAAAGCATGGACAGAATTCTTAACATTAACAGAAATGAGCTTCTACAAACGAAAGCCAGAACAACTAGCAACAAGATGGTATTTGTGTCAAAATATACAACACAGTCTAAAGCAATCAAAAAAATAATTAATCAAAGATGGGAACTGTTATCCACAGAACCAGATTTCAAAGGTTTATTCCAGGAGCAACCTCAAAATGCCTATACTAGAGGTAGGAATTTAAAAGAAATATTGAAACAGCCCAACATTGGGAGTAAGGAGATCATACACAAAGGCACTGTTCGATGTCAAAATTGTATTCATTGTAATAATGTTATCACTGGAAACACGTTTAACCATCCTACAACAGGAAACCTCGTCAAATTGAGACACACAAGTGACTGCAATACGCAGAACGTGATCTACGGCATCAAATGTCCATGCGGCAAGATGTACATGGGAAAAACTGAACGTAAATTAAGAATCAGAATCACTGAGCATGAAAGTAAAATCAGGAATCAATCATCGGTATCCCCACTGGCGGTACATTGGAAAGACTCAAATCACTCAATTTCCCAGCTACGATTTTTTATATTAGAAAAGATCACATCAAAACAGGGAATGGACATTCGAAAGAAATTACTCCAACGAGAACTTTACTGGATCAAAAATGTAAAAACAATGTCCCCTGTAGGGCTCAATGACAAATATGATTTATCATGTTATCTGTAAACATATTCAGGAGAATAATCACAACTAGGGGAATGTGATTCATATAATGTCTTAGAAATGCAAAGTTGCTTATTAATACAGCAAATGTGTGTATTATACACAACAAAATATTCAGGTAAATACGTGGTACTGTTCAAACCATACACAATCACAGCAGGTTTACAGGGGAATTTAATACATACACCTCATATGTATGTGACCACTTTATAATCTTAAACAACATACATATACATAAACTCAATAGGTACATTTTAGTAATATTCATCTTTATACCTGCTTTACAATGTATAGATTCTTTCATTATTAGCATTTCTATTCCACAGTTTAAGTGGTATGCGCAATATCACCGTTTAGACATAAAATGACAGTCAACATAATGACGCCGTACTGCGGCCAATTAAATAAATCAATAATTTTGTGATACTATATCTCCCGGCGAGCCCAATGCATTTCGGTACCCGAGAGTTACCTTCCTCAGGGGCCTTTCTAAAAGAAAAAATATAAGAGCATGATCAGTGTTGTGTATGCCCATGGTTGCTATGACTTGTACTCAATATAATGTGAATCGTCGTACCTTAATGTAGTTGATGTGTATAGAGTGTTGTCTGTAATAAAGAAACATCTGAGTCAGCCTTGTCATTCTAATCCTTGTAAGTCATGCTAAATGCTGACTTATATGTAATATAAAAGAACCTTACCGATATAACCTTGAGGGTTTCAGTTCTGAATGCTGTAATTAAGGATATACAAAAGTAATCTGTTGTTAGTATGCCTAGTGGCAAATTGCCACGCATAGCGATAATATGTAAAGGTTATTTCTAAGAATATCTGTTTTCATACCTGATTAACTCGGATGGTGAGCTTTCACCTGCAAGTCAAAGGTTTATTCCAGGAGCAACCTCAAAATGCCTATACTAGAGGTAGGAATTTAAAAGAAATATTGAAACAGCCCAACATTGGGAGTAAGGAGATCATACACAAAGGCACTGTTCGATGTCAAAATTGTATTCGTTGTAATAATGTTATCACTGGAAACATGTTTAACCATCCTACAACAGGAAACCTCGTCAAATTGAGACACACAAGTGACTGCAATACGCAGAACGTGATCTACGGCATCAAATGTCCATGCGGCAAGATGTACATGGGAAAAACTGAACGTAAATTAAGAATCAGAATCACTGAGCATGAAAGTAAAATCAGGAATCAATCATCGGTATCCCCACTGGCGGTACATTGGAAAGACTCAAATCACTCAATTTCCCAGCTACGATTTTTTATATTAGAAAAGATCACATCAAAACAGGGAATGGACATTCGAAAGAAATTACTCCAACGAGAACTTTACTGGATCAAAAATGTAAAAACAATGTCCCCTGTAGGGCTCAATTACAAATATGATTTATCATGTTATCTGTAAACATATTCAGGAGAATAATCACAACTAGGGGAATGTGATTCATATAATGTCTCAGAAATGCAAAGTTGCTTATTAATACAGCAAATGTGTGTATTATACACAACAAAATATTCAGGTAAATACGTGGTACTGTTCAAACCATACACAATCACAGCAGGTTTACAGGGGAATTTAATACATACACCTCATATGTATGTGACCACTTTATAATCTTAAACAACATACATATACATAAACTCAATAGGTACATTTTAGTAATATTCATCTTTATACCTGCTTTACAATGTATAGATTCTTTCATTATTAGCATTTCTATTCCACAGTTTAAGTGGTATGCGCAATATCACCGTTTAGACATAAATTGACAGTCAACATAATGACGCCGTACTGCGGCCAATTAAATAAATCAATAATTTTGTGATACTATATCTCCCGGCGAATATCGAACATTTACACCACTTTCCATAAACATTGTCATAGCGTTTCTATGAGAATTGCAACCCATTCTACTATTCTAAAATACTATCTTAAGATGGCGACCTTGCTGTTGCCTTCAATACTCTCACCTAGGAGAATAGTCCGTTTTCTATGCGAGTAGCGCAACAGACGTATATACTGAATCCGCTGCAATGGCGGCAAACGACAGCGGTTTGAATCGCTTTGAGATCGAAGAAAGACGGATAGTGAGCCTAATCAGGTACGGAATAGAGCGGTAGAACGTTCAACGATTTTTTAAGCGATCTAGGAGCATTAATATTCTATATTCTCAACGCGTTTTTGCATTTCTTGCAGATCCGCGAAAATAACACACAACAGGTATGCATCCGCGTTCTACCGCAAGGTAGAGTAACATTTAAGTATTATGAGATGACAGTCTATCTAAGGTACCTCTCGTTTATCATTGGACTTACAGGTGAAAGCTCACCATCCGAGTTAATCAGGTATGAAAACAGATATTCTTAGAAATAACCTTTACATATTATCGATATGCATGGCAATTTGCCACTAGGCATACTAACAACAGATTATTTTTGTATATCCTTAATTACAGCATTCAGAACTGAAACCCTCAAGGTTATATCGTTAAGGTTCTTTTATATTACATGCAAGTCAGCATTTAGCATGACTTACAAGGATTAGAATGATAAGGCTGACTCAGATGTTTCTTTATTACAGACAACACTCTATACACATCAACTACATTAAGTTACGACGATTCACATTATATTGAGTACAAGTCATAGCAACCATGGGCATACACAACACTGATCATGCTCTTATATTTTTTCTTTTAGATAGGCCCCGGAGGAAGGTACCTCTCGGGTACCGAAATGCATTGGGCTCGTGATTAAGTTGTGTTATGTATCAAAATAGATTGGATTTGTTGGAAAAGTATTATGATTACTGATCTCATGTAAACACTGTGTTTAAAAAATGATTAATGTGCGATTTACAACATGTGATTGAAAACATGAATTTTGATGCAAATAAGAGTAATTAAATGAATGAAAAAGGTTTTGTAACATTCATTGATTAAGTTTGAGAAAAGCAGAAGGTGTGAGAACACCACGTGAACAGTGCATGACTGGACTAACCCACAGGCTAGTCTTAACCCAATTATGATAGTTTGGAGCCACACCTCCTAGAGGGGTGCCCCATTCTGTGTTTTGTTCGGGGGCGTAAAAGAACCTTAGGGGAAATGATTGGATTCGGGTATTAGGGCGGAATTGTCCCTCATTACAAATAAATTCGGCACATCTTGTGTCCCTGAAGTTGACGATGATACAATCACCTTCAGTTGATTGTGCCCTTCTTCCCACCCAATTTACTCTCCTAGTAAATAATATTTCTGGGCAAACATAGCTAGGCAGTGGCCGATTGACATTTAGCCAAACAATACACTTATTTTTCAATTCCCTGTAGGGCTCCCTCTTGCCATATTCTAATGGTGGCACCCCTGTCAGAACTACCACGTACAGGGCTGAATACAGGGGAAGATCAATTGTCTGTTGCTTCTGTACATCATGAATTATTGGGGGTTTGAGGGTTGACTGGGATTTTTGGGGGGGGCTGGTGACCTTCACAGCTTTATCCTTGCTTGTCTGTTCTATATAGGGTGCCCCATCTGAAATACTCCGTGGGATCAGGGCACTAGAAGCTGATATATTCTCTGCTGCAAGGCTTTGAACTCCTTTTGTGGACACATTAGGAATAGTAAGAGCATTAGAGCCAGTGCCTAGAGTACCTAGCCCCCCCACATTTGACTGCTTGCCGATTGGGTCCCTTCCCTGAACCCCCCTGGCATGTGCTGAAGACAACAACAGTTCCAAACACACCAGTCTATTTTCAATTCGGTCCAGTCTTTCATGTATGGGAAGGGTAAACTTATGTACAGTATTTTCGAATTTTTTCCAAAAGCCGACATTCGAAACACGTGGGGCATCTCCTTCCCTGGATCGCAATACGGTTAGCCCATCCTTTGTCGGTGATGATATATGTGAAGCACTTAATAACAAGTCCTCTTTGGGCGCGACCTCCTTAGTTTTTTTCCCTTTTTCATCAGCCACTTGAAGTTGTAGCCCCCTGCATTTCCTTTTGGATTTTGGTCCCTGTAACTGTTGAACCATTCCAACATTTGTACATCTGGCTGATCTAGTTTTCATATTGGGGAAGGCCGCTTCTTGGCAAGGTTACATGAATTCAGTCCAGCCTCTGGGCTTGTTTCCTGCAGTATAATGATACATCCATCCCTCCCCTCAGTAGCAGACCCCGTATCACATAGATCAGTGTCTTGGGGAGTGGGTGATCTTGCTCTCGCCAAACTGCCCAATGAGGACCGCTTATCCAAAAGTGGGTCTAACGATAATCTCTTCTCAGTGAGTTCGATATCTTTAGCCAGGGCGGTAGAAACTCTTATCAAAAAATTGTCTAGAGTGCCCATGAGAGACCCACCAGTGCTTTTCCCACAGTTTCCCGCTTCAGCTGGGGATGTAGTCATGGTTCACACGATCCTATTCAGACCCCCCAGGATATAGCGGCATGGATTAGCAAATTTAGCGGCACAAAAATGGAAATTTAGCGGCACAAATATGGAAATTTAGCGGCAATTTTGCGGCATTTTATTTGGCCATTTTTCCTACACAAACTGGTATACAAAACCAATAAAGTCCTTGAATGGGTTAGCAATAAACCATCCCACTGAAACCTGTAGCTGGATATCAACCCCACATGCCTACCGCCCACACCCGACTTGCAAATAGTGGTCCTGAAGAAATCCCACTGACCCTTTGTCAGCACACTCACCATTCAAATCAATGGGATGACGAAGCATCAATTCTGAACTTTGTTCTGCAAGGTAAAAATCCTATGGTGCCCCAACCACTAAAAGCAGGGCTGTACTTGCATGCAATCATCTAGTTTCATTTTTTGACGTCACCTTTCTTACCAGCACAGGTGCACGTTGCTTTATGGAGCACTGTAAAATAAATGTCACATCAGCCTGTCTTAAAGTCTTTTTATTGAAGTGACGCTGTAGTGCTATTTGCTGGGTCCCTCCCTCGTCACCCCTCCTTCCACAACGTTCTCTGCCTAAGAATGTATGACTGTGACGGTGTTCTTTCAGGGAACCACGCTTGTTGGCATGCTCAGTGTGTGTATGTGTGAAATAAATAGTTATCTTACCAGTAGGCCGATTAGCCGTCAGCTTTTGCGGTTTCAGTCTTCAGTGAGCATCAGTGAGGTGAATAATGACTAAATAATCGGTCATTTCCGGCCCTGTCACAAGCTTGCTCAGCAACCACACGTGCGGCTTACACAATGCGACCTGGGCGGTCACTGCAACCTTTGCACCACTTCTTCCTCTCTCGGCGACACCCCCTTGATTTATTCGTTGCACGAGCCGCGTCCAATCAGTAGATGGCAGTCCACTTTAAAAAGTGTGCCTTGGAAACACTTCATTGTTCTGGTTCTGCCTTTCTCGGACTAAAGGACGCCACGATTCAGGCCCCGGCCGTGCAGCCAGTAAAGGCGGCTACATCCAAACACACCGCAAATGCATGTTACAACTCCAATAAAGTGTGTGAGTAACCCCTGCTCTGTCCAGCGAGGTCAAACTTTCAGACACGGGAGATGCGTTTTACTGTCTTTCCCAGGAGCCTGGAGGCCTGGGTTTTGCAGGGAACTACACACCAACGGAATCAAAGGCATTCCTTACAAGGCCAGCTTCAGACCCCCCAGGATATAGCGGCTTTTGTTAAAATGCCGCTCGATTTCTACAAAAGTGCTGATTTTGCGGGCACTTTGGTAAAAATCGCGGCATTTTTTCAAAAGTGCCGATTTCGCGGCAAACCGCGAAATCCCGGAGGGTCTGCCTATTGAGTCAGTGGATGTTAGTCCTAACCACACTTTAAATAATAGTTGCCAAACATACAAGGGAATCACTGACCTTTAGAGTTGTAGATGTTAAGGGGGTGGCCCGTCCCATCCTTGAACGAGCTTAAACAGGCCCGCCCTTGCCCTGGGCTTCGCCCGGCGCATCCCGCGACACGGGGCTGAGCGCTGTTTAAATGCGCCTCCTGGCGCTGCTAGGACGTCTGCAGGGCGCGCCGCCGCTGAGCCTACCGGGAATTGTGGTCCTGGGGCGGCGGCGCGAGACTATACGTCCGGTGACTCTTGGCGGTGGCGGCTAAGTGCTGTCTCGTCCTGTCCTGCTCTGGCAATGCAGGTAAGTGGTCCCCCCTTATATTATTCCAATGCGCAGAGCCTATTGGGAATATAGGAACTACACTACACATGGAATTGCTGATGACAAACTGAGTTGTATATTGTTTTTAATTGTTATGGCTTGTTCGGCTGGAAACAATAAACATTGATTGATTGATTGAAATGCGGTGGCAAATAGTTGTCACTAAAATTGTGGTGCAATAACTGCCAGGTCAGTGAGTAACGGCAGAAATGTTGTGCTCAGTCTATAGTGGCCTAACTTACTAGTCCTATTGACCCTTTACAATTATGCTAGCACCGGAGAATCCATCCTAAAGCCTTCGAATCACCGTTCTCGTAACACTTGTGCTAATCCACGTACATTGGCAGGCAACACCTCAAACCTTGCAAGACGGCTGCACCAAGTCACAGGACTAGAGATTTGGATCTCAAAATAAACAAGTCCTGAACATCCGCATTACAATAGTTTCGTTTTCAGTTCAGCACCTAGAAAGTTCTGGCGGTAAACTTACAGGGTAATCACTATTGCTACTTAAGGTAAGCATCAGTCAGGAAATATTTTAGTACTAGTCTGATAAATGCATTACAATTGAATTTAGTTAACTCTTTATCGTTAGGCTTGCTCATTTGTTAAAACTTGAAATTGTAGTATTACAACTCAACCAAATTAATATTTGAACATTCCAGAGTAATACTTTCTAGAAGCTATGTTCGTAGAGTAGGGTAATTTCAGGAGCGATATTGCAGAGAACGAGGGCTAGCACAGCACCAATATGAAAGACGAACTGACTATTATTAACTCGGTGCGCGCTCCCGTCTACGTGCTGCGCAAGGACGTGCGCGAACCCGTCTTCCCGTGCGTACGCCAGCCCCTTTCCATCACCCCTTCCACCCCCTATCCCCGTTTCTGTACGTGCGTGACGCTGTGCGCGAGCTCCCTCTCCCTTGTCAGATAGAGGTATACGGAGGGAGAGAGAGAGAAAAAAACTTTTTTTTTCTAATTGAGGAATCAACAGCCGCCATCTTGTGGACGCCGGAACCGGGGACCGGGCGACGGGCGAACCTGGACAGGGAGCGGCAAGCGTCAGCGCCTGAAGCCTTGAGGGCAGGCGAGTCCTGCGGCGGCTGGACGATCCCAGAGAGTGGGGCCAGGGACAGAGACCGTAGGGGTGGAGGGACGTACAGGGACCGGCCTGGGCATTGTCCTACCGTGTCACCGCTGCGGGTGGTGATGGGGCCAGGACAGGGCATGGAATAGTAGGAAATGCGTATAATAGCATTCACATTTTCTATTAAAAAAATAAAACCAATAGAACATCTGGAGCCATGTAAAGAAAATGCACATTAAGGGAAACAAAATATATTTATATATATATATTGTCTTCTATTTTGTTTCCAGCTTCTGAACGTTTCAGTGTAGATGCTGCATTTGCCCAGAGGGGGCGCCCGAGGCTGATAATGGCTTCGGAAGGGACCAGAGAGGGGGCAGTGTAGGACTCTTCCATACACACCTTTGGGCTCCTGCTCCCTTCTGGGGGCGGGGCTTGAAGGGTGGAGGAGATGTGCTGAGTAGGGTCAAGGCCCCACCTCATTACTGATTCCTATACAGGTGACGAGGAGGAGCGAAGCCCAGTCTGCCGAAACAGAGGGGGCGTACCCCCCACATTTATATTTATTCTATATTTACTGACCGGTCTATATTTAAATTAAGATAGTTAACCTGTTCTTGGTGGAAGTGTGGCAGGGCAGCGTACCAGGGTGTCCGA
The DNA here is from genome assembly GCF_964263255.1 of Lissotriton vulgaris. NCBI lineage: Eukaryota > Metazoa > Chordata > Amphibia > Caudata > Salamandridae > Lissotriton > Lissotriton vulgaris. The sequence goes on along the minus strand of NC_141698.1, from coordinate 543,799,125 downwards.
TCTACTATCCCCTCCACCCGCCCCTTTTCTGGGGTCTCTGTCCCCTAGGCCCGGGGTGGGTGGGGGTGCCAGGGGTGGGTGGAGGTTCAAGGGCTCCTCCCTACAGCTCGGAGCATCTCGCATTTGACAGACTTATCCATGGTGAATACTGGAGTTTATTCGTTCTCTACGTACTTGGGAAATCGAACATTGACATTTGGAGTTCGTGGTAGTCTTTGAAGGGATTCCGACATTTTTTTGGATCTTGTGTTTTTTTTTTGTGTTCGCCGATTGGATATTTTTTTGGGAAAGCCTTGGCGAGAAGGAAACGACTCAAAGGGACTTTTCGGAACGGATAAAATGGCTGAGAACCTGTTGGATGGACCGCCCAACCCTAAAAGGGCCAAGCTGAACTCTCCCGGCTTCTCCGCCAGTGACAGCACAGGTAGGACGTGGGAACGAGGCATGCATTGTCATTCTGGGACTTTATCGGCGCGCTTGCATTCAGTTTTTGGCGTGGTTAGAAGTGTGAGCAAAGCAGGTTGTGTTAATATGTAAAGGCGGTCTTCTGTACGTAGGACTTGCATATGTATTCAAGTGCTGTATTCCAACTGGTTGTCATGAAACCAGGCGAGTGTCAAAAGATTGGAATGAAAGGGTAGACGCTATTATGAGTACCATACTAACCGGAAGAAATGGAATCCAGGGTGTGTTTGTGAGACACCTACTTTGGGGAAGACGAGGGGTCTTAAATAGCACGGTCAATGGAACCTGACATGGGCCTGCGGATAATACTAGTTGCATCGTCAGCTGGTTGAGAGGGATGTGACCAGAAACTAGTGGGAGCGGCTGGGGCAGGTACTAGAATCCTGTTACCTATTGAGCTCTGTTAGATGATATATTCAATGACAGGCGATTGGGATTGATGGTTCGCAGGCAAAGCTGGGGACCACCTCTTGTCCTGAAATGTAATTAAGACATGACTTGTGCCATAGGACACAGAAACCATCCAATATGAATTGAAAACCATATCACTTAAAAACAGTGTTCTATATCTACAACTCATTTGCAGGTAACTGCTGCACCTAAAACGACACTTTTAACATTGAGAATTGGGGGTTGGCCTTTGAGTAGGCTCAGGTCATAAGGATTGATATTTAACCGTGCACTATTGATATGTTTTTAAAACGGGTGCTGCATGAATGGAATTTGATAGCCCAATCAGAGCGAGATAATGGCAGATGCTCCATAGTATGGGTAGCGGAATAACGTCTTAACATAAGATGCATGGGATGGGTTTTTGAAAAGTTGTCAGAAAGTAGAATGCACAAATGGGTTTTAAACTTTTTATTGTTTCGAGCCTATTGCATGGAATGGAAGTAGGGCTGGAACATCATACCAGGCATACTGGAGAAATGCAATACAAGCTTGACCTGGGATTCGTGGAGATAAACCGGTGGCTTTTTTTTGCTATATCAGCCGTTTTCGGTTTCTGATTCGAAGATTCATTTTAGCTGCACTCATTTCGGACCATTGTGGTTTTGTTGCTTGAATACATCTTATGACATCGTTTTCTTTGATATGTTGTAGTTTTTTTAATACTGTTTAACAATGACAGTTTACTTTAGAAAAGGACTCAAGATTTGGCTTTTCCCTCAGTAAGTCTGCGCTCTCACGTTTGCCCTATCAATCCAGCGCCAGGACACCTCCGGGTATTAGAGCGCTCAATAAATGTGCTAAATAAATACATAAATACTTGCACAGCTGCTGCGTTAAAAGTAGTCAGATGTTTGGCAGTCTCTGGAAAGATGGATTTACGGATCAATTATTTTATTAGAGCTTATTGACGTGCACATATACACTTGTTTACGACAACTTGCAGGCACGGATCGTTCAATTTTTACCCTAGAGTAAGAAGGACTTGTGAAGAGTTAATGGTGTAAACTGCCCCGATACACTCCATTGAAACTACAGCCCCATATAACCCGCAGTTATGTTTCTGACAAGCTAATGAACCTCAAACTCTCGCTTGGCGTAGTGTGTTTTGGCTTAGTGAATCGTACTGGGCCCCTCAACACCTTAAGAAGGACTTTACCTACATCGAATCAGTATTTCTCCCCACCCTTAAATACTTGGGGCAAGTTCTAAATTCGTTTGCCATGGAATAAAGTCAAGGCTCCCATAATGTACCAAACTCTGACCCTCTTTGATCTAGTGACTGAAATTATTTCGAGGTCTGGTATTTCGCACACCCCGAATAACCAGGCCCTGTGATCCAATGTTACGGTAGAGCAGCGCTGATCTTAATCTTTTGACTTCTAGGGACTTCCACAGAATCTTCACTGGAACCCGAGGACACCAGCATAAAAGATCTAGAATTTCAGCCTCAAAAACAACTCGCAGAAACAAATGTAGAACGAATAGCTACACAAATTATGAAATAATTAAATTCACAAACAAAAAAATGCAACATTTGAAATTTTACTTCCAATGGGAAGGTGGAAGTTTTTCAAAATTTTGTTTAATTTCTGAATAATGAAGTGATATGCTTGACTCTAGCATGTCACTTACTTTAGCCTTTTTTTTTTGTTGTTCCGAAGGTATGCACATTTTTTTGTCAACGACTACCAGAGGTTCAGTTGAGGCCACAAAGCAGTCAAACCACATTCTGTTTGTTTTGCTTATGCTAAACCCACAAATCACCCCAAGGATACCAATGTATTACTTTCTAGCATCCAATTCTGTAATTTTACATTTTGCTTATTTATATATAATTGATTAATCTTCTAACATTATTTAATTTTTTTAACAGTCGCCTCATGAATCTTGAGGGGTCTGTGGACCACAGATTAAGAACCACTGCTCTAGAGCCCAATTTGCTATGATCAAGGGCTTTGCTGAACATCAGAGTACTGTTGATAGAGCGCGCAGTTCCCCCCCCCCCCCCCCCCCCCCGGGTCACCGTATTCACCAATTACCTACACGCACTGGGCCCTGGCGTGCATAAAATTTAATACACCATTGACATTTGGGTGAACCGGGTGATGGCTTCTGCTACACGCTTCTATGAGTAATTAGGGTTTGGGTTACACCTCTTCTTACCATGTACCTGACTTACCACAAGTACAACTTTCCGACGGACCTGGAGCTAAAAGGGAAAATAGTAGACAGGGAACCTAGAAAGATATATTCTTTATATTTCAGTACATACTTATCCACAATTACTGTAAAATGACCACAGACACCTGATGAATTTTAAAACTTTATATAAAGATTCAAAGAGAAGATGCCAAGACAATAAGCGATATGCAGAATAATATATCAAACATCAAAATCAACACTAATAAGTAACTTTGTATTAAATTTATAACCATTAGAATATATGGGAAGACTAAAGGTAGGATTTTTAGAACAGAACTAGTCACTGCAACTTTATGCTAGGAACAATAGGACGGGGTTGGGACCTAGAACATGTATTTAACCTAAGCTTGACTATTCTTACTAAATTCACTGCAATCAGCTAAAGGAAAGGGAAAAATTGGAACATACTAATAAAATATAACAGTTTGGCAATTTTCTAAAGGTGGGGCGAGAAGTGGAACAATTCTACAACAATTGCATATAACTTGTTCTCAAGGTGATAGAGCATGGGTACTCACAAACTTTCTCTCGGGGGCCAAATTTACAGTTTGGTTTGTGTCCGAGGGCCGCATTGGTGGGGGCGGGGTCGGGGCTAGAGCAATAAAAAAACTGACCATGAGGTTGATCACAGGTCCCTGCAGCGGATGCCTTGGTCCTCTGAGCTACCAGACCCGGCATACACACATCTCTCTTGGTCTCCCTCTCTCGCTCTAGCTCTCTCTCTCTCTCCCTCCCTCTCTCCCTGTCTCACTTCATCTCACTCTCTTTCTCTCACTCTCTTTCTCTCACTCCCTCTCACTCTCTCTCTCTCACTCTCACTCCCTCTCTCCCTCTGTCTCACTCACTCTGTCTCACTCACTCTGTCTCACTCCCTCTCTCTCACTCACTCTGTCTCACTCCCTCTCTCTCTCCCTCTTTCTCTCACTCCCTCTCCCTCTCACTTTCCCTCCCTTTCTCTCCACCCGTCTCCCTCCCTTTCCCTCCCTCTCCGTTTCCCTCCCTTTCTCTCTGTCTCTCTCCCTCTCTCTCCCTCTCCCTCCCGTTTTCTCCCTCTCACTCTCATCTCACCCTGCCTGTGTGTCAGCCGGGGCGCACACACACTCACAGCCGCAAACAGGGTTGTGATTAGATAACACCCACAAAAACATAATATTTTTTAAAACAAATGTAGCGCATAATTTCCGGAAGCCATAGGGTCAAATATAGAATTAATAGTTGGCGCTGAATCAATAGTACACACACTACTTTAACCAAATAAACGCTGGGCAATCCCTCTTACTAAAACCTGACCTGTTCTATAAATGTGTTGCTGAATATGAAAGAGTATTCGAATTATAACAGGCATCCAGGATAGGGTAAGTGCTAAATTACCTTGTTTGGGTTTTAAACCGATTACACGTAAGAAGGTTACTCAAAGCTGCAGTAGCATTTGTTAGCGCTGATTATTTTTGAACAAAAATGTAAATCTTAATTTTCTCTCGGGTGGTCTTGCATTCCGTGGTAGACCCTGAATGTGGGGCAATAGACTGAGCAAGCGAGAAGTGCCGATTAAGTAGGTGATTTTCCAGCTAAAGAATGCGCTTTTCTTTTGAGGTGTGCGTGTGTTTATAAGTCCCCCTCCCTTTCATCTCACCCTGCCTGTGTGTCTGCCGGGGCGCACACACATTCACAGCCGCACCCGAGCACTTAACAGGTCTTTAAAAGACCATTTTCATGTTAATGAGGCCTTGATGTCACCTCTTAGGCCCCTGCAGCTTTACTCTCGCTATCGCTAGGATCGCCCGGCCCCACAGAGCAGCAGAGTCTCTCGCGCTGCTGCAGACACTCTTAAAAAAAGAAATATTAAAACACGGGCATGATGACTCAAGGTCCGCGGGCCGCCAGGGAAGGCTTGCCGGGCCGCCACTGGCCCGCGGGCCGTACTTTGAGTACCCGTGTGATAGAGCAATATCAAAGGCAAGAGTACTTTACTAAATCAGAGAGAGAGAGACGCAAACCCACAGGTTAATATTTACCTAGGTCTGAGAGAAGACTAACCCTGGCCACGGGTCAGTTGGAAGGACTGGAACAAGGACCCTCAGGAAAGGAATACCAGAATGCGAACAGGTACAGCCCACGGACAGATCAGGACAGGATACCCCTCAGGTTCGGGTCAAAGGACTGGGCCTCCCAGGGTACGACCAACACCCACAGCTTCGGACAGCAACGCCTGCGTTACCCCCTTCTGCAAGTGATCCGCCAGAAACCCCGATTGGATTTTCGAATTCCCCAGCAAAGTGCTTCGCCAGCACTTAGGATTTTCCACCCCTTAGGCGTTTGTGGAAAGTATGGACAAAGTGCTCCGCAGCACTTTCAGATTGAGCACCTATTGAGATCGTAGGGTCAGTGACAGGTCTGCTACTCGGACAAGTCGGACAATTTTCCTAAGCTAAACTAGGGTAGTTATACCATTTTGGGGTCCCTCAGACCACCCACTAATGTTGCAAGTGACAGTTTACCACAATTTGATTGGTCAGGAGAGGTGGTGCGGTCATTACCACCTCCTAAAATTCAACGTTCCCACCATGAAATTTAAATTTTTCTATCCGCCCCTTAGGTTCACGTTCCCATCCGTAGAATACAATAGAAAATCTGAGAGCACAGGACATCGCAACATAGTCAGTTATTCTCAAGGTGAGTGTCCTCATCATGTGCTGGTTTTCTCAGGCGCATTTGGCTTCGGGAGCCAGCTGGCTGATTTCAGCGTCTGCGCAGTCGAGTTTCTCCCAGGTCACATGGCAATACCCAGAGGAGCTTCAAATATGGCGTAGCTTAAGCACTCCCAGCCCCCAGAGACGTGGTACATGAAAAGTAAGCGAGAACAAATTAAAATCACATATAAAATGATCACACTGTATACCATGAGAGATTTTAACCAACCCTTACTTTATAATGACTACAGCATTAATGTTTAGTGCGAAAAGACAGATAGGCTGAAGCAGCAGTAGCAAGCAGAGAGCGTGGTGAGAGTCAAGCGGCCATTTTTTCAACAGTGCGCATGAGCACAAATTCCCTCCAGAATGCGAGTGCGTCACATCACATGGGTATGACCGACGCATGCGCAGACTGAATATCAGCAAAGCAGCCGATTCGTTAGTGCAAGCTTCGTTAATATGGAAAAGACATACGAGCAAGCATCCTGGGGACACCCGCGTGTATGGGAAAACGTACAATAAATGACAAACAATGATTTTAGTAGTTTTATACATTGGGCGAGGTTCTTGCACTGGGGCAAGGCGCTTTACGTGCGAATCCTTGCTCCATCAATCCCCTCTTTGATGATATTTACTATCATCACTACATAAAGGAAACAGATGCCAACTTTTCTCATTCATCCACATCACTCATTTCAATTTCAACAAATTTATTGTTGAGTTTTCTTTCAGCTTCTCTATGAGAGTGGTGATTTTTCGCCTTCTTGTAAATTGCACTCTTTAATTCTTCTAATTCTAGTTCATCAATGTTTCTTTTCACCCCCCTCTGATTCACTGTATATTTCTTTCTGCACTTCTGGCATTTGCAGCAGATAAAAATGATCAATACAATTATACCTATTACAACTATTGGCATCAGTATTTTCCACAAAATATTGCTACCTAGGTTAGTAAACCAACTACCTATAGAGGAGAGACCTCCAGTCAGTCTCGTCCAGGCACTGTCAACCTCCAATGGTTTGAGTTCTTTCTCCAAATTAGTTATGTTCTTCACATATTGTTTTAATTCGATACTTTTATCTGGAATGTAAGTGCAACAATGTTGCGCTTTCAGCATTCTACAGACTCCGCCCTCTTTTGCTAATAGGGTATCAAGGGCAAGACGGTTTTGTAAAACCATTGATCTGATCGCAACCATTTCGGTATTGACCATCAGGAATCCAGCAGCAGTGTCCGTTGATAACCGGTCCACTACTGTAGACAATTTGCAGATTCTATGGGTGTTCAGAACTACCCCCATTCCAGGTATCAGTGCACTAAAAATATCACCTATAATTTCACCTACACTTTCACGTTTACTACGCACTAAGCCATTAGTTTCTTCATCGCTTCCAGCTGCATTATTCACATGGTATATTTTCGGGAAAACAATGCCAAAGTAGCAGCTTCCATACCAGTGATCCGGCAATTTAAAATAAGCCTTGTTCCCACATATATAATATATTCCGGGAAACACAGGTTCTGACCCATTTTTGAAACCCCAACCTCCAATTACCTTGTAATTATGTTCACACTCGCTGGAACCGATGAATACATTGTTATAGTACTCTGTCTTTTCCCTATGGATACAAAGTTTCCCCTTTCGTTCAAAATCCAGCAACAAGGCAGGATTAGCTTCGCTTTGCGAGGTGTTATCCATGTGCTCAGCCCACCTAGGGACTCTATCTTTTTTGTCATTTGCTTTCTTTTGAAACTTTTCTCTCCTTCTGTCTGCCATCTTAATGAACATCTTTTCCTGCTCTTGCAGAGAACAGGTCAGATTAGATTGTCTAGCTTCATCTAAATCTATATTCCCTATAGTCAGAAAATATTCTCCCATATAACGGGTCACGTCACTGGTAGTATGTACACGGTTCAAATGTCCTCTAATGGGAAGTTCAGAAAATACTACGTCATCATTTGAATAATAGTACTGTAATGTGCTTCTATAGAACAAGCTAGCTAAGATACTGCAGGAAATTCCATAGGTTAAAGGTAGATGATGGTATGTCACGCCTTCAGCCACTGAGGTAGGTAGCTTCATGCAGACATAAGTCTTCTATTTCCATAGCTTCTACGTAATGCACCAACAAGTTAGCAAAAACATTCAAATGTGTCCTGTTTCTCATTTTGTGAAAGTGTAGTCCATCCTCATCTGATGCTTCTAAATTAGGTCGTGTATGTGTCAAGCCTACTTGTTTGTCGCGTCTTTCTAAATTTCGTGGTGTTTCTACAGTCGGTACAACCCCTACGTCTACTGCTTCTGGTTCAGTAGGGGACAAGTTTGGATTTTTGCTTATCATAAAAGGTAGAAAAACTGTTAGTGCTATCCACATTATTATTAGCATTGCTATACTACACAAGCATATTTTACAGCAAGTTTTAAGACACCCACATCGGGACCTCCCAGAGACACTCGGATCAGACATTTTTAGCTTACAGGTGGCTTTTGCTACCCCTCTTCGTTTCTTTGCACCAAAGGCTCACTTCAGGGCTCTCTCAAGGAGGGTCTTCGTCCGAACTCCGATCAGCAATGGACTCGTCGTCACTGCTGCCACTGTGGTGTGGTTCGTCTATTTCCTCCAACACAAAGTAAGTCCACTCAGGGCTCCGATACAGTCGGTTCTGTTTCTTTAGTCTGTCGCTTTTTCTCAGCGATTTTCCTTGGGCTGCCCTTCTTTCACTTTCAGCCCTTTTCCGGTCTTTCAGTTTCTCATCGACTGTCTTTAGTCTGAGCCTTAGTCTTTTGACGTATCGGGGTGCACTTCTGCCTCCTTTCCTCCCAGTAGTTGAGGAAACCTGCCCTTCTTCGTGCACTCTCTTTACTTTTTGTTGTGGCACCTCTGTTTTCCTGCCTGTCTGACTAGTTCCAGGTCTTTCATCTATGTCTTCTGCCTGGTCCCTATTCTGACCCTGCTCAGATTCAAATCGCACTTGCTTTTTATTTCTGGTTACTGTCGTTTCCGTTGTCTGAGCACTTTGATCTAGTTCTATCTGTTCCTGTTCATGCTCTTCGATCTCTTCGCTTTCTTCTGCATGAACGTCAGCTCTAGTTTCTTACTGTCCCTCTCCACTTTCTGGAGTCTCAGGAGGAGTTTCGGTGTCCTTGTCTGACCCTACTTGGCCTAATTCCTGATCAGGTGTGATGTGATTCTCGTTGACCTGATCTGCTTCGTCTATTTCTAGCTCACCTGGACTATCCCACTCACTGTCTAAGTAGGAATATTTCCTGGTTCGTATTGGATCATGAACCTGGTCGTCGGCAGGGAACCACTCAACGTCTCGACTTGTGCTCGGCAGTTCGATGTCAGCTAGTTCTGGACTCTCCTCCTCGGGAGTTTCCTCAGCTGTGCTGCCTTCAGCTTCAGTCGCGTTTTCTCCAGCTACCCGCTTGGTGTGGCTGGCGTGGATCCACTTCGGTACACCCGCACACTTTACAGCAGTGGTAGTGACGAGGATCACTTGTCGTGGCTTTCCCCACCTGGGTTTCAGGCAACTGCTCCGGGTGTGTTTCTTTAACGCCACCCAATCTCCTGGTCGCAAGTTGTGTGCTGGAGTCTTTGGCCACTCGTCTTCTGTCTCTCCAATCTGCTGAGAGAGAGAACGCACTTGGTCACCCAGCTGCTGGCAGTATTCTAGTACCATATCATCAGAAATGCTTAGCAGTTTGTGTCCGGGTACCCATGCCTGTCGCATCACTCTTCCCATCAACACTTCATGGGGGCTCAGGCCAGTTTTTCTGTTCGGGATACTTCTCAAACTCATCAGCACAAGGGGTAAAGCCTCTATCCAGTTCATTTTTGTGGAATCACACATTTTTCCCAATCTGGATTTCAGGGTGCCGTTTATTTGTTCCACTACCCCAGAAGCCTCTGGACGGTAGGCACAATGCAGTCTTTGCTTCATTTTGAATGCTTTACAGAGTTCTTCTAGGACGTCGTTGGCAAAATGCCCACCTTGGTCCGTTTCGATCGTCTCTGGGATTCCGAATCTAGGTATCAACTCTCTGAGCAATAATTTGGTAGTGGTTATGGCATCATTTTTCTTTGCGGGATAGGCCTCCACCCACCGGGAAAACAGACAGACTACGACCAGGATGTATCTATACCCTTTGCACCTAGGCATGGTTACAAAGTCTGCCTGCATTCTGACAAAGGGACCTATTGCCTTTCCAACCGTACTTTGTTCTACCACAGTCTTTTTCCCTGCATTGAACTGCTGACACACTAGACACCTCTGGCAAAGCCTTTCCGCCTGGTTCCTGAATTTTGAATTATAGAACACCTTGTCAAACACTCGACACATCGCGTCTCTTCCCATATGTGTTGGTTCATGTATCATTCTGATCATGGGGTCGATCAAGCTATCAGGCAGTACAGGCACCCCAGTCGGATTTACCACCACACCATCATCTCTCAACTTGCATCCATTTGCGGCCCACCTTCCTTTTTCTTGTCTGTCTGTTGCCTGTTGCAAATCTTTTAATTCTTCCCACGTTGACACATTCTCAAACAACATAAGTTGGCAGCTGGTTCCACTCCACAACGCAATTTGGAGTGACATTTGATGTCGGGCACAGAACTGGGCAATTTGGTCAGCGTACCTATTACCGGCAGTCACATCATCATTTCCAGATCTGTGAGCCGCGCACTTGACCACAGCCAATTCTTTGGGCAATTGGATAGCTTCCAGTAAGTTATGCACCACCTTTCCGTTTCTGATAGGGGTGCCTGAGGAAGTCATGAATTCTCTTTGCAACCACAATTGGTCGAAGTCTTGAACAACCCCAAAACAATACTGGCTGTCGGTATAAACAGTTATTCTCTTGTTCTTACCCCTCTTACATGCTCTAGTTAACGCGATGAGCTCTGCCACTTGTGCAGATTTCACCTCGCTCAGGTAAGATGCTTCTATGGTTTCTGTCAATGTAACCACAGCATAGGCAGCACTCAGGCCCCCACTCTCATGTCTTAAACACGAGCCATCCACGAACATTGTCTTATCCCCATCGAGTAGTGCTATTTCACGAATGTCTCGACGGGGCTTTGTACTGAACTCAGTCAAATCGATGCAATTATGTTCCCCTTCCTCTTCTAGGTCTACATCCAGAGGGACAGGTAACAGTGTCGCTGGGTTTAGGACATTGCACCGAGAAATGGTTACATTTTCAGCACCAATCAAAATTCTTTCATACTTAGTCAGCCGACTAGGTGTGAGGTACTGGGTCTTGGTTCTAGTCAGCAGGATTACAACAGAATGAGGAACATATACAGTGACGTGATGTCCCATGACAATGTTCTCACTCTGTTCCAGACTGACGCAAGTAGCAGCAACTGCTTTCAGACACCCCGGTAATCCAGCAGCCACCGGATCTAGGGTGGCTGAAAAATAGGCCACCGGTCTCCTAATTGATCCGTGCTCCTGGGTCAGGACTGAAAGAGCACAATTCTCTCTTGTGTCACAGAAAAGCTCAAAAGATTTAGAGTAGTCAGGCATACCCAATGCAGGAGCAGTACATAGACAATTTCTCAATGTTACCCACGCATTCATGCTTTCACTGTCCCAGCTGACAGGGTCTTCTACTCCTTTCTTGGTCATTTTTATCAGGGGTCTTGCTAGCGCGGCAAATCCTACAATCCATTGTCTGCAGTAGCCCACAACTCCTAAGAACATTCTCACCTCTTTCTGAGTTCTGGGCAATTCCATTGCTTTTATTATTTTGATTCTTTCTGTAGTAACTTTCCTGATCCCTTTTTCTATCTGATGCCCCAGATACTTCACTGAGTTTTTGCAAAATTGTAATTTGTCAGGTGACACTTTATGTCCTCCCTTTCCTAGGTGATTCAGTAACGCAATGGTGTCGGTGACACAGTCGGTCTGGGTTTTAGATGCCACCAATAGGTCATCTATGTACTGCACCAAAACAGACTCTCTCGGCAGCACTAGAGTTTCAAGGCACTTCTTTAGTATCTGGTTGAAAATCGATGGACTTTCAGTGTACCCCTGAGGGACACGATTCCAGACATAGATATGACTGTCAAATTCAAAACTGAAAAGGAACTTGCTTTCTGGATGCAATGGGATGGAAAAGAATGCATGACACAGGTCGATGACAGTGAACCATTCTGCATTCCAGGGAATCTGATATAGTATCACAGCAGGGTTGGGCACAATAGGACAGCAAGGCACGACGATCTGGTTTACCTTGCGCAAATCTTGCACTACCCGGTACTTTCCACTAGGCTTTTTGATCCCAATGATAGGCGAATTACAGGGGCTGCTCATCACTTCTTCTATTATTTCCGCTTCAAGCAGCCTGGTAATTTCAGTCGCTACTCCTGCTTTCACTTCTGCACTCATTTTGTACTGTCTAGTTTTGGGATATACAGCATTCGTTTTTATTGATATTTTAACTGGGTCTACATTCGCCATCAAGCCAACATCCTTTCCTGTGAAATCCCACACTTCTGGGACTACTCTTAACTGGAGTTCTTCAGGCAAATCCTCAACTGTTAACGGTTTGATATCAGCATCTTGTCTGACTAACATCAGTTTGTACAGGCCATCTTCATCGGGGGTCTGAATTTCGACGCCATTTGGTGTGCAGTAAATGGTACAACGCATCTTGCACAACAAATCTCGTCCTAGCAGATTCACAGGACTAGAATCACAGACCACAAATCTGTGCATTTCTTTGAAATTACCTATGGAAATTTCCATTGGTTCGGTTACTGGAGTACTTATTATTTGATTTGAGACGCCCACTACTTGGATCGCTTCTCCCGAGAGGGGTAGGTTAGGAACATCCACTGTCCTCACAGTAGATCTGGTAGCACCAGTGTCCAACAGAAAGGTGACGTCTTTTCCCTCAACCTTTCCTTCAATGTATGGTCCAGTCTGGTCTACCGGTAAGGAGGCGCCAAGTACGCACTCCTCATCCTCCCCTCTCAGGCCCCGTCAATCTTGATTTTCATAGAGGAAGGTGTCATTTAACAAGTACTGTGGAATGACTGCATCTCTTTCATTCTCGACTTCCCATACTTCCGCCCTCTCATTCTGCTGACCCTGATTCTTAAAATTTTGTCTAGGAGCGCGAGGTACAGGAGGTAGCTTTACCTGTTGCTGGTTCTTCCTCGTCCCCTCTTTCTGCACCTGTGGGGTTAAACCATTTACAGGGGCATTACCGGCCTGCAGGTGTGGACACTCGTCTCTCCAATGCCCTATCTGGCCGCACCCGTGACAAGGGAATTTTTTCATAGCCTCTTCTCTACTCATTTTAGTTCGGGGCTTTCCTCCTCCTCCCCCACCAGTGGCATTCTGTGAGTTCTTATTAGAATTCAAGTTACTTAACTGCTGTTCTTGTTGTTCAGCCAACTTCACCTGTGCCCACATGACCTTTTCCTTGAGGGCCTTCCTTTTGTTTTCGATTTCATCTTCGCAGTATTTTGCATATTTCAGGACATCATCTATTGGTTTTCCCTGCCAACTGATTTTATTGTCTCTAATCCATTGGGAGATTTCGGGCCTTAATCCTAGCACAAATCTGTAACTGAAATGCGTCATGTCTTTCATGTCCACATTATCGATACCGCTGTATGTTTTAAACACTTGCAGTAGCCTTTCATAATAGGAGTGAACAGTTTCATCACGTTCTTGGGTGGTTCTATCTATTCGGGTCCAGTCTGTTTCCTTTGCGGGAACCTTTTTCTTGAGATATTGTATGACTTGGTCATACTTCCTCATTACTTCAGGTGCAGGCGCTCCTGTTTTCTCATCTCTGGGGAATTCCTCACTGGGCCAATCAATTTCAATTTTACAGTCGGTCCACAGATCTACGGGGACCACAATGTCGAAAAACCCATCCAGGTCTTTCAGCAGACATTTCTGAACTTTTATGAAGCGTTCTACCTGCCTGTACCAATCAACAGGCTTTTCCCGTAATTTCGGGAAGTCATTTGTAAATGACACAATATCCTGTCTGGACCAAGGGACATGGACATATTTCCCTCCCGGGACCTCTCTCATGGGACACAATTTTTCTGCGGGAGTTACTTCTTTCAGCATATATTCTGACGCTTGTGATTTTGCTCTACTGTCTTCCTTTTTCTTTGCCCACCGGGTTCTCCATTTTCCCACCTCTCCCCATTTTTGCAAAAGCTTTAACAATTCCTTTACTTGGATCTGTTTTCCCATCACATTCAGGTTTTCTAAATCTTTGTCTGAAAAGTCTACTCGGTAGGGTTTTTGAAGAATTTTGGAGCGACTAACATCAATTCCCATTTCTGTGGCTGTATCCATTATCCTTTCATGAAGCATTCTAGCATTTCGGGTAAGATTTTTGCTGATAAACAATAATTCCTCTTCATTGTAGGAGCTCAGACGTTCCACCCCCACATTTCCAGCCATCATTTCTTCTATTTCTATTCTTAATTTATATATTTCTAATGCTTTGGGTTGGGGAGTGGTCTCTTTTTCCAGTTCCTTGGTCCACCTGTCTAATTCTTCTGGGGATACTACAGTAGCACTCCTAACCCCAGTTGCACCTTCAATCGACACCTCTTTGGATCTAGTCTGACTTTTTGCCCCCGCAGTACTAGCCCTAGGCTCTCTAATGGGCAAATCCATCAACACCACAGATTCACATTCACTTTCTTGATCTTCATCTATGAATACTTCTTTCCTCGGGGTAGGGACGCTAGGAGTAGGCAGCACTGGGGTGATAACAGGAGGACGGGGACTAGTCAGGTCATTTCTATACAGTGGAATAGCTGGGCCAATAGTTACTGGAATGGTCAGAGAATCAGGATGGGGATGTATCTGGGCGATAGTTCGAACCAAATCATCTCGCTGTCTAGCCAGAGCTTCCTTTTCTTTTTCTCTTAGAGCCTTTTCTGCTGAATTGTCGTGCAATACCTGAGGTACCAAGGAAGGGTAAATACTTGGAGCAGTCGGAGTGACCAATCGGGGTGGACCTTCTCCGAACGGCTGATAATTTGGGACCGCAGATTTAGGTCTGCAAAACCCATCCCTGTCACTGTTTTTACTGTCTGTACCTGTTCCATCTGTATCACTATCCCTCCTACATCTGGGATATTTTGAAAAAGGGTTTGGGGAATGCACAGGTTCTGATTCTGCAACATAGGGAGGTGGATTTTTCATTAACAAATCTTCCAGGTGCTCATCCTCTGAGTCCCCTGCGGGCATTATGTGATGGGTCTTTTCTTTACTTTTTCCTTTCTTTTCTTCTAATACCCCCATCATGGGAAATAATCCTTCAGTCAACATAGATTGCCTCCACTGTTTCATTTTCTGCTCTTTGGTTGGCGTTGGAAGCCTAGGATACCATTTACTCACTCCCTTATCCATTCGGGGTTTATCTCGCTCTGCAGCCTCAATCTCCCATTCCTCCAGAGCTTCGTACTGGGTCAGCCTAGTTCTAGGGTGTAATTCATTCATGCGGGTCCTTAAGTTAAACAAAATCCGACCATTAAATGTACCTTCAACAGGGAATGCTAAGACTCCGTCTTCGGCAGTATACTTTGCCCAATTTTCTAACCAGACACAAGTGTGATACCCTTTATCAAACAACATGAAAGAAGCAGGGGTGTTTGGCGGGGGAATGAGAACGCCTTCCCTCGTTCTAATGGGCTTGTCGGTTTTGAAAAAATTCTTTACTTTGTCAGTAAATGACAATTTCCTCTTTACTCCATACATCATGTGCGGTCTACCTCGTATAAGCTGATCCTTATGAAATCCTAGGTACTTTGGGTTCGGTATGAAATCTGGATACCACATACAACTCTCCAGACTCGCTTCCAGCTCGGCTTGATTAATTTTGTTTACTTTTGTGCTTCCAATGCTAGCGCGACTTCTTTTTCGCACTACCCAACCAGGTCAGAGAATACAAAATCCTTAGCCAATGGGTGCGCGGCCTTTTCGCGAGACAGAGTCTCACGCTTCGGCACTCACCCCTCCTTCACAAATTCAGCTCCGCTACACACCCGCTGTCTTGACCAATACCAGCGCGGCACGGAGTGACGTCAGAGCAGCTCTCCGACTGACTCCCTCCTTCACAAGGTAACGGAAACTTTTAACTTTTCCTAAAGTGCAAATGTAAAACTTAGTTACTAACACACAGCGTCTGCCACTATGTCTGAGCGTTCTAAAGAGATAGAAAAACTTCTTTCACTGCAAGTAAACCACTTCTGTCTACTTCTCATTCACTCTGGATAGACTTCTTTGCCTAACCTCACACACGAGTAATATAGAACCCGTTATTCTTCCGACTCATCCACTTTCGTCAGGGATATGTACCGAGCCGGGATTTCACCAGTGAACTATTTTACTTACCAGTCAAGCCTCGGAGACCCTACTACTCCTTCCGTATGCGACCCTTACTAGGTGATATCGCAATGAAAGTTTTATACCGGACTCGTAGCTATCATTTATTCAGATATAACAAAAGATCCTAATTAGTGCTTCCAGTTATTCCTAACCCTGCACTAATGACTCAGACCCTAGTGACTTCAACAGCTAACCGGATTCTGCTCACCGTTAGCCAAATACTTCCCCGGGGATTCGGACTACACTGAACACTTACAAACAGTTCTGGGTTAATTCAACATGTAATATCTATAGCAGCAATGCAAAATCATATACATTTACATATAAATCCTTAAACATTTCAAAACATTTAGACCAATATAGTAGAAAATCAGCAGCACACTTTTGTTTTCACGGTTTGTTTATCCTGTCTACCTAATCTAACTAGTCCAAACCATACTACTGCTACCAGAAAATTACTGATAGAGCGCGCAGTTCCCCCCCCCCCGGGTCACCGTATTCACCAATTACCTACACGCACCGGGCCCTGGCGTGCATAAAATTTAATACACCATTGACATTTGGGTGAACCGGGTGATGGCTTCTGCTACACGCTTCTATGAGTAATTAGGGTTTGGGTTACACCTCTTCTTACCATGTACCTGACTTACCACAAGTACAACTTTCCGACGGACCTGGAGCTAAAAGGGAAAATAGTAGACAGGGAACCTAGAAAGATATATTCTTTATATTTCAGTACATACTTATCCACAATTACTGTAAAATGACCACAGACACCTGATGAATTTTAAAACTTTATATAAAGATTCAAAGAGAAGATGCCAAGACAATAAGCGATATGCAGAATAATATATCAAACATCAAAATCAACACTAATAAGTAGCTTTGTATTAAATTTATAACCATTAGAATATATGGGAAGACTAAAGGTAGGATTTTTAGAACAGAACTAGTCACTGCAACTTTATGCTAGGAACAATAGGACGGGGTTGGGACCTAGAACATGTATTTAACCTAAGCTTGACTATTCTTACTAAATTCACTGCAATCAGCTAAAGGAAAGGGAAAAATTGGAACATACTAATAAAATATAACAGTTTGGCAATTTTCTAAAGGTGGGGCGAGAAGTGGAACAATTCTACAACAATTGCATATAACTTGTTCTCAAGGTGATAGAGCAATATCAAAGGCAAGAGTACTTTACTAAATCAGAGAGAGAGAGACGCAAACCCACAGGTTAATATTTACCTAGGTCTGAGAGAAGACTAACCCTGGCCACGGGTCAGTTGGAAGGACGGGGACAAGGACCCTCAGGAAAGGAATACCAGAATGCGAACAGGTACAGCCCACGGACAGATCAGGACAGGATACCCCTCAGGTTCGGGTCAAAGGACTGGGCCTCCCAGGGTACGACCAACACCCACAGCTTCGGACAGCAACGCCTGCGTTACCCCCTTCTGCAAGTGATCCGCCAGAAACCCCGATTGGATTTTCGAATTCCCCAGCAAAGTGCTTCGCCAGCACTTAGGATTTTCCACCCCTTAGGCGTTTGTGGAAAGTATGGACAAAGTGCTCCGCAGCACTTTCAGATTGAGCACCTATTGAGATCGTAGGGTCAGTGACAGGTCTGCTACTCGGACAAGTCGGACAATTTTCCTAAGCTAAACTAGGGTAGTTATACCATTTTGGGGTCCCTCAGACCACCCACTAATGTTGCAAGTGACAGTTTACCACAATTTGATTGGTCAGGAGAGGTGGTGCGGTCATTACCACCTCCTAAAATTCAACGTTCCCACCATGAAATTTAAATTTTTCTATCCGCCCCTTAGGTTCACGTTCCCATCCGTAGAATACAATAGAAAATCTGAGAGCACAGGACATCGCAACATAGTCAGTTATTCTCAAGGTGAGTGTCCTCATCATGTGCTGGTTTTCTCAGGCGCATTTGGCTTCGGGAGCCAGCTGGCTGATTTCAGCGTCTGCGCAGTCGAGTTTCTCCCAGGTCACATGGCAATACCCAGAGGAGCTTCAAATATGGCGTAGCTTAAGCACTCCCAGCCCCCAGAGACGTGGTACATGAAAAGTAAGCGAGAACAAATTAAAATCACATATAAAATGATCACACTGTATACCATGAGAGATTTTAACCAACCCTTACTTTATAATGACTACAGCATTAATGTTTAGTGCGAAAAGACAGATAGGCTGAAGCAGCAGTAGCAAGCAGAGAGCGTGGTGAGAGTCAAGCGGCCATTTTTTCAACAGTGCGCATGAGCACAAATTCCCTCCAGAATGCGAGTGCGTCACATCACATGGGTATGACCGACGCATGCGCAGACTGAATATCAGCAAAGCAGCCGATTCGTTAGTGCAAGCTTCGTTAATATGGAAAAGACATACGAGCAAGCATCCTGGGGACACCCGCGTGTATGGGAAAACGTACAATAAATGACAAACAATGATTTTAGTAGTTTTATACATTGGGCGAGGTTCTTGCACTGGGGCAAGGCGCTTTACGTGCGAATCCTTGCTCCATCACTGTGATCAGACGAACTCTGAGTCAATGCAATGGCTGTGTTTTTTTCTCCCACTCCTAGAATAACAAATGATGGGAGTCTAGGAAGTTTGGTGTAAAACCTTATCTGTGCCTTGAAACACAGTTTTACAATAACATTTAAGCTTTGGGCAGTCTCGTGTTAGGTGAATTTAGGTTCCTGTGCATCTACATTTTCTTCAACACGTTTTATTTCTTGGATTTATCTCATTTATGCACTTCTCTGGAGTGTGCTCCATTCCTCCCTGTCACTCTTTCCAGTCTCTTACTGCCACGTCCTTTGACCTGGAGTTTTCCATAATAGGTAGTGTGTGAGTCAAAACTGTGTATATACTCCACACCTAAATTGTTTATAGTTTGTTTTTGTAAACGTCCATATCTCGAAAGAAGTTAATTGTGGCAGTTTTGATTGACATTTGTGTTATCCAGTGTCTGATTTGCAAATCTCAATTGTTTCCTCTCACCAGGCCATAATATAACTTAATTTTATTGAATTATCTAAATCTTTGATAAAGGAATCCCATATTCTCTTAAAACTGGTGTTAGGCCTGGCATCATTGGGGTGACTTTCCCCTGTATTTTTGCCTTTGCCTCCTGTTACTTTGCTGTGTGTTGTACTTCGTTTTTGCTGGTCTAGATGCTTTAGGCACTTTGCCACTGCTGTTCAGTGCCAAAGTGCAAGTGCTCACTCTGTAAATTGATGTTATGGATTGGTGATTCGATTTTTTTATTTTTAAATTTTAGTCCTCATTCGCCATCAGATGAATTTGAGCTTGCTTTATTGACTCCAGTGGCCCCCCCTTCGAGCTGGCACCAACCGGAGAGCTCCTTATCTAGATGGTAGTGCGTTACACAGAGCTTCTCTTGGTAATGGCTCTATATCTCTCGGAACGACCCACGAGAGCCAAAGAGAATTTAGTAAAAAAATTGTGTAAGGCTTAATCATTGGAGATATATATGCATCCATCCATCCATCCATCCCTCCCTCCCTTTTCTCTCTCCCTCCCCAGTAGGTAGTTATAGTTAGGATTATTTTTAATGCAAAATCTCAAAATTCTATTGTGAATAACTTTGGCGCCGGTTGACGAATCTAACTGAAAATTTCCTCAAATTTGCCTCGCGGAGCTCTGGTCCTTCCTTGAAAGTTTGGGGGGGATTCGTCAAGCGGGGGCCGAGATAAAAGGGGGGCCCCAAATCGTGTTTTCCCTATGTTAATTTCCATAGGGCGGTCAACCTCACTTTTAGCCCGAACGGCTGAATGGATTTCCACCAAACTTGGCAAAATTGTAGGGACTGGTAGCCCGATGTGCCTTTGCTATGTCTCAAGATATGTGCTCCAGTGGTTTTTGAGTAATTTAGGTAAAAAAAAAGATATATCTATGGCAGCGCCCCGGTACGCGCTCTAGGCGCGCCACGCATGGAAAGCTGATTGGCTCTCGGGTGTCTGTAAACATTCGAAACAGTCCGGAGCGGCCGCCATCTTGTGTCGCGGTAGGATCGAGACACAAGAGGTGGGAAAAACAAAGGGGGAAATGACCATAAGGGGGCAGAGTAGACCCCCCCCCCCATGACCCCCTAGGTTTGATGTAGGGGCTATAAAAGGGCCCCGCGGGTGATAAACATTTTTTTTTTGATTTGCGCGGGGGGAGCGCCCGGTACGTGCACCGGGGAGCGGACCGGGGAGCGTGCCATGGGGAAAAATGAATGATAGAGGTTTAAAAAAATTTAGCTTTTTTTAGAAATTGGAGGTAGTTCTAAAAAGAACTGTTTTTTTTCTTTTTGTTGTTTTATATTTTTTTTAACCCCGTAAGTGCTGCTGACGGCCAATGGTCGTCAGCAGCGCTACCTCCCCAGTGCTGCGCACGACCATTGAACGTCCATTCAGCACTAGTTCTAATGGACAGCGCAGCACTGGGGAGAAATGTTTACACGCAGCTAAGGTGTTGTTTTGTACTTTTTTTGGCTTTTATGAACTATTTTGTATTTTTTTTTGGTTATTTATATGGGGAGAAACAAAAACAGGGAATTGAAAATGGCTTAACAGGAGCAAAAAAAATCAGGAAAAAATTAGGGTTTTTGGGGGCAATTGTGGTTGTCACCAGCAAGGAGGATGAGCTTTAGGCTCTGCTTATCATAGGAGACGGTCTTACCACAAAAAATACAGGTGACCCTAAATTCTCCAAATCGTGGTTGAATGCAAGGGATTGTCTCCCTTGTCTCTGGTCCCGATGGAGTGGTTTTTTTTCGTTTGGAGGTGCTGGGTGTAGATTGGGGAGGGTTGCTGGCCAGTTCTCTCATCTCTGCGGCAGCATAGTTGTTAGGATACTTGCGCTGCATGTGCCGTATCATGGTATTGTTCCCAAATGAATATTTTTTTATTTGGGTTACCCCTTGAGAGTTCCATGTCACAGATAAGGCAAGTCACCTTTGCCGCATTCACTTTCTTTTTTCCCTCAGGGATGGAAAAAAACTCCCATACAATGTGTGGCTTGGGTTGGTATGGGTATTGTGTTCTTCCAGCCACCTCCTCCTCGTCCCTTCCTCCTCTTCTTCTTGACCACCAATGTGATGTTGTGGTGGTCGTCTTGGTGGTGGTGCAGATGCTCCATCTGATGCTGCTACTGTAGCCATTTCAAAGTACAAAATATACCTAAAAGATTTCAAAACAGGTCTTCCTCAGTTAAAGGACAAAGTCAGAATAAGGAAAAAAGGTGGGGTCTTTAATCATTTGGAAAAAAAAATGCCCTGAACCAATGATAAGTGTTATTTTCAGGTCACAGGACTAGGGATTTCATCATTATGAAACCAAAACTGTTCTGCACCAATTAAGTGTTATTTTCAGGTCACATGACCCGACGCGCCCGAGGGCGCGCCCCGGGTCGCGTCGCGTGAGCGCGTCGGATGTTTACCTTGCGCGATCGTATTCGCTCGAGTGCTTCCGGGTGCGCTTACTCTGTGCGTATCACGTGGACGCGGCTACGCGATACGTCACAATGATGTTTTTGTTCGCGGCAATGGCGCTAACGGGACACTCTCCGGAGCGCGCCCTGGGACGTTTCAATAGACTACGCTTTCCGGGGCGCTCACCGGGGCGCGCCGAACGCTCCAGGGCGGCAAAAAAAAAAAAATTATACATTAAAAAAAATTGTTTTAAATATAATATAGGATTCATTCATTTTCAAAAATATTACATTTCATAGCTATAGACATTTGCTATTAACAATTTTGAAATTTACTGAAAAAAACATAGGTTTGGGGCCTTATACATAGTTAGGAATTGGCATTTAAAAAACCTATGAAATTTACAGAAATAAACATAGGTTTCACACCAGTTATAGTTAGGAAGTAGCATTTAAAAAACATATGACATCACTGATGACACAATCCAATGAATGTGTGTCTTTCTGAAATATCAATATGTTTTATATATGTATTTGTAAAGATCGATGGACGAATAAATGTTTAAATACGTGTGTAAATGGATGTTTATGTTTAATAAAATATTGATTGGTTAACTGGCTTATAAAGTGTATCTTAGTGAATACATATATTAGCGAGTAATTTTAAAATATTTTAAATATATGTATCAGTGTTTCACTTTGTGTATAAGTGGCTGCATGGGTTGGTGACTGACTCACTGTTTGTATGTGTTTTTAAGACCGCGTATGTGCAGGACTGCATGGGTGGATGAGTGTGAATATGTGTGTGTTAGTGAGTGAATGCCTGCCTCACTAGTGTTTTTATGAGTAACTACATGTTTTAATCTAGTATATGTGAGTATTGATGTATATAAGTGAGTATATGTGAGAGTGAGAGATTGAAATAGTTCCTGTTTAAATAAGTATGTGTTTCTATAAGTGATTGTTTAAGAGTAAGTATGTGTAAGTTTCCTTAAAGTAATGTACTCGTGTGTGTGTATAGCTGTATATGCAAATAAATGGATGTTCAATAGTTTATTTGCATGTGTGAGTATGTGTGTGAGTAACTTTTGGATGACTGTCGGTGTGTAACAGGATGTATATGTGTATCACTACATATGATGAGTGAGTATATGTATGAGTGACTATATAGAACTGTTGGTAAATGAGTGGATGTGTATATAGATGGTGGAATTATTGAATTGGTTGTAGTAACTGGTATGGGTATCTCCATTTTTAAACATTTTTTAATTTATATTTTTCAATATGTGTTTCATGGGTTACATTACAGTGAAAGGAGGTCTGTCACTCTGTCACAAGGATGGTGTCATCAGTGATGTCATGAGTGATGTCACTGACCATGTCATGAGTGATGTAATATGTGACGTCATCAGCAGCGCATTGCAGGCGCGCAAGTTATAGTGAGTCCAACTAACTATAACGTGGGAATTTCAATGGTTTTATGTCAGTAAAATTTCCAGCTAACTATAACTGGTGTGAAACCTATGGTTTTTTCAGTGAATATATATATATATATATTCACTGAATAAACCATAGGTTTCAGCCACGTTTTAGTTAAGAATTAGCATTTAAAAAACCTTAGAAATTCACTGAAAAAACCATAGGTTTAACCCATGTTATAGTTAGCTGGACATTTCTCTCATACAAAACCATTAAAATCCCCCCGTTATAGTTAGTTCAGCTAACTATAACTCGCGCAGCCCGCAATGCACTGCTGATGACGTCACATATTACATCACTCATGACATCACTGATGACATCTCAAATGACATCATCCAGTGAATGTGTGTCTTTCTAAAAAATAAATATTTTTCATATATGTATATCTAAAGGTTGATGGAAGAATAAATGGGTAAATAAGTGTCTAAATGGATGTTTTTTTTGTAAAATTGATTGTATAACTGACTTATTAAGTATACCTTAGTGAATACATGTATTGGCGAGTAATGCTTAAATATGTTAAATATCTGTATCAGTGTCTCACTTTGTATATAAGTGACTGCATGAGTGTCTATATGGGTTATTAGTTGGTTTTTTTTTTTGTAAAATTTTTATTTTGCAAGTTGTATCATAGAAGAGGAAAAGAGAGGAAAAACAGAGGAAGAGTAAGCAAGAGAGAGAGAAGAAGAAACAGGCGACAACCCGCCATGTATCCCCACACAGGGGGTGCTTTTAGAACACGTTCTCAAGATCTGCGAACGACGACTTAAACAACGCCCAAGACTCAAGTTGTAACCTCCAGCGGTGGCGAGGTACGCTCACTGCTCCGCAGTGATTCCCAAATGTCAAGGGGGAGGAGCGACTCAGGCTCGGTCACAGACCAATTAGTTGGTTTTTTGAGTATCAGAATGAGTGTCTGTGTGGTTTGGTGGGGGGTATTACTTAGCCACACCCCCAGGATATAGCTTCATGGATTCTCAAATTTAGCGGCACAAATATGGAAATTTAGCGGCAATTTTGTGGCATTTTATTTGGCCATTTTTCCTACAACAAACACAGATATCTTAGCTTTTTTAGTTATTGAACAACATGAAGCTATGTATATTTGGTTTATTTACAATGTAGGCACTTTGTTTCCCTCAAAAAGCATGTACAGATATTCAAGTGTTTCCCTCAAAAAGCATGTACAGATATTCAAGTGTATCTCTGGACATGGTTTGGGAATTCTCAACATGTGTGAAATCCTGGTGCTGGTCGTGGGGAAATGAAGTGGTGAAGTATTCCAGGGGCGTGATGTCATTGAACAGTCCGCACCATTGGTCTCTTGAAGTGCGTGCTCTGCTTGTTGTGGAACCAGACCTGGAGTAGGTGATGGCGTGACCGAGCGAGATGTCAAATGCAGAGTTCACCCGAGTCCACCGTGATGCACACCCTTTGGCTCACGGCCCTACTTATGCCTCGTCGTGATGCACGGTGCACTTTCGGTTCTCTGCAGCTATATCTGTACTGTGAATGCCTCTTCTGTTTTTTGGTATTTTAATATGCTTCCTGCGTCTCGAACAGGGACATTTGGGTGCTACGTAATGCACACAGATAAATATAAACAAGAAACATGATTGCGAACCCCGCTCCAGGACAGGGATAGGTGAGTTATGTGTCTAGTACTAACACCACTTGAACAGAGGGGGCCTAGGCAGTGGTGTAACATTATCCCTGGGGATGGGGAGGGCGTGTGTACCCTCTTCATTCAGTGCCACCAGGACCCTCCTACAAATCATAACTTAGTACATTCAGTGGCAATGGAATTAACCAATTGCACAACCGCTGCATTGCCTGCATAATTATGAAGTGTCCCAACTTTCCACATAATCCACAATTCTTTGCATATTTTGAAGAGTTCAGCATTAAAAATATATAAAGATTGTCTGGCCCGGTCCAAGGCGCCCAAGAGGCCATTTTCCCTAGTACTCGTGAACCCTGCTCAGCCAAGGGAAGGAGAGACCGGACAGCAGGAACCTAGCGTGTGATTGGTTACTTATGACTGAACAAGCAAGTGATTAATATTATAAAAGGATTTCAAAGAGCGCCCTCGCCCCCGCAGACGCCTCGGTGACCCCAGGCCTACAATTCATTATTACGCTAATTTTGGTTATTGTAGGAGCATTGGTGCTGACGTGTCCAGGGCCGGATCCCCGAGGCGAGTGACTCGAGTTCTTGCGCCAGCCCTGTCCGATGCCCACAGGCGCCGGCGTGGCCACTCATGCTGAACGGAGGCAGGACGCGCTTCCACAATTTCCAGGAATTTCCCAAACAGGAAAATCCAAATACGCGAAGGCCAGGCCACACCCGCCCCCACCCCCAGTCGCAGAGCGATCGTCTGCAGCAGAGTCGTGGGAGGGGGAGGGGGCCAGCGAGCAGGAGGTAGAGGGGGATCCGATGCAGGCCGGGGCACAGGACAACCCACACATGGGTCGCAGCCGAAGTCGGCTGCGGCTGTCTCCCGGCTGCAGAGACTAGCAGGGAGACATCCCCTCTCAACAGCGGGTTTAGTCTGAAGTAGAGGAAGCAGTTATGAAGCAGTTAGTCCCGAAAGTCCCTCTCTGACCCAGTCGCACCGGGGAGAACCGCAAGAATTCAAGAGGAACCTCTGCCAAGGAGAAGTGCTGGGAAAATCTGAAGGAGTGAAGTACTGCCCCTTTGCTGTGTGCTGTCTGTGGCTGGTCATTAATGGCCGTTATCTGCGAAGGAGAGGACTGTGTGTATCCTGCTTGTAAAGTGTCTCCAAGGGCTTACAGTGGAGCTTGTCCCCTGTTCAAGAGGTCTCAAACAGCAAAGACCTCACCATCCTTCTGAGCACCGTCTCTATAACCGCTGGTTTCAGTCGCCGCAGAAGAAAGGAGCAGCGACTCTGTCACAGAGTTGCTGCTCCTGTGGAAACCACACTCCGCACCGCCTTGCTTCATCCTGCCTGGACGTCACAGACACTGACGCTGCTTGACCTGAACATTGACTGGCTCCATCGCCTTTCTCCCAACATGCCGGCACCGCATCGAGCACCCCAACATGCCAGCAATGTAGGCCTTGGTCTCACTGACCTGGTCTGGACGATTGTCATCGAGCTGCTGCCTGCCCCGCTTCAATGTTGAAACTCAACTGCAACAGTTGCCTGACAGACTCCCACCAACGTGCCGGCCGCAACGAGAAAAGTACTATTCACGAGTCTCTCAGTGCTTTAACTGGCCTGTACCGATGCGGTCGGCTGGAACTGTTAGACTCTGTTGTGTCCAGCATCGCGGTAGCCCCGGACTACACTACTGAGTCGGAAGAACTGTGTTTTGTGGAGATTTCTACAATTTTAAGGTTTTCTTGCAAAGTGCATATTTTTCAGAACTGCATTGTGGATTTTTGCCATTTTTGGTCTTGTTTGGTTTAGATAAAGAATTGCTTATTTTTCTAAACTGGTGTGGTACCCAATTCTAGTGTTTACACTGTATGTATGCACTAATGCTTTACGCGCAGCCTCTGAGATCAGTCTGTTTGCTCGTGCCAAGCTACCAAGGAGGTGAGCAGGGATTTATTTTAAAAGCGTACCCCCTTACCCTGACTAGGAAGAAGGGTCCCTACTTGGACAAAGGTGAAAACCATTGCCACTTAGAGACC
Source organism: Lissotriton vulgaris (assembly GCF_964263255.1). Classification (NCBI taxonomy): domain Eukaryota; kingdom Metazoa; phylum Chordata; class Amphibia; order Caudata; family Salamandridae; genus Lissotriton; species Lissotriton vulgaris. The sequence continues at coordinate 543,772,336 of NC_141698.1, read as the reverse complement.
CCCATTGCTAACAACGGTCCTCTCTCCAACTCTCTAATTTAGCTATGTCCGTTGCCGGGTTAAAGTTGGCGCTGTCTGTTAGACGTCAAGGGCAGTGGAACTGAGGAGAGCCTACCAAGAGCCGGAGCGACTCCACTAGCATTGAAAGCTGGTGTCTACAATAGATCGAATTATGAGTAAAGCTCAGCCATCAGTAAATCATTCCATGCCTCCCCAGGGGCGAGGATCCCAAGTGGCAATCTTCTAAATGGACCTCGGATATTATTCAGCACTTACAATTACACAGTAGATATTTGTTGATTCCATGTTTATAAGTATACTACAATGGAGTGATCCCTACCAGTGAGAGCTGTATATTCATCTTATTGTAATGCATAATTGGAAATTATGTTGATTGGTATTCTCATGTTAAAACAGTTTGATGTTATATGAAAATTTTCAATCAATAAAAAATAGGTTGTGAATTCATTTGTGCCAGGTGATGTATGCATCTTAAGCCTGGCAATAGCTAATATCACTGCCTTGATCCCAGTTGGCTTCTTCAGTCTATCCACATCAGCGGTCGTACGTGTTAGTATTTTCACTGATCTGAGATAATGCTCTATATTTTCTTTGGGTTTACTTCTACAGTATAGAGGGTATTCTAAACTTGTTTGAATGCCTTTGTCTTTAGCTTTAAGCTTGCTTGCCAACATACTTCCAGCCCTTTCCCTTATTTGTAGTATGCTTGTTTCAGACCGACTAATGTGTACTCTTCCTATGTGTCAAGGGCCTTAAGGTGGGTGTGTGTGGCCATTAGCTTGTGCCAAATCTTCTACAACCCCAAAAGCTTAGGTTTTGTCTCTAACTCCTTCCCCTGTTTCTCTAGCGCTTCCCTCTTCCTTTCTTTCTCTCGTATTTGGCATTTAATGACATCCATGTGCCCCTCACTGTCACAGTTAGTATGTACCCCTCTCTATCATTCTTCTGAATAAAGAGGGAAGGTAAGTGATACCAGGACTTGGGTCTTTCTGGCCTCGCTGTAAAGGAGAGAATCCCTTAGGCTCCATTTCTGCACACACCAGTGTTGTCTCAGGTTTTTTATAAAGATGTGAATTGGGTGTGGTCTGAGTGACTGCACTCCTATCTCTGGTACACGCGCCTTATATTTTAGATGACGTTCACCCAAAATCTAGTTTTAACTTGTGCAGTGGAGAAGAACATAACCTTTTTTAGGTCGAGCAGACCTACGCTCAATGCGTGAGCATTGAGGGTGTCTGCTTCAGACCTATTGTGGCCCGTATTTAGGAATGTGGACAGCTACCAGACGCGCTCTTTGACGAGGTCAGATTTCACCTCGGGAGCGAGCGTCTGGTAGCTGCGCATGCGCGGTGCAAAGCCCTTGCTCACACACAGCCCCCACCCCTCTGCATGCACGCACGCAGGCGCGCGCATGCACACGCAGGCATACGGCACACATACAGGCACACTATCCCCTGCCTCGCATTCTCTCAATCACACACAGTCACGCATGCGCACACATTCCCTCGCGCACACACGCACACACGCGCGCACACACTCCCTCTCCCCCCATCTCCCCTCCCCCTCCCCTCCCCCACAGGCATACACGCCCCACTCACCGACTGCGCTCTTCCGGCGGGGCTCCTCACGGCGCGTCTCCTCTTCTCAATCGGGGCTCCCTCAGGTCAGAGGAGCCCCGCAACAGGCGCCACACTCCTCCTTCTCCCTGGCCCCCTCCTGGGGACCCGAGCTACACCGGACGGCAAAGCGCTCCATGCGCCGGCAGCTCGCGGACCTCGGGAGGCGGGACTTCCGGTCGGCCGCGAGCAGATTGGCCAGCCGGCCAAGAGCTTCCGGGTCGCCACGGGCAGCGCGGCGGCACTCTCGCGATCAACACAAAACGGGAGCTGTGCACGCGACTGGCCGCTGGCGTCTCTTCCGCCTTGTTTGCAAGAGTGATTGGTAAGAACAGCACCCACCCGCCCCCATCGTAACTTGCTCCACCTCACTGCGAGTTGGTGCCTTTTTATTCTTAACTTGCTTGTTTGAAGTTTGATTGTGATGTGATGTGAACATGGGATTTGTCCATTGCACTGTAAACAATATGTGGGAATGACCATTTATTAGTACATGTGTCCCAAACAACATTCTGATGGCCCCATGGATTTTGACTAGCGTAGCGTACAGAACTAACAGATGGATTATGTTATTATACCAAATCAGTCTCCGCTTTAGAAATCCGAAACCGTTGTCAGTCTCCTGGCTTCATGTCCGTGTATTAGTGGATTGTGGGACCGTAGCACACGGCCACACACACACATCTATGGTGGGCACAACAATGTGTTGGGAGATACCAGGTTTGAGTAGAAAAAAGTATGTTCGCGGGTCTGTCTGAACCAGGCTCCCGCTAGTATCTTACGAGTCTTTTTAACACAAGATGCGTTCTCAGTTAAACAAGTGATGCAAGAAGCTGGCTATTTGCATTTCAGTTTGAAAGTAACATTTAGTGACCTTTTCATGGAATTTCGAAATTGAAAAAAAAAAATATGGATAATCCAATACAATAGTTTGCGGAATTGCGCGAAGTGACATTTTGGTGGGGAATGGATGAATGTCGCCTCTTTAATTGGCACTATGTCTACTGCTCCTTCCTCCGCCCCTTTCCCCGGTTTCCATTTACTCGTCCCGTCAGCTGCGCCTGGGCCATGAGGGGAGCACACATGTCTGAGTGTTTGAAAGAGTCCATGCCGCCACATCTCTGCTTCACGTAGGCGAGCCCGTGGCAGATTTACTGCCTGTACACATGCCAAGAGGGAGGGCCAGACGCAGCCCTCGGCTCTGCACACCAGCAGCAGCTCTTATGAACTTTACGTTGACTTTTCTGTATGGTACGATTAGTAGACGTCTGCCTGTGTTTCTGGGGAGGGGCCGGGCTGACGCGTACCATGAAGAATGTACACACAACGATGCTCTTTCGTGAGTAGATTGCTGAGCGGAATGTATCCTTTCCGCTGCATACAGACTATGCAAACATTTCTATAGAGAGAGAGCGGTCTGTGAGGTCAGGTGGCGTGGCGCTTGATCGTTCTTGGAAAGAGGTCGCGAGCTCTAGATGGCGCGCCTTAGGAATGTACTTCGGTCCTGATACTCCTGCCTCATGCTGTCAAGCTTCAGAGCACGTCTTCCGTCACGTACAAGCTGTTTATCTATCCACCCACTTTCTGGGTACCTTTTTAAAAAAAAAAAAAAAAAGTTTTTTTGCTAGAAAAATGATCCAGTTCCAAACCGAACCATTGCAGGTTCCCTTTTTGGCATGAAACTATTTTTTTGTTTTGTTTTGTTTTTTGGGTATAAATTGTTTCGAAATGATCTTTAAAATGCTCTGTGTGTGCACTTGTTGCTGTGGTGATTAATTTAAGCACAGCGTAAACCACATTATTTGGCGCACTCTTTGCTTGCGGATGCTGGCATGTTGAGTGATGGGCACATATACTGCGGGGAGGGTGGGTGGCATGGTCTTTGGTGGTCCTGTCGAACAGCCTCGCCTCTTTCGAGAACGGAGAGCTGTGAAGGGACCTCTTTAGGTGGGGGGAAGGGCGGTGAAGCTCTGACATCTGCATGACAGAGCTGGCAGCCTTGCAGTGTGGTGTGAGGTCTGAAGCACACACTGACCTTTGCACTGGGTGAAATGGAGAACAAAAGGGGCACCCTGTATTCCAACGCAACTAGGGTATGCACTGCCAGCCTTTCCACTCTCTGGTTTCGCCTCCGAATGCCCACCTGCTTTCCCCTACTCTCTCTCGCTTGCCCGTGCTTAATGTACTCACAAGTGCATAAGTTACTCTTATGCTGTATAAAGTACCTGATCTCGGATGCAAGTGACTTTGGGCACATCACAATTCTGTGCTTTATGAATAATTAACATTTTGCACTTGCGGGAGATATAAATTTAATTTATGGCACGATCTGTCCTTTGTTTCCCGGAACGTCCACAGTGGGACAAGAAGACACCAATGTTGACCCAGTAATTTCTTTGTTTAAATCCTCCGAGTTGTACAAACGGTCCTGACCACGTGACGAAAACCAGTCGAGGCATCCGCTGTGTATCTATTGCTGAAAGTGCCCGCTCGTTGGATAAATGCCTTGCTGTTTCACAACACAATATGTGTACAGAGGGCTTATGTTTAGGAGTGTTTTCACCTCTTCAGGCTAAGTACACCCTCTTTGTCGACGAAAGGAACGTATTTACATGGCAAACACTTCAAGCGATGTCATTACCTGTAGGTAAGTAGGCACTTCACAACAGCATTGCAAAATGGACGTTCCATCACACAACGATATTATACTGTCATTCACCGGTGGAATATAAAGCACATAGTGCTCAAACGCAGATAATATTGTTTTACCACACCCTCAAATACTGTTACCTGGCACGGGATGAATAGCAGCATGCAGGCTGCTCTGCAAGCACTCTGTCTATCTATCTATCTCTCTATCGCCCTCCGTCTATCTATTTATCGCCCTCACTCTATCTATCGCATCACCACAACATCACTCAGCACCACCACAGCATCACTCAGGGGCCCCACAACATCACTATGCGCTACCACAGCATCACTGAATGCCACAGCATCACTCGTCGCCACCACAATATCACTCAGCGTCACCACAGCATCAATCTGTGTAACCACTCAACAACAACTCGTTCAAATATGTTCTCTCAATGTTTCAAGCTTTATTACAAATGTCACAAAAAGATGTTAATATTTCACTTCTGTTATTGGATTTTTCTGTTTAGGTGTGCATCTCTCAACCCACTTCCTTTATCCACAGCAATCCTTCTTAGGGAATTATCCCTATCTGACCTGCTCTCTGTACAGAGATGTATCCATGAGTGTATTGAAATGGCCTCCTATTAGAATATCTATCTGGGAGGTTAATATGCTTATCGCCAAACAAGAATTTTTTGTACCCCTAGTTTGGGTCGTACAGGGAGGCTTCTGTAAATGTATGTTAGGCCACTGCTGCTTTAGGTGCTAGTGTTAAGACTTTTATATTTGCTACTTCCCATGTGATCTCCTCTTTAGAGTCTTTTGCTAGAAGGCTACCTACTCTTGCTTTTTTCTTAGTTTCAGAAAAAAAATATTGTCTATTAAACAGTTTTGAAAAGAGCCGATGCCAGTCCTTCGTAAGAGTATTGGTCTCCTGATGCAGACATATGTTACTCTCAGAATTTTGTGAGAGAACTGCCAGCATTTTCAAAGGGACATTGAGTCCCGTTAAATTATACTGGTTATCTTTAATCCCGTATAAGGGTTGTTGGGGGTCCGCTTTAATGTTGAAGGTTGATAACAGTCTAGGGTTATTTCTACACATTCAGGTGCTTGCAGTAACTGTTCACCCTTTGCAGCTGCTGCGTGTGCCTCCCGCCTGCCTGCCTCGCTGCCCCGGCTGCCGCCGCGTGACCACGCCCCCTGCCATCGAGCGGCGTGGTCTGTGCTCGCCTGACCTGCAGGCTCCTGGGCCCCGCTTTCTTGCCCTGTGCCCCTGTATTTATTGCATTGTATTGTAAATTTGTATTTCTGTAGTGCCCGTTTGCCTGTTTTCTTGTTGCCCCGTCTCTTCCCTCCCCGCTCCCCGCCACCGCCGCTAACCACGCCCCTTTTCTCCTTCTGTACCCTCCCCGCTCCCGCCTCCCAGCTGCTCCGCCCCCCCTCGCACTTGGCCATATATGGCGACCGTGCGACGCAGGTGAGTCTGACCTAGTTTAGGACACCCCCCGCGCCGCACGGCCACCAGCTGCTGCGTGTGCCTCCCGCCTGCCTGCCTCGCTGCCCCGGCTGCCGCCGCGTGACCACCCCCCTGCCACCGAGCGGCGTGGTCCGTGCTCTCCTGACCTGCAGGCTCCTGGGCCCTGCTTTCTTGCCCTGTGCCCCTGTATTTATTGCATTGTATTGTAAATTTGTATTTCTGTAGTGCCTGTTTGCCTGTTTTCTTGTTGCCCCCGTCTCTTCCCTCCCCGCTCCCCGCTACCGCCGCTAACCACGCCCCTTTTCTCCTTCTGTACCCTCCCCGCTCCCGCCTCCCAGCTGCTCCGCCCCCCCTCGCACTTCGCCATATATGGCGACCGTGCGAACGCGCAGCGGGCACGCCGATTGTGCGCCCGTCCGCGCCTGGACCGCGCCCAGTGACAGGACCCCTGGCCCCCACAGACGGAAGACGACCCAACTGTCCTACAACGCCACCAAACTCATCGCACTCAACACCAGCGTCATCCCTGGATGTTACCGAGCCACCCCGAAGAACACCCACGGACCCTTCAGCTGCCACGCCTGCAAGTTCACCTGCATCCGGACCTGCCCCACACCAGCACCCACCAAGCCGAACACCAGCAGCAACCACCTCAAGTGCATCCTGCTCAACACCCGCTCCGTCCACAGGCACGCCATCGAACTCTGGAACCTCCTCGACACCACAGCTCCTAACGTTGCCTTCCTCACGGAAACCTGGATGAACGACTCCTCAGCACCCGACATCTCCATCGCCATCCCAGAGGGATACAAGATCACCCGAAGAGACCGCGTTAAACAGACTGGAGGAGGCATCGCCATCATCCACAGGGACACCATCCACATCTCGACCAACACCGACGACACCCTGAAAACCGCCGAACACCTGCACTTCCAGATCCACACCGACCCGAAGACCACCCTCAGGGGGACCCTGATCTACTGACCCCCGGGACCACGCACACAATTCAGCGAGGACATCGCCGACTTCGTCAGCCCGCATGCCCTCCCCTCCGCTGACTACATCCTCCTGGGGGACCTCAACTTCCACCTGGAGAACAACAACGACCGCAACACCATCACCCTGCTCGACAACCTCGCCAACCTCGGACTCAAGCAGCTGGTATCCACCCCCACCCACCTCGCCGGACACACTCTCGACGCAGTCTTTTCATCCAGCAAAGACATCGCCTTCAGCCACGCCACTGGACTTCACTGGACGGACCACAGCCGCGTCCACTTCACCTTCCAAAGAACGACGATCCACCACCACCAGCAACCGGTTGCTCGAAGAAGCTGGAACAAGATCTCAGCCGACCAGCTCGCCGCTTCCCTGAGCCAGCACCCCCCGCCAGCTCAGCGAACCCCAGCCAGGCCGCCGACAACCTCACGAAGTGGATCAACAACTGCGTGGACGAACTCGCCCCACTGAGGACCCCGCCTAGCAGACCCGGCAGCAAGAAGGCCCCATGGTTCACCGACGAACTCAAGAGCTCCAAGAAGAACTGCCGAGCCCTCGAGAGCCTGGAGAAGAGAACCAACACCAGACAACACGACCGCCCTCAAGCTGGCCACCCGGAAGCACCACCAACTGATCCGCGCCACGAAGAAAACTGCATTCAAGGACCGGCTGGACAACAACGCACACAATTGCAAGGAACTCTTCAACATCGTCAAAGAGCTCTCCAACCCCAACGCCGGAAACAACAACATCACCCCATCGCAAGACCTCTGCAATTCCCTCGCCTCCTACTTCCACCACAAGATCGCGGACATACACAACAGCTTCAACACTCAACCGACGCACGCCACAATCGAACCACCGCCCCCCACCACCACCCTCCGCGCCTGGACCCTGATCAGCACCGAAGACACCATTCGCATGATGAACTCCATCCACTCCGGATCTCCGACCGACCCCTGCCCTCACCACGTCTTCAACAAAGCTGACGCGGTCATCGCACCCCACCTACAGGACATCATCAACACCTCCTTCGACACCGCCACCTTCCCGGAGAGCTGGAAGCACGCCGAACTCAGCGCCCTTCTAAAGAAACCTACAGCGGACCCCACCGAACTCAAGATTTACCGCCCCACCTCGCTCCTCCCGTTCCCAGCCAAAGTCATAGAGAAGACCGTCAACAAGCAGCTGGCCGCCTTCCTCGAGACGAATGGATCCCTCGACCCCTCCCAGTCTGGCTTCCGAGCCAACCACAGCACCGAAACCGCCCTCATCGCTGCCACCGATGACATCCGAGCCCTGATGGACAACGGAGAAACAGCGGCCCTCATCCTCCTAGACCTCTTCTCGGCATTCGACACTGTCTGCCACCGCACCCCAGTGCAGCGCCTCAGCAACGTCGGAATCCAGGAGAAGGCACTAGAATGGATCATCTCCTTCCTCGACGGAAGAACACAGAGAGTCCGTCTACCACCGTACAAGTCAGAGGCCACCAAAGTCATCTGCGGCGTCCCTCAAGGATCCTCGCTGAGCCCCACCCTCTTCAACGTCTACATGAGTCCCCTCGCGGCTATCGCACGCCAACACAACCTCAACATCATCTCCTACGCCGACGACACCCAGCTGATCCTCTCCCTGACCAACGACCCCGCCGCCGCCAGAGCCAACCTTCACGAAGGGATGAAAGACGTAGCCGAGTGGATGACGACCAGCCGCCTGAAACTGAACTCAGACAAGACGGAAGTCCTCATCCTGGGCTCCTCACCCTCCGCCTGGGACGACTCCTGGTGGCCCCCCGCCCTGGGCTGCGCACCCAAACCGACACACCACGCACGCAACCTGGGCTTCATCTTGGACTCCTCCCTCTCCATGACCAGACAAGTCAACGCCGTCTCCTCGTCATGCTTCTACATCCTGCGCATGCTACGGAAGATCTTCGGGTGGATCTCCACCGAGACCAGGAAGACGGTCACCCAGGCCCTCGTCACCAGCTGACTGGACTACGGCAACGCCCTCTACGCCGGAACCACCGCCAAGCTCCAGAAGAGACTCCAGCGGATCCAGAACGCCTCAGCCAGACTCATCCTCGACATCCCACGTCACAGCCACATCTCCGGACATCTGAAAGACCTGCATTGGCTCCCCGTCAACAAAAGAATCACCTTCCGCCTCCTCACCCACGCACACAAAGCCCTACACGATCAAGGCCCGAGCTACCTCAACAACCGCATCAACTTCTACGCTCCCAAACGACATATCCGATCAACCAGCCACGCCCTCGCCGCCGTCCCCCGTATCCGAAGAACGACAACAGGAGGAAGATCCTTCTCCTACCTGGCCGCCAAGACTTGGAACTCCCTCCCTCCCGACCTGCGCCTGACCCAAGACCACCTCTCCTTCAGGAAGAAGCTCAAGACCTGGCTATTCGAGCAGTAGCGGCACTCCCCCCCCCCCCCCCCTCCCTCCCCCTCCCTAGCGCCTTGAGACCCTCCGGGTAGGTAGCGCGCTATATAAATGTCTGTGATTGAAAGATACAAAAGGAGCAGATATTTGCTCCAGCAAATACTCTCTAGATGAGCTGTGCAATCCCCTTACAATTCATAAAATAAAACCAGGTAAAACTCAAGTTGGGCTAAAAACATGGGGTGGCAGATGAAAGCATACCTGAAGGTAAGTAGTGTTGATTGTGCCCTCTTTCTTACTTTTACTGGTCACTATAGTTATTGTGATCCTTGATATCTGGGCAATTTTGACAGGATAGGTAATTGATACTTCCCAAAGGTTTTGACCTGGGTGTCCACCTACAATCTTGCCACTCTGGATGTCGGGCCCAGGTCTGTTCAGGTCTGAGCTAATGTCCCTCAGTCCGACTCAGCGTCCCATACATGCAGGCACTAGGTTGGACGAACAATGCTCCTGTTGTCACTACAGCTTAGGCATGAGACAAGAGTACTTACAGACGCGGAGTAGTGCCGATCCTTGTGCTTGTATTGAGTTTATCCTGGCCACATGGGCTCTCTCTTTCTTAACAATTCTTTAGGCCTGATCCATATTATAGGGGCACAGGGCTATATGAGGGTCCACCTGTCCTCTAGTCTCAATCTGCTCCTCCTCATGCGCTCCTTTTCAGTTGCAAGGTCAGGCATCCCAGCAGGCTCTTTTCAAGGATGTTGTCCCGCTGCACTTTCGCATTTTGAGGGGTCGGTGGTGGGGTGGCACAGGCCGCAACAAAATAGTGGAGCTCTGTAGTGCTCCTCCTGCTTCTCCTTGCTCAGGATAGCTCAAGCATGACACCCCAGGAAGCTTCAGGACTCCATCTTGTCCATCATGCTTGCTCCATGCTGCTCGGCTACAGATCTCTGCATTAACCACATGGCCACAGGCTCGTTTGTCCTAGAATATCCTGTTGATGTGGGGGCATTACCAGTGGGACTTGTGTTCTATTGTTTGATGGAACTGCTGTGAAACAGGTGTGATACCAGGGTCCTATTGAAGCCCAGTAAATGTGCATGTTAATAGTATTGGACTGTATTCGGTTCTCCAGTTTGTCCATAGATTTTTCTGAGTTTGCTAGAGGAGCTTGCAGTGTTTATCATGACTGTGTTGGCATTGAAAGGGATGGTTCTCAGGCTGACACTGGCATGTGCTAGCTACAACACTTACTGTAAGATTAACATTGGAAAATGCTTCCTATACTGTGTGTCGTTGGCCACATGAATGAAATTGAGGTACAGAATGTGTAACGAGGCATGGGCTGGAGCTGTACCTTTTTGTAGTATGACAAGCCACTTTGATTGCTTGCTAAAGAAATCCCATTTTCTTGGATTGGAGCTTGTAGTAAGTTGTATAGTATATGCACATGGAGTTCATGAAGACCTTCCACTACGTCTGGCTTTATTATTGCAGAGTGGATAAAAAACCTTTTAAAATTAAAAAGACACAGACTCCTTTGGCACTGTAAAGACTGCTCTTTACTGTAGCAACAGGGAGACTGATCCTCACACAGGCAGGCAGCCTGTCTCAATTTGACACATCGCAAACTGCTTCTTATATACATAGTTGAATAGTGAGGGTTGCAAAAATTCAGAGGTAGATTTAATCGTTTTCACATTAATACATGGAACAATGATCTACAACAGGAGTTGAGGCCACCTACCACCGCAGTGGGAAAAGTTATCAAACACTTACCTTGGGAACATTCTGCAGCATGAATTCTGCATTAGGAGCGCACAAACTCGGACATCGAAAATGTATTGGCGATACGCGGAAAAAAGTTTGAAGAATTCTCCTCTTAAAGCCAATTGGATTCACTTTCGATTGTGGCCCCTTGCAGGGACTGGCATGATTGGTCCCAATATAGAGGATCTAATGAAAAAGCTGTCTATAAGGAAATTGACACATTACCTATGTGTATGAGTCTAGTGTCGTCAACAAGAATCATTTGGAATAGAGCCCTGAAGAAGTCCATGAGGGCGAAAGGCGTTGGCTACTGTTTTAAAGGAGATTTTTGAAAGAATTAGCATATGAGTAAAGAACTTTCTTCAAAACATATTGATTGGAGACTGAATTACATAACTGTGTGTGTGGAATGTCATGAGATTTCTGAACGACCAATTATGAATAACAGGTAATCCTGTGCAGGTTTGGCTTGGCATCGGGCTGCGGGTGGATTGGGCAAAGACTTGCCTGTTCCCAGTGAATCAGGAGGCGGAGAGCCCTACCCAAGTAGAAGGAATACCATTGGAACCTCACTGTTTGTCCTATTTAGGGACTAACATTGATCATTAACAAGAGGACCTATTGGAAGGTAATGTGAGCAGAGCGCTGCAAGGGATTGGAGGGAGCGTGGCATTCTGGGATACACTGCCAATGGTGGCGGACCGGGTAGCACTATTGAAGATGGTGGCACTGCCTCGACTGCTATATTATTTCAGGACGCTGCCGATTTGGATACCGGGATCGGTGTTTAGAATGCTTCGTTCCCTTATAGAAGGGTTTCTGTGGGGGAGCGGTAGATGGCGAGTGGCCTTAGACACAATGATGCGCCCCCGGGCTGAAGGAGGATGGCCGGTTCCAGATTTCGAACTGTACTTCCTGGCGGCCCAATTGTAGTGGCTTACCCAAGCAGTGGCGAAGGAATTTAGGGGTCCGGTGGGTCGATGGATCTGGTGCCATGTGCTGTCAATTGTTGTCCTTGGTCAGCGGCTGCAGCTTGGCTCATTAATCCACGAGGAGTGAGCGATGAGACTGTGTTGGAACAGGAGCCAGCGGAGAGGGGGAGTTACTACACCATATGCCCCTGAGATTCCCTTAAGCATGTGCACAGCCCTTCCGCATGGGGGGGGGGGGGGACTGGTCTGCGCTATTGGGGTGGGAAGAGCAGGGGTTGCAAGTACTGGGGGACCGGTATGAGAGGGGTGTCCTCTTGCCCTGTCAGACACTGCAAGACCGATACGACCTACCCAGAGGCGATTACTTACTGCACTCGGCCCTAGTATCGGCAATTCAATGCCATTTGGCAGGAGTACTGTCGGAACCGCAGACATCTTTAATACGTCAGTATGTCGTGATGGCGGCGGGATCTGTCAAAGCTATAATGTGCTTGTACAGGTGGATGGTGGGTGAGGTTACGAGGGAAATGGGAAACAGACCTGGGTAAGGAGATTCCTGAAACGGTATGGTCTAGGATAGTGGAGAGAGCGTGGAAAAGCACATGTAATGCTAGATTTCAGCTCATCCATTTCTATGTGTTACACGGGGCGTACCTGACCCCGGCAAGGATAAATAAATATTTCAATGTGGACACAGCCCGATGCACCAGATGCAATCAGGAGAGGATGATTTTATCCATATGATGTGGAATTGTCCGCAGTTAAGAACGCATTGGGAAGAAGTGGTTGAAGTATTGTGTGGGGTGACGGATAGGCAGATAGACCCAGATATGGGAGCATGTATATTGCATTGGTTTCCTCATACCGCTCGGGCGAAGGTCATGAGTAAGTTCTTGGACCTGGGGCTCCTGCCAGCTAAAAGGAAGCTAACGAGGCATTGGAAAACCAGGCAGGGGACCAGCACCCAATGCTGGAAGGTGGAACTCACCAATTGGGCAGCCAGTGAGAGTGTGTTTAGATTACAACAGGCTAAGAGAGCTAACAACGAGAAGGCACTGGACACTGCTAAAGCATGGGAGGCTGTGGTCGCAATGCTGTTGATCCCTGAACCGGAGTCGGATGGGGATTCACTGGATACCCTGGTAGGAACTCCCCGACCTGAAGAATCATAGTGGGGCTCCTTTTGATTCCAGGGAACACTGATGCGGATGTTTGAATGGCCTAGGTTGAGTACGCATGGGTGGCATGGAAGAAGAGGCACACTCCCCTGAATAGTTTATATAATATAGGTAGCTAACCATTCCTGATGAGAGAACGCACCGGTGGAAGGGGTTAGGGAGGGCAAGGCGAGGGAATGGCAAATAATTAGGCGAACGCACGGCCTGCTTCACTTGAGGGTTCAGGAGGCAGAGCTGGGAGAATGTTGCATTACAATTATGTGATTGAGGCACTGTTTGCTAAAATTGGCACTAAGATGAAAAGTAATGCTTATCAAGCAGTGTAATATTGATTGGATAATGGAATGTAACGATGTACATGTATCAAGAAATGCACATCAAGATGCGGACGGGTAACAAATGGTAGTTGTTTTGGTTGATGTGAAAAATCAATAAAAATATATATAAAAAAATGAATAACAAGTAAAAGCATTCTGTTAAATAAGGGTGCTAAACTATTAGAATTGACAGATTAATACATACCGATCATAAGAAACATGAAGTGACCTGTGACCCATGACTTTAGTCAAATTCAATACAAATCTTTTATTGTCGGTTTTAACAATGCTTAACAAGCATAGCCATTCTTTGTATGTGTGTGCATGGTTTTCGTGGTAAATTCAATTTTAGTGGAGTGTGTGCTTTTATCATAGAGCACACTGAGGTCTTAGGTGCACTAAGCTAATTGGATTTTCTGCCCCCATTGTCTAAACAGGTTATAATCTATTTGAAAACACAAAGAGCATGACTTTGAACCTGTGTCCTATAACTATAAATATTTTCAAGCTTTGTAGACACAAGTTAACCTTTAACTGCAACCCTTTCAAGTTACATATTCCATTGTGTCATCAAGTGAACTCTTCACCTTTCACTTACCAGCACAAGATTAGGGCCTACACTGTTCTTTAACGCTGTTGCTTGTTATTTGCGCTATGCTTTTGTGTGTTTAAAAAAAAAAATCTTTACATTCAATACTGTATTCATATTTTCCTAACCATTCTCCCCCTCTAGTTGATATTTCAACTACTTGATCTGAACTTTAATTTAAACTTGCCACAAAGTGATTTAAGTTGCCCTGGTAATCCACTACTTGTGTTGGTGTCCTAACTGGAAACATCCCTCCTGCCTTTGCACTTATCATTCTACAACATGCTAGGATCATCTGTCCAACACAATATATTAATAGTAAGACCACAATAGTTGGCAACAAGGCTACCAACAGCCCCAACATCCAGAATGGCAGTAGTGATAACCACTCACTAAACCAATTATCTGGGGCACTTCCTTCATCTACCATTTTGTTTTGTACATTATACAGTGTCTGTATGGCCTTTGATACAGTTCCGTTATCTGCATAATTCGCTGGGATGGAAGTGCAGCACACAGCCCCAATTTTCTTGCATACCCTACCCCTCCTTGCATGGCAGTCATAAGGTCAAGTACATAGCGGTGCTGCATTACCATCATTCTCGTAGCTCGCAACTCTTCCTATGTCATTCAATCCATTGTTTGTACTGTTGATAACCATAAGAAGTTACCTTTGAGTGATTTGCAGCCATTGGGTTGTTGCTTTAGCCTGAACAAATGGCAAAATGCTCTCGGAGAATTGTTGAGCATCACTAAACTGGCGGTACTTCTGTGGAACATCATACCGTAATACTCTGCAGGTCTCTTCTTTCAACTATGATGTAGCAAGATCTTTGGATGGCTCATGGGGTGTTCATGCAAAGCATGTGTCGGGGCAATGTTTCTGGAAGATGACGGCTCTGCGGAGCTTTCTCCACTATCTTCCCATGGAATGTAGAAAGACTGTGGTGCATGCATTGGTTACATCCCAACTGGATTACGGGAACAGTCTGTATATGGGATTTCCGGAGTACTTACTAGGAAGACTGCAGAGTGTTCAAAATGCAGCAGCATGGCTTGTGCGTAATGTCCCAATGCGACACCACATAACTCCTCACCTAATCAGCCTTCAGTGGCTTCCAGTGAAAAGAGAGTAGAGTATAAAGCCCTTACTGTAGCTCATAGAACAATGAATAACATCGGTCCTCTATACCTGAGGCGCAGACTTGTACAATACAGTAGCAAGAGAGCACTTAGATCGAATGATAAGAACCTTCTGGTCATTCCACGGTTTGCAAAGGCTAGGACCGGAGGTTGTTCCTTCTCGGTTAAAACGGCAAAGCTGTGGTACACCATGCCTGACTATCTATGGAAGATATATCCTAAACAGATCTTCAGGAGAGCATTAAAAACATTTTAATTGTATTGGGTGTCACGTAACTTGATCTTCAGCACCATAAGCGCCGGGACATCTCCGTTGGAGGCGGCTTCTTCATCTTCTTCATAGCTTGGCATACATTGATCACAGGCAACGATTGATCCAGTGACTCTAAATTCTGCCATACAAACACGATCTGGGGGGGTGTTAAAGGACAAACTAAATAGCTGTTACACTCAGTGGGCGTGCGTGTTAATCCTAAAAATCTTGAATCGAAGGCCATCTGGATCCAATCTACAGTAGTAGGACAACCTGTTGTCTTCATACTTGATATCTTATCCCTGCTGGCCTGTGTGTCTGTGACAATGTATAACACTTCTGCTAATGAGTCCTATTTCGTGGTGTTAACTAAAACCTACTACCTTAACGTGTTAATTACATTTGGGCCTTAATCCTACACAAGTAGAGATGTAATTAACCTAGAGCTCTACTTGGGGATACTTCTTTTGTTGGATGTAACCTTTCTGATCCAGTGGCATGAGGAACTAGGCAACACACAAAACAAGATTCAGCAGTAGTTTCTGAATCTGTCTGACGTTTTGATGCCATATATTATCTGATAATGGAGTAAGAGCAATTCGGGTAACATTATTAGTCTTGGGGAGTTCTCTTCGTGCATGTAAAGTTTTAGAAATAAATAGTACTTTGTTATAGAGGAGCAGAAAGGAAAGTATCAAAACATAAAAGAAACCTAAACCAAAAAAACGTCTTTGTGCTTTTTTAAAAAGAGTCCAAAAGCAGAGGTGGAGGGAAGGTATTTTAAGAATAACAATCTTCTTTCCTTCTCTTGTTCCATTTACATTGTTCATGATGTTTGGCGAGGTCCTGGGCTTAGAGGAACATGGGTGCGGGGAAACCAGGGTTTCTTGATATGCACCTTGAGGGCGGTGGGGTTCATCATGGTCACCGTATATGGGCCATCAAATCTTCTTTCCTTCCATTTTCGAACAAAATTCTTCCCAAAATTGTTGTCTCCTATGTGCACAACTGGGAGGTTGAGCTCGGCTGTGATCCACTTCTCCTTCTCTTTAGCTACCTGTTTACAAATCAACTTTGCAGCTTTCATTAGTTCATAAAAGAACATGTCCGTCTCATCATTCAGGATCTTTGCAGAGCTTTCTACCTGTGCATTACATTTAGTGGCAGAGACTGGAGTATTCGTGGACCTTTCTGTCACTATTTGATTGGGTGTTAAGTTATGGTCAGAACTGGGTGTATTCCTAAGGGAAAAGAGTGCTAATGGTAGACAATGCAACCATTTTTTGTGCTATGCAGAACATAGTTTACTGGTCTTACTCTTCAAGAGGTTGCACAGGCACTCAACAATACCATTACTTTGGGGATGGGACACGGAGGATAGGTTGTTTTATCCGTAGCGGTGTTGTGATTTGCATGAATATTGCGTTAACACAATGAGTGCCATTGTTAGCTCTTATCACTTCTGGAATTCCCCATTGTGAAAATGCTTCACGAATTAAAAATGTAGCCGATGAATTAGCGTCACAATGGACGCATAGTCCTGTTTCAATCCATTGAAAACAAGCATGTTCGAGGCATGGGAGCTGCAGATAGTACACTATGCATTCGATCGCCACCTGGTGTTGGGCTCGGATGATTGCAGGTTGTTGTCTTCTTGGAAGAAGTCTTTGCTAGTCCCGATAGGTTATTCTTCCCTTGGACAATACTGCGCATGGGCATCGGCTCCATCCTCCGATTGTTTTTTTCCGCCACTGGGTTTGGATGAAAGTTTCTCCGCTCTGGCCAGAAACAGTTTTCTGCAACTTCGACGCGCAGAACTTCATAAAACAACTACCACCTGCCTTCGACATCGGCGGCACCTTTCGACGTCAAAGTTTCCATTACGGTCATCCAAGTGGGCCTCTAGGCCTATCGACGCCGGGCGGTCTACACCATATGGAAAGGACTCCGTTCCGAAAATGCCCGAAATGTCAAGCAAAGTTTCCACATAGCGACCACCACGAGGTCTGTAACCTCTGTCTGTCGCCGGACCACAACGAGTCGACCTGCACAGCCTGTGCCTCCTTCCGCTCGAAGAAAACCATCCGAGACCGGAGGGCCCGTCTACACGAGATGAGGAGATCAGCTCCGGAAGACATCTTCAACGACGAGGCTCCACTCGTTCCCGAAGAAGACTCACCGGATCTCCAGATAGTCCCCGAGGCAGATGACTCCGACGACTCCATTCCATCGAGTCAGCACGTGAGTACTACTGCCCCTGCACCACATACACCCAAGCAGAAGGCAAAGGTCAGTACTCCGCCCGCTGGGCCCAGCCGAGACCGATCATCTACTTCAAAAGTCCCGTCTTCTGGCTTGACTCCGAAGAAATCTTCCACGCCTTCCGGTGCCTCGACACCAACCAAGAGTCTTTCTTCGGCTCCGAAACAAGGTCTGCCGCCGTCCGGTGCCTCGTTACCGAACAAGACTACGTCGACACCGAAGCCAAAACACCCTTCGGCTCCGACACCAAAGGAAGTGCCGACACCAAAACCGAAACATGTTTCGGCACCGAAACCAAAAGACGCACCGGCTTCGAAGCCGCACACTGTGCCGAAAACAACAAAGCCGGATTCCAAGGCCTCCGAGCCCACGAACACATCTCCCAAGCCAAAATCGACGCCTTTAGGCGCCGAAACTTAAGCCACAGGACACTCTAATACCTCCTAAGGCTAAAGACACTTAACAACCTAAGCCGGCACCGAAAAAACCAGCGCCGAAGAAGGTTGCGCCTCAAGTGGACATTTTTCGACCAGATCCTCAACAGAAAAACATCTTCATCGACCCGAAAACTGGTCCTGTTGGTACCACACCACTCAAAAAGAGACCTGCAGCTACACCACCTACACCTGTGGTTCCTGCCAAGAAGGAGGACTGTGCAACCTCTCCTTTGCACTTTTCCTTTCCCTCCACCTTCTCCCGCTCCTCCTTTGTTTCTCCTCAAAACTCTCCTATACTATCTCCATTATCACATTCACCACAGAATGATAATGAATACGATTTAGGTGGAGGGGACGGGGAAGGAGACCATACATACCCTGAAGGTGAGGGCACATGGACTTTTCCATACACAAGACCTGTGCCGAGGTGGGAGTTTCCATACCCTACAGATGGCCCTGATGTCCCTGAGGCATCCTCATACCCATCTAAACTTTCTCCTCCTGAGGATACTATTGGGTTTGGCCAGCTGATCAACATAGCTGCTACATATCCTGGTGTCCCCATGCATTCTGAGGCCATTGAGGAAGATTTTCTCTTAGATACTTTTGAGCAGTCTCAGAAATCCGCTCAAATTATTCCCATGATCAAAGGGGTGGTTAAGCATGCTACTGAGGTCTTTAAAGATCCTGTTCGTACCAGAATTTTAATTACCCAGAATTGAAAAGAAATATAGACCTGCACCCTCAGACCCAGTCTATATTAAAGGACACCTACCACTAGACTCATTAGTGGTGTCCAACGCACGTAAAAGTGCCAATTATCAGACTTCTGGTGAAGCACCCCCGCCTGACAAAGAATCCAAGATTATTGATGCGTCAGGCAAAAGAATAGCTGCACAGGCTTCCAATAGATGGCGCATAGCTAATACGCAAGCCCTCCTTTCCCGTTATGATAGGGCTCACTACGACCAATTGGAGAAATTGCTTAAACCCCTCCCAGATCAGTATAAAGACCAAGCTACTGACCTCATACAGGAAGGCAAATTAATATCTAACGCTTCCATCAAATGCGCACTAGATGCCGCAGACACCGCATCTAGAACTATTAATACCAGTGTTGTCATTAGCAGACATGCGTAGCTATCATTTCGGGGTTCAAACAGGAAGTCCACACCACCATTTTGAACCAGCCTTTTAACCAAAACCAGTTATTTGGTCCGGAGGTAGACACTACCCTCGAAAAGATGAAAAAAGACACCGACACTGCCAAGTCTATGGGGGCCTTACAGTCTACCCCTGCTCGAGGCTCCTTTCGTCGCTCCTTTTTCAGAGGCGGCTCCAAACAAACTGGAACAGACACTAACACGTCTTTCAAGACACAATCCTCCTCTAACAAGAGTTACTACAGAGGAGGATACAGAGGCAGCAATACCAAGGGCAGAGGCAGAGGTAATAACACTCGAGCCTCTTCTGCCCCTAAGCAATGACTTCCCTGCGCTCCCCCCGCAGCATTCCACTCCTGTAGGGGGCAGACTAACACAGTTCCTGCCTGTCTGGAACTCCATTACAACAGACAACTGGGTAAGACCGATTATCCAACATGGCTACTGCCTAGAACTTGCAGGAACCCCTCCACACATACCTCTCAGACAGCGTCCAATGTCTGCCGATCATCTACATCTGCTCCGGCAGGAGGTTCTCTCCCTTCTGCAGAAGGCTGCGATTCAGCTAGTTCCTTTACAGGAACAAGGGACGGGGGTTTACTCGTTGTACTTTCTAATTCCCAAAAAGGACGGGACCTTGAGACCAATTCTAGACCTCAGGCCCCTCAACCATTACATACAATAAGATCATGTTCATATGATCACTCTGCAACAAGTGCTTCCACTGCTGCAACAGGGAGACTTCCTTGCTACACTAGATCTGAAAGACGCCTACTTTCACATCCCTATACATACTGCTCACAGGAAATACCTACTGTTTGTACTGGAAGGGCAACACTATCAGTTCACAGTCCTTCCATTTGGAGTGACAACGGCACCAAGAGTATTCACGCAGTGCCTAGCAGTCGTAGCAGCACATCTAAGAAGACAACAGATCCATGTCTTCCCTTATCTGGACGATTGGCTCATAAAAGCCAAATCGGCCAGCCCGTGCGTTGCACACACACACACCAAACGATCCAGATGCTGCACAACCTAGGGTTTACAATAAACGACACCAAATCGCACCTAGAGCCTTCGCACATACACCAGTATCTAGGGGCTATAGTAGACACGTCAACAGCTCTAGCTTATCCCAGTCCAGCCAGGATACAGAGCATTCAAAACTTAGTTGCTGTTTTTCAACACCAAAAATCTCTCCCAGCCAGAGTGTTCATGAAACTCATAGGCATGATGGCATCTTGCATCTTCATAGTTCCACACGCAAGATTGCAAATGCGTCCATGTGTCTAGCACGACAGTGGAACCAAGCTCATGGTCAATTAACAGACCTGGTGTTGGTGGACAGCAGCACACATCGCTCTCTGCAATGGTGGAACACCAAAAACCTGACAAAGGGGCAGCCGTTCCTAGAGCCAGTTCCACAAGTAGTGCTCACAACAGATGCATCCCTCACAGGATGGGGAGCCCATCTCCTACGACACACACACCACTCTGGGTCAATGGACCGCTCAACAGCGACTACTCCATATCAACCATCTTGCGCTGCTAGCAATATTCCTAGCACTCAAGTCCTTCCAACTTCACGTGCAAGGCAAGGCTGTCCTCATCCGGACGGACAATATGACAGCCATGTACTACATTCAAAAACCGGGGGGACACACTCTCTGCAACTGTCCCAACTTGCACAAGACATTTAGAGATGGGCCATTCCTCAAAACATACATCTGTTAGCAGAACACCTTCCAGGAGTTCACAATCAGATAGCAGATCTGTTGAGTCGACAGGCACAACAGATTCACGAATGGGAATTGCAAAGTTCTACAGCCATTCTTCCAACGGGGGGGTCATCCACACTTATACCTGTTCGCCACCCACGAAAATACAAAATGCCCAGCCTTCGCTGCCAGGTTTCCACACCCACTGTCCGAAGGCAAGGCAATATGGATGAACTGGTCAGGTAGATTTGCGTACGCTTTTCCGCCTCTCCTACTAATTCCATTAGTGGTGCGCAAGCTCAGACAACAGTCTCTCAAACTGATCCTTGTAGCTCCCACGTGGGCACGCCAACCGTGGTTCACCACGCTGCTGCAACTCTCTAGTTCCACACCAAAAGCTGCGGCTCACTCCATCTCTGTTAACACAGAACCATGGCGAAATCAGGCACCCAGACCCGCACCAACTGAACTAGCGATCTGGCTCCTGAAGTCCTAGAGTTTGGTTACTTAAACCTACCACCAGACTATATGGCTATTTTTAAAGAAGCCAGAAACCCCACTACCAGAGCGTGTTACGCTGTTAAATGGAAGAGATTCGCAATTTATTGCACAAATAATCAAATTGACCCCCTGGATGCTTCCATCCAGAATATCGTTTGTTACCTTCTACATCCACAAAGATCTAATTTGGCATATTCTTGCACCTTGCAGCAATTGCAGCTTATTTACAGAACAGGCAACATCTGTCTCTCTTCAGAGTTCCTGAAATTAAAGCGTTCATGGAAGGCTTAAAAAGGATAATCCCACCCAGGTTGCCTCCTTCTCCTGTGTGGAACCTAAATCTTGTTCTCACCAGACTTATGGGACCCCCTTTCGAGCCCCTACATAGATGCGAGCTACAATTCCTAACATGGAAAACTGCTTTCCTTCTTGCTATCACCTCTCTCAGAAGAGTAAGTGAAATATAAGCTTTCACTATACAAGAACCATTTTTTCAAATACATCCCAACAAAGTGGTTTTTAGGCCTAATCCAACATTTCTCCCAAAAGTCGTCACTCCTTTTCATCTCAATCAGTCTGTCGAGCTACCTGTGTTCTTCCAAAACCCAGACTCAGTAGCAGAAAGGGCTTTACACACCCTAGATGTTAAAAGAGCTCTACTCTACTACACCAACGGGGCTAAATCATTTAAAAAAAACTAAACAACTGTTTGTCGCTTTCTCTCCTCTCACAAGGGCAACCCCATCTCCAAAGGCGGGATTGCACGGTGGATTGTAAAGTGTACACAAATATGCTATATAAAAGCTAAACGTACACTGAACAGTTTCTCCTAGAGCGCACTCCATTCGTAAAAATAGGAGCCTCTATGGCTTTCTTAGGAAATATACCACTAGAGGACATATGTAAGGCAGCAACATGGTCTACACCACACACACACCTTCACTAAACACTATTGTGTTGATGTGCAAGCCAAGCAGCAAGCTTCAGTAGGCCAAGCTGTCCTTAGAACTCTTTCAAACTACTGCAACGGATACAGGTGACCACAGCTAGAGGGGATACTGCTGCACAATCGATGCACAGTGTACTATCTGCAGCTCCCATGCCTCGAACGGAAAATGCTACTTACCAGTATGCATCTGTTCTTGGCATGTAGAGTTGCAGAGTAGTACACTCTCTCTCGCCTCCCCGGGACTTGTATCCGTTCCAGTTCTCATCTTACTTAAATGCATACGCATGGACATCCTTCTTTTCTTTACTTCTACTGACTCCATCATTTCCCATCATGGCGAAAAACAATCTGAGGATGGAGCCGATGCCCATGCGCAGTATTGTCCAAGAGAGGAGCCACCTATCGGGACTAGCAAAGACTTCTTCCAAGAAGACAACAACCTGCAATCATCCGAGCCCAACACCAGGTGGCGATCTAATGCACAGTGTACTACTCTGCAGCTCTGCATGCCAAGAACAGATGCATACTGGTAAGTAGCATTTTTCTTTCATTGCAATAGGTTTTGCAATTGCGAGATTTTGAGCTATTGGCATTGTAAATGATAATGCCTTTTATTTATGTGTTTAAAAACAGTCCATAATAAAGGACATTGTTATTTATAATACCAATAGGTCAAAGTTTCAAAAATGTAAGATCTATTGCATTGCAAATGCTTGTCTTGCAGGGATTAAGGTACATAGATATGAGACACATTGCACAGTTGTGTCAGGAGGAGCCGGGACATACGTGTGTAAGGAAGAGCACATGGCTGTGTGAGGAATAGTTGGGACTCGCAGGGAGTGAGGAAGATCACACAGTTGTCTCATCTTTCTCATTGGCTAGCATCATAGTTTATGCTAAACGCTGGCCTCCTATTGAAAGTGAGGCTTTTTTGTCCTCCCAAAAATGTTTTTCGTGTAGAGGAGCAGCTTCCTGCTGTCTCAGCATAATGAGATGCGTCCTTGTCTGTGGTTGGATTGAATTTATACTTGACATGTTGTGAACCTTCTGGCACAAGCGG
Source organism: Lissotriton vulgaris (assembly GCF_964263255.1). Classification (NCBI taxonomy): domain Eukaryota; kingdom Metazoa; phylum Chordata; class Amphibia; order Caudata; family Salamandridae; genus Lissotriton; species Lissotriton vulgaris. The sequence continues at coordinate 543,748,905 of NC_141698.1, read as the reverse complement.
AGGTGTACACCTAACTGCATCTTTAGCTGCCCAATCTGCTAGTGCATTTCCCTGAAACACAAAATCCTATGCTATTGTATGTGCTGCACATTCACACCTGCCACTGTCTGTGGTAATGCAAGTGCCTCTATTTGAGCCTTAAGGAGGTTCCTATGCATAACAGGACTTCCGTCTGACTAAAGGAAACCTCTCTGCTCCCTTTTTATAATGCTGGAATGCACAGTGGTTGTCACATAAGCTGAATCCGAATAGATTGTAATGACCTTTCGTGCTCCCAGCTTAAGACCCGCTATTAGTGCTATTAATTCTACTGTTTGAGCAGAATGATGCACTGGGAATGCCAACTGCTCTACTATGTTGAGTGTATCAGAAGTATCATGCTATTGGGCTCTGATTACTGCTGCCCTATCTGAAGTATCATGCTATTGGGCTCTGATTACTGCTGCCCTATCTCTAATTCCTGTATCCTGGTCAGTAGTAGAACAGTCCACAAAATAATGATCCCTGGTATAGGACCCTCTATTTCTTGACTCAATTCATTGGGAATATAGGCTGTACAGTCATGCGAATCCTCCTCCGAGTCTAATATTGGATGGGCAAGAATGTTGCAGGATTCACCATGTGACACTTCACAATCTTCAAAAATGGCAGTGACCGTATCCCTTCATAGCCTGAAACTCTGTGTAGTCAGAGTAGTCTTAGCCTTCTTAATAATAGCAAAAGCTGCAGTGGCGATAGCTTGCTGACAGGGATAATGTCCTTTCATCACGGGATCCAGCAGCCCACTAAAATGCACAATGGATTTATGTCCTAAGGGATAGTTCTGTGTTAAGACAGCTGTCATCACCTGACCATTGGAATGGCAGAATAAATAAAACTCATTGGAATAGTCAGGAGTTCCCAAAACGTATTGTTATTTCAGTCTTCAGTTTCTGGAAAGTCTCCCTCATCTCTGGTGTTCGTTATCTGGTCATTCCTGTCTTTTGCTTGCTTGATAGAAGCTAACAAGAGTGCTTTTAATGTGCTATTAACAAAAACCCATTGTCTCACATAATTATGTAGACCAAGAAAAATCTGCATTCCTTTAACCGTTTCTGGCTCGGCCATTTGGTGGACGAATGCTGCTCTTTCAAGGGTTACTTGACAACCAGAAGCTGACAATTCTCCTAAATAATACACTTCCTCCTGACAGTGCTGAATTTTCTCTCTGTCTGCTTTGAATCCTCTTGGGCAAGAGTTACTAGAAGAGAGCTAGTGAGCTTTCTGCACTGCTGCCCAGTTGGACTAGAAATTAGGATGTCATCGACATATTGCAACAATGTGCTGTCGCACTGAAAGTTTGACAGGTCATTATTTACCGTTCTGTTAAAAATGCTAGTGACTCGCTGTACCCATGGGGCAAACAAGAGTACAAATACGGAGTCCCGCGATAGGAGAACGCTATCATATGGCTGTCTGGATGGATAGAGATGCTTCACCCCTTCGATGCTCATTACGAGCTCAGCTCGTCATGAGGCACAGTGGGGCTGAACTCATGACGAGCTGAGCTCGTCATGACCACACCCATTTACATTAGGGCCCAGCACAGGAAAAGGATATCATCCGCAGGGATGAGGTTAAGAAACCATTCTTTAAATCAACAGAAAAATACCTGGCATCCTGATTTGTTGAAATTATGAAGGGAGTCATTAACATTTGGAAATTCTGGCACGACTACATCGTTCAAGGGGTGCAGGTTGGACCATACGCCAAGTTTTACTTTTAGACTTCCTAAACGGGTAAATCCGGGTTTCGCAAGGAGACACTCAAGGGTAAATTACTCTTGTTTTAGCAATGCCTGTATGTACGGGCGATGCCCTTATATATTTTTTTTATTTTAGACCGAGGATATTGCCTTTCTCTAGGTAAGAGAGCCCCTTCCTTTAATGTAATTCGAAATGGTGTAGCAGTACGAATAAGTCCTACATCACGGGGTCTCTTAGTCCACACGGTGTCTGGTGCTTGAGACCGGTCTGCTTCCCTAACTAAATCAAAAACTCTACCTGGTGTGGGTGTCCTTACTTCTAACTCTGTCCTTAATGGTATGTCATCTTGAAAAACTACAGCCATTTTCTTGGGATCATCAACAAACAGCTGGTCATCCAATATCTCTCTAACCATTTTCCTGATTGAATGAAAACACTTGCCCATAAGACATAATTATGGACACTGGCTACCATGACACTGTAGGTTGGTGTCTCCTCTAAAGCCTCTATTTGTAATATTAGTTCAGTATTAGGCATCCAAGAGTCTTGTCCTTGCTGCTGAAAAAGAATTTTTTTTAATGTAAATTATTCACCTTTCCCACTAACTATGGTGTCTCTGCTATAATTATATAGACCGCTGCAGTGAATGCTTCCATATCAGCAGATTGTGCTCTAATCTAATCAAACCTCCGGTAGAAGAATCCACTGTTAATGCCATGATCCTGGAAGGTGAAACGCAGGTGTGGAACAAATCATGGTACCATCCGATCCAAAATGAATTGTCCTATTTAATTTGGTCATCGGATCACTTCCTAATAAATGAGCTGCTGCAGCAGCTGAAGAAAACAGTAAACAGCCATCCATGTACCTCCCTCCTACTTGCATCTCCACTGGTTTAGTTAAAGGAACCCTTATCACTTCCCCAGCGAATCCTTGTGTGTCCATAGATCTGCTAGATTTCAGGTGGTCTCCTCTAATATAGGATTTAGTTGCTTCTGTATCAATGAGGAATGAATACCTTTTGTTATTGATAGCTACCATCACAGTTGGTTCCGTATCTGACCTGTGCACCACTGACCATACTGAACACACAAAAATATAGGCATCTTCATTGTGTAGATCTTCCTACAGAATTCATCTGGATAGGATTTCCTCCTTTCACAACTATACCTCCTTGTCCATTTTGTAGTTGAGTCACTATTGGGGGTGTTTGGTAGCTTTGCTGAGGCGCCACCTTTTGCACTTGAGGTATTACTAGTGGTTGCGCATTTTGGGATGGTGTCTGCGGCACATAGAAGTTTTGCGTACTTGTTTGTGGCTGTACTGCAGTCTCCTTGGTAATTCATAAATTCTTACTGTTCCAGTTAGCTCATCCCATCGTTTAGTTCTGTAGTCTATGAAAATGACATGCCTGATCCAGTCTTTGTGGACCTGTTGTACCACTTCCTGGTCGTCCTTCTCTACTACTTCCCTGCTTCCTTACATTATCTTGCTGTTGTGGGTACTGTTTTTGGGTGGTCCCTGGAACTGATCCCACAGATATTGCAGTCATCTGAGTGACGGCTGCTACTACAGCTCCTTCCACTGCTCCTTTGTTTGCCAATTTTTGCTGCACCAACTTGGTTGCTGCTTCTGTCACTTCCATTTTTGTTCCATTCTTTCGCCTGCTTTTTCTTTCAAAAATGGATTTTGCGCTTGTATCCCTGTCCAGGGCTGTGCCTTCAATGCCAGTTATGTTTTCTAGGCTATCCTGCACATCGGAGGGTAACCCTTTTTAAACTAAATTCTAAAATATGGCATTTCCTCCTGCTACTTCCAACCCTGATCTACTTTCTGGGTCCACTTTTCTTTCATCCTATTAAGGAACTGAGTGGGATACTCATCTGGCTACATTGACTGAACCATGAGAGGTCCAATGTCTGGCCTATCAGGATGCATTTTTCTCAGCTAATCCATTTTCCTGTTCCCTCTGTAAGCAGCAGCAGCAGCAGTTTTCTAAGGTTTTTAAAAGATTTTCATTGTCCATTTGTGGCCAAGGAACATAATAAGGTTCCCCAGGTCCCTTTCGTATCCTCCTGCCCAAGTCCCACACCGGACAAAGAATGTGCACTCCTTTGCTGCTATTGTTTTCGCCTCTGATCTCACAGAAATGCTAAAACATTCAGTTTCTTACCTTTATTTCGCGATCTTCCCGGATTCTTAAACCCTCTCTTTGTTTACTGGCCCGTATTGGTATAAAGATCAATCATCTCTGCCTCTACCCCTCTCCGCGGGTCGTTCTAAACTCGGTCTCTCCACCCAAGGATATATGCCACAGATCACACGGTGAGAGAGAGGCCGGTGTGCGGGAGCCCTTGGTCTGCAAGGGTCTGCTCTAATTTCATGCGCGTCACCTCGGGGCAGCACCCAGGAGGCTCTCGCTTTGTGTGTCGGCACACAAACAGGCACCTGTAAATGCACCGCCACGTTAGCGGCCGTTTCTTTATGAAGCAGTCGGGCAGTGTATAGTTAATACTAAGAACGAGGCCTTCCTGGGTATAAATCTAGCTCGGTCAGCATGTGTACCGGAGCCCTCGCACCAGCACAGACACGTGCCGGCCGCCGTACACTACTGAGGACACACGTGTGGTACTGAGCGTTGTCCCTCACTTAGCCCTGCTGGAAGCTCCCACCGCGGGGGGCTGCGCACGACCCGTGCTTCGAAGACCAGGCGAACTTCCTGGGAGCTGGACAGGTGCACAGCGTAGCTTCTCGCAGGGAGACATCGGATCCCCGCTAAACAGTGATGATAAGCTGTGGGCTTACATTTTAGCCTATGACTTCACCCAAGTAAAGTACCACATAGACACCGGGGTGCACCGTTCTACACAACCACACACGAACCCAAGTATTCCAGCACGCGAGATAAGAAAACATCTTCCAAAATACATATTACTTAGCGCGTGTGTGAGTTACAATGCGTGTTTATTATATGAAAATATCAAAATATCACACACATACCAGTGTACACAATAACTCATACGGATCTACTGCATACATGTTCTTGTACATGGATGAGATACACATTTCTGTATAAACACTGAAAAGCACATCTGTATTTCTGCATTTTTATTTTTTTCTAGGATGAGCAAATCTATATTTCTATATTTTTTTGTCTAGGATGTATACAGAAACATATTCATGTGTGCAACTTATTTGTTTATTCTAGTACCTGTTAGTATATCTCGCCGAGTAACTTCAGCGCTGACGTAGGAGCTCGTATAAACCGTTTTGTGTTTTTTACTTTTATGTTCTTTGTACCCATGGATACATACGGAAGTGTGCTTGTCTACACTGCCTGCATGGATACATATATTTCTGTGTGTATAGATATGGGAGAGTTGGGCACAGAGTTTCGAACACATTGAAGTACAAAACGACGGCTTTACATTTTTGTTTGTTTGTTGCCAAGGATGGATTTACCTGCTTTCTGTATAATATATATATATATATATATATATATATATATATATATATATATATATATATATATATATATATATATATATATATATATATATATATATATATATATATATATATATATTCTAACCAAGAAGAGCCAGGAATGCCTTGGTAAGGAACCCTGGCGTCCCATCAGCAGAGGGTTCTATAAATGTTTTACATGTAAGGCATGTCAGTATGGTGTGAACACCAAAAAATACACTATGGTCATCCCAAATACAACTAGGGAGATTAAACAACACCTGACGTGTAAAACAGAATATTGTATTTACATCCTGGAATGTGAGTGTGGGTTGAAATATGTAGGCAGCTCTAAGTTGCCGGTTGATAAAAGAATCCTGCAGCACCTACGTGCCATAACGAATAAAGACCAAAGTTATCCAGTTGCGAGGCACTTTGAGGCTTGTCATAACAGTAAACCTCAGTGTCTAAAATATTACGCAATTGAATCTATCCCGGTAACGAAACGGGGATAGGGAGGCCCACATGCGAAAAACTGAAACAACTACATTCTGGAATTCGATTCTAAATGGCCTGGGGGATTGAACACCACAGAGGACCTCCACACATACTTATAAACGACCATCTAGTGAAATTATATGTGAGGACTCTGATAGAAATATGTATTGGGAAGTTAAGTAACACAACATCCAATACACAGTGTAGATAAACTAGGATAATTGGGAAACTAACTTGCTAGATTTGCACAAATTCTGCACTAGAAATATTTAATTCTTTTAAATTATTATAGTTTTTTAGATATAGTACATGTGTTGAATATTAATTAGAAGTGGCCCATAATTAATTCTGGCTGTTCTTTAGATATCAGGGTAGGTTTTATCCGGGTGTCTTTTAGGTAGTTGGTTTTAATTGTGTCACCGATATCCTTTTTATAAATGTATTATGTGTATTAATGTGTTTTAACTTAACTATATTTATATAAATTAGGGTGTTATATTTTTAAGCAGTAAACATATTATACTGCCAATCACATGAAATACTGTATAAATGATTTTAAACATGTCCTTGAAAAGAATATCTAATTTATGAATTTCCCTCCATATGTATCCGATGTTACGCTCAATAATGAATTGAATTTAAACCACTAAAAACTGACAAGTGATAAGTTAAATGTGGTTTTATTAATTTTGTAAGCATGAGTCACTTTAGCTGATCTGCACTTTTGCACAAGTTCACTTTAGCAATATCATAGGAGTGGACCCTCCTATGTAAGTTAAACAATTATGGTTTAGACATAATAAGTAGTTATGCATACCACTGAGAAATGACCCGTTCACATTGTCTAGTGACTCAAATTATACTTACAAAAGTATTTCCTGTGCAGTTTTTTCCTTATTGTATAGGGTTTTATTTTGAATAACTTTATGATTTTCTTAAAGATTTCTTTTTTTTGATTTATGGTTTGTGCACGTTAGGGTGAGCACGTGTTACAATCAATAGGCATGGCAAATGGTTACCTTCGTTGTAAATTATGTTTTGGATTATGGAATAAGCATTCATGCTATTAGTTTAAAGTTGATGTTTGATGGAATATTGTCTTTGTCCAAAGCATAAGATATTCACAACCTAAGAAGTTGTTTAAACTGTCTTTTCTATGCGTATTCATACGGTTATAAACGAGACAGCATACTTAGTAATGTATTCAAACAGAAAGTATTTTCTTTATTTCCATTTGCACATGTGAGCACTTGCACTTTAAAAAGGGCTGAGTATATAGCATTGTCATGTGACCAAGGCCGCAGGGACGGCCGAAACGCGTCATGACTAGCTGTTGGGGCGAATAAAATTGTAGAAGTGGTCCATGCCTTGTTTTTCCGCCTCAGAAGTGGAGCGCTGCGAGGTATTGCAGATATATACACAATTTACATATATGTAGAGCTAATATGCTACTTATAATTGCGGACTGTGGAATTGGATGTTTGCCTCTCGTGAGTCGTCTTGCTCCTCCTCCCTCTTTGGTATAAATAGCATGTTATAATTTGGGCATCATATATATGGTTTATTCTACAGTATTGTTCATGCTTACAAAAGATAATTTAACCAACCTATGGCTCAAGTGGTACAATTTGTGCAGTAGGTTAGAATCACATGGAAGAGGTCCTGCGATTCATTTCATTGTATGAAGTAGTTGTCACATGCGAGGCATAAGCAGCTTTTTTATTACGTCAGTTCTGCTATACTCTGGTACCAAAAAGTGTATTTCTTTTTTTTGCCCTCTGTAATAAACATGTGGTTGTATGCTTATTTGTAAAAATTTTAAATACCACCTGTTACTGTGCAGCAATTATTTTTACAGTTATGGAATCTACATACGTGAGATAGAGATACATATACAGAGAGATATGGATATGGAGACTAATATCAAGACTCGTGGCAATAAACAATAATCAACAGAAATCATTTGAAATAATATCCAGTTTTCAAACCCTGCAATGCCGGGGGCGCATGAACCTATCCTGCCTGCTTCGAGCTTGCTCAGTGAGCACATCGCCGGCGCGCGCCGTCAGAGTACTCCTGCAAGAGTCTGGCTCCGTGTGCGGACCAGGCTCTGTTTCAGGGGCCTGCAATCCACGTTTTAAACAACTGAAAGGGTCTGTTGCTGGCAACATGCGAGCCGGTGGTATAGTGCCCCCTGGAAGGAGCTGTACACGGGCCTCGTAGCGCCTTTACCATAAGAAGGCGCTATGTACTAAAGATCCTTTCCGCACTGGTTTTCCTCGGAGTACCCATCATGCTTCTCCCAAGCTACACCATCCTCGTTAGTGTATGGCACTCGGTAAACGGGGTGCAGGCTCTGCACTGCCCCATCCTATTCTAGGCTCCTCGGCGAATACTCTGCTTCCCGGGCACTGTCACTTGCACCCACCCCTATGCTTGCTCCCTAGGGTGCTGTCCTCCATACTGGCACTCTACCCCAAGTCTGACTCTCTGGGGTTGTTTGTCCCCCTTCAATGCCCAGCTCCTTGGTGGTTTATCCCCTCTTCTGTCTGCCTCTTTCTGGGGGTCTCTTCTCTATGTCTGCCTCTTTCTAGGGGTCTCTTCTCTCTGTCTGACTCTCTCTGGGGTTCTGCGCAACACCCATTGGACCCAAAGGGCTTCAGCCGCCCCTCTCCCCCTCGTTGTGTGTGACAGCCCGGCTGAGACAGCTTCCCGGGTACACGCAGCCGCACCCGGACACTTCACAGATCTTTTAATGACCTTTTGCATGTTACTGAGGCATTGCTGTTGTTTCACCCCTTCTAAGAGCCCTTGCAGCTCCACTCTGCCTATTGCTTAAAGTTTCAGCCCCCCCCGAACTTTTTTTCTTAGCCCCCCCTCCCCCGAAATGTGGCTTTAGTTGCGCCTCTGCCTCACTCAGCACCAACTCAGCACCACCCCATCACCACTCAGATCCACCCCATCATCACTCAGCACCACCCCATCATCACTCAGCACCACCCCATCATCACTCAGCACCACCCCATCATCACTCAGCACCACCCCATCATCACTCAGCACCACCCCAGCATCACTCAGCACCACCCCAGCATCAATCTGCGCAACCATTCAACAACAACTGGTTCAAATATGTTCTCTCAATGTTTCAAGCTTTATTACAAATGTCACAAAAAGATGTTAATATTTCACTTCTGTTCTTGGATTTTCGTCACAATAAAATACACTGAACATAATCTTCACAAAAGTTATTTACAAAAGTTAGTTAAAGCTATTGCCATTATAAATTACAATCCCTTTTATTGAAGTATTAATTATTAAAAAATTAAAAGCCATTGTAATTTGTAATATCAATACATCTAAGTCACGTAAATACAAAACATGTTACATTACAAATGCTATGGGTGTCACATTTGCAAAAGTTCTAACTATTGGCATTGTAAATGACAAAGCTATTAATTTAGCTATTTTCAAAACCAACACATAAAAAAATTGTCATTTACAACACCAATAGCTCAAACTTTCCTAATGCGAGACCTATTGCATTGCAAATGCTTGTTATATTCATAGTTGAACAGTGAGGGTTATAAAAATTCAGAGGTAGGTCATTTAATCAGTTACAAATTGAGTAATACAAGCAGAACGTAAGAAACATGGTCACCTGTGACCCTTGTCTTTAGCCTTTTTCTATACATATACGTTATTGTAGTATCGAGCAATGCCCATCGTGGTAAATACAATTTTAGTGGAGAGTGTGCTTTTATCATTGTGCACCTAAGACCTTTGTGTGCTCTAAGCAGTTTGGATTTCCGGCAACCATTGTCTAATCAGGTTACAATCTATTTGAAGCAAACACAAGGAAATGATGGACAGAGCGCTGAAACTTTTCAGACACTTGCCCCCCAATCACAGATCTTCGTTCTTTAGCTCACTTGGCCACCCCAGTTCAGACCCAGCTATATTAACCCCTCCCATGCTCGTGACGGAACCGTTCCGTCACGAGCCTCGGGGGGGGGGGGGGGGGCTGTGCTGGTGACGGAACGGTTCCGTCACGGCCGCTCGCCGCGCCTATGCGGCGCGATTTCCGCGCCTGCGCTGGACGTTCTGAAGAGCGGGCGGGACCGTGACGGAACCGTTCCGTCACAAGCACAGCTCACCCGCAGGCTGTGACGGAGCTGTTCCGTCACGAGCACGGGACCACCGCGCGGCCCCGCCTCCCCCTTAGCGCAGCGGCGGGGCCGTGACGGAACCGTTCCGTCACAAGCACAGCTCACCCTCGGGCTGTGACGGAGCCGTTCCGTCACAAGCACAGGACCTCTGCGCGGCCCCACCTCCCCCTTAGCGCTGCGGCGGAATAGCCGTAGCAGCGATGGGGTTAAGTCTTGACCCTGTGCCTCATTGGAACAGTCCAGACCGAATCGCCAAGCCAGGTATTCCCTGGCTCTGCCACTATGTTTACTTATGGTTAGCAGATAAGTAAGGATATAATATATCACTTTTCATTCAGCATTTATACCAGAATTTGATGTGTTCTAGCCTGGATGGTATATTACTCCTGTTGTTCAGTATCGATCAGTGTTCTACTTCTGTTTCCGTACCCTCACGTACCCACAAAAGCCAGGTTTTAGTGGCTGTTTTTGCTGATTGTATGGAAGATGTGTGAATTTTCATACTTTAATTTGTTGAAATGTTCTCTGAGTTGTGGGAGTTTGTTTGGATTGGGGGTTTAGTCCAGGTGGATGGGTCTGAAGTTTCTGTTGAAGGAGTGCCTTTCCTTGCAGTTCTCGGTGTGTTATATGCATGCAGTGTTTTGTTCTTGATATCTTGATACAGTGATACCAAACCCAGGGCTTTATATGTAGATGGCCCTTAGCTTCTGAATTTTGCTGATACTGTAATTGTTTGTTTCTGGTTTCTTCCTAGGCATATCATACCAAATAATCAAGGCATGGGAGTTCCAGCGCAGCTCTAGCTTGAAATGTGTGGGGAAATATCTATTTTTGAATGTTTGAGGATATCACTACCATCTCTGTTGGTGATTTTAGAGTTTGATAACCATGTAGGTTCATTCTCTGGCTTTTGGTTGTGCTAGTTAAAGGGCTTCTTTTCTTAGGTCTGCTGGCTAGGCAATCATCTCTTGTCAGTGTCTAGCTTTCACATCTGACATTTTTTGTATTGCCTGTTTTGAGTTTAAGATGGTTGGTGGCTATATAGGCTTTCTCTGCGATCCAGCATAGTACCAGTCTACATGCCATGGTTTACTTAAAAACTCTTTAACTTGAGGATTACCTGCATGTCATCTGCATGGTTGTAACAAGTTTGCTGAAGGACTGAAAGCGTCCAAGTCGAGAGCTAAGATACATTTTGAAGACAAGATGTTTGTTGAACCCTGGGGGCATCTGAAGATCTACAAAAGGATTTGGGAGAGGTGTAAATGCTGATAGGGAGATGATGTGGTTCCATTTGGATAGGAAGAAGGAAATCCTGTCCAAAGCTTTTCATTGGATACTCTCATTCTGCACTCAACTCAGTTTCAATTGAAGCAGCTGTGTTCTATTTACATCAGCCTTTGTTCTTGATCAACCTACATTCTATACTAGTCTATTTCTTTGTTAAGGCAGAAAACAGCCTGTTGATCTGATGGGTTTATATTTCTTTCGAAAATTCCATCATCTGAATGTATGCAGTCTTTTTTTTCTTTACCAAGAAGCATCCGTTTGCCATTAGTCTTTAGTTTGCATGGTTATTGATATCCTGACCTGGTTTCTTTATAAGAGCGTTTGGCAAGGTACCCTTGTTGAGTGAGTTATTAGATATCTTTCAGGTGATTTCCCTGATAGGTCTAATAGATATGTCTCCTGATAATTTCAAGGAAATCATAAGTCAGCTGGTGGTTCACATTTAGTTTTGCTATATGATACTAATTCTTTAAGCATTGATCTGACGTGGGAGGCTAGGCATTTTAGATGCTTTTATCTCTTAGGATATGTATTTCAGGTTGACTGTGTGTTGTTTTTGGTATAATTTTTTAGAAGAGAAAAGGGAGTGCTCTTTACCTTTTTGTGTGAAATATGAGGCCCATGCATCATATAGATTATCAGAGGGAACTTTTTCATTCTTAACTTTAGAAATAATTCTCAGGGAACGTTTTTGCCAGACAGTGAGGAAAAAGGAGTTGCAAACTTCTGGTGGGAGCCAGGCAGTGCTGATGACCTCCGCCTCTGTGTTGTTTAGCACCACTGTCTATCTGCTTTGGATTTGCACCCTGTAAAACTGGGCCAGGTGTTACCTCACCTGGTTATTGTAAATGTGGGTTCGGGGATTGCCAAAGCAGTATCTGTCTGATTTACCCCTCAGACATGGTCAAGAGAATTTTGGACATTTCCCACAGAACAGGTTCTTTGAGATGTGGGCAAATACACTCGAAAGGAGATTGAACCATTGAGGGGTAATTGGTGTTCAACTAGCAGATATTTGTGTTCGGGTGCAGAGGAATTCTTTAGGTGAAAGTCACTCTGAACTTCCATTTGAACATATATCCTGGTGATGTTGATTTATGCACAGTGGAGGCACTGCAGATTCGGAGATGTTCAATATACAAATGGGGCGGAGAGGGGAATGAAATAGTAGAGGTGTGGAAGTACTGTTCCCCCCACGCCCAGGACATAATGGTTCAAGTCAAGCTCAATGAGTATTCATGTTTACTTTGTCCCCTGGACAAATTGGCTTGCTCCATTGCATCACAAACCCTTTGAAAGCCACTTAAACCTGTTACAAAGAAAATGTATATGTCCAATTTGTATGTTCAAGTTTGTATGCCTAAGTAATTATATCAAAGCCCATACTGTTATGTCTAACCCAGTGCTCTTAGGAAATACAGTGCACTCTAAGTCTGTTTGCTTTTCGGAGAACGGTTCCACGTTTGCAAAATATATCTGATTGTGGCTATTTATAACGCTTCCGAATGCTCTTCTAGTAAGGATATACATGAAAAAAGAATGGTAGCAAGCGTAGTGTTTTTTTTGCATTCAGAATAAAATATTCCCAAAATATATTTATAGGTTAAAAAAAAGGATGAAGGTTGGAGAGAGTTTTGCTAAACTATGGTCCAATTTTTATTTACGACTTTAAATGCCATTCCTTCCTAAGAAGTTGTTTAATAAAACGTGTGTGATGTAGGCATTATTAAAATGAACTGAGATTCAGACTATGACTATTCGAAGAAACATGGCACAAAACAAAATTAGGGGCCTTTTTAGGTCTCGCCTACGACGAACGCGCTGAAAGCGCGTTCTCGCAGCGAGAACTATAGTCTGCGTCTCAGCAGTCTGAGACGACCGAAGGGAGACAAGACCTGGCCGGCCGCAGCGTTTCCTCATAGGATAAGGTTGTGCGCGCGGCCAGGTCTTGTCTCCACAGCATACCAATGCAGACCGGATCGCGCCGCGCGCCTCTTGGATTGCAGGGGGAGTCTGCACAGAGGCGCGCGGCGCTGATAAAAGCTTCGCTGAGCGGCCCCCTCCTTCCTGTTGCTGGAGCAGCTCTGTTTTGTTCTTGTTCGCGGCGCTGATAAAAGCTTCGCCTTCACTATAACAGTGATAGACTCCCAAGAGCTTCCCATACAAAGTTTTGCAAAAGCCGTGACCAACTAAGAATTGTGAAAAGGCTTGCGGACATCCGACCTATTGACTTTGCCAATTCTTGTTCTTTTTTGCACACCCTTCGTTTTTTTTCATTATTTCATTATCTGCTGAGTACGCTTTCCATACACATGTACACACTTGCATCCCTTTTGTCCAAACAATGGTTTGTGTAACAATTAGCAGGGGATTGTCAATGAGCGAATGATTTTGCATATGAATGTTTTCACATTTGTAGTCATTATTGGTAGAGGTCAAGAGCAGCAGTCGCACTTTGTGTTTTAAATCCAGGTAATACTTTTCATTCACATGGACTCAGCTTGAGGTGCATTTTGTGTGCGCTGTTTAGACTTGTGGTGCTGTCAGACTTGTGGTGCTATGCAACACTATCTTAGTCGTTGGTGCAGATTGCTTTACTTTATCTGCCCCGACACGTCCACTTGTTATTTCATTTCGCGGCGCTAGGAACACACGTGCACAGACGCAGCTCCTAGAGGGCCCTCTTGCTAGTCTTTGTCCTCACTACACACTCGCACCGTAAGTGTTTGCCAGACATCGCAAGACAGTGCGCATCACACAGCCTGTAGATGGCAGACAATCAGCCTGATTCATCAAGCTGATTTGCGCTCGCAAAGGGCCAGATTCTGAGAATCTGGCCCTTTGTGAGTGCGATTTTTGCATTTGGGATTCATCATCCCAAATGCAAAAATCGCTATTACCGAAATCGCATATTTGCGAGGAATTGGATTTAAGGAATCTCTAATAGAGATTCCTTAAATCCAATTCATCAACCAATTAGAAAATGCGAAATTGCAATAGTTGGTCTCAATTTACCACCAAGTCTGACTTGGTGGTAAATTGCGAAAAAAGAGTAAAAAGCACTTTAGTGCATTTTTTTCTTTTGCATGTTACACACACATATGTCCTTTGGACACGTGTGTGCGCAACAACTGTTCGAATGTGCATTTAAGGGGTGCTACAGGGTGTCCTTTGGACACCCCTGGCACCCTTCAAATCGCTATCTTATTTGCTATTAGCAAATTGCTAATCGCAAATAAGGAATACTCCCCATTCATTCCTATGGGCCTTTTGGCCCATAGGAATGAATGGGGAGTTTTTCCTTATTTGCGATTAGCAATTTGCTAATTGCAAATAAGGAATTTGTAGGAATCGCATTTTATTTTGCGATTCCTACATGAATACCGTTTTGCGAGTCTCTAATAGTGATTCCTTATGATTCTCTATTAGAGACTCGCAAAACGGTACCTTGATGAATCAGGCTGAATGTTCACAATAGAAAACCGCACCTTAGCCTTGTGCAATCCTAGATTTTTTCAGAATAGCACAAATAATAAGGAATTCGCTGTCTTTTTCAGGAAACCGCCAAATTTAATCAAGACTGCTGTACGTGTACATCGGAGGTTTTATCCACAGCAATAAATCATCGACCTCTCTCTGCTTCTTTAGTCCCTTTACCCACAAAAAAACCCAATAGATGCCCCTTTCTTCTAAGGGTATATTAGCAAGTTGCTTTTTCACCCTCCTGCGTAAAAAGGAGACTGTTGCTGAGAATAGATTGGTGGTTCGCTTGTTTGTAGGGAGCAGTGAATGCTTTCAAACATGATAGAATGATGGTGACCTTCAGATGAGAGCTGACTTATAAATGGATAAATGTGGTCACGATCTCAGAAAATAACCTTTAATTTGACCACATTGTTTGGATCATGATTTGTGCTAATATGTCCAACATTGCACCACAGATTTCTGTTTAATACTAAATGTAATTTGGGAACCATTGCAGGCTGTTTTTCGTATCTGTACTGTACGATTGTAAGATTGTTTTAAAGGAAAACCTCTGGAAACCACAGTGAAACTGTGTCATGGAAATAGTACATATACTCCCCCCTTCTCCATAAATTAAAGACTAATAGTGGCAGATCCAGTCCAACCAATAGGTTTCGGGAATTTAATATTAACCACAGCCTGCAAAAAAATAAGAGTGTAAAGCTTGCTGTAATGAGCTTTAAATGTCCACACTACTTGTTTTTGATTACTGAACGTATTAAATCGACCGTCATCCCTGCCCCTCCTTCTAAACGTGGCTTTGCCAACAGCCAGATACTCTTGATGACTAGAGTCCTTTAGCTTTAATACCCATGCTTTCGCCCTATGTTGAGTTTCTCTCCCTCAGTACTTCAGAAGAAATGTCACTCCTTTGCAAATTGTCCGATGCAATGATTGTCCCTTTGATGTGGCTTGTGTGTGATTTACATGCCGGATACTCGGGCCGGAGAAGGCGCCTGCCTCAAGACTCCGCTTTCCTCGCCTCTCCATGTTAGTTTGTTGGGTCACCACCTCTCCGCATCCCTCCTTGCCGTACCACAGCTCACCAACATCCCTCGCTCGCTCTCTCCCTATTCCGTGCCTCCCCTTTGCTTTCTCCCTCCCCTCACTTCCCCTTCCCTCATCCACAAACTGAGCTTAATGACGGCGTCTCTGCTTCTGCACGGTGTGAATTTGGGCAAGTTGAACTGCAGCGTGAAAATAGAAAATCCAAGCTTAATCAAGGCCACAACCACACACACACACACACGCAATCACACACACAACCACACACACACAACCACAACGACACACACACAACCAACCACACACAACCACAAAAACAACCACACACATACAACCACACACCTAACCGCACACACACACACACACACATAACCGCACACACACACACACATAACCACACACACAACCACGACCACACACACAAGCACAACCACACATACAACCACGCATACAACCACACACACAACCAAACACACAACCACACTGTCAGTGCACAATTTCACCAGGCACAGACACCATCAGTCATTAGTTCACGCTTTCACTGGGCACAAACACCACCAGCCGTCAGTGCACGCTTTCGCGGGGCACAAACACCACCAGCCATCAGTACACGCTTTCACCAGGCACACAGACCACCAGCGCACACTTTTACCAGGCACACACACACCACCAGCCGTCAGTGCACGCCTTCACCAGGCACACACCACCAGCCATCAGTGCACACTTTCACCAGGCACACACACCACCAGCCATCAGTGCACGCTTTCACCGGGCACAAACACCACCAGCCGTCAGTGCACGCTTCCACCAGGCACACACCACCAGACGTCGGTGCACTCTTCCACCAGGCACACACACCACCAGCCATCAGTGCACAATTTCTACAGGCACACACACCACCAGCCATCAGTGCACAATTTCTACAGGCCCACACATCACCAGCCATGGATTGGTGTCAGTACAACGCGATGTTTTACAACGCGTTCCGTTACAACGCGATTTTTACATCGCAAATACCATTACAATGCATGCCATTACAACGCATGGCATTACATAGCAGATGGTATTACAACGCATACCATTACATCGTAAGTATTGGTAAGTATATATTTTTTTTTAAAAATGTAATAAAGTTAATTAAATTAATTTAAAATAATAAAAATAATATAACATTTTTAAAACAGTAATTAATTTAATTATAGTAATTTAAAATAATATAATTAATGATATATAAAAAATGTATGAATAGAAAATAATATAATGTAATTAATTACAATAAATATAATTATAATTTAATTAAGTTATACATAATACATAATATAATTATAATTAATAAAATTAAAAGAATTTAATTAATTAAACATTTTTTAATAATATAATTTAATTATAATCGTTTATTAATACAATTAAATTAATAATATATTAATTTAATATATTTAAATTAATATAATTAATGATATATAAAAAATTTATAAATAGAAAATAATATAAAGCAATTAATTACAATAAATATAATTATAATTTAATTAAGTTATAAATAATACATAATATAATTATATTTAATAAAATTAAAAGAATTTAATTAATTAAACTTTTTTAAATAATATAATTTTATTGTAATCGTAAATTAATACAATTAAATTAATATTTGTAAATATTGTTATTAATTTAATTAAATTAAATAAAATTAATTTAATTAATTTAATTTATATAAAGTCGTAATACCCCTGTACCCCAAAACCCAAACCCTACCCTAAAACCTAAAAACACCCCTGTACCCCAAAACCCAAACACTGCCCTAAAACCTAAAAACACCCCTGTAACCCAAACCCTGCCCTAAAACCTAAAAACACCCCTGTACCCCAAAACCCAAACCCTACCCTAAAACCTAAAAACACCCCTGTACCCCAAAACCCAAACCCTACCCTAAAACCTAAAAACACCCCTGTACCCCAAAACCCAAACCCTGCCCCAAAACCTAAAAACACCCCTGTACCCCAAAACCCAAACCCTACCCTAAAACCACCCCTGTACCCCAAAACCCAAACCCTGCCCTAAAACCTAAAAACACCCCTGTACCCCAAAACCCAAACCCTACCCTAAAACCTAAAAACACCCCTGTACCCCAAAACCCAAACCCTACCCTAAAACCTAAAAACACCCCTGTACCCCAAAACCCAAACCCTACCCTAAAACCTAAAAACACCCCTGTACCCCAAAACCCAAACCCTACCCTAAAACCTAAAAACACCCCTGTACCCCAAAACCCAAACCCTGCCCTAAAACCTAAAAACACCCCTGTACCCCAAAACCCAAACACTGCCCTAAAACCTAAAAATACCCAAACACCCCGAAACATATACATCAGTACCCCAAAACATATACTCCTATACTCATACTTATTTTAAAAAATACTTAAATTAATATATTTAATTTATAATATTTAAAAACGAAATAAATATTTTTTTATAATTAATAATAATTAAATCAATAATAACATATTAAATAAAATAAAAAAAAAAATTAAATACTTACCAATACTTACGATGTAATGGTATGCGTTGTAATACCATCTGCTATGTAATGCCATGCGTTGTAATGGCATGCATTGTAATGGTATTTGCGATGTAATAGCTGCGTTGTAACAGCATTACGTTGTAAAAGATGCGTTGTAGCGGTAACACACCCCAGCCATCAGTGCACACATCAATTGTTAACGCATCCACAATTAACTATTGTAGCAATCGCAGTATGGCACACTTTACTTTTAAACATATTCATCTAAAGCGCAGCATGCCACCATTGCTACAAAAATAAATACACTTTTGGCCTACAATTTATAGACTTTTGTTGCAATTGGTGTTGCAATATTTAGCAATGCCAATAGCTCAAACTTAATTAATGCGAGACCTATTGCATTTCAAAAGCTTGTTAGTAATGTGACCAAAATACACCCGCAGATTTGTGACCCAGTCTCGGTGCAGATTTACAACTTTCAGAAATTCACAAGAGTTAAGGGAACTAGACCTGTAAACCATAAACAATAGCTGTTTTCGCGGCATACTCCTAGCAGGCATTTGCGAGTTCCATTTTGCGTAAGTAAACTTTTTTTTATCATTCACTTATTACATTTTATTTCTTTTTTTGTCTTGGTTGTGGGGGTGATGGGCAATCAGGGGCTGAGGGGAAATATTTTTCCTTTCCAGATACCCCATAGTTTTTGTAAGAGCGGTCCCTTTCCACTCCCCCAAAAATTGTTCCACTTTTGCCCCCTGTCAGAAGTAAATTTTGGACTTTTTCCATGGAAGGAAGGCTTTGGAAAGGAGTAAACTCAATAATTCCTGCCTTGAAACTACCCTCTCACATCTGCTTCTAATCTTAGAGTATTTTTTTTTCATTCAAAACACTTAATGCTTTGTAAAATTGTTAATGAGTTTGAAACCAACATATGTATGAGTTTGCTAAACTTACAGGTCTAAATAGTTTTGGTGATCGGGTCCATAATATTTTGCCTCTGACCTTGCAGAATTCATCTAGTTGTAAAATGTAAATGTCCACTACTTGATTATAGCTCTAATTATATGCTCACAATTATGGCAGTCGGAGGAACAGTGAGAATAATTGATTAATCCAAGAATTTCACAATATGTCCAAGTGGGAAGGTCTAACTGTATGGGGCCTCATTGATCCCCAGTTGGCACCCAAGGTAGTGGACCACCAGCATTTGGGTTTGTATAGTAGACAAAGAGAATCTCGAAGGCCAGTTTTGTCTAATAACCACTTACTCAGATTATGCAACCATCTGAGAAGAATGCTTAAAAGAAACTGGCATATATTACAAACTGACTTAGTCATCAAAAATGATATTCCCCCACGACCTTTGATCACTTTTCGTAAGTCGAGATCGCTGAAGGACAGATTAGTTCAGAGCCATCTTGCATCTCCCTTATAGAAAATAGGAACTCTCAGGGACAAGAGAGGATTTTTTCCCTGTGGAAAATTTAAAGCCTGTGCCAACAGCAAACGGGTCCTGAGTTATAACATCCCAGGTCTTAAGAAACCAAAAGTCATCGAGAAATTAATCACATATTTAACCCCATTTGTGTTTACTGTCTGGTATGTCCCTGTGGACTAAAATACATAGGGAGCACTATACACAATGTTAAGATGCGCATTCTAGAACATCTCGCTCAGGCGAGAGCCCTTTTGTAGGGGGTTTAGAAACAGAGCCTGGAATCGCAAACGTTTGTGCGTGTGCTTTTCCTTTTGGCTTCCGCTATTGGGCTTGGAGTGCGTGTTTTTTTTAAACAGAGCACGCAATAGTCCAAAGGTGGGCGCATTGCTCCGCCCATGGCCTATTGGTGTCTGTTACGCGCACCAAAGCCCATGTGGTTTCAATTCTCGTGCCCAGACACGGGCGCGATGATTAAAAATATATGGCTCTCTGTGGCGCACGCACCACCTGCAGGCGTTGTTTTTTTTTTTTTTTACATTATACTACCGCTTGTTGTTTAATCTGTACAGATCCTCCCTTATTCCCGCTTCTGCTCCCTGTTGCTGCTATCAATTAGTTACTTAAAAAAAATAGTTACAGCCCCCAACAAGCTCCTCCTCCCTGCCCCCCTTTTCTACCTCCACTCAGTGACATTATCTTTTTGGCCAAGCTCCTTGGTTGATCGCTGGACGGAGTGCTGGTAGGTGTGTTTTTTTTCCCCGCAAATCTAAGAGGCATCTCAGTTGTGCGGGCTGTCTGCCAAGAGAATGCATTTATACACCTCTGTGTGTTCTGTCTGGATTATGTTAAATTAATGTGACCCACAAACTCCTGCCATTCAATGACTGTACAGTGAAATTCGATGTGCGAATCTAAGAAACAGCTGCCATGCAAAACGTAAGCTTGTGCACTATGTACCAGGCAGTGCATGTGCATATCGGCTTATAGAGGGAAACAAAAGACTCAAACAAGCCCAGAGTAAGTCAACGTTGCTAACCTTGTTTTCTGTTAATCATGTTCCTGCCTACTCTTTGTACGAACCCTACGACAGCCTCTGTGCTCTGTTCACAGAATGTCAGATTTGGCAGGTCTGGTGGTGCTGGGTCACCTCGTTGTACCAGGAAAGTGGGTGTTTTGGTGGGGAGACCATTGCAGCTTTCTTGCTTATCCTTACTCAAACCAACAACATTGTAGGTCACAGGACTGGAAAACATAACGCAAGTTCGGAGACTGGCCAGTGGTGGGGTTTTGAAGGTGGGCATGGGTGATAGTCATTAGACACGTAGAGGAACTGATACGACAGCCACCCAGTAGTAGAATTGACTGTGCTAGCAGGCAGATTGACCAAACTTGATGGAGGTAGGGGAACAGCAAAAACGCTGTCTCCAAGTAATTTTTGTGCTGTGTGTAGGTTTGCTCGTGCATCACATCACGTTTGGTTCTTCGCTTTTGCCTCCTAATGAATAGTTGCTTATTAGGTGTTTACAAGCTTTATTGGCTAGTAAATTTCTCTCTTACACTGCTTTCCCATTAGAAAGGTACGTGTTCTTGTGGGAAATTACATTTCTTTAAAGTTTGACTTACTCGAAGTGCATGGTCTCTTAAAAGCTTTAAACAGTGCACCAGATTCAGCAAGCCGTTCTTGGTTTCCAATATGGATAACCAGTACAGTGTGGGTTCTGCGACTTCTGCTCAGGGATTTATTTGAAGTAAATGTGTCTTCCAAGTACTGTCGACAAATGAGTCTCAATATAGTAGGAAAATTGTTCTTAAGCCACATGTTTGGATTCACTCTTCAGTGGATGTGCAGTGTTCAGCTTCTTTATGTCTGCACCATTAATCATTTTTTTTGGGGTGGGAGAGAGATGGCAGGGTTTCTCGCGGAGATGAGCAGAATTGCCATTTTATGGAGGACTTGGTGAGCCTGCGCCAGCGACAACCAGCATTTGCAATGCAATAGGTCTCGCATTTGCGAAAGTTTGAGCTATTGGCATTGTAAATGACAATGTCTTTTATTTATGCGTTTAAAAACCTGCAAGCTGTGCGTAAACAAGCACTTTGTACTTCTAGTCCATGCTTATGAGAAGCAAGGCCGAGAGTCTCTTCTACTCCCAGCCATGCTTCTCGTAAGCAAGGATTATACGTTCAAAGTGCGTGTTTATGCACCGATTGTAGGTTTTAAAAACAAATGAATAAAAGGCATTGTCATTTACAATGCAAATAACTCAAACTCTCGTTTAGATAAGTGGCATCTTCAGGGCTACCTCTTTGGGACCCTTATTAAGTGGAACAAGGAAAAGGACACCGTTTATTTTTTTTATCTCATTTGCATAATACGATCATCATTTTGAGTTAGAGATATTTTGGTGTGCCCTTGTAGAATTTGAGAGAGCAGAGGGAGAATTGTGAACTTGACTATTTGTGCTACTGGATAAATAGGAGAGCGGTCAGCCTTTTTATTCCGTGTTTCTTTTTTCCGAGATTCTTCAAGGATGTTTATTTTGTTTTTTAATCTGAATTTTTAGTTTTGAATCTGTTGGGAATTCTGTAACTATTATTTGTGGTACAGTAAACCAGGCAAGGCATTAACCAGGTCCTCCTGAGTTCCAGTGGATAGGTAACTGCGACGGGGCATTCCTGAGCATCATGACCTGGCCATCTGTACTCTTAGCAATGTCATATGCCTGAAAGGTGCTGCCAAGTTCCGACTCAAACATGACATTGAGGTTGTTTTTTTTTTTTTTTTTTATATTTATACTTTGGGATTGTGACAATTTGCATGTCCCAGTATGAGGATACACGCTTGAGGTTTATTCAAACACAGGTACTTTTATTTTTTGAGAAGCCAAGAGGCATTCATTTATTTCTCTAAAGATCCTCCTGTAGTTGTATCTTGACATAGATGTTTTTTTGGTAAGTACAAAAGAGCAATGTAATGCACTGTGCTTAGTGGGTACTGACGTAGACATCCCTGCAGCGCTGGGTCTTGGATCGTGACTTCAATCCAGGAACTGGTCCCCATTCTTAAGTATGTTTTAATTGACAACTGTACACTAGTGTAAAGGCAACATGTATGATCGTGTTTAGATTTTTTAACAAAACACAGCGTCTTTTTTTCTTTTTACACTTTTTTTTCCGAATGAATCCTTTATATTATGAGTGAATATGACAGCCTATATGTGTTTCATCCATCTAGACTTTTTCTAAAGCTTTATATGTTGTGAAATATTTATTTTGCCTGATCTCTAAGAAGTAATACTGCATATTAAAGAATGGAAATCTCTAATAAATGCATAAGTACTAATAATCTAGGGCTCTGCAGAAGTGTTCAGCTGTAGTGTCCTTGCATGCCATGAATATAGACTCTTATGTGAGTCTTTTGTTTTGGTACGTTTGTGGAGGGTAAGGTCTTGTAATGATCATTACAGGTGGCAGAGATGTTTTATTTATCATGCTGCTTATATAGCAAGGACTTCACCGCATGGGTAGCACATCACTTCACGTACTAAGACAGATTTCATAGAACTAGAAAACAGCACAGAGATTCACATCGCAGATGCAAAATTGCGAGTAAAATAGAACAAGAATAGAAGCTACCGTAGCAAGGGATGGGTCTAATAATTATCCTGTTGCAAATGGAGCATGAATAGTGAAGTTTTAGAGCCTTGCAGAAGGCTATTGCATCGCAGTTCTTCAAGGAGGTTAATATAAGTCTTGGGACCTGATAGGAGAACGTTTAAGGAGCTTTTGTTATTTTTTCACTCCAGTTTCGTGGAATAGTGTTTTTTGTCTGTTTCTCTGGCCTCTTGTGATGTGGAGCTTGTTTTTTTAAGTATAAGTAGGAGGGCCAGGTAAGGTGAATCGCCTTGTGAGTGAACAGACTATTTTGAATTATTTTCTAGCCTCATGTAGCTGCCTGTGTAGGTCTCTTTAAATTGATGTGATGTCTATTTGTATTGCTTCCGTCACCAATTGTGAAGCAGTGTAAGATGGCTGAGAGGTGCTGCCGAGTATTTGGGGAGGCCAGCTAGCATGGTGTTGGCATTATCAAGGTGAGATTGCACCAGTGAATGAACTGGTGTTACCCAGCTAATATATGTGGGTTTGCACAGTTTGAGCTATTGACGTTGCAAACGATAATGCCTTTTATTTTATTTATTTATTTTTTTGAAAACCTTTATTGTAGCATTCAGTAAAAATACAAGTATTGACCTACTACTGCGGGGGCTGGCCGCTAATAAAATTAAAATCTCAAATGTCACCGTATAACACAGTTCATCAGCCGACCATCCCGAGGTCCGGTACCGATTTAGGGCAAGGCTTGTATTTAGAATGCACAGATGGGTCTCAGGATGAAACAGAGGTTTCATTTTATAGTTTATATGAGAGGATCAGGTGCTATACAATCAAACAGAATGCGGGGGGGGGCAGGGTAAAAAACAGGATATACATGAAGTAACCACTATAATGGAGAATTGGCGCCAGAGCATAGAGATCTGTACTAAAGAGAACACAATATACATTCCATATTGCTCCGGCACTCAAAGCCCGGCCGCCCAGGAATCGGGATATCATAAGAGCATAAGCACGAAATACGAGCACACAATATGAATCCAGTTGATTCATAGCTATACTGATCCTTAAAAAGGGAGAAAAAGAAAAAGGCCATAGAAAATAAAAAAAGGCAAAATAAAAAAACCCCCTCCAACCCTCCACCCTGCACCCCTGCAAATGGGTATAGCCTGACCCCACCTCAGCGTGCCTGTCGCCCCTAATAACTAAAACCCCAAAGGTAGGAGAAAGAACGGAGGAGGGCATATCCGTGTGGGCTCCCGGCCCCTTCAGACCCCCCGCCTGAAACAGCCACCCCCTATCGCTAAAAACAAATTTAAGAAAACAATATAGATGGAATTAGAGGGTACCGTGAGACACCACCCAGCCTCTCAGAGCAAACAATTACAAGTCCAACATTTATGAATGCCATGCCAACCATTTCCGACCCAGTCGGTCTCAACCTTGGCCCTTCCGAACTAGAACACGAACCCCTCCCAGCGAGACCCAAAGGCACACAAGGAAGCCATAAAGAAGCAGAGAGTCATCAGAAAGCAGTCCATGGCCACCGGCAGGCAGTGAGTCCACAGGAACTGTAGACGCAAACAAACTCTGCCTCCTAGTTGAACAGTCCCAACGTGTCTTGCATAGGAGTCGCCGAGTCACCAGGAAAGGAGATGATGACCACAAAAGAAATAGAAAGTCACAGACAAAAGTCTCCGGGGGGGGGGGGGGAACGCCTGACGTTATCGTTAAAGCCGGTGACGGTGGAAGGTTCAGCAATACCGTAACATCCTCGGGAACACAATCTCCCAGGGCACCATCCAATGGATCCAACACTTGTTTCCTCACGGGGCTCTCGTACAGAATCAAAATGGCCGCGGTATGGATGGCTGTAGATTCCGATTCCAACGATAGAGCCGGGCCCGGTTCCACCCGGAGCATCGCAGATAAGCGCGTGTCCAATTTGTTCACCAAAGAATCCACATGTGAGCGAAATGCCCAAAGTTCTGCCAGTACTGACCTCAGTGATGGCTCACGCACCGCTCGGTACATAGGTTCTCGCCCGACATCAGTCACAACCACCTCCCCGGGTGAATCTGGCATCCTCGTGGGGGACAGACAAGACCACGAACGTACAATTGCGAGGGGTGACAAGTCTTCGTCCGCAGCCACGGTCAACCGGGTGAAGGCCGCAGGCCAGAGACCCCGAACCACCAAACCCCGGGGACCGTGAATCGGGGCAGCAGGACGGGGCCCCCACCCGCAGCTGGCAGCAAGCTGACTCACCCCTCGGTCGATGCTGAGCGATGGAAACTATCGCTGCCAATTTTGGGCTGAATTAAAACCTCCACTCCGGTCGACCGGACCCAGCCCGAATCGCCTGGCTGATGTTGTTGCACTACAGCCCGGCTGTGAAAGTACTCCAGGCCCCGGCTTCACCGCTGGAGTATGCCGCAAACTTCAACTCGATGGAACTTCGTCAAACAAGCCGATAAGAATGTCCGGATTTCACCATCGGAGTGCGGAACAGTTCATGCACACAGACTAGGTGTAAAGTCAGGATAGCGTACAGGATATCGTGGCAGGCTACGGAGGTCGGCGGAGCCGGGAGCCTAAGCAGCCATCTTGCTCGCTGACGTAGCTCCTCCATGCCTTTTATTTTTGTTTTAGTTTTTAAAACATAAATAAAAGGCATAGTTATTCACAATGCCAATATCTCAAACTTTAATAATGCGAGACCTATTGCATTGTAAATGCTTGTTTCTTTTTGTTTGCGTTTCTTCCCCATGTGCTACTCTTTCTCATGTGTTTCTTCTCCCATGTACGTGTGGGAAGGAGAGCACATTAATGTAGTGCTCTTGCTTCGCACCCCACCCCAACGGTTCAAGTTCCTCTTTTTGTTCATGTTGCTTCTCCCACTGCGTGGCTTCTCCCTTCCCCACTCATTTGTAATTAGAATTTTTTTTTTTAACTCTTTTGCACTCCTTTGTTATTTTTTATACCATTCCAGCTCTTATTGGTAAATATAAAACATGGCTTCATTGTGCTGCTTTTCTTTTTTTTTTTTGTGTGTGTGTGTGTAATAAGTCAACAGGTGTAATAATGGAGATCTATTGGCTTTGCCAATGCTAGTTTCTTTACCTTCCGGCACTCTGTGGGAAAGTAGGTGTTTGAGTGTTTTAAAAAAAAATATTGTTTTATTGAATTTATTACGTTAAACATAACAGAGCACAGAACATTTATATTATAGCAGCAGTGTTGACATCGCGTGGGGGTTTCACCAGCACAGTCTGTTACTTTACAAAATGACTTAGGTTTGTGTGCTATCTGTGTTTTCTTTGTTGCAATGATTGCCCGTTACGCCTCATGTAGTGATCCCTTCTGTCTGTGGTCCTCTAACTCCTTCAAACACTGTTTCTACTGTATGAATATCTATCTGGTCCATTCCCTCTCAGACAATATTTTTCGGCAGCCATACACCAATCCATGTTTGGCGTTGGTGATGGGGGTTGTCTCTCACCATTGTTTTGAAGTAATGTTGTTTTTCTGCTGAAACTTTCATTTACAAATAATTTCTGGTAGTGATTGATGGTTTGGTCTTTTACAAACCGTAGGGATGGTCTAAAATGGGCCCCAACCCACATGAAGGGAGGGGAGACCGTGGAGTAGTTAAGCCCAAGGATGCATGCTCCCTAGAATGCAACACAACAAACCATGGGAAGGACTGCATTGGTCAGCCAACACCTAAACATAGTACTTCGGGTGCTGAGAAACGTCCTTCCTGGAATACAAATACACTGAGTTGCCACATTCTCTTTAAATACACTTTATAGGCTGATGTCCGGTGTCATTGACATTCCCTCCCTGTGGTGACCATACAAAAAAAACAAGCATTTGCAATGCAATAGGTCTCGCAATTGAGAGATTTTGAGCTATTGGCATTGTAAATGATCATGCCTTTTATTTATGTGTTTAAAAAACCGGCAATTTTCGCACGGGCTCGCCCGAAGGATCGGAGCCCACATTAAGGGACATCATGGGGGCCATTACAAGCATCAGGACTGAGATGCATAAGCAGCACGAGGTCCTGGCACACAAGGTGGACACCCTGGCCATCGATCTCAACCTGATCAGGGCCGACTTGGGCAAAACTAATGATCGGGTGAAATCCCTCGACATCAAGACCTCCAGCCTCACGACTGATGTCTCGGACTTGCAACCGGAGGTCCGCACCCTGAGGTCGGTTAATGACTAGTTCTCCAGACGGCTGGAGGACTTTGAAGGGCGTGCCAGGCGGCAGAACGTGTGCATTATTGGAATACCGGAGGGTGCGGAGGAAGCGGCTGTTGATCTCTTTGTGGAGGACTTGGTGAAGACCAATCTCTCACCAGCCGGACTCAGCCACTTTTTCTCGGTTGAACGGGCCCACAGAATACCTCGTGGCCCTCCGAAGACGGGTGTCGCACCGAGACCCATCATCGCCCGACTATTCAATTTCAGGGATCGGGACGTGATCCTTCAGGCTTCGAGGCGACATGGGCCACTTAAGTTCCAGAATGCAGATGTGAACTTCTACCCGGACTTCACCAGGGCCGTTCAGAGACAGCGTCAAAGCTTTGCGGGGGTGAAACGGCGCCTCAGGGACTTGGGGCTCAAGTACTCTATGCTGTTCCCCGCTAAACTGCGAGTTGAGCGTGATGGCCGAGCTCTGTTCTTCGACATGCCTGAGTCTGTGAGTGACTGGCTGGACACTTTGCCACACCGCCGAGAAGAACATGAACACTCCGAAGGCGCCTCTGGTGGCCCTATTCTTCAAGAATAGTGCTTGTCGGGCTGTCTTTAGCGGTTGGTGTTCCCGTCGACTGTGACTGCTGATGCCAAAGTGAACACGTGTAGAGCGCTCAATCGTAAGGGTTTTAAAATGGTGGCACATTCGGGGTTCTCTTCGGGATCCCGGGGGGGCGGGTGTTATGGTGCGTACGTCCCTTCCATTTGAGATTGACTCCACTATGGTTGATGAGAGGGGGCGGTACGCCGCTGTTGCGGGGCGATGGGAGGGGCGTGCCCTGACATTGGTTTCGGTTTATGTTCCTCCGGGTTTGCAGACTAGCACCTTCCAGGACCTTGGTAGCGCCATTTTGAATCTGCCCGCAGGGTTGTTGATTGTGGGGGGTGATTTTAACTCTGTTTGCTCCGGATCCTTGGACAGACATCCGCCTAGAGACCTCTGTAACACTCAACTGTGGTTGCCCACCTTTCTTGAGACACTGGGGTTGGTCGATTGTTGGAGACTCCTGCATCCCACCCAGAGCCAATATTCATTTCATTTTGGCGCTCATGGTAGCCTTTCCAGGATCGACTACGTCCTTACCCTGGCGGCTCACGCACCGGCGATTTCCGAGGCCTGTTTTTTGGCGAGGGGCATTTCAGACCATTCCCCGCTGTGGGTTTCATTTGACTTTAATATTGCCATGGCGGAGCGACCTGTGGTGGTCAATCCATGGTACTTTCGGAACCCCAAGATTCGTGGTCTCCTGGCTAAAGCTATCGACCTTTATTTCACGGAGAACGTGGGGTCGGTTACGTCGGCCGCCACTCTGAGGGAGGCCTTTAAAACTGTCTTGCGGGGCGAGGCCTTTACTCTTATAGCAGAGGCCCGTAGAATCAGAGATGCCGACATGGTGCGTGTCGAGGCGGAGATCACGGAGTTGGACTCCCGATTAGAGGCGGGTCCCGAGCCTGCTCTGTTACATAGCCTCTCCCTTAAACAATCGGAGTACCGTGACCTCGCTACTGATGCTGCCCTCGTCCTGGGTAGGGAACAGCAGGGTCGGATTTACGACGTTGGCGACAAGGCCGGGAAGTTGCTGGCCTGGCTTGATAAGAAGGAAAGGGCCAGCCGCGTCATCCCTGAGATACTGGGAGAGGACGGAGTGGTAGTCACTGACCCGAGCGCCATTGCTGAGTCCTTTTCAGATTACTTTCGGGGTGTTTATGCCTCTGTCTCAGACCGGTCTGAGGCCGATTCGATTGCTTTCCTTTCTGACATCGATCTCCCGTGCTTGTCGGACGCGGATCGAGACGATCTGGACAGGGACATATCCGTGGATGAGGTTGCACTTGCAATCCGCTCATTGAGGTCTGGCAAGGCGCCTGGTCCCAACGGCATTCCGGTCAAACTGTATAAGATTAAACCGGATGTGGTGTCCCCACATTTGCGCACTATGTTCCTGGAGGCGCGGGAGAAGGGCCTACTTCCCCCTGACCAGAGGTTGGCCACCATTGTGGTCATCCACAAGGAAGGGAAGCCGAGAGATTTGTGCCGATCGTATCGTCCTATCTCTCTCTTGAACGCGGAGCCGAAGATTCTCGCCAAAATGCTCGCCAACCGTTTGATTGGCGTCATCGGCGACCAGTCGGGCTTTATTCCACACCGCAACACTGCTCTTAACCTGCGTCGACTTCACGGTGCCCTGGCTAGGGCCCATACGCTTGAGGAGCCGGCTGTCCTGGCGTCCTTGGATGCCACAATGGCTTTCGACTCCCTCGAGTGGAGTTACCTGTGGGCAGTGTTGGCGAAGCTCGGTTTTGGCCCGGAATTCGTGGGGTGGGTCAAACTTTTATATGCCGAACCGCTGGCCAACGTCGCTGTTAACGGCCGAGTCTCAGCGACTTTTGCTCTTCGCAGGGGCACCAGACAGGGCTGTCCTTTGTCGCCCCTCCTGTTAGCACTTGCGCTTGAGCCACTTGCAGCCCTGTTGCGGACCCATCCCGACCTGCATGGTATCAGGTGGGCCCCTGGTTTCGAGTACAGAGTCTCTCTGTACGCAGACGATATTCTTCTGTACCTCACCTCCCCCTGCAAATCCCTTATTGTAGCCTGTGACGTGCTGCGGCTTTTTGGTCGGTACTCTGGCCTAGTCATCAACTGGACCAAGTCGCACTTGTACGTCCTGAAAGGGGGAACACCGCGCCTTCCAAGGGGTTGCGGCATACAGGTGGCGAGCCAGGGCTTCAAGTATCTGGGGATTTATATCTCCACTAACGCGAAGGCGCGCTATGAGCATAATTTGCTTCCCCCTCTTCTCCGCCTCCGGCGTGACGTGGAGGGATGGCGCAAACTCCCGCTCTCCCTGCTTGGGCGCGCGGCGTTGTTTAAAAAGATGTCCTTGCCCAGGTTCCTCTACGCCCTGTAAAACACCCAGGATCCGGTCCCAGCTCGATACTTCGGGGAGATCGAGAGCCTGCAACGCGCCCTACTCTGGGACGGCCGCCCCCGCATCGCTATCACGAAGCTTACGCTACCGTGGTACGATGGGGGGATAGCGCTACCTGACGTGCGAAGATATTATTGGACCTCCCAGCTAGCGGCTATCAACCACGGTCTGTATGGTCCGGAGAACAACCCAGGATACGCCATGGCTCCTGGGCGGCGGGAACTACTACAGGGCGCTCTACTCGAGGTCTCTCGACAGGCGGATGTCTGGTCCAACGAAAACCGCGGTCCATATTTGGAGGGCAATCACCAAGGCTCAGGGATGGAAGGATAGACTGACTTAGTTGACCCCATTGTACGATTCGGACATCCTGGGCAAACTGTGGCATACCAAGGGTTTTGACAAGTGGGATTTGATAGGCATTTCCAGGGTGGAGGATATGTTGTTGCGTGGCGAGATTAAGACTTTTGCCCAGTTACAAGCAGAATTCCAGCTGGGTGAAGCGGAATTCTTCCGGTATGCCCAGTTAAGGCACGCATTGCTGTCCGCTAAACCGGAGGAGGGGGCGATCCCTGACAGCTCCCCTTTGGAGGATAGGGTGCTGGACGGCCATATGCCGGACAGCGCCATTTCACTGTCCTATAAAAAACTCATCAATGTCCGTACCGACCTCCTCCTGGGTGTGAGGGACCAGTGGACACGGGATGGGTTAGAAATTGATGATGAAGACTGGCAGAGTGCGGTATCCTCCCCTAAGGAGGTTGCTATCTCTTCCCGTCTCCGACTGGTGCAGCTCAAAATCTTGCACAGAGTTTGTTACTGGTCCCAGACTCGTGCACATGGGCTACTCCGTCGATGGACTCTGTAGGCGTGGCTGAGGTGCCCTTGCCACTTTCATGCACATCCTGTGGGAATGTCCCGCAATAGCCTCCTACTGGCGACGCGTGCACTCGATCATGAGTGAGGTGACTGGGGTAGCGGTGCATGCGGAAGCCAGGAGATGCCTCCTTAACATCTGGGGTCCGACGGACCACAACGTGGCCCAGACCCAATGGGTGACCCTTGGGTGACCCTTGGCAACATGGTAGCTAAACGTGACATCGCGCAGAAGTGGGGAGCTATGGCAGCTCCTAAGGTTGTACAATGGAAAGCCAATATGGATTGGTGTATGTTTCGGGAAAAGACCGTGTATGTTGCCAGGGGTAAACCTAAAAAGTGGCAGAAACTGTGGGGGGCTTGGAATGCATACAGAGGGGACATCTGCGTACCCCCTGAATCCGCTCCGCTGGAGGAACACCTGTCACCGTAGCTTGAGACACCAACTGTAACACTTTACAATGCTATCCTGTGTTTTCCTCCCTCCCCACTCCTAGTACTTTGTTCCGTTGGTTATACCTGTGCTCATTATGCCCTCCCGACCCCCCCCACAACGCCTCACTGTTTCTCACATTCCATTGCCTATGTCTGTGTGCCAGGTTTGGCGCTTCTTTCTCTTCCTTTACCTTCTCTGTGTTTCTCTTATAAAAACTTAAAATCAACCTCAATCGTTCTGCTGTACCAATTCTTGCACTTTTGTTTCCCTGATTCGATATGCTGCCTCGCCTCCGGGATGTCGGGCTGAATAGCTGTGTGCACTGTTTTTGAATAAAGGTTTTAAAAAATTTAAAAAAAAAAAAAAAAAAAACGGCAATAATAAAAGGCATTGTCATTTACAATACCAATAGGTCAAAGTTTTTAAAATGCAAGACCTATTGCATTTCAAATGCTTAGAGTAACAAGGGAGTGGAAGAAGTACGTGATTGGAATCCGTTCCTGAATGACAATCTGTGTATGGGCAACTGAAAGTAATCCACAGTCCACATTCCCTATAAGAGGGCTATGAAGCTCGGTTTGTAGGCAAGAGGCATTATTCACTCATAAGAGCTGCTCATTTTCATTTCATTCATGTTTCTAGGTCATATAGCTTTAATAGAGTTAAAAGTGGTTATTTACAGCCCATTTTATTCTGTTTTTCAAGTTTCTTTGTTAACATACGTTTTTCCATAGAGGTTTGTGATGTGCCTTTTTGCCAGCCAACATGTGTTTTACCCTATCATGGAATGGAGGCCCAGGGCTTTCTCAAGGCTTAGGGTTAGCATAGCTTTAAAATCTCAATACAACAGACACACAGGTGCAGATCTGCCCTCTGTTGGTCAAGTCGACAAACAGATGCTTTTTTTAAAAATCAAAGTGCTGTGTGCAACGGTTTCACTTTAATAGTGGCCGTGGCCCTTTCTTTAGACGCCGTTTGTCTAAAGGAAAGGACGCAGCATCCATAAATGTGGAAGCACCACATGGGCGCTAGTGAACCAAAAAATAAGTAAATGCAGCCGCTATGTCTGTCGTTCCCAAAGTGTGCCCCGCGGCACCCCGGTGCGCCGTGATTAGAAGCCAGAGGCGCGCCGCGCAGGATGTGGGACCTGGAAATTGCAGCTGCAATTCCTCCCCCTACTTTGTGCTGCCAGGTCACGCAATCCTCGCTCTCTGCATCTCAATGAGTGATTAAGGGAACAACAGCAACTTGAGGCGAACATTTATTCATAAACTCAGACAATTACTTTGAAAGAGACGAGTTAAGACAATTCTAAAAGGCACTCTTATCACAGGGGCCATTTCCCTCAATCTACATGGCCGTTTGGACACATTGACACCAAAAACCCTTCTTCTCAAAACGAACACCGTTTGCATCTAAGCACATAGTTCAATATGCATTCATTCAATCTTCACTCGAGATAATTCATTTACAGTCACTATTTTTAAGCTTCTGTACTGGGTTCAGGGGTCCTGCCTGGGAAGGGTTGTTAGTGTTACACAGGGAGCAACTGTACCGCTTCGAAACATTCTGTTCATCAAAAGCCTTTACTGAAGAAAACCGTGCCTTTTGATTTAAATGCACGTTGCCTCATTTGGGGGCACAGACCGCTACTTCATTCAGGAAACACAGTACACAGCACTAATATGAGCCCACGGTTCTTCTAAAGTGTGCTGCCATACATTCAGATGCATACACACCACAGGAGACAGCACTGCCTCTCTTGGAATATCAAGTTGGAGAGAGTCGCCATTGCTTTGAGTCTGACGTGCATATGTTTACATGAGCGGTCACGGTTCATTGTACTTGACTACTATGAGTAGCAATCAGCGCTTTGAACCTCTGCTCAGTACCAACTGTATGTATGTAGGTTTGCCTTAAAATACCATAAACTCATAAAAGAAAAATTAACT
Source organism: Lissotriton vulgaris (assembly GCF_964263255.1). Taxonomy (NCBI): domain Eukaryota; kingdom Metazoa; phylum Chordata; class Amphibia; order Caudata; family Salamandridae; genus Lissotriton; species Lissotriton vulgaris. The sequence continues at coordinate 543,715,181 of NC_141698.1, read as the reverse complement.
AAAGCTCTCAGCATCTCTGTACACATCGACCACAAAAGATTCGTTTTAGTGACACTTTTAATTAACTTTAGAACACATGTATTAATGTGGTACAGCAAATTGACATATTGAACTACCCAACATGTTTGTGACCTAAAGTTTCATGCATTCGGAAGACCACAATCAACAAAGATACATGACTTTTTGCGCCATACAGTGACCAGTCATTAGAAGGAAAGTGGACTGACTGAGACCTGTCCGTGATGCGGGGGCTCTACCTCTGCCCTTCACTATCACTCCAGCTTCTTAGAGCTGAGCCTGGCTCCGGGCAGCCTGCTCCAGACAAATGTTTTAACAGCCGCCGCATCATTATCAATGAAATAATCCCAATGGCGAGCACAAAAAGGAAAAACAAGCATTGGCCGCGTGGCAGTGAAAGCGATCATCTGTATTAGAAAAAAAGCTTGTGCCCCTGTCTTGTACTGTGTGTTCATACATTGATAGATTGCACCTCATTTTTCAGAAGAAAGCTGTTGTCGTATTTAAGTTTAACACATGTGGCAAACGTGGCGAAGTGGCATGAAAACATATGTACGTCCATGCAAGGCAGAGGGGAGAAGGGCTCAAGACAGAGGAGAAGGGTGCAAGGCAGAGGGGAGAAGGGTGCAAGGCAGAGGGGAGAAGGGTGCAAGGCAGAGGGGAGAAGGGTGCTGCAAGGCAGAGGGTAGAAGGGTGCAAGGCAGAGGGGGAGAAGGGTGCAAAGCAGAGAAGGGTGCAAGGCAGAGAAGAGAAGGGTGCAAGGCAGAGGGGAGAAGGGTGCAAGGCAGAGGGGAGAAGGGTGCAAGGCAGAGGGGAGAAGGGTGCAAGGCAGAGGGGAGAAGGGCGCAAGGCAGAGGGGAGAAGGGCGCAAGGCAGAGGGGAGAAGGGCGCAAGGCAGAGGGGAGAAGGGCGCAAGGCAGAGGGGAGAAGGGCGCCGAGGGGAGAAGGGCGCAAGGCAGAGAAGAGAAGGGTGCAAGGCAGAGAAGAGAAGGGTGCAAGGCAGAGGGGAGAAGGGCACAAGGCAGAGGGGAGAAGGGCACAAGGCAGAGGGGAGAAGGGCGCAAGGCAGAGGGGAGAAGGGCGCAAGGCAGAGGGGAGAAGGGCGCCGAGGGGAGAAGGGCGCAAGGCAGAGGGGAGAAGGGCGCAAGGCAGAGGGGAGAAGGGCGCAAGGCAGAGGGGAGAAGGGCGCAAGGCAGAGGGGAGAAGGGCGCAAGGCAGAGGGGAGAAGGGCGCAAGGCAGAGGGGAGAAGGGCGCAAGGCAGAGGGGAGAAGGGCGCAAGGCAGAGGGGAGAAGGGTGCAAGGCAGAGGGGAGAAGGGCGCAAGGCAGAGGGGAGAAGGGGGCAAGGCAGAGGGGAGAAGGGGGCAAGGCAGAGGGGGAGAAGGGGGCAAGGCAGAGGGGGAGAAGGGTGCAAGGCAGAGGGGAGAAGGGTGCAAGGCAGAGGGGAGAAGGGGGCAAAGCAGAGGGGAGAAGGGGGCAAGGCAGAGGGGAGAAGGGGGCAAGGCAGAGGGGAGAAGGGGGCAAGGCAGAGGGGAGAAGGGGGCAAGGCAGAGGGGAGAAGGGGGCAAGGCAGAGGGGAGAAGGGGGCAAGGCAGAGGGGGGAGAAGGGCGTAAAGCAGAGGGGGTAGAAGGGCGTAAAGCAGAGGGAGTAGAAGGGCGCAAGGCAGAGGGAGTAGAAGGGTGCAAGGCAGAGGGGGAGAAGGGTGCAAGGCAGAGAAGGGTGCAAGGCAAAGGGGGATATGGGTTCAAGGTTGAGAAGGGTGCCAAGCAGGTGGAGGAGAAGGGTGCAAGGCAGAGGGGAGAAGGGTGCAAGGTGGGTGGTGATGAAGTTAAACATATGCCCCCCTGTAAAAATTTCTGCGGATGCCCATGAACAGAACCCACCCCACATAAACTTCTTGTAACGCCACAGAGCTCCTTGAGCCTTTCTCTAGCCTGGTTACCTTTAGTGTGAGGGCTTTATACTATTCTATGATGGTGTTGTATGCATTGAGATGTACTTTATAAGATCTCTTTAACTCCAAATAAAGTTTTATGATAGTGATGGCTACTCTCTGAATCCTTTATTACGTCTAGGCTTGATTCTTCATGTAGACCAGTGGTTCCCGTAGGGTGCGCCGTAAAAAAATGGTGGGGAGCCACGGCCAACTGCCAATTAGGTCAAGGGAGCCACGGGTCAAAAAAGTTTGAGCACCACTGCGCTATGCTTAAAGCGGACCGACATTAGTAATGAATGAAATGAAAAGAAAAGGTATAAAGCGCGATAGCTACCCTGAGGCGTCCTAGCGCTGCAGACTTGTGAAAAGTGGGAGTAGGGGTTAGGTTATTTAGGGTGTGAAAAGAGCAGGGTTTTTAAATGCTTGCGGAAGGATAGTAAGTTGGATTCTGCGCGCAGGTAGTGAGAGAGGGAATTCCAAAACCTTGATGTGTTGTATGAAAAGGACCGACCTCCGCATCTTGCTTTCCTAATCCTAGGGACTGTCACCAGGAGAGAAGTTGATGATCTGAGGTGTCTTGCGGGGCTGTACGCAGTGACCAGGGAGTGATTAATGGCAGGTCCTGTTTTCCAGTATGCTCGGTGAGCGGTACAGAGGGTCTTGAACTCAATTCTTCGTCTCACCGGCAGCCAGTGGAGGCTCCTCATTCCGGCTTTAACCCAGAGACGACGGGGGATTTGTAGTAGAGTGCGCGCCACGCAGTTCTGCACAATCTGGAGGGTGTTGAGGGTGGACTGGGGGGCTCCTAAGTACAGGGCATTTCCAAAATCCAATCTAGAGAGAACAAGTCCCTGTATCATTATTTTTCTGGCTTGGAAAGGCAGCAGAGGGAGGATCTTCCGAATTAGTCTCAGTAGGCCAAAACAGGTCGCCGAGAGTTTAGAGGCTTGGGCATTAAAATTGAGGGATTTATCAAGCCATATACCTAGACTCTTGATTTTGTCCTTAGGAATGGGGGGTGAGCCTAGGGAGGGGGGCCAAAGTGATTTGAGAGAGAGTGGGGAGGGGTTGCCTAGGAGCATTAGCTCGGTTTTTTTCGCCATTCAATTTAAAGCATGACAGGGTCATCTATTTGGAGACCTCTTCCAGGCAGGTCCTGAGGTTGTCAGGGTTTGTGTCTAGTTGGTTAAGGGACACCACCAGCTGTGTGTCATCCGCGTAAGTGATGATTTTTATTCCAAACGAACGGATTACCTCAGCTAGTGGCCCCATATAGACATTAAACAGCGTCGGGCTCAAGGATGGGGTACGCCACAGAAAAGGGGCTTGCTTGGTGATGTAATGCTACCCTCGAACACTTGAAAAGAACGATCGGAGAGGAAGGATTTTAGCCAGGACATGGCTTTACCCGAGATCCCGATGTTCGCAAGCCGTAGGAGTAGTGTGCTATGGTTGACGGTGTCGAAGGCGGCACTTAGGTCCTGCAGGATTATAGCGGCTTATCCTCCCTGGGCCACGATCTTCCTTGCCTCCTACGTCACTGCCAATAGCGCAGTTTCGGTCCCGTGTTTGGGGCGAAAGCCAGTTTGAGAGTCATTGAGCAGGTGGTTAGACTCAATGAAGTCTACTAGTGCAGTGTTGGTATGTTTTTCAAGTATTTTACTCAGCCAGGGGAGTAGGGAGATTGGCCTATAGTTTTTTGGGTCAGTCTGGTCAAGGTTGTTTTTTTTTTTTTTTTTAGAAGAGCCTTAACCATGGCGCACTTCCAGGGGAGTGGGACTGAGCCGGTGGCTAGAGGGGTATTAAGAAAGTTGAGTACAGATGGGAGAATTTTGTCGTTTACCATACTCAGAGTGCGAGGAGGTGCAGGGTCATTGGGGGAACCGGATTTCACCTGTAGTAGGATGGTATTTAATATGGTGGGATTGAGGGGGGAGGGACTGTGGTTGGGAGTCCGTGGTGGGGAAGGGTAGTGTTTGAACAGAGGTGGGGATCAGGGGGAAGGAGGTATAGATATTTTGTATTTTTTCAGTGAAGAAGTCAGCTAGATTGTTGCAGCGGGCTTGTGCATTGGAAGGGTCAGGGGGCTGTTCTGGACGTTTTAGGAGGGTTTTTGCAATGCGGTAAATTTCTTTCGGTTTAGAGGCTGCTGTGTTCATTTTTTCTGCAAAGAAGATTGAGCTGATTTGATCTCCTTTTAGGTTTTGCCTAATTGAAAGCTGCACACTGCGCAGCTTTTCGCGCAGGTGAAAACCTAATGAGAATAACTATGTGGCTTGGGAATCCGCCCTCTGTTCCATTGGCTAGCTCCATAAATGGAGGCTAACCATTGGAACAGAGATCTGTCCATTATGGCCGGACCAGATTCGTGGGCGTTCCCGCGATTTCTTCCCTCTCCACCCTTTTCTGATCGTCATCGCGGCGGTGGGTGTTTGCTATTTTTTTTTCACAGCTTTGTTTTCCACCATTTCAGAAGTGTCATTTGCAGGGGTGGGTTGCGCGATGTCTCGCTCTCCGTTCCTGCCCCCCCTCCCGCTGTCCGTGTGCCCGTTCCTGCCTCCCCTCCCGCGTTATGCTGCAAGGGGGCAGTGGAAGTCTGCCGGCTTACTTGGAAACGTTTTGAAAAGGATGTCCTCTTCCGTCCAGGTCTGCTCCGTTGTGCGCACGCTTGTCTGAGAGAATGTCCGTATTTGACAGTTCTCATCAGGCCGTGTACGTCCCTGAGTGCTCGATGCCGGCCGGTGAACCGGCTACAGTGTGTTTTCAGAGGAGAGTGAAAAAACCTGGCAGGGATTCCATGGGTATAGGTGCAGGCAACTGGATGGTATCTCCACTATTAAACCTTAAATCTTATAGTTAGAATTAATATACATACATAGGTACATGAAATATTCATTTTACACTTGGACTTATTATCATGTTCTAGCAATATAAACCACCAAATCACCAATGCGTTGTATGAGGAGAATAGAAAACCAGGCAAGGAATCCAGACACCTCGTTAATTTCTCCATATGAAGCTTAATACATTGAAGTTCGAGGGTGAATTCGTGTACTTACATTTGTTAATAAGTTAAATGATTGTCGGCGGGACTGGGGCGGAAAGCACTGGGCAGGACAGGTCTCCCTGCCCTTCAATCGCAGTGCCCGCTGTCGAGGCAGAATGCGGGGCCTCCACACTCACCGCAAGTTCAGTCCTTGTGGTTGTTTGGGTTACCGGGGCCAGTGTGGGAAAGGTGGAAGGAAGCATCGCTGCCTCAGCACCTCCTGCACCCACCCCGGCCAGCCATGAGCGCACATGTTGGTTTTGAAAAAATGACAGCTGTGACAATTTTCGCATATGGAGTTCACTGTGTACGCATGTACACGAGTGATTTCAGTACTAACACACCAGAACACATTAAACAAACTGCTCTCTTGTATGAAAAAACTTTGCATATCACAATTGGCACAGTTTTTAAATTCTGCACAATGAGCAATACAGCCTCCGGCTAGCACCTTTTGTAGCATATTTACACTTGTCGAAGTAGTCAACGTTTGCGCGTCTGTTAAATAGGCCGGAGCACCCATGCAGTTTTTAAACATTAAACAATTGTGTGTGTGACTAAGGGGCATGTGAGCGCGACTCTGGGGTCTGTCAGCTTGTGCCATGAGCACCACGGCCGGGTCACGTCCATGAGAGTGAGGGCTGTTGGCCACTACTGTTGATGTGACCTTATGACCAAAGCTGCCAACTTTGGGGCTCGGGCGTCGGCTCAACATCCAGTGGTTCTGAGGAAATCCATTAATCTCCCCGTTCGCATCGCATCCCCCCCACCCCCAAAAAGCCTTGTGTAATGTAACCCAATGCTCATTTAACGCCCTATGATGCCTTTGGGCCAAGTTCGCGCAATATAAAACTGCAAAGTGAAGAAAAAAAATACATTCTTGAAGGTTTGCCAAATACGATGAAACTCTCACCTGGGGTCAACAAGCTGGGCAGATAAAAGAACTATTGTAGTCTTCCGCAAAAAGAGTCCACATACAAAACTGTCTAGATTTTTTTTCAGGCGTTCCCGCAGTCCAAGCAGCTCTGCCTCGAAGCGGCCTGGGATGCGTTTCGCCAGCACACTTGAGGAGGAAGTAATTGTCTGGGGATTGATTCAATGTCCAGACAGACAAGAGCCCAGTCTGACACCCAGACACCGTTCTAGTGCTAATGCCAAACCCTGTCTGGTTGCGAAGTGGAATGTGTTCAAACCTTCACCGCCCATTGCGCAGCAGCTGCTCAAAGTTGCATTGTTGCTTACCTCTTTATTTGTGACTGGCTCACTACATTTCTTCAACATCCATCCCCCATTCAAGTGAATTCCTTGTTCAGCAGAGATAATAGCGCTTCAGAATGATAGCAGAAGGAAATGTTGCTAAAACACTTGCGTAATAAGTTCTCTTCATTCGCCATGGGCTGTGATCCTACGTAGGTCCCATGTTATGTGCAGCACCTTATACTCTTCCTGCTATTTTTCGATAGCCAATACCAATCTGCTATCAGGGATATGTATTTTTGTGTGGCAAATTATGGGTAAATCACTAAATCTTCCAGTGCCTCTAAAAAATATTCCTGTGTCCTTATATAATGTAATTGGTGCTCATGTAAAGTGTTCAGATCGAGTTCACGCTATATAAATAGAACTGCAAAAAAAAGTATGGTCAAATTGCGATTGTTTCGAAAGCCAAGAGGTCATACTGCTATTCAGCCGCCAATCTTCACACAGTTGGTTTACGTAGTCATTTACATGCCCAAGGTGCAGGGCTTTCATAAAGTCTGCAGGGCAGGCAGGCGCTTAGATGTTTTCAAAACTGTCACGGCCATGGTTTACAGTGAACAGACAACACAGAACTGGAAATGCGCTAGGCTAACAGGCATGAATGAGGCTGCCTAAAGGCCTGATGGGAAGCGCAGGAATAGAGAGCAATACAATTGGTATAGTGCAAGGGCGTTGTCACAGTCAACTTTTCATGGCTGGTATTATGCGTGACTGGAAGGCTCTGTACCTGCCGGCGTTGCAAAGGAGCCATGGCTGGTATTAACGAGTGCTGGTCGTCTGCTTGACTGGCACAGTGCAATGTTGTCTCCATGCCACAAGTGTGCAAGGATAGCAGAGAGGGCTTAGAGCTGCACGAGCATTGGTGCACAAGGCCAAATTTGCACACAAATGTCACTAGGGCTGATGGTGTGAGGCAGCTTGAAGGACTGTCTGTGCAATGCTGTCTATACAAAGCTACCTGTTGGCTCTCTGCCTAGGGCGATCTCTTAACATTTATCAATATATAACCACAATAGATAGTCCAGTGAAAAGCAAATAAGGAATAAAATGAAGAAACCCTCATTTGGGTGTGTATATTACTCGGTCAGTATGTGGTGTTTGTTTACATAAAGGACGCAACGTCCTCAGTCACCCTAGCATGGCACGCTTCATCATAAGGCTGGCTCCTCACTCATACTAAGCGCAGGAGATGTGCACTCCGTACGCGTGCACATCTCCTGTCCCTGGAGGCTGGTAGCGCCCGCAGCGTGTGCTTTCAGTTTCCCTTCCCCCGTCAGCTCTACGGAGCCAGCTTGTTATTAAACTTTCAGCGCGAGTTGTTTTTTTCAAAGACCATACACTGTGACTCCCTCGCGAAGCCGTTTTATGGATCAGTCTTTCATACAACGTCCACACTACGTCAAGTGGGTTATTTTTAAAGTGGCCCTGTCATATTAAGTATATACAGATTTTCCTTTAAAAATACTTCTTTTCTCTACAGTGGATATGGCGCTGGAGAAGAGGTCAGAGGCTGCGTGGGTCACAAAGATTAGAATATGGGCCAGCAAGGATGGCTCCTCGTTGGCTCGTTGCCTCCTCCCTGGTCTCCTGGGTATCGTAGCGCTTTACTCCCCTCTGCTGCCAAAAACGATTCTGTGCTTTGCTCGCACTGCCTTGTAATTATTTGTGCCTGCTCAGTATTTGTAGCGCTTTATTTAGTCACTGCGGCCAAGAAGTAATTGTGCACTGCTCGCATTGCTTACATATTAACTGTGCCTGTGTTTTATCGTAGCGCTCCACTGCTCGCATTACCCGCATTGCTCGCTAATTTTAATTAGTGCCTGATTGTGCCTATAGCAATATTTGACATCGTCCCCCAATCTCGTCCTGTTTGGCTTTTGTTGTTGCTGCCATTTTGTTGTTGTGCCTCCAGCCCGTCTCTCCATCCCGCTCCCGCCTCCCAGCTGCTCCTCCCTTGCTCCGCCCCCCTCCACTATCCACTTATGTCAGATGCACTTGCGCGCAGCGTTCACGCCCTAATGCGCGCCGAAGGTGCGCCAAAGGTAAGCCCGTCTACGCCCGTCCGCGCCTGGACCGCGCCCAGCGCCAATTCCCCTGGCCCCCACAAAATCCACTCCACCCGCACAACGTACGACGCCGCAACCCTCTCAGCACTTAACCCCGGCCGACTCCCAAACTGCTACCATGCCGCCCCAGGACACACCCATGGACCCTACACCTGCCACTCCTGCAAGTTCGACTGCATCAGGACCCACACCAAATCCACACAGTCCAAACAGAGCTCCGACACTAACCACCTGAAGTGCATCCTGCTCAACACCCGCTCGATCCACAGACACGCCATTGAACTTTGGAACCTACTCGACACCACATCGCCGGATGTTGCCTTTCTTACAGAAACCTGGATGAACGCCTCATCAAAGCCCGACATCGCCATAGCCATCCCGGACGGCTACAAAATTATCCGAAAAGACCGCATCAACCAAACAGGAGGAGGCATCGCCATCGTCCATAAGCACACCATCCGCATCACGACCAGTTCCGACGACAACCTCGCAGCTGCCGAACACCTTCACTTCCAGATCCACACCGACCCCAAGACCACACTCAGAGGCACCCTCATCTACAGACCACCAGGACCCCGCACACAATTCAGCGAAGACATCACTGACTTCATCAGCCCATACGCCCTCCCCTCCGAGGACTACATCCTCCTTGGGGACCTCAACTTCCACCTGGAAAAGAACGACGACAGCAACACCACCTCCCTTCTGGACAACCTCGCCAATCTCGGACTAAAACAACTTGTTGGCACCCCCACCCACTATGCCGGGCACACGCTCGACCCAATCTTCACCTCCAGCAAGCACATCTCCTTCAATCACACCACAGCTCTCCATTGGATGGACCACAGCTGCGTCCACTTCAACTACAAAAAGACCACGACCCACAACCAATTCCTCGCAGAAACTGGAACAAAATTAACACCGACCAGCTCTTCACATCGCTTCACCAAAACCTTCCTGCCAAATCATCGAACCCAAACCAAGCTGCCACCAACCTCACACAATGGATCACCCACAGCGCTGGCGAATTAGCATCCTTGAAAAACCATCAAATCAAGCAAGGTAGCAAAGAAGCCCCCTGGTTCAATGATGACCTTAAGAAATCCAAGAAGACCTGTCGCACACTCACGGAGCAGACACAACCATCTAGCCCCAATAGGTTCTCCAGTACATTGACAAGATAAGATAGTAAATACAAGCTAGCAGGTAACTGAGTAAATCGCAATATAAACCACATATTTAGAACATTGGATTTAAAAGGGCAGTTAACAACAAAATAGAGGGTAAGGTAAAGCATAAAGAATGGTTCTCCATCAGAAGCGTAACATTGTGGTGATTTAGCAACTACCAGCTGAGTACATTGACAAGATGTTGAATTACATTTAATATAATGTTCAAGACATGAGAAAAGACAATGTTCTGTGTTAAATCACAACTTTTTATTTATTGTTATTTATGATATGTTTGAATATTATACAATAACGGGGCACCTACTCTTTGTTTTCACATTACACTAAATATCAAACAACAGTGACGAACACACGTTTTATTATTTTTTTGTTGATACGGATGGAGATTGAGAGGGTGGATACCGTTCTAAGATGGCGCTTGTAAAATTGTGACAAGGGGTAGACTAGTCCGTCTTCAGTGTTGGCGACTTCCAGCTAACGCGCGGGAGCATTTGTTTGTTATAGCGGCATTCGCGGTAGTGGTTGTAACCTTAACGGGAGCACAAGCAGGTTGCAGTACGGAGAGGAAGTATAGCAATCTAGGTAAGCTTGGATCCTTGCATCGTAGAGAGTAATACATCTCGTGAGGACAAGTGGTAGTTATGTGAGATATTCAGAGTGTCTTTGTCTTTGTGATTTTTGCAGAGAGAATAGCGCGACAGTTGGAGTAAACAGGTATGCGGGAGCGCATTACTAAAGATGGCAAGTCAAGCTTTGCTGTTCATAAGGTCAGAGTGTTTAATATTGGATTTGCGGTTTGTTTATTTTACAGAAAGAAATGGTGCTGGACTATCAGGTATGCATATTACTTATGAGCATTCGTAATGCCAGCAGCTAAAGGAGCAAGAGTAAGCAGGACATTGATTTTGTTTCTTGTTTATCACTTAGGGAGTTTTTTTGAAGCTACAATATCAGCGGTAAGCCGATTGATCATATACTTATTGGATGAGTCTTTATGGTAGTAGGGACCAACAGTTGGTAATAAGTTGGACAGAGAGTGCTCAATATATATTACATTTTTGTTTACACAAGTTAGAGCATTGAGTACAACGCATCAAGGTATGAGAACAATTACAGCACATACTTTAACACATACATGGGCACCCAATAATTGCAATTACATGGTTACTTTGTTTATTTTTTACAGGTTCGCCCCTGATGAAGGCACTTTGGTAGTGCCGAAATGCATTGCGCTTTTTCAAAAATTGTACATCTAATGGCACTGTAAATTTTTACATGAATATAAATGTTAATGTTACTTTGACTGTCATTTTGAAAATATATGAAATGTGAATAACCGCACAACAAAAATTATGTGGCAAAAGACACATGAAAAAGATACATAAAAAGGTTTAAATAAAAAGAATAATGAGAGACTAGACAAGGCTTATTATTTGTTGAACAAATGAAACAAGTTTAGGTGCATAGCACCAAGTGAACAGTGCACGGTTAGTTGGGCCAACTACCCAACATAAACAGGCACACTTGAGAAAGCCTGGCGTAAAAACCCAACCACTGACAACCTGGCCACCTTCAAGAACGCCACCCGCAAACACCACCAACTGATCCGATCCACCAAGAAATCAGTATTCAAGGATCGGCTCGACAAGAACACCCACAACAGCAAGGAACTATTCAACATCGTCAAAGAGTTTACCAACCCCACCGCCGGCACCAACGACATCACTCCCTCCCAAGACCTCTGCGACTCTCTAGCCTCGTTCTTCCACAACAAAATCACTGACATACATAACAGCTTTGGAGACCAGTCCGGAGACCAGTCCACCCAACCCACCTCTGAACTAGAACCCCCCTCCAACAACCTCTGTTCCTGGAACCCAATCACCACTGAAGACACCATCCACCTGATGAACTCCATCCACTCAGGGTCGCCAACCGACCCATGTCCCCACCACATTTTCAACAAAGCAGACTCCATCATCGCACCCCATCTCCGAGACACCATCAACTGCTCCCTCAACTCCGCTACCTTCCCGGAAAGCTGGAAACATGCCGAACTCAGCGCCCTCCTGAAGAAACCCACAGCAGACCCCACTGAACTTAAGAACTACCGCCCCATTTCGCTCCTCCCATTCCCTGCCAAAGTCATTGAGAAAGCCGTCAACAGTCAGCTAGCTGCCTTCCTCGAATCCAACAAATCCCTCGACCCTTCACAGTCCAGCTTCCGAGCCAAACACAGCACCGAGACCGCCCTCATCGCAGCTACAGACGACATTCAAACTCTACTGGACAACGGAGAAACAGCTGCCCTCATCCTACTTGACCTCTCCGCAGCCTTCGACAAAGTCTGTCATAGCACCCTTATACAACGCCTCAGCAACGTCGGAATACAAGGAAAAGCTTTGGACTGGATCATCTCGTTCCTCGCCGGAAGAACCCCGAGAGTCCGCCTCCCCCCTTTTAGATCAGAGGCCACCGAAGTCATCTGCGGCGTACCTCAAGGATCATCACTCAGTCCCACCCTCTTCAACGTATACATGAGTCCCCTCGCATCCATCGCGCGCCAACACAACCTCAACATAATCTCCTATGCAGACGACACCTAGCTTTCCCTCACCAAAGACCCAAACACCGCCAAAACCAACCTACACGAAGGGATGAAAGAAGTAGCCGAGTGGATGAAGAACAGCCGGTTAAAACTGAACTCCGACAAAACGGAAGTCCTCATCTTAGGTTCATCCCCCTCCGCCTGGGACGACTCATGGTGGCCACCGGCCCTAGGAAACGCACCCATACCAACGGACCACGCACGCAACCTGGGCTTCATCCTGGACTCCTCCCTCTCGATGACCAGACAAGTCAACGCCGTCTCATCATCAGGCTTCAACATCCTCCGTATGCTCAAAAAAATCTTTCGTTGGATCCCCACCGAAACAAGAAAGACGGTCACCCATGCACTGGTCACAAGCCGACTGGACTACGGAAACACCCTTTACGCCGGAACCACAGCCAAACTACAGAAAAAACTCCCAACGCATCCAAAACGCCTCAGCCAGACTCCTCCTAGACATCCCCCGCCAAGCTCACATTTCTGGTCACCTGAAAGACCTCCACTGGCTCCCCGTCAACAAGAGAATAACGTTCCGTCTCCTCAACCACGCACACAAAGCCCTCTACGACCTAGGACCCGAATATCTCAACACACGCCTGTCCTTTAACACCCCCACCCGCCAACTACGATCGGCCAATCATGCCCTCGCCGCAATTCCACGCATCCAAAGATCCACCATGGGGGGAAGATCCTTCTCCTACTTAGCGGCCAAGACCTGGAATTCTCTCCCCACCCACCTCCGCCTTACACAGAACCACCCCTCCTTCAGAAAACAACTAAAAACTTGGATATTCGATAAGTAAAGTACCCCCCCCCCCCCCCCTCCCTCAAGCGCCTTGAGACCCTCTGGGTGAGTAGTGCGCTATACAAATTTTAAACTTGAACTTAAACTAGTTTATGATTATCCATTTGTTCATGGCTTTGTCTGTCTGTGTGCACGTGGGTGGCTCTGTCTGTCTGTCTGTGTGCGCGTGGGTGTCTGTCTGTGTGCGCGTGGGTGGCTCTGTCTGTCTGTCTGTGCGTGGGTGGCTCTGTGCGTGGGTGGCTCTGTCTGTGCGTGGGTGGCTCTGTCTGTGCGTGGGTGGCTCTGTCTGTGCGTGGGTGGCTCAGTCTGTGCGTGGGTGGCTCTGTCTGTGCGTGGGTGGCTCTGTCTGTGCGTGGGTGGCTCTGTCTGTGCATGGGTGGCTCTATCTGTGCGTGGGTGGCTCTGTCTGTGCGTGGCTCTGTCTGTAGGTGGCTCTATGTGGGTGGCTCTGTGTGTGTGTGTGGGTGGCTCTATGTGAATGACTGTGTGGGCGGCTCTGTATGTGTGTGTGGGTGGCTTTGTGTGGGTGGCTCTGTCTGTGTGCGCGTGTGTGTGTGGGTGGCTTTGTGTGGGTGGCTCTGTCTGTATGCGCGTGGGTGGCTCTGTCTGTATGCGCGTGGATGGCTCTGTCTGTCTGTCTGTGAGTTCGTGGGTGGCTCTGTCTGTCTGTGCGTGGGTGGCTCTGTCTGTCTGTCTGTGCGTGGGTGGCTCTGTCTGTCTGTGCGTGGGTGGCTCTGTCTGTCTGTGCGTGGGTGGCTCTGTCTGTCTGTGCGTGGGTGGCTCTGTCTGTCTGGGCGTGAGTGGCTCTGTCTGTCTGTCTGTCTGGGCGTGAGTGGCTCTGTCTGTCTGTGCGTGGGTGGCTCTGTCTGTCTGTGCGTGGGTAGCTCTGTCTGTCTGTCTGTGCGTGGGTGGCTCTGTCTGTCTGTGCGTGGGTGGCTGTCTGTGTGTAGGTGGCTGTGTGTGTGGGTGGCTCTATGTGAATGACTGTGTGGGCGGCTCTGTATGTGTGTGTGGGTGGCTTTGTGTGGGCGGCTCTGGGTGCAAATGCAATAGGTCTCGCATTTGCGAGCGATTAAGCTATTGGCATTGTAAATGACAATGTCATTTATTTATGTTTTCAAAACAAAAACATAAAAATGTCATGAGCAATGCCAATAGTTCTCGCATTTGTGAGAGATTAAGCTATTGCCATTGTAAATGACAACGCCTTTTATTTATCTGTTTTCAAAACCAACACATAAATAAAAAGTTTGTCATTTACAATGCCAATAGCTCAAACTTTTGCAAAGGCGAAACAGTTGCTTTGTAAATGCTTGTTTGTAGATTCTAAGCATATAGTAGGTTAAATAAATAAACACGGCCACTATAGTTAAAGTGGACCGTAATTAATAAGTAAAAGAAAAGCAGGCGAGTTCAGGGGGAAGGGATGGGGCTGGCAGGGAGGGAGGGTGGAGGGAAGCAGCAAGCAGCAAGAAGCAGAGCAGGAAGTCCGGGTTCGGGACCCGAAGCCTGGGAGAGGACCGGCTGAAATGGATAGTAGCAAAAAATAATATGCAGTACTGACGTAATCAAAATAAATACTAACATAAAAGCACAACAAAATGTTCAACACACAGTGACTTAAAACAAGCTGTCGCCATTGCACAAAGGCAGCCACTGGTTTATATTTGCATTCACTTTAAGTGACAGTGCGATGTAAAAATAAATGTGGCTGCCATTGCCAAAGCAGACTGAAAAATCAAAGCGCTTACCGAGCCGACATGGAGACAGTGTAACTGTAGTAAACAAGAAGTCTGTGTAGTTTACTGAGTATATTTATTTAGCAGTAACGCCGCAAGTGAAAGATCCAGTCCGGATGGGCCGTCTGAGAAGGAGACAGGGCGGTAACAAAAAACCTCATTTTGAATCAGAGGCCAGCCTTTAGCATAAACGATGACTCTAGCCAATAGGAATGATGGGTGGGGCTTCAAGTCCCCTTCTGAAATCTACTCGATGACCAGAAGCCTCGCGGAGCGAGCAGCACATGCGCGCCACATCCCAGGTCTGCGAAACCTAAAAAAAGCCTGTCTTTTGGCTCAGAATTGCTCTTTTTTTAGGTCTCGCGCCTGCGATGCATATGGCGAAGCCATATGCCATCGCGCAGGCGCGATACTATTGTTGCTGGGTCTGCTTCCCAGGAGACAGGAGATGTCACGCCCACGCTCAGGAAAGCGATCGGCGCCGGCCGCGCGCGCTCCCAATGTCCTGTCTCTCTGGGAAGCACACACATCTCTCAACTTTCCTCCACTAAAATGTTTGCATGTAAGATGTTCCAACTTCTCGTTGTCGCCCCCGGCTAAGCTTCGGCTTTCACAGTTCTTCCAACAACCCGACAACCTCTCTTTGAACCGCTCGGTGCTCGCGCCTCTGCGGATCACGTGACGAACGTGACCTGACGGCGTTGCTAAGGGCGCTTTGTCTCCAGGAACTCGACGCTATTGACTCCCTGCGAGGCGACTGCTCTGTCCATCCTCTTTGGACAACAACTCCGTCTTCAGGCAGCGGGAAGGCGTCGGTGATTCGTGAGCGGCTTCGATGCTGGTAAGCAGACCCTTCCGTGAGGCAGCACTACTTTGGCTGGACTCCGACTTTGACTTGCGGCAAGTTCTGCGGTGGCCTCCGAGAGCCACCCGGTCCGTAACTACGTTGAAAGCGGATCCAGCCTCTCATCTGGCCCCGCCCTTTCAATGTCTCCGCCTCCACCACGTAAAGCGCTGCTGCGGGTTTTGATAGAGCTTCGCGACGCTTGCCTCGATGGCCCCTCACCTGATCCAACAGCCCCCATCGTTGGCCTTCACCAGGAGCCGCTAACGATCTCTATGAGTGCCAAGATGTACTGATCTTGTGAGAGGGGCTACTGAACGTCCGTGTTTCTTCCGCTCTCTCGCCCATTTCTGCCAGCCAGCACCCCTGTGATGCACATTTAACTTTTAATAATCTTTAAGAAGGATCTGATAATACTCTCATGCCACCGACTTGATTCCTTTTAAATACAAGCTCTCTAGACAGTACATTTAGCAGCTTACACGACTTAAGGTCAACCTACGAAATGTAACCGGTGTTCCACACCTTCGGCTTGAGTTCGCGCTATACTAAACTGCAACACAATAAATAATAATATTAATAATGGCGTGAGAAGTCGTGCAGTCTCTTATGGAGCCAAAAATAAAAGTGCATCAATATATTCTTTTTTTATTGAGCACCATACAATAGGACAAACGAAAAAAAGTAAAGCCAAACAAATGGAGCATAAGATCTATTTGAAAAGAATGACACAGCTGTGATTAAATAAACGATTCTTCATTAATGATTCACTACCATTACATAGATGTAGCCCTACCACTATTAACTCCTACGGTCTTTTTAAGTGCCATTTTCTGGAAGTTAGCTTTGTGATCTGCTTTTTAGGTCTCGCGCCTGCGAAGCCATATGCCATCGCGCAGGCACGATACTATTGTTGCAGGAAAGCGATCGGCGCCGGCCGCACGCGCGCGTTCCCAATCTCCTGTCTCTCTGGGAAGCACACAAGCAAGCCCAGCAAGCCCCGCCAAGGCACCACGAGTGAACGCAGTAAGAGTTGTGCAGCCCGCATTACTATGCTCCCCCTCTTCAGCGCCACTCTAAACAAGTTTTTGCAGGTTGTGTCCTGTGAAAGCTCCTGCAGCAGGCAGGCAGGCTGCGGGAAACCTGAGCTCGGGCAGTAACAGCAGAGCAATGCTGGATGCAGGCAGCCACGACTCTCCCCTCCTCTCGGTTGCTTACACGGACCAACTTAACCGGGGAGTTAGGTGTCCAGACTCTGCACGTGGCACGGTCGGGGTGATCTGCGAGAGTCCTGGCCCCTGGAGGATCCCTGCCCCTTCCCTGCTTCAGAGCCTTCAGTCTGCCAGGCTGGCACGAGTAAGTATACATTTTCGTTAGCACAGTCTCTGCTTGATGGATGTCTTCATTTTATAGGCATCCGCTCTTGTCATCCTCCGTGCTTTCACCCCAAGAGCAATGTGTGGCTAGCTCGGCTCGAAGTGCTGAGCACTCACTGCCTGGTCTCGTCAGCTCCATTGGTTTTACCCCAAGATCAGCGGCGAGCTCCACCCTGCTCTCACAGCTGTGAAAATTAAAAGTCTTGCGTTTTTTTTGCAGAGCGAAGTTATTTTTCAACAACCAGCTGTTCCTAATGGCCCCTTGGGTCAAACGTTTGTATTTCTCGTTTGGCCCATCTTAGCTCACTGCTCAACCCGGTAAAAACCAATAGGGAAAACAAACAATCTTTTCTGTGGCAAACCCTCCCTTGAGATCATGGAAAAATAGGCTGCTGTAAATATTGCACGGTTAATGGCTGTAGGTGTCTGGGAGGTTAAATATGTGTTGGGTTTAAAACCAGTGGCTTTCAGTGTTTGCGGACAGGTGGCTTTGTTACTGCCACCAGCACGTGCCTATTTCAATGAGGGCGACAGGCTCTGTTATTGTTAATAGTCTGGGAAGTAAACTTTCAGCGGACATCCCACTCGACACGCACATTGTTGTCAATGTATGGCGGGACTTTAAGTAATTAAAAGCACCACCACATCCACATCCACCACCACATCCACATCCACATCCACCACCACCACCACATCCACATCCACCACCACATCCACCACCACATCCACCACCACATCCACTACATCCAACACCACCACATTCACCACCACATTCACCACCACAGCCACCACCACATCCTCCACCACGTCCACCACCACCACGTCCACCACCACCACGTCCACCACCACCACGTCCACCACCACAACGTCCACCACCACCACGTCCACCACCACCACGTCCACCACCACCACGTCCACCACCACCACGTCCACCACCACCACGTCCACCACCACCACGTCCACCACCACCACGTCCACCACCACCACGTCCATCACCCCCACGTCCATCACCCCCACGTCCATCACCCCCACGTCCATCACCCCCACGTCCATCACCCCCACGTCCATCACCCCCACATCCATCACCCCCACATCCATCACCCCCACATCCATCACCCCCACATCCATCACCCCCACATCCATCACCCCCACATCCATCACCCCCACATCCATCACCCCCACATCCATCACCCCCACATCCATCACCCCCACATCCATCACCCCCACATCCACCACCCCCACATCCACCACCCCCACATCCACCACCCCCACATCCACCACCCCCACATCCACCACCCCCACATCTACCACCCCCACATCCACCACCCCCACATCATCCACCACCAGCACATCCAACACCCCCACATCCACCAGATCCACTTCCACCACATCTATGTGTGTGTGTGTGTGTGTGTGTGTGTGTGTGTGTGTGTGTGTGCTTTTTGTGTGGCTGTGTGTGTGTGTGTGTGTGTGTGTGTGGTTGCACATGCAATAGGTCTCACATTTGCGAGAGATTAAGCTGTTAGCATTATAAATGACAATGCCATTTATTTCTCTGTTTTCAAAACAAACACATACATAAAAAAATTGTCTTTTACAATGCCAATAGCTCTAACTTTTGCAAAGGCGAGACCGTTGCATTGTAAATGCTTGTTTTACTTTTGGAACCGATATGCATACCTATGATCATCCTATCAAAGCTTTCTATTTTTTTATTTTTACATTTTTTGATAGAGCTGTGCTTTTCCTTCTTAACACCAATTTCAAATTAGTGCGTTTTTAAAACATTTTTTGGGTCTGGCCAGGCAGTGCACATGCGCTGCCTGCAAGACATGCTGTATGCACTAAAACGACTTTACTTCCACCTGCTACTTCCTATAGGTTGAGTCCGCTGTTCCTCTTCCTTACTGGCTTCTAATTGTACAAGACCACTCAACCACACATCAATCCCCCTGTATTTAATTGCCTTCTGCTGCGATGCAGGTACTTTTTCTTCAAACTCGCTCCCATTCCCCCTGCTCTCTCCGGCCGTCGGTTCAGCAGGGGGGGTGGGGTGGGGGGGGAGGGGACCCCTTCTGTGTGTGTCAGTACAGCCTGCTGCTGCGCTTTGTTTCATAAAGCATAGAGCTGGCGCTATGTTAAAATAAGTAATTATCCTCTGACCTCAAAACTGCTGTTCGGCTTTAGTGGTGCCCCTGCCAGTTTTCAAAATTGAACGGTGTTTGAGCAAATCAAACACTCGCCCCCAGTCAACTGATCTGGGTTTAATCCATCACCATTCTTTAGCTCACTCAGCCACCCCAGTTCAGACATGGCCATATGCAAATCAGTCTGACCCTGTGCCTCATGGGAACAGTCCAGCCCAAACTCCCAAGCCATGTCTTCCCTGGACCGGAAACGAGCATCCTGGGACCGGTTTCGGATTCATAATCCTCATCAGCCAGGCTATCTTGAATCCAGTGGCCAAGTGAACAAGGGACTCACGTCTGAGCATACCCCGCCAACTTAGGGCGAACAAGGCGATACAAAAGGGGATGATGGACGGAGCGTTTGAGCAAATCAAACACTCACCCCCAGTCAACTGATCTGGGTTTAATCCATCACCATTCTTTAGCTCACATAACCACCCCAGTTCAGACATGGCCATATGCAAATCAGTCTGACCCTGTGCCTCATGGGAACAGTCCAGCCCAAACTCCCAAGCCATGTCTTCCCTGGACCGGAAACAAGCATCCTTGGACCGGTTTCGGATTCATAATCCTCATCAGCCAGGCTATCTTGAATCCAGTGGCAAGTGAGCAAGGCCACTTGGCTTGGCAGTTCGGGCTGGACTGTTCCCATGAGGCACAGGGTCAGACTGATTTGCATATGGCCATGTCTGAACTGGGGTGGCAGAGTGGGCTAAAGAACGGTGATGGATTAAACCCAGATCTGTTGACTGTGTGTGAGTGTTTGATTTGTTAAGATGCTCCGTCCATCACCACCCCCTTTTGTACCGCTTCAAACAATCTCCTGCAGGCCCCTTCTCAAACAAACGTCTTCGATTTTATTTTTTTTCTTTCTCAAAAGGGAGGGTCATCTTCAAGAGATTATATATCTCAAGAGTTCAATAAAAATGCTCACTTAGTGCTGAAGTACTTTTACTAATGCATTAAAACATAAAGTGACGATTGGCAGAACACGGACCGTGACCTCTTGGTTGGCGGAAATAACCGCCATGCAGAGATTCTCTTGTGATTGGTGTAAGTTCAAAAGGCGCTAGTGATTGGTGAAATAAATTGATATCAGAATTTGTTGTTAGGGAGTGGTCATTTCCTGTTTGTTTTGACCAGTCCCTTGTTAGGTTGCGATATAGGGCTTCTATTGAGAGCACCTATTAAGCTCATACTGAGGAGCAGAAGTGATTTCTCCAAACACCAGTCATGGTGTTCGACAAAGGTGAGTGTGTGGACTGGGTAGAAAGTCTTGTTGATGCCATGGCGAAGATATTTCTTTAGCTACCGGGGTGGGGAGTATTGTTACGCAGCTGGGATCACCTCCACATGATGGTTATTATTTCTTATGTTGTGGTTTGAAAAATAAAACACCCACACAATAACATTTCAAATAGTGTGGTTTAAAAGAAATACCCACATCATAATGTTTCCTATGGCCCTCCTTTTGAACCCACCATCCCTGGCACCACGCCCATTCTCCACCCAATCTACGCCCAAAGTTCTACACCATCCTTGTTGGGATCCCAACAAGAAAGTTTATTAGTTGTCCCCAATGTGGTTTTGCCCTGGAATACGCCAGTTATTCTAATGGGAGGTAAACCCTCTAGACCGGGTTACACAAAGGAGCAAAATGTGCCACCCTGGGCCAGTGTTTTCCCCGAATGAGTGATGCCTGTTGCATTACAGGCACTCAGTTTACGCTTCTCCATTCGGCCTGATCCTATCTAAACCTTCCCTACCCCCGCCACCAATAACCATGTCCTAAGCTAATAAGGCATATATACAGATGCAACTGGTGATATTACTCAACCCCTCTTCTATTCCTTCTCCCATGCCCCATTCTTTTCTAACCATACCTTTCTCCCGCAAAACTCACACGTTTCTCTCTAAACCCCCATTCGTTCTGTCTCTCACGCACATATCCAGCTCCGGTATCGCACTTTCTCCTGTCCTACATAATCCCCAACCCTGTACTGCAACTCATTCCCTAATTTTTAAATCCCTTTTCCATGTATTTTCCACCTCCTCTCCCTCCTAGCTTATTTCCCATTTTCTAGATCTCCAGCGCAGCGGAGGGAATACAAATGGCAATATCGCCACTGCAAAGAAAAAAAACAAATGTAAAAAACATTGTCCTTCACGCCAATAGCTCTAACTTTTACAAATGCAAGACCAATTGCATTGCAAATGCTTGTTTACATCTGGGATTCTGTTTCCCATGAGTCCCTGAGCATGCTCAACGCTGTGGCACCATACAGCTTCATCACATGACTCTCAATGCTCCTACCCGGAACTGCCATGAAAAACTAAGCCTGACTGCGCGAAAGTGGGGCCTAATAAATAACCTTGATGATGTGAGTAAGGGACTCTCCCTATCCTTGCTTGGCATCAACCACACATTGATATGCATGGTGTGACAATTATAAAAATATGGCCACTAACATTATCGATTTTGTGCCCTGGAAATCAGTTGGATGCATTTTCCAGGTACATTTTCTTGTGGCGATTGTTCCTGCACAGTGTGTATAACTACATGCAATGACAGTGATAATGTTCAAGTCATCCTGTCTTTTCATTTTCAGGAACAGTGATTCTATGACGTTGCGATTAAGATTGCTCGGCTTGCATGCAATGTTGCCTTGCATGCCTTTAATATACACAAATTTCAACGTGCCAAGTATGCAGTATTAGCGAATTGAATGTAGAATGCATCCTTGTGAAAGCCCTGGTCCAGAGAAGCCATAGACTACGGGCTGAAACATGTTGACGGTAATTTTAGGGTCATAGGACCATTATATCCTAACCTCCCTGGTGTCAAGTTTTAAGTCACATTCATCAAGACCACTAATAAAAGGATGCCTAATTCTGTCTGAGGTACTTTTTATTTTTTTAGATACCCCGGTTACAAAAATCGTTAAAGTGCTCCCTGTTATACGGTTGAGCTCATTCTGGCTTTTAGGGGACAGAATTAAATCCTTTGATAAAGCATGCCATTACTAGAGTTGATGAGTCTTAATAAAAAAAGAGAAATATTTCTTTTTTAAAGAGTGACTGGGCATCCATGTGGGATACTTTTTCCAGAGTCCGGATACCCCATGGTTTGTTGTAATTTTTTGGCCTCTGCATATTCCTAGCAGGATCTTGGGTGCGCCTAATCTATGTTTCCCTTTATGGTCTTAATCGATTTTATTAGTTAGAGTGCATTTGTGTTTTTTTATTATTGCGCTGCCTCCTTATCAAATCCCCACCTCGCTCACTCCGTGTTGTGCCTCCCTGCGCCTGCTAATGCATTGCTTCTACTGCCTAGTATTTTTCAAATTCTTCTTTTTTGACCCAAGGTCCTTCTTTGCTCTCCCTGCTCCCCTTTGCGCCTGCTGGTTCAGCACTTTGACTTCCACCACTCCTCCATTGCCCGCCTCACCTTCCTCCTAGTATTCCTCTTTAATTTATTTATATTTGTAAGATTTTTCCCCCCCCCCCTTGGCAGGCCTAGCAAGTGTAATTTGCTTCCAGCCATCTTCTTTCTCTTTGATGCCCTTGAACGACTGTGCATGTACATCCTTCAAACGTGCAATGTAGTAAAGGCCATCTTGCAATGGGAACGTTTCCCAGTTGTCTCCAGTAAGAGAAACTGACATACATGAATGAAGGTTAAATTTCTAGACCCTAATGTCTTCCAGAATACCAACATTACAACAACAGTGGTTCAATAAAAAAAAAGTTGTTTAGTAGTTCAAAAAAGTTTGTTCAAAATGTTATGTTAGCCTGTTTTACCAGTTCCCTGTATGCCTGCCTCGACTTACGACACACAAATTACAACTGTATTTGTGCAGATGCAGCGGAACTAGCAACAGTAATTTTGGTTTTCTCTGCCATCCTCTTTTGTGGATGCCCTGATCTAGCTCTTCCATGTTGGCTAAACCGTGCAGCCCCTTGTATTTTGACTTAGGTGCTCCCTTCATGTCTGGCATGCTACTGCGAATCTTGGGTGATATGGCAAGCTACATTTGTGTGCTGTAGCACCTTAATAAAATTTATTACGGTATCCCGTAGTAGTTGCTTGATGTCATTACATATATAGTTTTTCTTGCTCAGTTTTTGGTGTGGCAACCTACCGAATTCTGGCTGTTTTGCTGTTAGTTCTTATTTGTGTGTTAGCTGAGTCTCTTTTTTTTTGTTTTTTGATTTTGTAGATGCTATTCTACTTTTGCAAATATTTTTGTATGTTTTTGCTGACGCAGAATAGTATTTGCAAAACAAAGGTCAGATGAAGCTATTGAAAGGCAGCACCCATCAACTTTGCCAATGCTTGTTTGGTTTGGACGTTGATGTGTGGTTACAGAACTGCATTTCGTGCCTATGTGTTGTTACTGGTGTTTAGACCTTCTGAATGTGTTTAGTGGAGTTAGTTGCATTTTCTTTTCTTCATAACATTTATTGTACCCTTTGCTGTGCTATTGAACTTAGTTCAGCTGTCCTATTGCAGATCAGTTATGAGTGGGTCATAGCATGTGACCTGAACTTTATTGTAGGGACATGAAATGCTTAGGCCACTAGAAGATTTTATGGTTTAGTTGATGGATAAAAGTTTAGGATTATTTCTTCGGTGAAACTACTATGTACTAATCAGATTATTGTCAAGTGCATTTTAATTTTGTCAGACTCCTTGAATCTGCCTTACCTTTATTTTAAAAATTTTATTTCATCTAAATTTGTGCATGATAAAGCAGTATTTTTGCATGTGAATGGAACTATGCAAAATTCTGCTATTAACTTTTTCCTTCAGTAAAGAATGGTTGCTTGTGTGATAGAAGGTAATTCTTCTAAGATTTTCGTACATAGTACTCCTATTGGCTTGCATATTTTCAGGGTGTCATGTTTGTTTTTGGAGAACCTGTGTGTAGTTTTACCTTCAGTACCTTTGTCGATCCAAACACACTCCCCTATTATTTACTACCACTAAGTTTTGTTTTTGGCTTCCCTTTGGTGCCTTTGGTGGATTTCCTGCATGCTTTATAACTGCTACTGCTTGGAATTTTTATTTCCTACTGTGAAACCCTGTGTCTCCCCCCAATTCCTGAGCTTTCGACCATTTAGATAAGTGTGAACGTGCATCAGATGTGAGGACTACATCGGTTATCAGAGGATGAAAAGCATTGCTACATACCCAAATCAGTTCAGACCAATCTTCTTATTTCAGAATTGATATTTTCAGAAGACTTAATGTATGTATGCCCCATGCCTTCTTGAAACAAGTATTACTTTTATTTTCATGCAGCTAAAATCCTATGACTTTAAAGTGGCCTTGCAGCATGTAACATTGCAGATTTCTAAACGCGTAGATAATAACCTACAGTGTCAAAGGATTTAGCTTTTGTATAACGCAGTGCTTTCTCAGACTTTTACTAACCGAAAAGTCACAAACATGAAAGCACTTTGTATCACATGCCCATAGGAGTAAAGCAATACAGCCCATTGATGATTACATAATATATGGTTCACTTGCTGTTATAAACAAGCACTGGCGTTGCCAATAGGTCTCGCAGTAGGAAAGTTGGAGCTATTACAATTGCAAATAACAATGCCTTTTATTTTTGTTTTCATTTTAAAAACATAAAGGGCTTTGTCATTTACAAAACCAATAGCTCCAACTTTCCTATTGCGAGACCTATTGGCAACGCCAGTGCTTGTTAATCATTGCAGCCTTGAAAAAGTTGAGTTTAGATGAAACAGGTACCGGCTGCAGATGTTGTACAAATTCAGAATCAAGATCTGTGTGAAAATTTTGGACAATTTGGAAATAAACTAATGGAGCTTATGAGCCAATTTTGTAACAACTCTTCATGTAACCACATGCACCACACTTTGTGTACGCTTCGGTATCATTTGTTTTGTGTTGTTGGATTGTGAACTTTCTAGTTCATGATCAGCTTACACCCTATTGGTAGCAGGCTGCAGGATACCATGTGTGCACAGTTACTTTGTTACTGACTGTTTGTTGGAATTTGTTACTTGACCCCAACGTTGGTTTGTTTGGGATGTGCAATTGTTTAACCATGGGTGCCTACGTTTTTGCATCTGGTTTCTGATATAGGAGGTTTTGAACATCTAGGGAACTTCAGTTGCTATTATTTATTTGATTCAGTTGGGATTTTTTAAACAAGTGCCATTTCCCCTGTTCTATTACACATTATGATAAATAACTCGGGGCAGTTCTTCATGAACAAAGATGTACTTTACTTCCAGGAGGCAGCGCAGACACCCAACCGGCAGGGCCAGGCAACCTGACAACTGCCAATTGTCGTTAGATGGAACATAGAGCACGAGAGCATGGAATGCAAGCGATGTCCCATGCCACGAGCCCGGAGGCGAGCTACCACTAAGAGACATAAAACATAACACACATATATAGTCAGATATCCAGAAATGGCTAGGGCACATGATGATCTGTGAGAAACTTTTTATAACTGATCAAAGCAATTCCAAACGGGATAGCTTGCATGCATAGTGTAAAAACGTAATCAAAATCATTCTAGACAAACCATTTTTCACTCCAATTACAAGGCCATTTAACAAAAAGAATTATAATACATTTTGGTCGTATTTGAAACTCAGTTTTCAAACATAGATTTCGCATCAAATTGTGATTGTTAGATATGAATATTGGCTAGGCGTGGCAACAAAGTTTTGATTAGAGCTTCAGAGTAGCAGTATGACTATAAAACAGCACGGAGCACTTTGGAATCACTCAGGGAAAGTACTGCAACCCTTGTAATGTTCTGGTTCACCAAAGCGACAGGTGTCTCCTTGTAACCCGGAATGTGTAGCTCTCTAAAAGCTCACGCTGTGCCACTGCACTCTCCTGAACAAATGAGCAGTCAAAGGGGAGAACAGATTGTCCTTCCTCTCGTCTATGCGGAAGGTCAGCAAAGAGTACGGCAGGTCAGAGGAACAAAAAGGTACAAACAAATGCGCTTCGTGGACAAATGAACACACTTGTTTGCGGTCGGCTGCGCCGGGCGAATGCTAAACAATTGTGGTAGGGAGACAAAAAAAAATATGGTGTCCTTGTGACACCCCCTACAATAAGTTATTTAAGCCTTGTGAGCGCCGCTGTCTGGCGCCCTCCCTCTCTAGCACTTCGCTACACATTAATGAAAACAAAGAGGGACTACTGCATTGTAACCATGCGCCGGGGTTAAGCAAGTGACCCCGAAATATGGCTGGCTTCTGCTGCGCGGAAAGCGTCCTCCTAATATAAACAAGAATTACTGCTGTTGGAGAAAGGGGAGACAATTAAAAACAACCTAGGACGCTTGTTGTACAGCTGTTACCGTTGCGGCTCCAAATGACCTCGGAAGACGGTGCTGGCTTGTTTTTTTTGGCCGAGGCATTTCGCTAAGCCGAGCTGACATTTTACTTATTGCGTTCGATACTCCGTTTCAAGCGGGGAGCAGGCTTTCTCATTTTTAGAGTGCGGGGTTAGTGGAAAGTGGGAGCGGTGGTTTTGGGGCAGGGGTTGGAGAAGTGGTGGGGTGTGCGAGGAGAGCGAAAGTGGGGTAGCTAGGAATGGTAGGAGAGGGGGTCGGGTGGCAAGATGTATCGAGCGCCAAATGACCTCGGAAGACGGTGCTTGCTTGTTTTTTTTGGCCGAGGCATTTCGCTAAACCGAGCTGACATTTTACTTATTGCGTTCGATACTCCGTTTCAAGCGGGGAGCAGGCTTTCTCATTTTTAGAGTGCGGGGTTAGTGGAAAGTGGGAGCGGTGGTTTTGGGGCAGGGGTTGGAGAAGTGGTGGGGTGTGCGAGGAGAGCGAAAGTGGGGTAGCTAGGAATGGTAGGAGAGGGGGTCGGGTGGCAAGATGTATCGAGCGCCAAATGACCTCGGAAGACGGTGCTTGCTTGTTTTTTTTGGCCGAGGCATTTCGCTAAACCGAGCTGACATTTTACTTATTGCGTTCGATACTCCGTTTCAAGCGGGGAGCAGGCTTTCTCATTTTTAGAGTGCGGGGTTAGTGGAAAGTGGGAGCGGTGGTTTTGGGGCAGGGGTTGGAGAAGTGGTGGGGTGTGCGAGGAGAGCGAAAGTGGGGTAGCTAGGAATGGTAGGAGAGGGGGTCGGGTGGCAAGATGTATCGAGCGCCAAGAAGCAGTGGTTAGGAGCGCTACACATTAATGAAAACAAAGAGGGACTCCTGCATTGTAACCATGCGCCGGGGTTAAGCACGTGACCCCGAAGTATGGCGCGCTTCTGCAGGGCGGAAAGCGTCCTCCTAATATAAACAAGAATTACTGCTGTTGGAGAAAGGGGAGACAATTAAAAACAACCTAGGACGCTTGTTGTACAGCTGTTACCGTTGCGCCTCCAAATGACCTCGGAAGACGGTGCTTGCTTGTTTTTTTTGGCCGAGGCATTTCGCGAAGCCGAGCTGACATTTTACTTATTGCGTTCGATACTCCGTTTCAAGCGGGGAGCAGGCTTTCTCATTTTTAGAGTGCGGGGTTAGTGGAAAGTGGGAGCGGTGATTTTGGGGCAGGGGTTGGAGAAGTGGTGGGGTGTGCGAGGAGAGCGAAAGTGGGGTAGCTAGTAATGTTAGGAGAGGGGGTCGGGTGGCGAGATGTATCGAGCGCCAAAAAGCAGTGGTTAGGAGAGGTGGTGGAAGAAGAGCAAAGCAGAAGCCATGTGACGGAGCTGGGTTGTGTTGTTGGGACAGGCTCGGCAGTGCGGCAAGGCTGTGATTGCGTGGAGAGAGAGGGGAGGTGCTGGTGTGGGAGGAGTGCTGCTAGGGAAGGCTGTGATTGCGTGGAGAGAGAGGGGAGGTGCTGGTGTGGGAGGGGGGAGTTGCTGGTGTGGGAGGAGTGCTGCTAGGGGAGGAGAAGCCTGGAGGGGGGAGTTGCTGGTGTGGGAGGAGTGCTGCTAGGGGAGGAGAAGCCTGATGCCGGATGGGGGCGGGAGAGCCTGGGAATGCGAGAGGCTGGGCTTGCGAGAGGCTGGGCTTGCATGCGATGCGCGTGCATGTACACGTGAACTTCATGAAAACCGCGGGGCTGAAAGCCCTTTGGTTTGACAATGTTTTCGCCACTTGAATTCTCGCTCCGCTCGATGCGCTTGCGCACATCGATAGGTCGCGAGACCTAAAAAAATTAAACTGACAGTGGGTATCCAATTGAACAACCATTAGTTTTACAATTTAAATATGTTGCATAATGTGGACGGACCATACAGAATAGCATTGCAACCCTTAAAGATGGTAATATAACAGGTTTCATGGGTTGAAGTGTTGGTAAAAACTAAACACAGAACATCAAACAGGTAAAATTACTAGAATTGAATGAGAAAATATCTATCTTTGCAAAGAAATTCACCTTAAATTTAAGCCAATCCCAGTATTCCTTAGTTTATCAGGAACTGTGTACCTATAGCATGAATAAGCAAAAACAGACTTGAGCAGTCCGATGTGGCTAAATTTGGCAGGGTGAAAGGAAAATCTGGGAATGGTACAAGGCGTATTCTATTTTTAATTCAAGAAAAAGGAACTGTCGACATCTGTCTACTGATAGAAATGAGCATAAGCTCGGAGGATGTGCCATATACTGAGACAGTGGGGTCTGGGCAGCTAGAACAATAGACCATTCTGCTTTTCAGTGCATTTTCCTTGATCCTTGCCAAAATCTTTTATTGTTTATTTTTCTTTGCTTTATCTCTATAGACTTAGCTTTTCAGGCACAGCCTTGAATAGCTTAAGCTGTCAGTAAATGTTTAGTAGGCAACAGTGTGCATGAATTGGCAAATTACATGATGACTTTGACGAGGCACCATGTTGCACCATGAGTCTTTTACTGGGATTTGGCAGCTAGCACATATCTATCCTATCAGTTAGTCAGCATGGTGCTCATTCACATGCTTTTGCTCTCCCGTGCCTCAATTGCAGAAATTGAGTAAAAGACCACTGTGTAGGTGTTTTGTTGTATGCATTTGAGTACCCTGGTACCAGTGCGGTGTGTTGCTAAGGGACGCGTTAAGATGATTAGGAATCCGCAGACCAGGGTGAAGCTTTCTCTACAATCCATGCCCATCATTGCCAGCCATAATTAAGGCACCTTGGATGAGTTGAAAAAATGCATTGGAGACTGACATAAGTAAACTAATGTGCGATGCTGCCTGGTGGGAGGGGGGGAAGGCATAGCAGGTTGCGGAAAAAAACTCAAAACAGAAGCCATGTATGAGCTCTGCTACAGAACTGCTCGATGGAGTGTTAGCCCCCCACTCTTCTTCACATAAGTTAAAGAGAACTTGTCCCACGTGAACATTTTTGCCATTCTAGTTAGTAACTGATGGATTTGTTTGGAATAAAGTTCATTTAGACATATTCGGTCCCACGGTGATTCTGCAGATACCATACACAGATTTGGATTGTATGGGTGAGGTAATAGTACCTGTGTTGCATTCGGGTGATTGAGATGTTAAAACCCTAAACTCTATGCTCTTGGGGCTGGAATATTATTCAGTTTTTTAGTCAGAGGACCTGTACATGAATTCCGGTAATAATGGGAAAGTGTTCTGTTATCATTTCGGACATCATTCTACATCGAGACACTATCCCAACGCACCATTTTAAATTAAACACAAAGAAAACATTGCCCGACAAGGGAGTTCTAAAACACATAATGAAACAAATCTCTTATTTTTCAGGATATGATGCATCGTATTATTTCATATTAGTCCCTACACCATCTTAACGGCTAGGGCGGTCAACCTCAAATCTGGGGAACTGGGTTCGAGTTTAGACAATGACGCTGAAAATCCTGTGATTCTGGGCAAATCACTTAATCTCCCTGTGCCTAACAAAAATGAATGTGTGCTCCTGTAATGCAACCAGTGCTATTTGAAGCACTGTGATACCCGATATGGTCAAGTTCGAACTAAGCTAATATGTATAGCTTCAGTTATTGAATTGTCCATTAAAGGCTATGATTAATGGAAGGACACCATTGACATGAAATCAATGTGGGTAACCAAACATTGGCAAGTTCAGGGGACAGAAACTTTGTTTCTAGCATGTTTAACCCCAATACAAATGATCTTCCTACATCAGACTACATGTCTGAGATTGGCTAAAATCAAAGAAATTAATTGCCCAATTATTCCCTCAATTGCCTGCGTTGATAATTGGCAAAACTTGACAAATTAAACTGAAGAACAACTCAATAATATGATACAGAATGGTACATTTAATTCCTCCCTTTCAGGTATGGTTATTGTGACCAGTCGACACAAATGGTTTGACATTTGGAAATTGCCACAAATGGAAGCTGCCACACACTTAAGACAAATTGATGAAGATAATTTGGATCAAGTGCTTGCTTTTGTTGATATTATTCTGTCTTCTCGTGTTTACAATCTGAATAAGATTGTATCATCTATTATTGATACTGTGCAAAGTGACATGGCGACATTGTGTTATGGGCGAAGTCAGCTTACATCTATCATGCAATTTAGACACTGCAAACCCTTAAGAATGGGCACATACCCTGGCGCTATTTAAATGAGCGTAACCTCTTCTTCAATCTGACATGTAAAGAAATACTCATAGCTAATAAAGATACTACTTATACAATGTTGCACTTAGAGAAGTTAGAACACCTCCCATGTATCATTGCAGAGGCATCCTCAGCTGTCTAGATAACCCCTTAAGAGCGCCTGTCGGCCAACGGCTGTCGCGAGCACTACCTCTGTAGTGCTGTGCATGTCCGTTGGCCGATGCGGCCCCGCCCGCGCTATTGAACGCCCGTGCCGCCGCGGTAAACGGGTTAATACATGGTGTAAAATATTTACAGATTTCAATTCACAGCTTGCATGAAACTTTATCCATTCAATAGTCAGTAGCATATTTGGCCTGCTATCTAAACGGAATACCAGTTCCTGCAATACTCCCACTTGTCACTGTCTTTTCAAACCAATGTGATTTAATGCTTGGTGATCAAGACTGATGTGGAATGCGAGTTGGAATCCCCTACTTTTGTCAGTATCCCAGCTCGTCACCTGCTGCATTAACGCCCCTTCCCCACGCATGGAGTTCTGTGTAGTCTGTTATGGCCTTCCATTCCAACTTCGAAGGCAGATTTTAATGAGCTATGTACACTCCTAGCAAAATTGTTTATAAAAGAAGTAGCTCTCACATCTGCTCGAGAAAGTCTCGAATTGCAGGAGGCAAGGACATCCAGTGAAATACAGTCCTTGTTAAACACAAACCTCCCATTACATTTTGGCAAATTAGTTCATCGTATTTTTAATGCATCTAATACCGCCAGCCTTACACACTTTTTTTTAAGACTGTGGGATCTGGTTTGTCATGTTGTTCCAAATAATCTTTGAAGTAATACTGGCTTTTATTCATTTCCTTTTTTCCAGTGTTTTCGGCGGATTCCTGCTGCTGGTATTCCTCATTTGCGGCATGTTGGTTCTATTTTTGCTCCTCCGCAATGGATGTTCTGTTTATAAGCCCACTGAAACTACCACCTCTCCATCTGTGTTGTACGTGCCGACTTCGATTCTTCTGAATCTTATTACTCCAGAAGCTAGACCTTAATTGGTCACTGTCATTCTGACCTGTTTGGTTTACCTGTGTGCAGTCTGTGTTTTACTGGCTCTGGTGCCCCTTCGAATGGCCAGTGAAACTTTCCTTGACTTTGCAGACGCCGGCTCCTGTGGACATTGACCTGCTGATGAGTCCATTAGTGACACATTTTCAGAGTTGTCCCTTATGCCTATGGTTTCTTAATTATGCAAGCTACAAGCCACACCCTCATGAGGAGATGTATACATCGGCACATGGATCAGTTTATACTGGCTCTAGTTACACGGATGTAGGTTGCCCAGCACCATTCTCCGCATTGGCTGAGACAGAGGATCATGTCTGTTTTCTGGAACTCATGAACTGGACTATGAACCAATCACCTACCATGGAGACAGAATCTGTTATGGATTTGCTAGCCTTTGAATTTGAGTAACATATGGATACCTCCGACATACTTTAAATTCGGCAGCTTTTTCACAATTGACATCTTTTCTGTTATTTTCTTTGTTTGTGTATTTTGAGATTATAATCCTATTATGTAATATGCTTATTAGCAGTGCTTTGACTTTGCTTATTTTGTATTTTCTTTATTATTATTGAGTGAGCCATTGCGTCACTGTCCCGACCAAAGGGAGGGGGTTGTGTATTTCCTAGAGGCCCACTGTATTTTTTTCCTTATGTCATCCCAATTATACATAATAGCCAGCATTTGCTTTGCACATGTGAAAAAAAACACACACACTTGTTTTGTGCTTTACATTTATTTTTCAAATAGGCTAAACCTGTTTTGTTATTTAGTTCTTCCGATGAGATTCAGGTGGAACATTTCGTACAAGGTTGAAAAACACTGTGCTGTGTTTTTCTCTGTGGTCGGACACTAACACCTAGACATAATAGAGAAATCCAGCTGCTGTTTTGAATATGCAATTCTTATATGAACTGGTATTTGTCATTTTGAAACCAGTGAGAACAGATTCTCTCAGAGCAAAGGTCCTGAGACAAGTGATAGCTCAGCTGCCTGAGATGTAGAACAACTACTTATGTATGCCAGGTAGGTGTCCAATAATGCCAGAAATCTATAATCTAAAACTGTGTCCTATTGTGACAGTAGACTTGGACAGATCTGTCTTTCAATGAGACTGGGCTTTTTATGTACAGTCTAATTATGTTGATAACCATTTTGAGGTGTGTATGTCTTTTAATTGCAGTGCAGTGATTGCAAAATACGGCACAATAGTTTCAATAAATATTGTAAACATTCTTTGTGTCTCTTTTCTGTTTATTGTGGCTATGTATGAGTTTGAGAATGAAAGGTGACCGCATGCTACCGCTATCCCTGAGAGGGTCTAGAGTGTTGTGTTCTTGGGTGCCATTTTACTTGCTTCTCAGGAAAGGTTAGAACAACAAGTAAGGCACTATGAGCTAGTCTGGATTTGGGCCTATATGGAACTGATGTGGTATGGTGACCTCGTTCCTACATACTGATGTTCTGTGGTCCAGGTTTTGTTCTGTTTCTCAGCACAATCACTGCAATACTTCATAGTAGAGCCACAGCAAATAACATAAATGTTTTGAGGCTGTGAGCTGTAACGAGGGTGGCAGCTTACTGCAGTTATTTCTGGCTGATATATTTTGCAAATCAGAGTTTGAAAGGCCTTTAGACTACATAATCACTCCCTGTTTTTGTTACTCCAGTTTCATCTTAGTCCAGCGGTGTGCTCCTTCCTCATTCTCACAGCCCCATGACTCTTCCCACTTCTGTTCCTAACTTTCCTATTCAGTTTGGTTTATATTTCTTTCCAAGCTGCTCTATCGTACAGCCACTCCCTTTACCTATGGTCCTTTCCCTTCCAGCACTGCAGCCATTGTTTTCTTCTTCTTAGCACTAAATCTTTACACTCTGTAAAGGCCCATGATATGGGTAGAAAGCAGTGTAGTCCTCCACAGCAGTCCATGTCTGCGCAGCATATACCCTTCTATACATGAAGTAGTAGTAGAAGTGTATCTCAAAGAAGACACTCACCAACTTAGTGCTTTTAATCACGATTCTTGAGTCTGTTATTTTTGATTTTTGGTAATAAAGCAATAATTTTGTATTAGGAGGCACCAGGCTCTGGTACAAATTAAGATGGTTGATTTTCAGTTATGTATTGCCAGAAGGAATTGATTGACAAATGCACTTGTCATGTGAATTACTTGAAATATGAAATGAGCATACACACTTTCTTCGCCTTGTCGGGGCTTGTTGGCATATAGTGTTCCTTGGTTGAATAATTTGAATATCTCATCACATTTGAGTTAATGGTGATTTACATATTTTTAGTTGCCAAAAAAAAAACACATAAACTAGCGCATGAAATGTTTTTGCCTGCTATATTTTACTTGCAGGCGCATATCAAGTGGGGCTGGAGTGGTAATGTCACTGTGGTATGATGGAATTTCTGCCTTTTCATATTCAGCGTTAGTGGTCGGTTTGTGGTAATTCCCTGGTGGATCTACCTACAAAAATATTAATCACATTGGCACTTATGAATTTCATCCTGATGTCGGCATTAATACATTTGTTTCAGTAGAGCGAATGAAGATGTAGCACCCTGCATTTAAATTGATGTGAGTAGGAAGAATGCTAAATGTGCCATTGCTCATTTCAGTGAAGTTTTTAGGTCTCGCCAAGTCAGCGCATGCGCTACTCTTCGAGACATTTTGTAATGTGCTTTTAAAAGTGCTGGGCCTAGCGCTTTAGGTCACGCGCGCAGCCGCCATATGGCTTTCTGCATTCCACACATGGCTGGATCATGGCTTTCCTTTCGAATGCTCCTCCCCCACCCCCACCACAGAGCGCGGACAGCTCCTCCCGCTGGATGCTGCTTCTGGCGCCATCTGGCCACTTTCACTTTAATGGCTGTGGGGCGTGTCACTTTTCCCCCCTCCCCGCTATCACTTTTAATATCCTCCCCATCCCCGCGATCACTTTCGCGAATCTTCACTGCACATTGTATCCTTGTTATAAATGTTCTTCCTACAGGCTTTGACTTATAAGCACATGGTCTGAATAGCTAGAACTCTGTAGTTTCCTTAACTCTTAGGTTATTTTAGTGGAGCAGTCGAGGGTTAAGTTCTGGAGAGTGGTGTGAAGGTTGTTACCTGACACAATGTTACACAAAGCTATCATTTGGAATAAAGGTGAGTGATAGTCGCAAGTTTTACTTTAAAAAATGAATAGATTTACTATGCATTTTGATTACCACATTTAAAATGATCATCTCTAGTGAAAACGAGAAGTCTGTGTCCGAGATCTACAGATCCATAAACAGTGTGTGGGAGAACGTCTTACTATTGAGACGTGCACTGTACAGTTATATAGTTTTAACACGACTGCTCTTTGTTTCTGCTCTCATGATCTCTCCCTTTGCAAGCCACCAATCCTTTTGTGCGTGTGTGTATCTTCACCCACTGATGACTGTGCTCCAAGTTTGTTGCACATTCCATACCCGCCCTGTGTGCGAAGAAGCAGTAAATTCAGCTGCCTCTGCAGTACTTGCTCCGTGAGAGGAATTTTCACAGATGCGGTCACGTCAGTTCGTATGAGCGAAACTAGCATTGTTGCTGCCAACCGTGCGCATTGTATTTATGTGTATTTTATGATGTTTTAAAACTGTTGCAGCCAGCATATATCCACATTTTATACTGACAAATGTGCACTTATAATTGGTTGCCTGTAGGGTTTTAACAGCTGTATATAAAATAAATACACTCCTGTAAGCATAAGCATTGTAATGCAAATACTAGGCACATGAACAGTATTTTAAGTAAATCTCGCTCCTTTTCATCTCCCTGTGCTTTCAATCGGTATAGATGGTACCTTACCTTGGCTGTCACTCAAAAGAAGACCTGTTTTTGTATTCCGTGTTTTTAAACTATTGTTTTCATTACTCGTCCCCCACAAGGTTTCAAAGCTTGATCCTAAAATGTCATCTCACTATTTAGTACGCGGCATTCAATACATTCACAGCCCCTGGGGAAAAGAAAAGAAAAATAACCCAGTTTCTGCATTATTACTATTGTTAGCCGTCACGGGGGTCCCTGGAGTTGGGAAGCACATTGTTTTCGGTTTGTATTTCTTTGAAAGAAATCAGTAAAAACTCGGAGGTCTACTTCTGATTCAACATCTTCAAGCAATTTTATAAGTTAGCAAGTATTAATTATTTTATCATGGTATTTTGTGAACTATGTGTAATCAGCTGCACAATAGGTGGATGTCAATTAGCTGTCATTGTTTTGTCTGGATCATGCTGAAATATCGTAATCTGTCTTTTGTTTATTTTCTACGCAGAGCGAGACCGATTTGAACATAAACATGTTTCTACCTCTCTCTCAACCTCTACCTCTCTCTCTCTCTCTCTCTCTCTCTCTCTCTCTCTCTCTCTCTCTCTCTCTCTCTCTCTCTCTCTCTCTCTCTCTCTCTCTCTCTCTCTCTCTCCCTACCTCTCTCTCTCCCTACCTCTCTCTCTCGACCTCTCTATCTCTACCTCTCTCTACCCCTGTACATCTCTACCTCGCTCTCTACCTCTCTCTCTCCCTACCTCTCTCTCCCTACCTCTCTCGACCTCTCTATCTCTACCTCTCTCTACCCCTGTACATCTCTACCTCGCTCTCTACCTCTCTCTCTCCCTACCTCTCTCTCCCTACCTCTCTCTCTCCCTACCTCTCTCTCTCCCTACCTCTCTCTCTCCCTACCTCTCTCTCTCCCTACCTCTCTCTCTCCCTACCTCTCTCTCTCCCTACCTCTCTCTCACCACCTCTCTCTCCCTACCTCTCTCTCTCTCCCTACCTCTCTCTCCCTACCTCTCTCTCCCTACCTCTCTCTCTCCCTACCTCTCTCTCTCCCTACCTCTCTCTCTCTCCCTACCTCTCTCTCTCTCCCTACCTCTCTCTCTCTCCCTACCTCTCTCTCTCTCCCTACCTCTCTCTCTCTCCCTACCTCTCTCTCTCCCTACCTCTCTCTCTCCCTACCTCTCTCTCCCTACCTCTCTCTCTCCCTACCTCTCTCTCTCCCTACCTCTCTCTCTCCCTACCTCTCTCTCCCTACCTCTCTCTCCCTACCTCTCTCTCTCCCTACCTCTCTCTCCCTACCTCTCTCTCCCTACCTCTCTCTCTCCCTACCTCTCTCTCTCCCTACCTCTCTCTCCCTACCTCTCTCCCTACCTCTCTCTCTCCCTACCTCTCTCTCTCCCTACCTCTCTCTCTCCCTACCTCTCTCTCTCCCTACCTCTCTCTCCCTACCTCTCTCTCCCTACCTCTCTCTCTCCCTACCTCTCTCTCTCCCTACCTCTCTCTCTCCCTACCTCTCTCTCTCCCTACCTCTCTCTCTCCCTACCTCTCTCTCTCCCTACCTCTCTCTCTCCCTACCTCTCTCTCTCCCTACCTCTCTCTCTCCCTACCTCTCTCTCTCCCTACCTCTCTCTCTCCCTACCTCTCTCTCTCCCTACCTCTCTCTCTCCCTACCTCTCTCTCTCCCTACCTCTCTCTCTCCCTACCTCTCTCTCTCCCTACCTTTCTCTCTCCCTACCTTTCTCTCTCCCTACCTTTCTCTCTCCCTACCTCTCTCTCCCTACCTCTCTCTCCCTACCTCTCTCTCTCCCTACCTCTCTCTCTCCCTACCTCTCTCTCTCCCTACCTCTCTCTTCCTACCTCTCTCTCTGCCTACCTCTCTCTCTGCCTACCTCTCTCTCTGCCTACCTCTCTCCCTACCTCTCTCTCCCTACCTCTCTCTCCTGCTCCCTACCTCTCTCTCTCCCTACCTCTCTCTCTCTCCCCTACCTCTCTCTCTCCCCCTACCTCTCTCTCTCCCCCTACCTCTCTCTCTCTACCTCTCTCTCCCTACCTCTCTCTCCCCCTACCTCTCTCTCCCCCTACCTCTCTCTCCCCCTACCTCTCTCTCTCCCCCTACCTCTCTCTCTCTCCCTACCTCTCTCTCTCTCTCCCCCTACCTCTCTCTCTCCCCCTACCTCTCTCTCTCCCCCTACCTCTCTCTCTCTCTCCCCCTACCTCTCTCTCTCCCCCTACCTCTCTCTCTCTCCCTACCTCTCTCTCTCTCCCCCTACCTCTCTCTCTCCCCCTACCTCTCTCTCTCCCCCTACCTCTCTCTCTCTCCCCCTACCTCTCTCTCTCTCCCCCTACCTCTCTCTCTCTCCCCCTACCTCTCTCTCTCTCCCCCTACCTCTCTCTCTCTCCCCCTACCTCTCTCTCTCTCCCCCTACCTCTCTCTCTCTCCCCCTACCTCTCTCTCTCTCCCCCTACCTCTCTCTCTCCCCTACCTCTCTCTCTCCCCCTCTCCCCCTACCTCTCTCTCTCTCCCCCTACCTCTCTCTCTCTCCCCCTACCTCTCTCTCTCTCTCCCCCTACCTCTCTCTCTCTCTCCCCCTACCTCTCTCTCTCTCCCCCTACCTCTCTCTCTCTCTCCCTACCTCTCTCTCGCTACCTCTCCCACCGCCTTTGGGAGGACGTTATGTGTTTAACCATGCAAATGGTCCCAAAGGCGAGACCTATTGGCTATGCCAGTGCTTGTTTCATGTAGAAACTTCTCCTTGTTGATTTTCTGCAAGCGTGAATGTCACTCAAGCAAGTACTCTTAAACTTTTCTGGTGCAGATTCCAGGAGTTTTCTAGTGATCCATTATAGTTTTGAACAGCCATAATTTCAGAAGTAATCTATGCAAGTTCTGAGGTTTCCTCATTAGTACACAGTGTCTATCCTCGTATTGTCAACTTTGAGGGGGCTGTCTGGAGACTTGAAAATATAAGCGTTTACCAAACACACTTTGTGTTTTACGTGTAAATCTGTTAGAAAATTGGCTGGTTTACCTCAAGTGTAAAATAAAAACTATTCTATTTTGTAAGATATCAGTTAGTTATTCAGCCAGATGGCTGATCTTTTTGTAGGATATTTGTTGGTTGACATCATGCTAGAGCTACATTAACACTTAAATTCATTAGGATACCTTTTTATTCAACAGTCTGCTCATTTTGAAGTATATAAAAAAAGAAGTTGGATTCTAGAAACGTAAGTTCTTAAAAGTACTCAAGTTAGCAGAAATGATTGCAAATAATCATCTGCACTGACTATGGTAATGTGTTGACGTATTAAATTAAAATGCCAAATATCTGGTAATATGTAGGTTGTCTGTTCTAATAAATGCTTGGAAAAAAGTGTTTATTCTAAGTTTCACGTACAAGGCCAGTCAGTCTCTTCACGATCTTTAGACCTATCATATAATTGACAAGATTTTTTTAATACAGAACAAAGAAAACATCCAGCACTTCTGGCTTTTAGAACATCAACCAGGTTCTCTCAAAACGTCCATTTTCGCTGTGGATTTTAGCATCACCGCATCAAACAAGCCTTTTCTCTCTAATATACTTTAAGTATGCATCTTGCAACCAAAGTTTTTCTTTCAAGTGTCTTTTTGCTATTGGCTTGAGACTTTGTCAGTCACATCTTGGGCAAGCTCTTTAGCAGTATTTCTCTCAACAGATGCGAATAGCTGTCATGGTGTATCCATATGAGTGCTTGCATTAAACTGCTTGAAGGAACATTTGACAAATGTAGGCTTTTCTGTCCGACCTTTCCCACCCTTCCACTTTCCTGTCTTGCATCCACAACAAATGTCTCGCATTTGTCTTTCAGGTGTCTAATTTTTGTGTTTCTTCCTTCTGCCTACCCTCTTCTTTCTATTCTCTGTGGGGTCCACTTGTTTCCTCAGCCTGCCACTCCGTCTTGTTCCTCTTGTTCTTGTTCCAACCCCCCCCCCGACACCCCCCCCCCCCCCCCCCCCAACCACCACCTCATCACTGATTTACCTGTGGGTTTTCAGTATTCCACCACTATCTTATAGGTGAAGCTGGGGCTGTTTTTTTCCTATAAATGAAAGGACTTTACATATTAAAGTCTCCTTTGCCTATCGTACATTGGTCTTACCATTTCTATGTCAAATGAAGGTCAAGTGAGCCTTTTTTATAGCCCCTCCTTTTTAGGTCTCGGCTAGCGAAGGCTGCGCATGCGCAGTCTCGCTAGCCAGATCTTATGTCTCAGAGTAGCGAGGTTTAAACCCGCCCCTCTTCTCCATTGGCTGGCCTCCTAAACGGCGGCTAGCATCTGCTGAACCCGATTTTAGCTGGCTGTAGAGCTCTGTGCACTTTATCACTGCTAACCAGTGGTAAAGTGCTTGTGCTCCTGGAATGGAAAGAGAATTGATATAGCGCAAAACTGCCACCCTATGGGTATCCTGGCGCTTGGTTAGATTAACATCAAAGACAGACAAGCATTGGAAATGCAATAGGGCTCGCATTAGGAAAGTTTGAGCTATTGGTCTTATAAATGTTTTTTTTATGTGTTATTTTTTCAAATAGTTAAATTACTAGCTTTGTCATTTAGAATGCCAATAGTTACAACTTTCGCAAATGTGACACCTGTAGCATTTGCAATGCAACATGTTTTGTATTTACGTGACTTAGATGTATTGATATTACAAATAACAATGCTTTTAATTTGTTTAAATAAGTAATACTTAAATAATGTATTTAATTTGTAATGGCAGTAGCTTATATTTTTGTAAATAACTTTTGTGAAGATTACGTTCAGTGTTTTTTATTGTGACTAAAATCCAAGAACAGAAGTGAAGTATTAACATTTTTTTATGATTTGTAATAAAGCGTGAAAGCTTGAAAACAGCTTGAAACATTGAAAGAACATATTTGAACTAGTGATGCTGTGGTGGTGCTGAGTGATGCTGTGGTGGTGCTAAGTGATGCTGTGGTTACGCTGAGTGATGCTGTGGTTTGCGCTGAGTGATGATGTGGTTTGCGCTGAGTGATGATGTGGTTTGCGCTGAGTGATGATGTGGTTTGCGCTGAGTGATGATGTGGTTTGCGCTGAGTGATGCTGTGGTTTGCGCTGAGTGATGCTGTGGTTTGCGCTGAGTGATGCTGTGGTTTGCGCTGAGTGATGCTGTGGTTTGCGCTGAGTGATGCTGTGGTTTGCGCTGAGTGATGCTGTGGTTTGCGCTGAGTGATGCTGTGGTTTGCGCTGAGTGATGCTGTGGTTTGCGCTGAGTGATGCTGTGGTTTGCGCTGAGTGATGCTGTGGTTTGCGCTGAGTGGTGCTGTGGTTTGCGCTGAGTGGTGGTGTGGTGGTGCTGAGTGGTGGTGTGGTGGTGCTGAATTATGCTGTGGTGGTGGTGCTGCTGAGTGGTGCTGTGGTGGTGGTGCTGCTGAGTGGTGCTGTGGTGGTGGTGCTGCTAAGTGGTGCTGTGGTGGTGGTGCTGCTGAGTGGTGCTGTGGTGGTGGTGCTGCTGAGTGGTGCTGAGTGGTGCTGTTGTGGTGCTGAGTGGTGCTGTGGTGGTGCCTCTTTTCATTACATTCTCTGGTTTGGCTTCCATATTTATCAATAAAACTAATAACGTGTACTGCTGAAAATACATTTAGTATGCGATATTGGAACGGAAAAAAATCACATAGTGGGAATATGCAGCTGGAGAGGTTAAATATTGTTTTTCTCTGTCGTACTTAAGTGTCTTTTTATAAGCACAAATTAAATCTATATGTTAAACTGAACAATACACAATAGGACCTAGACATATTACTTTGTTATAATAGATTGCTTGGCAAGGGAATGTTATGCTTTAAACAGAATTGTACATGCAAATGTGGAATGAAAGTGACAGAGTGCAAGGGTTCCTTTATCCTGAGGGCTCAGGTGTGCTGTAAATTCATAGTGACGTGTGGCTCGTCGATCACATCTACTTTGTATTCATAATCTGCAGTGGAAGGCAATGTTTTTCTTCATGTCACCATCCTCGTTAGGTCTGTGATTTGTGAAATGGTTATTTATAGAGCTCAGGTCTGGAGAAGGAGTGCAATGTAATCTTTTGAAGGAGAGTAATTAGGAACTCTCTCCTGTTTTGACTCACCAAGATAATCTTGGCATAAAAAATCTAAAATATCGCATGCCACTTTAAATTGTGATGTGTAAAAGACGGCTAAGGGGGACCTCCAATGGATGATGTCACAATGCGCCTCAAAACCCAAAAAGACATCAAGTCAAGGAACATTTTGGAATTGCTGGTGTTGGCGATTGTTGGTTGATCCAGGACTGGGCATAGGGAACTTTTACGTTTGCACTGGCTGGTCCATTTACAATCTTCAAATATTAGTGACCCTAATACAAACAGTGTGCCCAAAGCTTTTAAAGTTTCAATTAGTTTTAAAAATGTATGCCATCCACAAGAAATAATTTATCAGATATATGCAGAGGTAGGCCCAAGTGCCTTGGACATGACGAAGAACATTTTGAACACATTACTAAATTGGGAGGTTAACCAGCGTAAAGCAAATATGAATCAGAGCGATGTAATCACATTTTCGGGGGTCAGCAATCCCGTAGGTTGTGTATTGCAGCACTGCTTACTTGGAGCTAGAGAAGAAGCGGGTACACTAGTAAAAGAATGGCACTGCAATCGGCCACTCTAAAAAGAACAAACGCCGGGACTGTGTTACAAACATCAGAGCCATGAAACGGCTTCATCGTTTTCACTAAATATTAAATATAAAAGCATGGACCAATTTGTTGTGTGATTGAAATTAAGCCAAGTGTGACATCCAGTGAATTCACCAAGGGAAGAAGGGATGGAGTGATAGCAGAAGGCCGTGGAGAAGCAGGAAAACAAGGGAACGAAAGAGGGAGAAAATTCAGACTAAATCAGAAGAAATTCAGTTTTAAATAAATTTAGTCTTAAAAACGTATTGGACAACCACTTAAACAAGCGCTCGGCATTGCTGTGGTGGGGAGGGGGGGTGGTGAGGGGCAAGAAGGGAAGAATAGGGGAGAGTAAGGGTGACGAGACGCACAGGGAGCAGCAGCCTTTGATGTGCAGTGAATAATTAGGGGAGGAGCAATGCCAGAGCGCATGCTGGGGGAAGCTTGTGGGAGGTAGGCGGTCATTTCCACAACAATGGAGGAAATTCAATGGTCTAGCGCCTTGAACTCAAGAATTTAGAAAATATTTATTAGGGCAGAATAGTGCGGCACTTACACCGTCGTCGAGAAACTGCAGGGGTGGGGGAAATATGGTGTTCATGTCTGTTAGATCAATTTTTATTCACTAAACACATATCAATGTTATAAAGATCGTTTTGATAGCAAACAAAAAAAATAACTTTTTTACACCCTGATTACTTCTGGAGATATGTTTTTTGAAAATTATGTAAATAACAGACTTCCCTTGCCTCAATGAATGCAACTCGTTTTAATCAGCTCAGAAAGATGCAAAACTAGGTCGTTCCGACGGAATAATATAACTGGTGACCACTGGTTGAAACTACGTTATCTTTGTATGCTTACAACACTGACTGCTGGCTCAGAGGAAGCTACAATATTGTTTGGCAATGCACCAAAATACATTGTAGGAGAAACACAGCACAACAAATTGTCACATCACATTAATTATATGCTCTGGAACTTAATTATTGATCCAGTTGACGCTGCAAAAGATGGATTGACCCGGTTTTAATGCCAAGGTCGTTTACATTTGATCTTTACGCTCACTACACTAAGAAAGGCTGCTAGACCGGATTAAAGCGCATTGACTGATACTGTGGCTACCAAACTAATTCTCTTGTCTGCAGACTGATCTTTCCATAGCGGCTTAAGACGGAATTCTGCTTTTTAGTGCTATAAGACGGCCATTTTGCATTAGTGTATATATGCGGCCGCCTGGTAGAAGGGTAGCCGTAGATTTGCAGAGTTAACGGGGATCTGTCCCTCTTAATTACTCGGACGGCCAGGACCAGGCATGCCGATAAGCAACCTGCGCTGGAAGGAGGGATGCAACGTGCATGCACGCGAGCGTGTGACAGGAGACTACCCTATTATCGTACAGTGTGTTGCATAACATTGCCAGGAAGGTCAGGTCACCAAAGCAATTGGCTAACGTCTGAGAGACCGAAAAGCGTCTCCCTGGAGAACAGGCTGCTTATGAAAGCACTCACCAGGCCTCCAAGGGAAAGACACAGAAGCAGCCCAGCAGCTGACAAAGTAACAACACCTCAGACTGCTGCAAAACACCTTTCACAGCCATGAAATGAGTAACTCATTGAAAAGGTTTGAAGAGAAAGGTGATTAATTAAGCACGGTCACCTGCAGAGCTCGAGCTGTTCCGAACTGCATGCGTGAGTAGCTCATGCAATCCAGGTGATATAGATTACAGTCTTCCTCTTTTGCAGCATGTGAAATAATGGGCATCAAATAATTTTAAAAAAATTGGAACCATCCTGTGACAATTGGACTTTTACGTAACATCAGACCCATCTTGAAGTTCTTTGACTGCCGCACTCGCCAGCTAATTGTTCAGGCGACCATCCTTTCTAGACAGGACTATGCCAGCTCTCTCTTATTGGGGGCAAATCTGGCTGAAACCACCAGATTGCAGAGAGTCCAGAATGCGGCAGCCAGGGCTCTGGTAGGTCTCCCTCGCCATTCCTCGGTTTCCGGAGCCTTGAAAAAACTGCACTGGCTCCCGGTGGGCAAAAGGATCCAGTTTAAGGCACTGTGTTTAGCCTTTAAAATCCTTAAAACCGCTTCTCCCCCAATGCTGTGCCCCCTCCTGTCAGAGTACCTTCCTAGGAGATCGCTCCGCTCAGAGGGACAACATCTTGCGATCATCCCTCGCACTAGACTGGCCAGAGTAGGCGGCCGTTCCTTTAGCTTCCTGGCTGCCAAGTTATGGAATAGTC
Source organism: Lissotriton vulgaris (assembly GCF_964263255.1). Taxonomy (NCBI): domain Eukaryota; kingdom Metazoa; phylum Chordata; class Amphibia; order Caudata; family Salamandridae; genus Lissotriton; species Lissotriton vulgaris. The sequence continues at coordinate 543,670,711 of NC_141698.1, read as the reverse complement.
TGCCCGAAGCTATCCGTGGTATACAGGACCTTTTAGCCTTTAGAAAGGCCGTCAAAACTCATCTCTTTCAATAACTTTTTCACTTTCTGCGCCTCTAACTCTCTGCAATCTGTCTGCTCGCAGCGCCGGGACGCCCCTTGGCTGGGGCAGCCGCGCGCTATACAAATTACCATAACATTAACATTAACTTCACTGTAATTAAACTGGTACCTAAAAAAAAAGTTAAAATAAAAGGAGACACGGCCTGGCGGCCGTGAAACTTCAAGTACGGCCGGCCGGCCGTGAATAATTAGGGGATGAGAAATGCGCTGGGAGGAGAAATGCAGAGCGCACGCTGAGAAGCGTGTGGGAGGGAGGCTGGGCTGCCTTTGATGTGGTAATGCGAGGCAGGCGGCTAGTGGCATTGTGCACGTGCTTTTTAGGGCTTGCGCTTTCGCAATGACCTAAAAAGCGCACATGCACTGCATGGAATCGCCAGTGGAATCGCCAGTGATTAAACTCTGGATAAGCCACTATAGAGCTTCGCCAGCTATGCGCAAGCGCATCAGCAGGCGAGCCCGAAGAAACTCAATTGTCAATGTCCGGAGAGATAATAGGTATTCCTTGGAAAGAGCCAGGTTTTCAGGCTCTTCCTGAACCAGGTCAATGAACTTTCCTGCCTAAGGTTCAGAGGCAGCCCATTCCAGATATGTGAGGCCAGCATTCCAAAAGCTCTACCCCCCCTTCCGTGATTTCTTAAATCTGGTGGTTGTAATCCGATTGGTATTTGACGATCGGAGCTGCCTACTTGGATTATACCAAGTAAACATTTTTTTGCACACGGATAGCACCCTGCCCATGTGCTGCCCTTATACGATGCAGAGAGATTTAAAATAATTCTCTCCTTAATGGGCAGCCAATGGAGATCTTTTAACGCCAGTGACGTAGAGGACCACCGTTGTCTGTTTAGCGCCAGGTTTGCTGCCACTGCCTGCACCCTCTGTAGCCTCTGCACAATGTATAATGGTACTGAATGGATTTAAGGACCCCGCGTGTTTAGAAATGGCTACTCATCGTATGAATGCCTTAAAGGCCTCCCAGACGGTCAAGAACGAGTTGACGGAGTGTCAAAGAATTCCTCAATCGCAACAGCCAGTTCCTCCCTGAAGAAATCGTCCAGTAAGGAGTAGGGGGGAAACGCCAAGCAAATGGCGGGATGCGTTTCGCCGGCACCGTAAGTGTAATAAGAACAGGGGAGTGATCCAAGTAGGTGCGCGGGAGAATCCTACATGCCTGGACCCGGGGAAGATGGGAAGTGGACAACCAGTAGTCAATGCGAGTATGAATGTCATGTGGAGCAGAGTAGTGCATGTAGCCCCCATGGGTAGGATGCCCAGCCCTCCATACGTCCTGCAGTCCCAGTCGCGTCATCTCAACATCCAATATCCTGGCAGAGGCTGAGGGGCGACGGTCTGGACCATCTGACCTATCCAGTGAGGGCTGTCTTGTCATATTGAAGTTGCCCCCCCAAAGGACATTCTCACCACAGTGCTCCCGGACTCTAGCCGCTAGATCACAGTAGAAAGCAGGATAATCTTAGTTAGGACCGTAAGTGTTTACAATATAAAACTCCATACCTTTCCCATTGCATTTAGTGATCGTGTATCGCCCCTCCCCGTCCGTAGCTATGGGGGTAAATTTCCAAGAACGCCTTTAGGTTGATCCATGTTAAAACTCCCCTAGCATGGGAGGTGAATCCCGCTGCGTGTATGTTATTCAAGAATCCTCTATAAAGTAGCGTCGGGCTGTCCAAGCGCAAGTGGGTCTCTTGTAGCAACGCTACATCAGTCCTGTGCCGCATGAGGTACTGGAGGACCCGCCTAACTTTGCGGTGGTCGTTTAGACCTCTAACATTCCACGTCAGTAAAGTCATTGTGTCCTTAGTGGGGTTTCTGTTGAGTCATCCCAGGGGTAACCACATATAGATATATCTATGTAGTGTATTCCGAGCTCGTGTCGTCCGTATCTGTCGCTTCATACCTGTGCAGAAACGTCCTACAATCACACACAAAACTAACAACCAGCCCCCCCCCCCAACCTCCCCAGCTCTGAAATACCCTCCCACGCCTGCCCGACCCCAACCTGGCTGCGAACCCCATCCCACCCTCACCCCGACCACTCATCCCTCCCCCCACAAACATTACAACCATTTCAACAGTGGGATACACTCGAGGGAGGAGGTCGTTCGCGGTAAGGAAAGTCTCTGCGCTGATGTGTACACAAGAGCTGCCCCCCGCCCGCCCCAACAAGCAGAGAAAAAAAAGGCAAGCCTCACCACGGAGTGCGATATCATGGTGCTAGTCTTGCCTGTACATGGCACCCTGAACAGCTTTGTATCAGCCCTCTCCTCCTTCCCAGGGGGCCCCTCTCAGTGCAGGAACCCCAATCTCTATCCCCGTAGCGCAAACCCCTCGAAAGTAGTCTCCCCTCCCTGCGTCTAACCTGTTGGGTATCCCAAGGGTCAACCACAACTTCGCAAACCCCTGCCCCCAAACACCTGCTCCTACCAACATCATAACATTATGAGCTCTCCCTACTATATACAGTGACCGCAAATATATCAGCAGTATGACTATGATTGCAACCCCAGTGCCCGCCCCCCCTCGCATATCTCCCCCTAGATCTAAGCCCAACAGCATTGTGCAAACAAGGGAGCATAGGGCCCAAGGGGTAGAGGAGCGCAGCGCACGGGCCCCCCAGGAGCGTTCTGGTCAACAAATGTCACAAATAGTACTTAGCCGTAAACGGCCTCGCCAGTGGCCTATTCGTGATCGTCCTATCCACCTCCTGCCTTCTCGTCCGAAAGAGCTCTGTCTGTAGGGGATCGCTGCTCCCTCCGCCACTCCTTCAGGGCCCTCTGCAGAGGCTTGGGGTCCGTGAAGATCATGGAGCGCCCTTGATGGTTAACTCGTAACTTCGCAGGATACAGCATCGCCTAGTCTGCTCCCATAACCGGTTAGTTGCTGTTTCATCGGGATGAACTGTTGTCTCCCCTCCTGGACCCTTGGAGTAAAATCCGAAAAAAGGGATATCGTCGACCCCTCATATTGAAGTGGCTGTTTTTCCCTGGCCAGTCTCAACGCCGTGCCTCTGTCCCTATAGTTCAGCGATTTGGCAATGACTGGTCGTGGCGGAGCACCTGGCTTTGGTCTGGGGCCCAAGGATCTGTGAGCCCTCTATCACATTGCCGAGAAAGCTGTGTCGCCTATCAAGGTCTTCAAAAGGTGTTCGACAAACAGCTCCTTGTTCCCAGTCTGGGTCGTTTCAGGAAGGCCGGTGATGCGAAGTTTGCACCTCCGAGAACGACCTCAAGGTCCTCGGTCTTGTCCTGGATAACTTGCAGTGCCCTGCTCAGCTGCTTGTTCTCTGAATCTAAAGTAGTATGGGCCTCCTCAACCTCAGTTAATCGGTGCTCAGACATGTCTATACGTTCCGCATGTTATCTATTCTCTCCGCCATGCGGTCCATTCGGTAAGTGAAGGTGTCAATTCTATTTCCCAGTGAAGCGATGCCTTCCTGCAGGCTCTTTTCCATCGCCATCAGCAGACCGTGGATGTCTTGTTATTGAGACCCATCGGCCAAGTCCATCCCGCCGGCCCCCTCCTTCTATTGAGACTCCGCCGGTTTGAGCTTCTTCGGGTCAAACGTCCGCTTGGGCTGACTACTGTCAACCCGTCCCATCCCTGTCCCGAGCGGGAGCCCTGGATAAAGATCCGCACAATCCGGGCCCAGAGCGTGAGAGAGAGGCGGTGGGCCTACACCGCCAGCTCCGAGCCTGTCCCTGGCCCCACGTTGCCCGAGGTGGCTCCTATAAGGGGCACATTCACCAGTCTGTGCGCTCCTCCCCAGCCACACGTTGCAGCTCCGCTGCGAGCGGTGTGCATTCACACCATGCGCCACAGCAGCCAAAATGGGGGGGAGGGGACCCTCCGCAGCAGCCCCCCAGATCGTTCGTGGGGCACAGTCCCAGTGTCTGGTCGCCACGCCGGAGGGGGGCTCACCTAACCCCACTCGGCGTCGCAGGCCCCAAGCTCGATGGACACCTTCTGGTAAGGAGGGGGTGGGGGGGGGGTCCGAGCCGGGCACCACAAGAACAAGGCCGCAATCGTCCTCACAGCGCCCCCTGCATATCAAGGGTCGGGGGGGGGGGCGTTGATGTGTCCGCGTCACAGTTGTGTAATGGACCATCCACCTCCAAGTGCCTCTTCAGCCCGTGTTCCCAGCCGCTTTGCCAGCCACACTCCCGCAGTGAGGCTTTGGGTTTCTGCGGAGGTCCCAGGTCCCAGCCCGAGTCTGCTCCTGGATCTTCCCAACACTCGATCTCCCGGTCCCGGCGCAACTCCGGGCCCAAGGACTTCAGTCGGCTCCCCCGCCCCGGGAGGGGCCGACCGGGGCCACCAAGCAGAAGACGAGGGACAGCGCCGAAATCTCTCCGCTCTCTGTAGCCGCGCTTCAGCGGGGGCTGGAGGATCGTGCTCTCCGCAAAGGCCTCACCAAAGGTCCATAGGCCACCAGCCGATCGCGCACTTGGCCCGTTCAGCGCGATAATGGCAGATAGGAGCCTCGATCTTTTGAGCATTCCCCGCCGCAGCCGCCAGGGACCAAGTCCGTAGCAGGCAGCAGACTGAAGGTGTGCCTCGCCCAGGATAATTTCAGGATAGTTCGGTGTAGACGGGGAGCTATCAGCTCAAGTGGCCATTTGAGTCGCGAGCTAGCTCCTGTAAGTTAAATGTTACAAGTGGAGTGCAGCACCCATTGCGCTGCCCGCCACAGTGACGATGTAAACATGACTGCAAGCCTTCCACAAGTAGCGTGACTGTGCAGGTTTTAACCGCAGATTGAACCTTTCAAAATAAACTTTTTGACAGGTATAAACCTCCCTTTTAAATATTTATAAGGCACCCCTAAGTAGGCCTTATTGCCCATAAGGCAGAGTGGATGGTATTTAAAAGTAGGACATGTAAAAGTTTAATGTTAAACATGTCCTTAAAGTGAAATATCCCTAAACCTATATCACTGTACCAAGGTTGGCTGTTCCATAGTAAAGCACTGGGATACTATATTATGTTTAATAACAAATATATCTAGCCAGGAAGCTGCTACAAATTGATTTTTTGACGTTTTGAAATATTTATTATAAGCCCAATACACTGATGAAGTGTAATGTTTAATAAATATTTCAGAAAGATGACTTCGAAAAAGTTACCTTTGTTAATCCTGAAGTCCCTGGAAGTTAAATCTGCATTTTGTGCTCACACGTTTGCCAGCCAGTAATTTGCATTTCTTTTGGTGTGAATGAGGTTGTGTTAACTTATTCCAGGGACAGGGAAAAAAGGCCTTGGGCGTGGGGAGGTGTGTTGTGACCTTGACACAGTGTCCTGTGTGCTGGGACTAAGGACTTGATTAACTTCAAATATTCTACCCTGTCACAAGCATCACTTACACCTAGCCCATTACCTTTCTTTTTTCACCTCCCCTCCCCCCTGCCTCATTGGTCTTCCATTACAGTGGTTAACTTGTTGACATGACCATCTTACATCCTGCTTGAATGTCGAGACCTGTTGGACTGGTCTGCTTGGTTTACATATAACATTTGGGGTCCATTTCAAAGAAAAAAAACAATGCCAACACCATTTGTGTGTATCCACTGCCTGGTTTACTGATAGCTTTGTCCAGCCAGGTTTTTGTCTTCGAGTTTGTTGGTTGTACAGGGACTGCCCAAATATGTTCGATGTGGGAAGACACTAGGATTACCATTATCCATAGTACGTTCACAACAGCCCTCAGCGCCAAGGTTTAGTGTGGCAGAAGATGCCCAAAGTATGTATGGTAAGTCCTGTGAACCTTTACCCCAATTGTTTGGGTCCCTTGGGGCTATTTCCACCAACTAGCTTGTGGTAGGCATAAATGAGCAATCTCCAGACACCCACTAAAGATTACTCTTTGACCGGAGGAACATCAGTAGAAGGCTGAATCAACTGTCAGCAACCTCAAAAAAGCCCTGGAGGACTGAACGTGCCCTCTCTTCTACCCAGGGCGGAGAAGTGAACCCCAAGGGTCCTAAGGCTTGACCACCTGTTGAAGCTACAGAGACACTACAATCGGCCTTTTCCTGCAACAATTGACCGCTGGGCCAGGAGTGTAATTTCCCGTTGGACTAAACCTACTAAGATCACCATTTTTGCTTTCAGAACCAAACAGAGTTGTATAGGAAAGCCATTTGTACTGAGGTTTTTCTAACTTCCTAGCTGGTAGTCCATGTTTCGTGTAGTTGCAACCCTACTTGCAGTTTGTGGTGGGAAGAGGTATGAAACCTATTGTTGAACCTGGAAAGCTATACATTTCAGCAATGGTCTTTTGTGTAAATTACTGATGGTTTTCCCAAAGCAACCAATCATTAAAATGAAAAAAGAATGAAAATAAGTAAAAAAAAAAAAAAAAAAAGCAATTGGTGACGTTTTCGTGGTTGATTTTTTTTTTTTCTAATTTAAATTGTTTTTGTCAGTAAAACTGTGCTTGTGTACATTTAATGGCAATTTCAATTGAAGATGTCTGTAATGGCAGTGCGCTACCACACCATGCATACTCCACTTTACCTCACTCTGCACCGCACCATGCCACTACACTCTACTTTGCACCACTCCACACTACGCCACTCCACATTGCGTCACTGAACAATACACCACTCCATTTGACACCTCTCTACATCACCACAGCACTCTTCCCCACTTTAATCTAGTGTACGCCACTGCACTCTTCGCCACTTTAATGTAGTGTGCGCCACTTAACTCTATGCCGCTGCATTCTATGCCACTCTTACTTTACTCCACTCTACAGCAATCTACTCTGCTCTGCCACTCTACAACACTCTACTCATCTCTCTCTATGTGACTCCGCTCTACACTACTTCACAACACTTTTTCACAACACGCCACTCTGCCCACTCTGCCTTGAAACAAGCTACCTCAGTACACTCTGTGCTGAAGCAATCTACATCAGTGCACTCTGCCACTGCAATCTACCCTGCGCTGCTGCACTCTACGCCACTCTACAGGTCTACTCCTCTCTGCAACTTCACTCTACAACAGTCTACTCCTCTCTGTCACTCTACAACAGTCTACTCCTCTCTGTCACTTTACAACAGTCTACTCCGCTCTGTCACTCTACTCTACAGCACTCTGCTCTACACTACTTCACAACACTTTTTCACAACACTCCGCTCTGGCACACTGCTCCACTCCATGTCCTTCCACTCAATGGCACTCTACTTCCTCCACTGCACTGCGCATCACTCTACTCTACATCACACCACCAACTCTACTCTAAACCCCTCCACACCAATCCATGAATCTCTACGCGATTCCATAACACTCCACTCTCACACTCCGTGCCTCTTCTCCTCCGCTCTGCTCCTCTCCGCTCTGCTCCTCCTCTCCGCTCTGCTCCTCCTCTCCGCTCTGCTCCTCCTCTCCGCTCTGCTCCTCCTCTCCGCTCTGCTCCTCCTCTCCGCTCTGCTCCTCCTCTCCGCTCTGCTCCTCCTCTCGGCTCTGCTCCTCCTCTCGGCTCCGCTCTGCCCCGCTCTGCTCTGCCCCGCCCCGCTCTGCTCTGCTCTGCCCCGCTCTGCTCTGCCCCGCTCTGCTCTGCCCCGCTCTGCTCTGCCCCGCCCTGCCCCGCTCTGCCCCGCCCCGCTCTGCCCCGCCCCACTCTGCCCCGCCCTGCTCCGCCCCGCTCTGCCCCGCTCTGCTCCGCCCCGCTCTGCTCTGCCCCGCTCTGCTCTGCCTCGCTCTGCTCTGCCCCGCTCTGCTCTGCCCCGCTCTGCCCCGCCCCGCTCTGCTCTGCCCCGCTCTGCTCTGCCCCGCTCTGCTCTGCCTCGCTCTGCTCTGCCCCGCTCTGCCCCGCTCCGCTCTGCCCTGCTCCGCTCTGCTCCGCCCCGCTCTGCCCCGCTCTGCTCCGCCCCGCTCTGCCCCGCCCCGCTCTGCCCCGCTCTGCCCCGCCCCGCTCTGCCCCGCTCTGCCCCGCTCTGCTCTGCCCCGCTCTGCTCTGCCCCGCTCTGCTCTGCCCCGCTCTGCCCCGCTCTGCTCTGCTCTGCCCCGCTCTGCTCTGCTCTGCCCCGCTCTGCTCTGCTCTGCCCCGCTCTGCTCTGCTCTGCCCCGCTCTGCTCTGCTCTGCCCCGCTCCGCTCTGCCCCGCTCCGCTCTGCCCCGCTCCGCTCTGCCCCGCTCCGCTCTGCCCCGCTCCGCTCTGCCCCGCTCCGCTCTGCCCCGCTCCGCTCTGCCCCGCTCCGCTCTGCCCCGCTCCGCTCTGCCCCGCTCCGCTCTGCCCCGCTCCGCTCTGCCCCGCTCCGCTCTGCCCCGCTCCGCTCTGCCCCGCTCCGCTCTGCCCCGCTCCGCTCTGCCCCGCTCCGCTCTGCCCCGCTCCGCTCCGCTCTGCCCCGCTCCGCTCTGCCCCGCTCCGCTCCGCTCTGCCCCGCTCCGCCCTGCTCTGCCCCTCTCCGCTCCGCTCTGCTCCTCTCCGCTCTGCTCTGCCCCTCTCCGCTCCGCTCTGCTCCTCTCCGCTCTGCTCTGCTCCCCTCCGCTCTGCTCCCCTCCGCTCTGCTCCTCTCCGCTCTGCTCTGCTCCTCTCCGCTCTGCTCTGCTCCTCTCCGCTCTGCTCTGCTCCTCTCCGCTCTGCTCCTCTCCGCTCTGCTCTGCTCCTCTCCGCTCTGCTCTGCTCCTCTCCGCTCCGCTCTGCTCCTCTCCGCTCCGCTCTGCTCCTCTCCGCTCTGCTCCTCTCCGCTCTGCTCCTCTCCGCTCTGCTCCTCTCCGCTCTGCTCCTCTCCGCTCTGCTCTGCTCCTCTCCGCTCTGCTCTGCTCCTCTCCGCTCTGCTCTGCTCCTCTCTGCTCTGCTCCTCTCCGCTCTGCTCCTCTCCGCTCTGCTCTGCTCCTCTCCGCTCTGCTCTGCTCCTCTCCGCTCTGCTCCTCTCCGCTCTGCTCCTCTCCTCTCCGCTCTGCTCCTCTCCGCTCTGCTCTGCTCCTCTCCGCTCTGCTCTGCTCCTCTCCGCTCCGCTCCGCTCTGCTCCTCTCCGCTATGCTCCTCTCCGCTATGCTCCTCTCCGCTATGCTCCTCTCCGCTCTGCTCCTCTCCGCTCCTCTCCGCTCTGCTCCTCTCCTCTCCTCTCCGCTCTGCTCCTCTCCTCTCCGCTCCTCTCCGCTCTGCTCCTCTCCGCTCTGCTCTGCTCCTCTCTGCTCTGCTCCTCTCCGCTCTGCTCCTCTCCGCTCCTCTCCGCTCTGCTCCTCTCTGCTCCTCTCCGCTCTGCTCCTCTCCGCTCTGCTCCTCTCCGCTCTGCTCCTCTCCGCTCTGCTCCTCTCCGCTCTGCTCCTCTCCGCTCTGCTCCTCTCCGCTCTGCTCCTCTCCGCTCTGCTCCTCTCCGCTCTGCTCCTCTCCGCTCTGCTCCTCTCCGCTCTGCTCCTCTCCGCTCTGCTCCTCTCCGCTCTGCTCCTCTCCTCTCCGCTCTGCTCCTCTCCGCTCTGCTCCTCTCCGCTCTGCTCCTCTCCTCTCTGCTCCTCTCCTCTCCGCTCTGCTCCTCTCCGCTCTGCTCCTCTCCGCTCTGCTCCTCTCCGCTCTGCTCCTCTCCGCTCTGCTCCTCTCCGCTCTGCTCCTCTCCGCTATGCTCCTCTCCGCTATGCTCCTCTCCGCTCTGCTCCTCTCCGCTCTGCTCCTCTCCGCTCTGCTCCTCTCCGCTCTGCTCCTCTCCTCTCCGCTCTGCTCCTCTCCGCTCTGCTCCTCTCCGCTCTGCTCTGCTCCTCTCTGCTCTGCTCCTCTCCGCTCTGCTCTGCTCCTCTCTGCTCTGCTCCTCTCTGCTCTGCTCCTCTCTGCTCTGCTCCTCTCCGCTCTGCTCCTCTCCGCTCCTCTCCGCTCTGCTCCTCTCCACTCTGCTCCTCGCCGCTCTGCTCCTCTCCGCTCTGCTCCGCTCCGCTCTGCTCCGCTCCGCTCTGCTCCGCTCCGCTCTGCTCCGCTCCGCTCTGCTCCTCTCCGCTCTGCTCCGCTCCGCTCTGCTCCTCTCCGCTCTGCTCCTCTCCGCTCTGCTCCTCTCCGCTCTGCTCCTCTCCGCTCTGCTCCTCTCCGCTCTGCTCCTCTCCGCTCTGCTCCTCTCCGCTCTGCTCCTCTCCGCTCTGCTCCTCTCCGCTCTGCTCCTCTCCGCTCTGCTCCTCTCCGCTCTGCTCCTCTCCGCTCTGCTCCTCTCCGCTCCTCTCCGCTCTGCTCCTCTCCGCTCTGCTCCTCTCCGCTCTGCTCCTCTCCGCTCTGCTCCTCTCCGCTCTGCTCCTCTCCGCTCTGCTCCTCTCCGCTCTGCTCCGCTCCTCTCCTCTCCTCTGCGCTCCTCTCCTCTGCGCTCCTCTCCTCTGCGCTCCTCTCCTCTGCGCTCCTCTCCTCTGCGCTCCTCTGCTCTGCGCTCCTCTGCTCTGCGCTCCTCTGCTCTGCGCTCCTCTGCTCTGCGCTCCTCTGCTCTGCGCTCCTCTGCTCTGCGCTCCTCTGCTCTGCGCTCCTCTGCTCTGCGCTCCTCTGCTCTGCGCTCCTCTGCTCTGCGCTCCTCTGCTCTGCGCTCCTCTGCTCTGCGCTCCTCTGCTCTGCGCTCCTCTGCTCTGCGCTCCTCTGCTCTGCGCTCCTCTGCTCTGATCTGCTTCTGTAGTTGGGGATCTCTGTGTATAGTCATAATCTAGTGAATAGTCCCGCTCCTGTGCGGGGACCCCGGAGCAATCAAAAATAATCTCTTAAGCTGACTTCTTTGCAGTACTGCATAGACACTTAAGAGAGAATTAAAGACCAATAATGCAGCCTATACATGCAAGGCTACACTGTCCAGTACTTCAACTAGAAATGCAAGGATATTCCACAAATATCACACTTGGACCTGTCTGCCAGGTTTCACCATGGAGAACACTTCCCCCCTTCACCAAATCCTTGGAATGATAGAGTGGAAGGACAGGACAGACAAGCCCCCATAGGCTGCCATTAGGTGGCTTAAAAAGGGATACCTTTAAGGAAACTTTCCAGAACTCTCCTGGTATCCCAGAATGCACAGCAACTCCCTCCACTTTCAGTTCTTTTTCCGGCTCCTGCTAGCAGGACCCTAGAGCATTGAGCTCTCCCTTTTTTGTTTTTTTTTCCTACTATTTGTGCACTTTTAAAGTGTTAGTGTGTTCACTCAACGTGTTTGCCTTGTCTCATCTTTGCTGGAGTTTCTCTGGTGTTTTGGCTGCTCTTTTATCAAATATGCCTGCATTATTTGATAAATGTCCTGAGTGCTCCAGGAAAAAGGCAAAATCAGATCCTCACAGGGTGTGCATCCTGTGCCTGCCTGCCTTCTCATGTTCCTGAGGAGTGATATCTGTCTGCAGTTCCCTAAAAGGACCCTAAAGGACAGGGAGAAGACCTGGCTCCAAGGCTTGGAACAGAGAAGGCAGCAAGGACAAGGTGGGTCTGGGCATGAAGGGGCTCCTTCCTCTGCCCGTGCGTCGGCCTATGGAGGGGCTCCCCAGTAAAGAAAGGCCAGAAAACGCCACCGGTCTACGTCGATACCCTCTGTCGGCGTCGAAAGGAATGACCACAGTCTGTTCCCCGTCTCCCCAGGGCTCTCAGTCGAAGCGCCATCTACGTTAGACGTCGAGGGGACTGATGTCGAGACCCTCGAGGTCGACGTCGAGGACTGGTTCGTCGTTGAGCTATCATCGATGTCGAGAGGGGTCAAGACGCCGGCGCTCGCCGTCGAGGCGACACCGCCGGTCACCGTCGACACGTAAGTCGGCGACGTCGAGACGAAGATCAGCGTCGAGACGTAGGTCGTCTACGCCGAGGAGATCAGTCGTCGAGGAGACGATTGACGTCGAGGCACCGACCGTCGACGTCGAAGAGACGGCCATCGACGCCGGGCAGACGCTCGTCGGTGTCGAGACGACGTTCGTCGTCATCGAAAGGACGCTCAGCGTTTAGGAGTAAGCCCAGACTTTCTAGGACGTCGCTCGTCCACGAGGGGTAGGGCCCCTAGAATGCCCCCCTCTGGTCAGAAGAAGAAGAAAAGGAGAGTGGGACAGTCTCCGGGCTCGGAGTACTCTCAAGTCTACTCGCCCTCCAAACCGAGGTCACCTACACCTCCTCCTTTACCCGTGGATCCTCCTCCGCGAACCCAGACTCCTCCTCCACAACCTCCTACGCATCCACCACCTCCTGTTCCTCCTGACCGCCCTCCTCCACCGGCTCCGCCGAGGTCTATCTTGCTACCTCATTTGCCGACACAGCCTACGGGGCCTCCACAACCTAGGCTCCCGTCTTGGCCTCCACAGCGCCCTCCTTTCCGGCCCGCAGACCGTCCAAGGCTGCGGAGATAGAGGTCTCGCTCAAGACGGAGAGAGAGATCCAGGAGTCTCCATCGCTCGTCTACAAGGTCCAGACGGCGCCATAGGAGGGACAGATCTAGATCCCGCCACACGGATTCGTCCAGGGACTACACACCGACCCTGTCGGACTCCCCTTGGACGAGGGTGTCCCCAATAGACGACATTGTCTCCTTCTTGGAGGTGTTGCTTTGAGGAGCGGCTAAGCTGGGCATCACACTCAGAACGCCCATGCCCTTGACTTCTGTCATTTTTGAGACCCTGCACAAAAAGCAGTTGTCTCGCCCCTTGTTGCCGTTGGTGCCAGAGCTGGTGAAACCCGCCATGGAGCTCTTCCTCACCCCTGCGGTTACTAAATCGGCGCCTTCCAGGCTACAAAAGAAGTATCGGACCCCTGACTCTGTGATCCTGCGTTTCTCCGCTCGGACCCTGCGCCGGATTCGGTGATTGTGACGGCGGCGAGGAAGCAACAAGCCACCACCCCGTCATCGACAGTGCCTCCTGTCAAGGAGAGCCGCTGGATGGATTCGGCAGGTAGGAAGGTCTTCGGGACGGCATCCACGTCTATGAAGGCCGCAAGTGCCTCGGCCTTGTTGAGTCCCTAACACGGTTCGTGGAACGTCTTCCCCGGGAGGATAGGTAAGATTTCCAAGAAATCCTTAATGAAGAACTGATGGTCTACAACCAGGTGATCAGTTCAGCTGCGGATTCCTCCCTCCTGGCAGCGCACGTATACTGCCATGGGGTCAGCATGAGGCGCCACGCCTGGCTGCGTCTGACGTACTTGAAGCCTGAGGCGCAGCAGAGGGTGGCCAATCTACCTTTCTCTGGTGAGACCCTGTTTGGAAAACATGCAGACGAGGAGATGGCCCGCTTGGAGGCGGAGACCTTGACGGCTGTCTGATTGGAAAAGCCGAAGGAACAGAAGAAGAACTTCCGCTCGTTCCAGAGACGGTACGGGGCGCAAGGTAGAGGGCAAGGTCGCCAGGCTGGGCAACAACAGTAGCAGCAACAGCAGCAACAGCAGCAGTTCCAGCGGCGCATGTTCCAAAAGCGCCAGAGGGGCCGTGGTGGTCAGCAGGCTTCATCCACGACCAAAGGCCCGGCTGGGTCTAGGCCCTGAGGTGCTTCTTCCTCCCTCATCTGTTACCCGCTCCGGTGGGGGGGAAGCATTCAACGTTACCTGGCAGAGGGGAGAAACATTACTCGGGACAAGTGGGTGCTGAATATTGTTTGCAATGGATAAAGTCTTCGCTTCACCAGCCCGCCTCCAGCAATTTCACCGATTGGCTCACAGTTTCAACTGCGCAAGCTCCAGGTGGAGCTTGCGCAGTTGAAACTGAGGAAAGGGTTTTGGGACGACCGGATTCACTTGTCTCTTCACGCCCAACGGTCCCTGAGATGGTGGTGCTTGGCAGAGAATCTACTCAGAGGGGTTCCTTTCCACAAGGATATCCCGACTCGGACTATTGTGACGGATGCATCTCTCCTGGGCTGGGGAGCGCATTCAGACCATCTACAGATACAAGGACAGTGGTCTCCTGCAGAGTCCACGTATCACATCAATTTCTTGGAAATCGGAGCTGTTCACTTGGCACTGAAGGCCTTTCTTCCGTCCTTCCAGACCAGCTCCTTGCTTGTACAGACAGACAATACGACCACAATGTATTACCTCAACAAGCAGGGGGCTCAAGATCGCGCACACTGTCACAGGAAGCACAGGCAATCTGGCACTGGCTGCTAGCCAGAGGACTGACGATAACGTCGACTCATCTGCGCGGTGTACAGAATGTTCAGGCAGACTCTCTCAGCAGGTTGCTGCAAGAAAACCACGAGTGGGTCATAAACGGCGAAGTCTTCGACGACATCTTCGCCGTATGGGGCACTCCAGACGTGGATCTGTTCGCCACCGCCCAAAACAGCAAATGCTGCGACTTCGCCTCGAGGTATTACCAACCGGGGACTCTGGGGAACGCGTTATGGATCAACTGGTCGAACAGCTTTCTGTACGCTTTTCCACCCATTCCCCTGATTCCGGCGGTCCTCATCAAGCTGGCCCAGTCCCGGACGCGGATGATCCTCATTGCTCCGGAATGGCCCAGGCAGTGGTGGTTCACGGACCTGCTTCATCACTCGTTCCTGCCTCATCGGCCGGACCTTCTTACGAAGTTCGGGGGGCAGATGGTGCACCCCAACCTCTCGTCATTGAGTTTGGCGGCATGGCTCCTGAGATATGCAATATGGCCACTTAAATCTTCCTGAGGATTGCGTGGACATATTGAAGGAGGCTAAGAGGCCGTCTACTAGGACCTCTTATGCTTACAAATGGAAGAGATTCTGCATCTGGTGCATGTCTAAGAAATATGATCCTACGGCCTACAAGGAGGATGTCATCCTTCCATACCTTCTGCATCTGGCTCAGTCTGGCCTTAATTTCCATTCCATTAAGGTTCATCTGGCTGCATTGACTGCTTACAGAAAATGCCCTTCGCAGACGTCCTTCTTCCAGATCCCTGTGATTAAGGATTTTTTAGAAGGATTGAAGAAGGTGTGCCCTCCTGTTCGGCTTCCTTCGCCTGCATGGGAACTGAATGTAGTGCTGTCCAGGCTGATGAAGGAACCTTTCGAGCATATTCACAAGGCTTCGCTGCAGCACCTGTCTTGGAAGGCGGCGTTCCTCGTGGCCATTACATCGGCCTGCAGGGTGAGTGCGATTCAGGCATTATGTTGCCAAGAACTTTATACTGTGTTTCATGCTGCTAAAGTTGTTATGCGTACTCACCCTAAGTTCCTTCCCAATGTGATTTCTGATTTTCATGTTAATCAGAGTATAACTTTACCAACTTTTTTCCAGAATCCTTCCACTCCAGCGGAAAGGTCTCTTCATTCCCTGGATGTTAGAAGGGTGTTGAAATTCTATCTTGATAAAACCAAAGACATTCGCAGGTCCGACCAATTGTTTGTCAACTATGGGTCGGTTAGGACTGGTCTGGCTACTTCGAAGCAATCTATCTCTAGGTGGATTGTGTCGTGTATCCAGCTTTATCAGAAAGCTAATAAGACCTTAGGGGTTAAGCCTAAGGCTCATTCCACCAGGGGCAAAGCTTCCACAACTGCTTTGCTTCGTAATGTTCCCATTGCAGAGATCTGCAAGGCTGCCACTTGGAAGTCGGTCCATAACGTTGCTAAGCATTACTGTCTGGACTCTGATGCCAGGGCAGATGCTCAGGTCGGACAGGCTTCGCTGCGAAATCTGTTCGCATAATAGTGGTGTTGTCTTTTTTTTTCCACCGCCGGATTGTTTTTGGATTGGCTTGCCATTCTATTCACTAGATTATGACTATACACAGAGATCCCCTACTACAGAAGGGGTAGGTTCTTACCTGTAACTCCAGTTCTGTAGTAGGGGTATCTCTTTTATAGTCATGAGCACCCAACCTCCTCCTCGGTGGAGAAAGAGATGAAATGATGAATGCTACAGGTCTAGCTGATACACCTCCAAAAAGAACAAAGTGGAGGGAGTTGCTGTGCATTCTGGGATATCAGGAGAGTTTTGGAAAGTTTCCTTAAAGGCACGGTATCCCTTTTTAAGCCACATAATGGCAGCCTATGGGGTCTTGTCTGTCCTGTCCTTCCTCTCTATCATTCCAAGGATTTGGTGAAGGGGGGGGGGGAAGTGTTCTCCATGGTGAAACCTGGCAGACAGGTTTAAGTGTGATATTTGTGGAATATCCTTGCATTTCTAGTTGAAGTACTGGACAGTGTAGCCTTGCATGTATCGGCTGCATTATTTGTCTTGAAGTCTCTCTTAAGTGTCTATGCAGTACTGCAAAGAAGACCGCTTAAGAGATTATTTTTGATTGCTCCGGGGTCCCCGCACATGAGCGGGACTATTCACTAGATTAGGACTATAACAGAGATATGTGCAAAAACAACAATTGATGGACAGAATGCAGAACAATGTCATACATTCACCCCAGTACAGAGATCTGGGCTTAAATCCATCGTTTTTTTGCACTCCAGACCACCCCAGTTCAGACATGGCCATATGCAAATCAGTCTTGACCCTGTGCCTCATGGGAACAGTCCAGCCCGAACTGCCAAGCCATGTCTTTCCTAGACCGGAATCAAGCATCCTAGGACCGGTTTCTGGCTATCAGCTGTCTTCAGCCAGGATAGCTTGACTCCAGTGGCCTAGTGAGCATGGGACCCACATCTGGGGATACCTTTCCCACATCTGGGCATACCCTTCCCACATAGGGTGAACAGCAAAACACACAAGATGATGGACGGAATGTTGCACAATGGCAAAACATTCCCCCCCAGTCACAGATCTGGGTTAAATCCATCGTTATTTTGCTCACCAAGCCAACCCAGTTCAGACATGGCCATATGCTAATCAGCCTTGACCCTGTGCCTCATGGGAACAGTCCAGCCCGAACTGCCAAGCCATGTCTTCCCTGGACCTGAATCAAGCATCCTAGGACCGGTTTCTAGCTATCAGCCGTCTTCAGCCAGGGAAGCTTGACTCCAGTGGTGTGGAGAGCACGGGACTCACGTCTGAGCATACCCTTCCCACTCTGGGTGACTAATGCAAAAACAACAATTGATGGACAGAATGCAGAACAATGTCATACATTCATCCCAGTACAGAGATCTGGGCCTAAATGTGGGAAGGGTATGCCCAGACGTGGGTCCCGTGCTCACTAGGCCACTGGAGTCGAGCTATCCTGGCTGAAGACGGCTGATAGCCAGAAACCGGTCTAGGATGCTTGTTTCCGGTCTAGGAAAGACATGGCTTCGCAGTTCGGGCTGGACTGTTCTCATGAAGCACAGGATCAAGACTGATTTGCATATGGCCATGTCTGAACTGGGGTGGCTTGGTGAGCAAAATAATGATGGATTAAACCCAGATCTGTGACTGGGGGTGAATGTTTTGCCATTGTGCAACATTCCGTCCATCATCTTGTGTGTTTTGCTATAACAGAGATACCCCTACTACAGAACTGGAGTTACAAATAAGAAACTATTCCTTCTCTGCTTCAATGCTCCGCTCTGCTTCTCTGCTCCGCTCTGCTTCTTCTCCCTCCTTCGCTCTACTCCTTCGCTCTCCTCTGCTCTACTCCTCTGCTCTACTCCTCTGCTCTACTCCTCTGCTCTACTCCTCTGCTCTACTCCTCTGCTCTACTCCTCTGCTCTACTCCTCTGCTCTACTCCTCTGCTCTACTCCTCTGCTCTAGTCCTCTGCTCTACTCCTCTGCTCTACTCCTCTGCTCTACTCCTCTGCTCTACTCCTCTGCTCTACTCCTCTGCTCTACTCCTCTGCTCTACTCCTCTGCTCTACTCCTCTGCTCTACTCCTTCGCTCTCCTCCGCTCTACTCCTTCGCTCTCCTCCGCTCTACTCCTTCGCTCTCCTCCGCTCTACTCCTTCGCTCTCCTCCGCTCTACTCCTCCGCTCTCCTCCGCTCTACTCCTCCGCTCTACTCCTCCGCTCTACTCCTCCTCTCTACCCCTCCTCTCTACCCCTTCGCTCTCCTCCTCCGCTCTCCTCCTCCGCTCTCCTCCTCCGCTCTCCTCCTCCGCTCTCCTCCTCCGCTCGCCTCCTCCGCTCGCCTCCTCCGCTCGCCTCCTCCGCTCGCCTCCTCCGCTCGCCTCCTCCGCTCGCCTCCTCCGCTCGCCTCCTCCGCTCGCCTCCTCCGCTCGCCTCCTCCGCTCGCCTCCTCCGCTCGCCTCCTTCGCTCGCCTCCTTCGCTCGCCTCCTTCGCTCGCCTCCTTCGCTCGCCTCCTTCGCTCGCCTCCTTCGCTCTCCTTCTCTCCTCCCCCTAATGCTCCTCTCTGCTCCACTCTGACGCTCCTCTCTGCTCCACTCTGATGCTCCTCTCTGCTCCACTCTGACGCTCCTCTCTGCTCCACTCTGATGCTCCTCTCTGCTCCACTCTGACGCTCTATTCTACTTTTTATTCCACTAACCTTTAGCCATGCTGGATAGCAGCTACGCTTATGTACAATATCACTAAAACATATTGGCAAAGCCAATAGCTCTATGGTAGGCAAAGCCTATTGGCTTTGCCTATGCTTGTTGTTGCTTTGTAGTGTGCGCTGATTGTTATATGTGGCTGAACAGACCGGTCAAGCAGAGTTTAACACTGTCAAAAGGAGGCCCAACGCCCATACCATGCATACTTCTGTGGAGTTTAGAGGTGTCCTCCATGTCCTTGGAGGACAGCCTATTGTTTGCTCTTGAGAGGCATTTTTCATAACTATTCGAGGCAGAGGATTATGCTAACAAGCCTTTTGAAAATTTAGGCAGATGAAGGCTAACTTTCGCAAAGTTATGTTTTCTTAATATTTTTCCACAATTTTAGTTCGACATTTAATTGTGTTTTCAATGAAAATTAAAAATGATATAATTTTTTTTCTAGCTAGTCCTTTCCCAAGATGCAGCATTAGTACTTAATATTGCTTCCCACTGTTTCACTGAGGGCCAGCCAGCCATCCTACAGTGAAAATAGATTTGTTGGCTAGTCACTATAAGGAGATGCTAACTTTAAATTTCTACATGTTGTGCTTTTAAATACATGCACCTACTTTGTGGGCAATAAGGCAATAGTGGGAACTTATAGGAAGGTTTTTACCTGTCAAAAGGGGTTTACTTTGACAAGTAGCTGTGCATGGTTTGCACTGTTACTACCACGCTACAATGGCAGGCCTGAAGCCATGTTTGCACTGCCAGTATAGTGGAGGGCACAATGGCTGCTGCAGTCCACTAGTGAAATTTAAGTTCTAGGCTCTGGGCACTACTGGTTAGAAAGTGTAATGTCCACAGGTTTAACGCCAACAAAAATATAGGATTTAGCGAAAGATGAGAAATCTGAGGTGACCATAAAGAAAAGGCCTATTTCTTACGCCTACAAACTTTATGATCATCTGTCCTGCCAATGTAATTCTGCAGATTTTTTTTTTCCAAGCCGTATTTGGCCACCTTTTTATGAGGTTAAATTCTAGTCCTAGAGCTTTTAAGCTAAAACCTCACTTAAGGATAGGTCACATTACCATAGGCCATAGTTAAAATTACAGTGAAATGGTTGTTTCCCAAGTTCTGTAAAAATCCTTCCTTTATCAAGTGTTACCGTAAGCACAGTAAATTGGAAAGCCTCAACCTATGATTGCCCTATATGAATTTAAGTACCTTGCCTGTGTTCTCAATGGACTGTTCCTTATTGTGCCAATTTTTTTTTGTGCAAACACAAGGAGGTGATGGAGGAAGCGCTGAAACTTTTCAGACACTCACCCCCAGTCACAGATCTGTGTTGAATCTATCATCGTTCTTTAGCTCACTTTGCCACCCCAGTTCAGACACAGCTATATGCAAATCAGTCTTGACCCTGTGCTTCATGGGAACAGTCCAGGCCGAACTGCCACGCCATGTCTTCACTGGACCGGAAACAAGCATCCTGGAACCGGTTTCGGGCTAACCGCTCTCATCAGCCAGGCTAGTTTGAATCCAGTGGCAAAGTGAGCAAGGGGCCCACGTCTGGGCATACCCAGCCAACGTAGGGCGAACAAAGCAAACACAGGGAGATGGACGGAGCGCTGAAACTTTTCAGACACTCAGCCACGGGCATAGATCTGGGTTGAATCCACCATCGTTCTTTAACTCTTTTCGCCAGCCCTGTTGAGAGAGTTTTTTTAGTGAGCATAGTAGATTTAAAACATTACGCTCTACACTATTAAAGAATGTCTGTTGGCATCTACTAATACTATTGCCTACAATAGAGTAGCTGATTTTTTCAAAATCTGTAATAAACGCAGTGTCTTTTTCCCTAAAATAACTCAATACCATTACCATGAGGTAGCGCTGAAGGGGAAGTTTTGTATGTGTATATAACTAGGCAATGTATCAAGGCAACGTATCAAGGAATTTTTTCAGCCTCCATCTAAAAAGATACCTTTCATTTTTCTGTGAGACTGATAACCTTACTGTCTGTCATTTCTATTTTTTAAAACATTTTTTTTGCAGATGATATTAGATATCTAAAACTTGTAGACCATTTTAGGAAGGGTCAAATATGATAGGCAATCAACTTGACAATTTCATGGCTCATTTAAAAACCTTATATAGTTAGAAATATCCTTCTATTTTCAAAGATTTAGGACAATTAGTGTAAATAGAGAATAGAGTACAGGCCAAAACGGCATTGCTGTTTCTTCACCTGATTAAAGGCTATGGAGAAGTCCGTGGATGTGGTGTAAACTGGTGATTAAGTGTCCCACTATATTTAGTGAGCAAAGCATGAATAACTCCTATGTTCTCTAGCACAGGCCGCTTAAGACTAAATCCTGATTGTTCCAAAGAAAGAGTAACCTGTTAACGTGCCCATGTTATCAAGTACTTCAAAAAGTGTTTGCTGGAGAATTTCTGAGAGGAATCCAGTAGTGCTGTCATGTGATAACTTTGTGGAACTGATTTGGGCTCTTTTCATATAGAGGCATCTGAATACTTTCTGTCCATGGAATACAATGTAAATGGAGATTGCAAGAATTCACTTCATAGGCAGATTTAGCTGTTTTATTATTTCACCACGTCACCCATTCCTAGTTAATTGTTCCCTCTCGATAAATGCTAGTTCAGAAGAGAAATTGTTTCAGCCTCCTCATCAGTTTCATCTTGCAAATTCTGTATTTACTGCCTGTCATGAAATCTGTACCATTTTCGTTTTTGGCCTCTAAACGTAAGACAAACACAGCACTAGAATATTGTACTATTTCTTTCTATGGTTAGTTACATTACAAAAAAAATATCACAACTGATCTAAGCTTTTATAAAAAAACTAAATATTTATTATAATAAAGTTGCAATCATGTTATTGTCTTCAGCCACCCACAGTGAATTTTCTATAACGAAAATGCGATTTTCTCTGATTTCAGCTGGACAGCCTCTCTTCTCCTCCTTCCCACCCCAATTACCTCCCACATCCCCTATCACTACTCTGGCGTACTGTTATTATTTTTAGAGTGAACAGAACATTATGGCACCGAAATCCATAGAAGTAAACTTTGCGTCTTTGTAAAAGGGTTGCCATTCATAAGCGATTCATAAGCAATCGTGGGACCATTTCCTTGCACCCTTATGATTAACTATTGCTGGTCTGTTACCTTAATTGTGACCGTTAAGTATCAGACACCAAGATTCAGTCTGTTTTAGTAACTGATTACCTTGTTCAGCAGCCCCATTATTCTTTGGACTTCCTGCTTCTGAAATATTCCATCCCATTTATGCTGCTTGGCATATTTTAGATGATATTTGTTTATAATTAAAGATGTTTCTAATAATTTGTTCTCTGCTAATGGGGTACAATTCGTCTCTCAAGTTATGAAAAGTAATTGGTTTGCTGGGACCAAACATCTCACCATAACTTTGTACAATCCATGAGGTAATTCTATAGTGGTTAGAGGAGTGGATAAATAGCTCTATACAAGAAGCCAGACAGTTGGCTGTGTTTTCTAGTTTGGATGTGGTACAGGCTTGGAAAGAGAAGATTTGGAGTTACCACATCCCAACCTATTCCGCATTGATGGAGACTTCATTCTGTGTAATTCATTTGAGAAAAGCTATGTCTAAATTGGTCACAGCATACATTCAGTAGAGTTGTGCCAAAAGAACTTATTGTTGACATGTGGCAGTTAGGGATGGGATTAATAAACACTGGAGAGGATCATATGGAGATATTATAAAAAGTGTCCTTTTGAAATGTTTTATTTTTTTTAAAGTGAGAAATTATTGCTGAAGGATGTGATGGGTGTGCTCCCATATGTTTGTAGAGGTGGGAAATTAAATTTTGCAGACTGTTTAATACCTATGTATATGATTCAAACTAGCCGTTAACCCCTTCCATGCTGGGCCGTTTCCGCCGCTGTGCGGTAAACTAAAGACCGGAGCTGGGCCGTGACGAACCCCAGCCGTCATCAGCACACGAGCGCCGCAGAGCGTGACGGCTGGGGCTCGTCACCAGCATGGAAGGGGTTAAATAGAACCGCTTTTGCCATATATTGCCCAACACCGTTTCGTAAAAACATGTTGATATTCAGATTTATAGTTCATGGTCACTGAAAATGAAGTCTGCTACACTTTAGTTTATATGTATCTCTTATCATTGGGAAACACAGCTCCCCATATTTGTAACCAACAGTATGTATGGTTGACAACTTGATTTTCTTGTGATTGGTGGTTGAAATTAGGATATTGTCGTTGAGAGAGAGAAGCTATCAACAAGTGTTTTCGTCCACCGTGCTTAGTCAACGCGGTTTTGATAAATGTCTTTCTTTAGAGATTTAAGTAGTATATTAGATATAAGTATTATAAGAGAAGAGAGATTAGTTTGACACCAGGTCACCTTGGAATGCCAAAGAAGTGATTATTTACTTCTGGAGTCATTCAGAATCCCAGATATCAAATGTGTGTTATTAATATATGGAGTCTATACCCAGAAACATAGTGTAGCAAGTGGCAGTATTACAGAATACAGAGTCCATAACACCATACCTTTTTAAAACTCTTAAATACCTAATATGTTTAGTCGTCCAGAGACTGTAATGCTTTACGGAAAGCACATATTGGAAACTAATCTGTAAGGCAATATTGTGTGTGCTATGACGATGTATAGCACTAAATATAGTGAAAAATTGCTTGCTAGTGAGGTTTGAAATACTGGAGAGAAGGTTGTTCTGTTGTACTTCATTATATTTCATTTATTTTATAAAGTTTTATATAGCGCGAACCAGATCCCAAGGGATATCAGAGCGCTTTACAATATAAAGAAGGTAGAGTAATACTCTAGTATCGATAACAAAAAGAATGCCAAACAGTTGTAGTAACCAAAGATCAAATACAAATGATACATCACTAGAAGAGAAGGAGAGTACAGCTCCAGTAACGATGTCAGATAAGGTTACAAAACAGTTATTGTCACAATCACAGACAGGTGGTATACAGCGAGTAATGCAATAAACAGGTCAATTCCAAGCTGCTACAGGGGCAAACCTTACATCCGAGAGGCGCCGAGAGCAAAAACACAGGATGATGAGAAGGATGTAGAGTTAATCAAATCGGCCAAGTTAAGGTAAGAATTTGTTCAATAGGAATCTTTTGACTTCCAGTTTGAAAGCAGTTAATGATGATATTCTGCGCAAATCCGGTGGAAGAGAATTCCAGATCTTTAGTGTAGCACCCGAGAAGGCTCGATGACAAGTTCTCTTTTCATTCGTGATACGTGGCTTCAGGTGGAAGTTGTTAGCATTTGTGTGTAGATTTGATATGGGGTAGTTGTGAAGGGATTAGAGAGGTAGAGAAGTGAAGAGGCCGCCCTTAAATATCTGGGTGGAACAAGCAATAGAGGTATTAAGTGGTAAGGATTGTTTGAGTGCCTACAGTTTTTGTTTTTGGGTAGTATTACTCCGTTTGGTCCATTCACAGTTTTGTGCAATGAATGCGATACCGGTATATGAAAACAGTTGTGTTATTGAGGGTAGTTGCCTACATATGGTTTGAAGATGAGTATTCATTTTTGTTTGAATTATAATCTTCATGAAGAGGTTTCTGTAAGTGTGCAGAGAACTGCTACGAGGTCCTCTATATTTCTCACCATAGATTAACTAGTCAATTGTGGGATAAGCTGTGATGAAATGGGTAGAGGGATGCGTTTTGTGACTAAACCTTGTGACGGAATAACATAAATGGCTCACAGTGCTTACTCCATGAGTGTGCAGAATATAAATCCGTAATGAGGAGTGGTACGTTGTCCATGTTTGTAATCTAGTTGTTTGTTACCTTACTGAGGGTAGTGTCAATGAACAAAAACGTGGGCTTAGCAATTGCA
The DNA here is from genome assembly GCF_964263255.1 of Lissotriton vulgaris. Lineage (NCBI taxonomy): Eukaryota > Metazoa > Chordata > Amphibia > Caudata > Salamandridae > Lissotriton > Lissotriton vulgaris. Next base: position 543,646,428 of record NC_141698.1, on the reverse strand, counting down.
AAATTTTAATTTATACTGGTGTGTTGACAGAAGCGGTATATTTGTCATTGTCAAAGAGTACACTGGAAATAAAGTTAGGGGTGCCCCTTTTGTTAATTGTCCTCGAGTTAGCAAGGCATATGGCCCCAACAGAAATTCCACATAGGCAGAGTGGATAATATCTCTGAAATTGAGCAGGCAGATTTAATGTTCAGATTGTGCTGGGCTTGGGGAACCCATTCATTTTTACAGGTCAGCATTTTACCTCAACAGCATGCCCACGGGCGGATGAACCAGATCTGGTGTTGAACATAAATTTCATAAGGGCAGTGTGTCCCTGAGGTTAGGCACCTTACAGCTTATCAAAGTACAGTCAATTTAGAAGGGACGAACTCAATACTTGGGTTCTAGTGGGTGAATAGACATTTTCGAGATGCATTTCAAAAATTCATTAATTGTGGTACAGAGATCATAAATGCATAAAGACATTGCCATGAAGGCTTTTGAGAAAATAGAATTGTTACTGACTTTTGCACTTCATTTAGTATGTCCGAAGTGCCAAGACAACCGCAAAATAAATAAGAAAACTGACTATCCTAGTAGTCTTTGGAAAGTCTTCTGGCTTTTCCTCTAAATTGATGGTTTATATATATTTATCTCGCATAGGCAATCATTAATTTCTGCAAAATAGTTATGATGTGAGCAAAAGAATTACATTGGCAGCAAATCGGAGCGTGATTCTGTGATATGACATATTTTATGCCTAAGCAGCTAAGCACTAACTATCCCACTAAATGTATATTGGTATATCCCCTCTATGCAAAAGCCATCCAAAGATTGGAGGACGAAGTAGTTGGAATAACAACAGTTTGCTATTGTGAATGAATAAAGTACAGTGATTTTAGTAGAAGGGGCCTAGTAAAATGCATTCTTACTGTGCTAGTCTAGAAAGTTTTGTTACAGCATAGCAATACTCTTGTCAATGGAAATAAACATGACTGCTTGAGAAATGAACTGTGAACATGCAGGAGCATACATCCGCTTCGAACAAGATTGAGTTGGGGCCTAAATAAAAAGCCAGGAAAACCCATTTTTCCAAGTTATAGCAAATTTATTTCAAATGCAATAGCACCATATCATTGTGTCCATGCAAATGCTAGACAAAATCCTTATTCTGCAAGTTGTTGTTAATGTATAAAAATACAGAAGGCACAGAAACGTACTCTAGCATCAGTAAATCAAACCATAATATGAAAATAGCATGTCTAGAGAATAAAATAAGGGGGTGAGAGAAGGCCACTACAGACTGGCTACTCTGTGCTGATAGTTAACTGTGGTGGTATATTAGAAAGATGGAATAACAGTGTGCACAAATTAACATTGTTTGGAAGGCACCAGTTTGGAATTATATTTTTACAGTTGGAGTTTGTCTGGAAAAATAGCAAGATTTGAATGATTTATTTTAATGATGGTTGTACAAGTAAAAGTATTGGGTATTGTTATGTGGGTTGAGTTTAGTCATATGAGACATGAGGGTTTAATGTTTGGAGATTAATACATGTGGTGGTTGTTAGCACACTTTATGAAGTATGAGTGGTACCACGATGGAGTGAAGTCCATATTGTTGTGTTCAACCTATTAAGGTGCTAAAATGTCATAATTTAGATTGTAGTATAGTCTGATATGGCTATCTAAACTATTTTGTAAGCGGGTGGTGGAAGGGGCATTAGTGGTTAGGGGTCCAGGTGTTGTATTTCTATCTAGGACCCTAATTCGATATTCCCGATTCATGCCCTTATGTGGTTATAATTAATAATATCCTTATAAAGGCATAAGAATCTTATCCATATTCAGTAATAGCCCATGCAGTCCAAAATACAGCACGGCTACTCCCATAGACTCCTAGAAAGCACAACGCGTTCTTTAAACAAACCAAGCCTCCAGCAGCCCGGGAACTCCCCCCTGCTTCTGTTTTGATTTGCTCAAGAACTCCTAGAGTCCAGAAAGAACTGTTAGTTCTTGGTGACGTCTTATGTCCAACCTTACGTCAAACCTGGCACCTTTCAGGTATAAATATACCAACGTTGCCTTAAGCAAACACACGGTGGTTGGGAGCAGAGCGACGTTCTACTTGCCCAAGAGTCCAGCTGTTATGAGAGCCGACGGAGACCGCCCCTCCCCTTGACGCACTGAGAGAGACGCTGTCTTTTTCTCCAGCCGAGAAAATCCAGCTCCGGTGTTCCCAAGTCACCCTCGCGGGTTGCTAGGAGATAGAGTCCTGAGAAGCGAGATACAAGACCTCCTTCATTCTATGACCAAGTGACGGAACTGATTAAAACCTTAGAGAGAATTCTTGATTCCGATACTTGGCAAAACTTAACTTAAACTTAAAACCGCAAGACACTAGAGTAACTCAGTCGTGCTTTTCACACAGACCCCTTTTCTCCCGTAAAAACTCAAATAGACGTCTGGAGTGGGTGAAAGGTTAAAAATCCGCCGGAAGTTAGTAGGATGAGAATCCTATGTATTAGTTCTTAGTTTAGTCAAAGTTGAAGGATACAGTGTTCCAAAATAGTGTGCACCTACCTAATCTTTGTTTCCTTGAAACTCGCTCTGCAACAAAAACATTTTTGGTCAATAAAATGACAGATCGTGAAGAAAAAAGAGAAACATTAGCAGCTCAACTCTTAGAGGAAGGCACTAGTCTCCAACAGAGTGACCCAAATGCTATAATCATTCTGGTCAACAGAAGAAGAACTATAACTCTTAAACTAATAGAAAATGGACGATCATCCAGAGGTGGTACGGTCATATTCGTGATAGAGGCACATGAGTTTCGGCAGACAGAGGTATTCTACACATGGATACATTTTCCAGCAGCACACGCTGTGACAAAAGATTTCCACTATTACAAAATAGAGGAACCTCCGGTTATATATACTCCTTTCGAGGACATTGAAATCCCACTAACTTACCAAGAGCACCTGCTCTAGTTTAAATGCGCCCTAAAACATAAAAATCACTTCACCAGGCACGGTCCACTAGGTAGACCAGGAGCCACGGGCCGGTTTTAGCCAGCTACGCAACACACCCAGACATTGAAACAATGTCAAGCGAAGAACTCCTAGTTAAACTAAAAGAATTAACAAAGGCATATAGGGAATTAGTTCAATTGGCAAGGGGCGATATAGAGTACCTCCAGAAATTGAAGGAAACAGATATAACAGACCAACCGTTTGAACTTGCCAGAATCATAGAAAAATCCTATGAAGAGCTAGGAAGAGAAAGTTTGGGTGGGAAACCGGTAAAACCCCAACTAACTGAAAATCCTGAAAAAACATTTATTAAAAATAATTTAAATACTCCAAAAAAGGGTTGGGAGGGTAATAAACAATCCACTCCCAAAGAAAAACGTTTCCACTCCAGAGGAAGGTCACCTCAACGGAGAGAAAGATCTCCAGGCCGAGGAGGCAAATCTCCCCAAAGGGAACCCTCTGAGAAAAGGTATAACCTTAGAGATAGGGATAAATTGAGAAAACCTGATAGATATCAAGATATTGATACACGTCCCTCTCGATCTTTTCAGACTTCCTCACAGAAATCGGAAAAAAGAGGACGTTCAGAACATAAGGAAGAGCACGTCAAGTCCAAAGACAAAGAACCTGCTCATCAAAGTAATAAATTACAATTTCTCAGAAAGAAGGTAGCAAGTATTAAAATTAAACGGGCCGAGGATTCACACAACTGAAAAACGGAGAGTGGGCACAGACCATGCTAGACAGCGCAGCAGAAGTAACCATAGCTCGCAAGATCCCGATGAATCTTCTGGAGACAGTGGACACGAATTAATACATTCAAGTGGAAACTGCAGACACACGAGTCAGTGTGGCCCATAAACTATGTGAAATAACATTACGCATAGAGGGAGATAAAACCAGGAAAATAAAAGGTCTCTTTTGGGAGAACTTTTCAAAAGGCTATGACATCATGTTAGCTGAAAAAGACTGGCCACCAGAGTTTGTCAGAGAGTGCCCTCATGGCGAAGAAATGATTATGCCTGCCTTCTCGAATCGCATTCAGTTGCATAAAAAATACACATTGGCAAGAAAATGGGCAGTGGCCCAAGCCCCTGCATTCTACAAAAATCATGTAGGATGGGATGAGGACTCTCCTCACCACAAAATCCAGTTAAAAAACCAACCCACTGCACAAAGGCAGTACCCAGTTAAATAAGAAGCTAAAAAACAAGTCAGGGAGATCTTAGATCAACTTGAATATCAAGGGGTGATTGACACATGCACCTCACAAATGAACAATCCTTTGTTTCCTGGCTCCAAGCCAGACAATTCATATCGCCCAGTTTTGGACTACAGACATTTAAACTCCTGCTGCAAAACTTTTGCAGTACAAAACTCACACAGTGCAGCACTAATGAATAACATTGTGCACAAAAAATATAAAACGACATTAGATATCTCTAATGGATTCTTCTGTCAAAACATTGCACCTGAAAGCAGGTATTTGACCGCTTTCTCAATAATGGAGTCGCAAAAACAATTTTGCCGACTCCCACAGGTATTCAAGAATAGCCCAGGATTGTTCTCAGCAAGGGTAACAGAGTTACTACAAATATATGATGATGAGGCATTATCATATGTCGATGACATCTATCTTACAGATGATGACCTGGAGACTCACTTAAAGAGAGTAAACACCATAATACTTGGGTTTGCATCAGAGGTTTACAAATTCAACTTTAAAAAGTCAAGAATTGCCCATCTAACAGTCCTATTTTTAGGATATGAATTATCAAGTGAAGGCAAAAGCCTGGCAGACAACTTCCTAGAGAAGTGTGCAGTACTCCAAGCACCAAAAACGCTGAAAAACTTCCAATCAATACTAGGCTTCCTGAATTTCGGTAGAACATACATTCTAAATTATGCAGAGAGGGTTAAACCTCTCTGAGTTAATAAGACCTGATTTCATACCAATAAATTGGACTCAAAAACACACAGAAATTTTAAGATCACTACAAACAGACATGTTAGCTGAAACAAAATTACAAACTCGCGACAACGTACGCAACCTTGTAATCGGAGTCATCCCATTAAAATGCGGATTCACATACCTGACCTCTAGTGTGGGAGAAGCGGTACCTATAGCTTACAAATCACATTTGTACACTCGCTGAAATGAAATTCAGCTCTACGGAAAAAATTCTGACAGCGGTTCAAACTGCTGTAGCAAAAGAAAGAGCCCTCGCACAAGGTCAACGAATTATAATCGTTACACCGTTACCTGCCCTAGATGCAGTAACAAGGGCAAGCATTCCGAATGCTAAAGCTCTACATCCAAGATGGATACAATGGGTTAATTCTCTTGCTGCAACAGACGTAATATACAAATTTGATCCTAATTTAAAAACACAAGAACTTCTCCAATATGAATACGAATGTCCTCTGCCAACCGAAATCCTGCCTCTGGAACATTACGGCTGTATAATATATACAGACGGATCAGCACAACCCGCAGTCTGGGTTAAACAAGCATATAGTGCTGCGTGCGCGATTGTTAAATGTCGTTGGCACGAAGGTAAATTTAGACCAGTGGCCACTAAAACTCAATCTCTAGGAGATCTTACAGCTCAGCGAGCTGAACTTCTGGCATTTAAGATGGCGCTTGAAAATACCGATCACGAATTCCCCACACTAATAGTGCGTGATTCATATTACTGCGTCCAATCTTATAATGAATTCTTGCAGAACTGGTTTCAAAACGGCTTCAAAGATGCAAAAGGTGGTACAATCAAGCATAAAACGCTTTGGGTACAAATAGTTCTTTTACAGAAAGAACTACAAAAGACTCACGTGATACATACTGAGTCATCAACGTGATGGCTTTTACGTTGCAGGGAATTCATTGGCTGACGAGGCAGCGAAGGTAGCTTTGCAAACGGCTTCCGTAGCTGCTTTCACCCGGTCAAAAACAAAAATAGACAGCGATAATACTGCAAGCTGTCAGTGCTTAAGTTAAAGATGACAGAAACACACTCCTGAAAGGCTTTCCAGTAAAGTACTCATACATAACTGATGCAAACAATGTTCCATTCGCTCGAATCCCTGGAGTGGGGGATAGAGCAATTCCAAACATGGAACACAGATTAGGACTTATTTCAGCGGCACACGAAGGGCTAGCTTCTGCACATGCTGGTATTTCCGCCACAACATCATTATTAAAACAGATGTTGGTGGCCGGGCATAAGAAAGCAATCTAAGAACTATGTTCTAGAATGCGAAATATGCCAAAGAATGAAAGTATCAACAGTAAAATGACCAGCGCAGACACCCCTTCTAATCTCAGATAAACCATTAGCATGGGTTTACCTGGACCACTGTGGTCCCTTACAGAGGGATGGCAACTACAAATATATCAGGGTCGCAGTGGATTCCTGTACGAGATTCATTTGGATGTGGCCCCAGCGTTCGGCTGACGCCAGAACTGTTATAAAAGATTTGCGAGTCTTTATCGGCACATACGCAATTGGCATGCTACATTCTGATCAGGGTCCTGCGTTTAGCTCTCGAGCTAACAAAGAGGCCATGAACCGCATGGGCATTGCATCTCGGTACTCCTCTCCCTTCCATCCTGAGGGAAATGCGGTAGTGGAAAGAAAAAACCGTGACATAAAGCAATCTATAACAGCGAGGGTATTCGGTTCGGGTGATGGGTGGGTCAAACATTTAATAAGTGTCCAACGTAGTCTTAACAACATGCCAATAAATTCTCTAGAAGGTATCAGTCCATACGAACTATTGTTCGGTACTAGAATGATAATCCAGGATCTGGATCGTCAGACTTCAGTGGTAGAAGAAAAAACCTTTGATATCCAAGATCGTTTGGCTGTTTTACAGTACTTGAATGAAACAAGAAAGAGTCTAAGTAACATAAAGTTTAAGCCAACAACCACTGAAGAACCACCTGTCCCAGCATGACCTGTCTGGATTCCGAAGATTGGGGATCTGGTCAGAAAAAAGATCGCGGTAAAGAAGGAATTTGGGCCTTCTTACAGAAAAGTAGTACCTGTCTTAGCTATCAGCGGAACAAGATCAGTAGTACTACTGCCACTTGCTGGTAAAAAGGAAAACAGAATCGTTTCCATCGATCTGGTGAAACCACAAACATGTGGCCGATAATAAATAGTAGGCCCAGTGGACTACCAAGACATAACAGAAGACCAAACTTTGCTACAATCCAAGAGGTTCAAACTGAGAGACTAATCGCATTCGATAAACCTGCAGCAAATAACAAGGGACTATGCAACAAAGCCATGGAACTTGTACCTCTTGAAACCCAAATTGCAACAATTTGTGGTGATACACCAATCTACAATGATGTAGCATCGAACTGTACAAATGTAACAAAAGAAATTGCAAAGATCAATGGAAATCCGGAAGCAATCCCACCAATTGACAGAACAGCGTCTGGCTATTTTATCAACTTTGATGACTTTTCCGATGATCCAAGTGAACATGGAGACAAGCCAGCAACAAAAACTTTCAAATAGAAAATGACTGAGCTTTTACATCAACTAAAAGAAACATATCTGATTTCACCATGGATTAAATTTTGGACTGTTAGGTGTACTTTTTCTCCTGCTTTGGCTCATCATGGTTTTGTGCTTAGGTAGATTCATTGATGGGAAATATAGTACAATGGACACAGCAAGTCAGAACATCAACTTGGTCTTAAAGTCTCACCGATCCTCTCACATTGAGAAAAGAGAACTATCATCAGTGAACATCACAGCCAATCCAATACCTGGTGGTATAGCATGGGACAGAACGGACTATGATATTTATGGCCCGATTGAGCTCTTGAAGTATCCACACCAGTTCTAGGTTTCCTTTAGTGACTTTGTGATACCAAGTTCTTTTTCTGATGATTGGGACTTTGAAAATATCAATAATATGATGTCAGATTTAGTAATGTCCGCTAAATTCAGAGAACATGATTATTTACAGGGTTTATCAAATTATGAAGAGTTAATACTGTTACAATCACTATGGTCATCACTATTTGCATAAATCTGCACAACCTAGAATTTTTTTTTATTATGATCAATGGGAACATTGTCAAACTCCGCCAAAAGGCAGCTCGAAAACATTCTATGAGAAATTTCCATACTTCTCAGGGTTTAATAATAATGATCCAGAAACGTTTTATTTTAAACTGTTAAACAAAACAGGAATGAAAACAATGTTGACAAATACTAAATTGATTTATTCTGAAAAATTTTATGACAAAATGTCTACATTTAGTTTTGAGTTCTGGAAAAATAACATCGAAACAAAAACCATCTGGGGTACAAAAGATTGGCAGGTGCAAGGTCTAGAATCATTATTTAGAGCCTGCACGATCCCAGAACGAATAATATTCCTTAATGATGCCATTCAACAAACTATTTGTCTTGGCCTAGCTAAGATAAAAGATTTAAACAAACAGTCTAATCCGAAGCCCATAGCTGATAGCAATAGCACTACAGATGTGGAAATAGACGTATCCCATATTTTTCACCAAAACAGAACAAATCCTGATTGGAAAAAATGGTTGATCTGGCCCACAGACACAAACAACTGTCAAGATAGAAAAAACAGGGGTTAAAAATGACCAGGCCAGACCAGAGATACTCCCAGAGACAACATCCAGGGATAGTCACAACATACAGTGTAGGGAAATTATGCCTTGAGTGGCTACTGAAATCCACACTGGCTGAATTTAAGCAACACTTGACTTTACTTAAAGAAGGTGCTGACTTGAGAGATTTCATAATGGGACCTCGCAAACAGCGTCAAAAATGTTTCATAGCGGCCGGTATATATGCTGCATACAACGAAGCTTGGAAAGTAATGCAAATTGAGACAGCAGAAAAAATACGAGAAATTGATCGTATAAATTTGGAAAAATCACTTTCTGTTGTGGACAATGGGTTAACGACTGTCTTCCAGAATATATTCACTGGACAGTATTGTGTCATCTGCCTTCGATATAATAGAGCAAGACTTACTAATGTTACAACATGGTCAATCCCAATTGCGTTCTATTGTACAGCTTGGCTGGATGTTGCCAAACCTACGTTCAGGCTACGTACCATGGCGTCTAATCACCGTAACATCATTATTTTCTATCTTTAACCTTACTGATAAAGAAATCAGTTTGGCACAAAAAGGAGCAGATTATGCGATTCTGAGCATTTGAAAAACTTGAGAGATTACCATTGACCATGTCAGAGAGACCTGTCATTGAATGGATAATACACGGAACAATTACAATTCCACTAACAACTTTCCAGTTTAAAAATTGCCAAGAATATATACCAGCAGGCCAGTATGAAAGGTTGGGTAAAGGATACATCAAATCAACCTGGGATTTACCTTGCACACAAATGTTATAGGGAAGGCAAAAAGGAGGTATTCCTTAGGGGCAATAATTGTAAAAAATCACTAGGCGGTACACTTCTGTGTCCAGGTATTAACATGCATGTAGCTTGCTAAGGGTCTGTCTTCAAATAACCTTTCTTGTCACCTGCAAGGCACTCCTGCAAAACAGATAGAGCCATTCTTCAGACAACTTTCGAACCAAAGTTACGTTTTAATAAATGACCACAGCTGTTGTGGAATGGTGCCAGGAGAATGATATCTTGTTACTGTTACTGCCAGGGTCGTTTGCTGTATGCAAGTATTGTATCCAAACAGCAATCCAGACATGGAGGCGGCAATATGGCCTCATGGGAATATCTCTTCTATTCAAATTGATACTTTAAGCAGAATGAAGTCTATTCTTTTACAGACTACTGTGCCTCTGACGTCGTCCAAAGAGACGTATGATTTGCAAGGACGGCATCAGAGATACATACCCTTTTATCAACAAATTGCCCCGTGCATTTCGTAGAAATGTTAAGTCAAATCTTAAACATGTCTGATACCAGTGGCATCGCACATGTATTTAAGACAATTTTTCTGGACTGTTAGCACCCTTTGAAACAGTTCTGGGCATCTTCCCGAATTTTGTCCATTCTGTCTTTGGCGGCCTACCCTTAATCTTGGGACTCGTGGCAGGAATTTTATTTTTGTTCCTTCTGCTCCGTTATGGCAAGCCAATCCACAGACAAGACTCCAGCAACGATGGAAGAAACGATCCTAGCAATACGATACCGAGACCGTATCACTAAAGTCCTCGGATTGGCCCGGCTAAGAGATCTGAATACAACCTGGTTTCTTTCATTCAGACCTATCTGACAAGATTGCAAAATACCTGTGCTTCGATGTCTGCTATGTGGAGAAGAATGCATGTTGGACGTTTGTCTTACACTACCATCAGCAGTACCAATGGATATCGACTCTTTGCTTTGTCCTGTAACGACTCATGCAACGTGTTGTCCCCAGCGGCTACCTATTCTGATGACTGCATTCGCTGAGACTTCACCATTACGAGTAGGTGGCGGTGAAGTACGAGAGGAAAGCAGCACCAAACGGGTACAACCTTCTGTGAGCATTACTGATCCAAACATCGATGCTAGCAATCACGCTCCAAACTGCACAGTTACAGCATTTTCGAACTTGTTCGAACTTTCACCTGATGTTGTAGACCAATTTTTTGCGAGTCTTTCTGATATGTTCTCTCCTAACAACGAGATTAACATTTAAAAACAATGATCACACAGCGTTCCCTGAACTGTGAATTCGGCCTTCAGTTTTGTTAAACAATGCTACTAAAAACATTTTGGACTATTTTTTTCTCACCTCCCCAGAAAGCGAAATTATTTTTCTTTCACTTCAAAAATATTTTCCATTGCTTTGGCACATGGTACTCTGCTTAAAGTAGAACTATTCTTAGAGAACAGAGCTTCTATTTTTAGAGACTTTAGAGACAATATTTACCTCAGCCTCTAGCACATGTACAATATCGTATAAATATGTGATGAAATGGTCTCGACCTTCTTTTCTGTAAACAGAGCCATTTCATGTATAATGCTCGCAATTCATTCAGCTGATGTATGTATGTATGTATGTGTATGTATGTATGTATATATATATATATATATATATCCAATCTTGCCAAACTCATCCGATACGAAGAAGGCGCTGACACCATGAATCTCAATCCAAACTCGATTTATTTACTCACAGTCTGCTTAGACGCGTTTCGGCGTTGCCGCCTTGTTCACTACATCTGCATTCAAAATGAGCTCATACATATATACTGTGGAGATATGGGCGTGTCTAACAATTAGCACACAGGTTTAGACCAGGTATTACCATGGTTACATGATGGTAAATCTGGGATGTTACACAGAGTCTTTCCTCCATCCTTATTACCGAGTATTCATTGCAGAAAAGTTTTTTACACAACAGAATTTAAAAATTCCTAAATCACCTAAACAAGTGTTCAAATAGTGATAACAGCCTTTTCACCAAATAGCATGTTACATTTCACAGCTGTTGAAAAGGCAAATTAAAAACATTTGCTGCCATTTCTGCGTTTAAATAATAAGTTAACACTTTTTGCCGCTTTTTACCCTGAGTGCCTGCCATGAATGTGCCCTTTATTAAGGTCCTAACTTAGTAGACCCTCTGGTTTGCCTGTGCATCCCAGTCTCCCATGTGTCATGCCGGTGTGTGTACCATTACAGCGTGTGTGTGTGGGGGTGGGCTTGTTCCCCATTCTATGATCCCCGTTATTGCCGCTTTGGACCTGAGCATCTCCCCGGGTGAGTTCTGCTGCACGTTATAGCCTTTAGCTTCTTTCCTAACGCTACAATGTTGCCAAAAGCTGTCCCCGCTGCCGGCTCTGAGGGTAGCCTAAAAGTTAGCAGGATTGCAACAAAGTTTCGCGCTTAAACAGGTTCAGGAAATAATGCGCGTTGTATCTATTGGCTTCTTTCTTAACGCTACAATGTTGCAAAAGGCTGTCACCGCCGCCGGCTCTGAGGGTAGCTCAGAAGTTAGCTGGTTTGAAACAATGTCTCGCGCTGAAACGGTTTCTGGACATAATGCGCGCGTGTTTCATGACTGTTATCACCATCTGCTAACAAAGTGGATATTTCATGTATTTGTGCCTTCATTATTAGCGCAACATTGTATCTGAATCCCTGACATGGACCCTCGCGCTTGCACTCACTACAAAGTTTATCTTATGAAATACTGCCCTAGTGGGCTTAGCGGCTTGCTCATTCATTTTTGTGTAAAATTATACTGTAAAGTCACAACAAACAACAAGGGCATAGGCATGAGCATGGTATATATATATATACATTTAACTGAATGATAAACCTGCTTGAAAAGCGTAGAGTACCAATACTCCTTTTCGTGTATAAACCATACACCATTTCAAATGTGATTATGTATTTTGGGGTGGGTTGGAAAACACACATGCATCGTTATATGTTTATAATGCTTATTATTTAGTAATGATGGACATTAATACGTGGAGTGGGTGTTGTATTTCTATCTAGGACCCTAATTCGATATTCCCGATTCATGCCCTTATGTGGTTATAATTAATAATATCCTTATAAAGGCATAAGAATCATATCCATATTCAGTAATAGCCCATGCAGTCCAAAATACAGCACGGCTACTCCCATAGACTCCTAGACAGCACAACGCGTTCTTTAAACAAACCAAGCCTCCAGCAGCCCGGGAATTCCCCCCTGCTTCTGTTTTGATTTGCACAAGAACTCCTAGAGTCCAGAAAGAACTGTTAGTTCTTGGTGACGTCTTATGTCCAACCTTACGTCAAACCCGGCACCTTTCAGTTATAAATATACCAACGTTGTCTTAAGCAAACACACGGTGGTTGGGTGCAGAGCGACGTTCTACTTGCCCGGGAGCGCAGCTGTTATGAGAGCCGACGGAGAGCGCCCCTCCCCTTGACGCACTGAGAGAGGCGCTGTCTTTTTCTCCAGCCGAGAAAATCCAGCTCCGGTGTTCCCAAGTCACCCTCGTGGGTTGCTGGGAGATAGTCCTGAGAAGCGAGATACAAGACCTCCTTCATTCTATGACCAAGGTATGGAACTGATTACAACCTTAGAGAGAATTCTTGATTCCGATACTTGGCAAAACTTAACTTAAACTTAAAACTGCAACTTACTTACTCCTTCCCACGTATTAGGCTTAGGTCAGGTACACTGGGGTAGGCGTATCTTAAAAGCACCAGTTGAGTTTCTTTGTCAATGTTTTTATGTATGTATATATTTTATCCATTTTAAAGTATCATATGGCTAAGAAACCATATCAATGCTTTTACAGTATTATTTCATAATACCACTCTTACTGTACGCACTTTACTTTACAATAAGTATTGCAATTGTGGCAATTCATTTCTCTTGCATGAGAAAGAAGACTGCTCAATAAAATAACACCTTTTTGGCCACAGCTAGAAGATGGCGGCGGAGTAGGACGCCTTTCCGTGCCGCTCCAGCGCTGATCCAACAAAGCATCTAAAAGCAAGATCTTGGGGGTGCCCACGAGCCCCTACAGCGGCGGTGGCGACCGCCTAGCGGAGCGGCGGACTTTGGTGGGGTCGCCGAGGCGGTGTGACCTCGGGAGCGCCTAAGAGATCGAAGGTAACCCGCGGCCTGTGAGACCCCGGGCTTTCCGGACATCGAGGCCCGGTGAGGGCGAAGGGCGGGACCCCAGATCCGCAGGCAGATACTGAAGTAGACGGACGGCCGTTCGGGACTGCGCTTGGGCCAAGGAGGTCCTGACGACCGGGCCCGGATCGCACCCCTCCAGGGGGAGTTGGTGCGCCGCCCCCCTGACACTGCAGTAGCGCTCGGGCGGCCGGCAGCACTCTACTATCTACGCCATCCAACCTTCCCCTCGCGGCTGGCGCCAGTGGCCTGTTCGAACTTTCGAGGCCTGGGTGCTGTGCAAAGCCGTGACTGCAACGGGGCGAAGGAGCGGCTCCCCAGCTAGTTGGTGGTGCGACACATGCTGGGCGGAGGCCCGGAGGGCCGAGGCAGACGGACACCGGCTCTTGGGGGTTCCCGCCTTGGATACAGGAGGTCCCACGGATTGAGTGCGTGAGTGCGGGGGACTGGGACCCCTTGGTGGCAGCGGGGGGCGCCGAACACTAGGTCTGCCTGCAGGCCCCACTACTCTCCATAGCCACGTGGAGCCGGCGCAGGGCGCGGGGAGCCGCCATGTCTACTGTGCAGCGCAAACGGAACCAGGGGAAGGACAACGCCTCGAAGGCCTCTCAACAACCGGCCTCCCCTGGGGCGAGTGGATCATCGAAGCACTCGGACGAAGACGCCCCGGCGACGAAGGCCTTCATGTCAGAGTTGTTTGCCTCAATCAAGGAGGACATATCCGAACTCAGAGCGCAACTCGCCTCCGACCTGCGGGAGGTGCGGAGGGACGTGGACGGCATAGGAGAGAGGGTGGCGACCCTGGAAGATAGGGATCTGAGTGTGGCCACCGATGTTCATATGCTCCAGCAGGACATAATCCGCCTCACCGAGCAGAATCTGGACCTGCAACTACATACGGAGGACCTTGAGAACCGCTCCCGTAGGAACAACATCCGAATACGGGCGGTGCCATGGGACGGTGAGGCGGGGGACCTCCGAGGGTACGTCCAGGAGCTGTTTCTCCAGGTCCTTGATGACGCAGACACGAAGGAGATACAGATGGACAGAGTGCACCGGGTGGGATTGCCACGGCGCGGGGGGGGGTCCCCCCCCTGACATCTTGGTGTGTGTTCACGATTTTCAACTTAAGGAGAGGATTCTTCGGAAAGCCCGGACCATCGAGTCGCTGCAATTCCGGGGTCATCGGCCGCAACTGTACCAGGACTTGGCTGCGTCCACCTTGCAAAAGCGGAGGGAATTCCGTCCTGTCACATCATTTCTGAGAGAGGGGGGCATCGCCTATTCCTGGGGGCACCCTTTCAGGATCATCTTCAGATGGCAGAACCGCCTGGCCCAGATCCGTACGCTTCAGGCGGCAAAAGAGCTTTTGGGACTGGAAGATGTGCCGTCCTCGCAGGCCGCGGAGGCCTCCTCGTCTCGACGGCGCCGCCGTTCGAGCTCATGGCACAGGGTGGGGCGCTCCCCCGTCAGTTCCCCTGCTAGACAACGTCCGGACCTTTCTGCCAGCCTGCAGGAACGAGGAGAAGCGGTCGCCTCGGTGGCCTCGGCCACGATGGCCGACTCACAGCATAGCTCTGGGGCGGCCTAATCCCCGAGGAATGGCGGATCGGCGCCGGAGAGGCTCGGGCCTTCTGATCGAGGGTTCTGTAAGTACTCTGGTGGGAGACGACCTCGATTGTGGCCGAGAGGAATAGTGGTTTCATTCCTCTAGCCTGTTGCTTGACTGGGGGCTTCCTACGGACTTCGGCCTTCTGATCTCGATGAGTATAGTTATTGCACTTTTTTCTCTGATTCTGTACAATGTTCTGTATTGTTTAGGGGGGGGTTTGGTTGAGGGAACATGGGGCTGGGGGGGGGGGGGGGGGGACCTGTGACGGGTGGCCTTTGGGGATGAATGCGGAGTATGAGTGGTGGAATGCGTGCCATGCTGTAGGGGGGTTGATCCGACGTCTATTCTGGAAGCGTTTGGGAGCACGTGGCCGGGGGGAGGGGTGGACTGCAATATGGGCGCCAATTGCATTACTGCCAGCGGGGGCCATGTTTTGTGTTTACCATGCCACTTAGTATAGGCACATGGAACGTCAAGGGCTTGAACTCCCCTCAGAAACGGCAGAAGGTCCTTCAAGTATGTTGTAGACCATCACCTTGATGTTGTGGGGCTGCAGGAAACTCATTTGGCACGGAAGGATGAACTGCGGCTCCGCCACAGGGCGTACCCCATTGTGTACAGGTCCTCAGCTATCACGAAACATAGGGGAGTGGCTTTAATGTTTAAGGCGGCGTTGCATTTTCAACCTGTGGGGGTCCGCAACGATAGGGAAGGGCGGTGGCTGATGGTCATGGGGCACGTTCAGGGTAGGCTATGTACGTTTGTTGTGCTCTACCTACCCAATGCAGGTCAGAATAGGTACTTACAGGAGCTACTGGTGAGGGTGGGGGACTTTGCAGAAGGTCTTGTGTTCATGATGGGTGACTACAATTTGGTGTGGGATGGAGAGATGGACAGCTCGGGGGGGCGGCGGGCGGACACGGGTCTTTTCTGGGGCTGCGCAGCGAGGGATGGAGGAGATGGGTCTAGTTGATGGCTGGCGGTTTTTTCACCCTGATGTGAAGGACTATACGTTCTTCTCCCATGTGCATCGCTCCTACTCCCGTCTGGATTATGTCTTCCTTAGTCAGTCACTTAGGGGGGACGTTTTAGATGCCGCCATTCTCCCGATATCGGTGTCGGACCACAGCCTCATGGTGCTCACGCTTCGTTGGTCGCCTCCTGACACCGCGAACCGGAAGTGGTACTTCCCGGCTTCGGTGGTCAGGGACGAGGTATCCCATCAAGCCTTACGCTTGGTCATTCGGGACTTTTTTGTTTGCAACCCCCCGTCGGACACCTCCCTGATGACCACGTGGGACGCCTTCAAGGCAACGATCAGGGGGACATGCCTGGGCCTCAACTCACAATTGAACGCTTTACGTAGGAAGGAGAGGGAGGAGCTAGAGGCCGAGGTGCTCACGCTTGAGAGGGAGCACAAAGCTAACCCCTCGAGACTAACTCTGCGCCCCCTGACGGCGGTGAGGAGTAAGCTGAAGGCACACTATACGAATAGGGCCGAACTCACCCTACTGAGGCTGGGACGGCACTCCTACTCCAGTGGGAACAAGATTGGCAGGCACTTGGCCCGACAATTGAAGGACAAGAGGGAGCGTGAATACATAGGTGGGATTAGAGATACTGCGGGCGCGCTCCATCACTGTGATGGGGCGAAGGCGGACGTCTTTGGCCGCTTCTACGCCGCTTTATACAAGGGGGAGGAGCTAGATCCTGCTAAACAGCGGGAGTTCCTGCAGCGCTTATCGATTCCGCAGGTCTCAGGGGCCTGGAACGACCTACTCGATGCCCCGATCACGAGGGAGGAGGTCCTCTCTGCCATCAAAAACTTGAAATTGCACAAAGCCCCCGGACCCGATGGGTTCACCGCAGTCTTTTATCAAACCTATGCGACTGAGGTGTGTGACTTCCTGGTCGCCCTCTTTAACGATATGGTTGGCCCTGGAGTGAATTCTGGGACTCTTGCGGAGGCAGTGATTACGGTCCTGCCGAAGCCGGGGAAGGACCCGGAGCGGTGTGCCTCGTACCGCCCCATAGCCTTACTCAATATCGATGCGAAGCTCTACTCGGCTATTCTAGCAGGTCGCCTACAGGACCTGCTGCTGACGATTATCCACGCGGACCAATCTGGCTTCATTAAAGGCCGCCAGACGCACAATAACACTAGGAGGGTAATCCATCTTATTGAGAAGGCGAACAAGTTCCACATTCCGGCGGTCTTGGTGGGGCTGGATGCAGAGAAGGCCTTCGACCGAGTGGACTGGAGCTTCTTATTCCTCACGTTACAGGCGTTTGGTTTCTCCGATCGATTCATGGCGATGGTGAGAGCCAACTTTTGCAGCCCGCGCTCGAGGGTGGCGGTGAATGGCCACTACTCGGCCTTCTTCCGGCACTCACGAGGCACTAGGCAGGGGTGTCCCCTCTCGCCCTTGTTGTTTGCGCTCAGCATTGAGCCCCTAGCGCTGGCCATCCGGGAGCACGAGGGGGTGAGGGGCATCCCATTCACAGGGGAACAGCACAAGATCACCCTTTTTGCGGATGATGTTCTGCTATCAGTGGCCGACCCCGCTAACTCTCTCCCGTGTGTGAGAGATATATTGCTGGAGTTTGAAGCGGTGGCCGGCTTCAAAGTTAATTATGACAAGTCGTATGTCCTGAACCTGACCCTTTCTCCGGCCGCGGTGGCACAGGTGAAAGCGACGACGCCTCTTGCCTGGGCCTCGGACTCCATTCTGTATCTGGGGATTCATCTCACCCCTACGGTGGGCGGCCTCTTCGCGGCCAACTTCCCGCCCCTCTCGGCCAGGTCGCGGGCGGAACTGGAGAAATGGAAACCAAAATTCCTATCCTGGCTAGGACGGGTACATGCTATCAAAATGGTCCTTCTCCCCAAGTATCTGTACTTGTTCCAGGCCCTACCGATCCCATTGCCCTCCGCTTTTTTTAGCCACCTTAAATCGATGATGTTAAAATTTGTATGGCAGGGGGGCCGGGCGCGGCTTTCGTTTACACTCCTGCGACGCCTGCGGAATGACGGGGGGGTCGGCCTTCCGGACTTTCACCTCTATTACAAGGCGGCCCAACTTAGAATTATGGTGGAGTGGTCACAGCAGTTTTCCGACAAACACTGGCTGCATATGGACCGGAGTGTGGCAGGCCGGTCCATCTGGGACCTGGCGTGGAAGCCGAAGCGGGACCGCCCTGCAAATGCGTATATTAGTACCCCTATGGGGACTACGCTGAAAGTCTGGGATACATTGGCGGGCGATGAGAGGTGGACGACCTTTCCATCCCCATTTACTCCCTTGCATTTCAACCCGGAGTTCCCACCGGCGCTCCTCGAGGGCCCCTTTGACGGCTGGAGGGAGGGGGGCTGCCGGGCGCTACTTCACCTATTCCACGGCCCCGACCCCCTGACGTTTGGGAACTGCATGCGGGACTACCAAGTGCAGCCGGGGGAGCGATACAGACATCTACAATTGCTCCATTGGGCCACGTCGCCGGGGGTGCGGGAGGCTGCGACGAGACCTCTGTCCGATTTTGAGGCCTTTCTCCTGAAGACCTCCGCCATGAGGGGGGCCATCTCCTTTCTCTACCAGCTGCTGCTCCGATCGGCCCTTTCCCCCCGACCGCGCTACATGGAGCAATGGGAGGAGATGGTGGGGAGGGATATCACTGACGGAGAATGGTCAGCACTCTGGAAGGACATGACGCAATTTAATCACTCCATACTCCTGAGGGAGGCGCATTTCAAAACTCTTACGCAATGGTACATGGTCCCAGCTCGACTCCATCGCATCTACCCAGCGGTCACGGACAGGTGCTGGAGGGGCTGCGGCCTTCTGGGGGACTTCCGCCACATTTGGTGGGACAGCCCGATCATTAAACCCTTTTGGGCCGAGATCTTGTCACATATTAAAGACATTCTGCGGTACCCTATTGACGACTCCCCGGAATTCGTGCTACTGGGGTTGAGAGACCCTGGCCTTGAACACCAGACTCGAGCCGACAAAAAAATCCTTTGGCTATGTCTCGGCGCGGCCAAACTTACGTTGGCTTCGGCCTGGAAGCGGAAGGAGGCCCCGGCGATCTCCCTTTGGCATGCTAGATTGTGGAGGCTCTTGAGTCTCGAGAGAATGGCGGACATATTTTTAGGCAATTACAAAAATTTCAAACATGTGTGGGGTCCCTTGGTGTCCTTTCTCTCTGCGGGATTGCCTTCGGCAGTTTGCCCAGCTTCATTGAGGAACTTACATTTATTTCAGCTCTAGAGTATGCATGTTGGATGACTGGGGAATGCGAGCGGTGCCGTCACGGGTGGGGGGAGGGGGGGAGTTTTGGGGGCAAGGGGTTGGGTGCTACTTTGGAACAATTATATCGATGAGAGGAGGCTCACCTGGAGAACGGGGCACTTCTGGACTACTTGTCGGCTGCACTAACTGAGCGACCCCCTAGTAGGGGATGAGTACGGGACTGCCGACGCTCACAGCAGACGACGACTTTCCTCCAATGGCTTTCTGTGTTGCAACTCTACCTCATCTTACTTTAATGCTTTCCCACTGTGTGGGACCCGCTATGCGCCATATGTGGTGCCTTTTGTTTACTGTTCCTTTTTCTTTGTCTGCAAAATAAAAAATTTTACAAAAAAAATAAAATAACACCTTTTATTGAAAACGCCTGTCTCTCTATTTCTCTGCGATCCGGTGGAACTAAGCATGCACGAATGACTGAGTGAAATAGTGGTCTATTGTTTCACACGACTCTGAAGATACACTCTTTATTCTGGGGGAGCAAAGTTGTCATGTTTATGCGGTTGTCAGAAGCTAATCCCTTCTTGTCTAAATCAAAACTGGTAACCCTTTCCTGAACATTCGAGAAAGTTTCTAGTGACCTCTGAGCTAGCTGGCAAAACAAATTAAGTCTAACATAGTCAGTAGAGACCTAGATGACCTCAGTCCTACGTCTACACTGCTGTTTGTTATTCCAATGCGCAGAGCCTATTGGGAATATTGGAACTACACTACACAGGTATACCTGTAAGAACATTGGTTAGTATATAGAACTAAAACATTCGGAAGATTTTGAAATGGCTTAGTTAAAGTAATCTTTAGAATATACATGAGGTGGTTCAAAGTTATTTTCCATGGTGCAAAGTATAATGTGGAAAGATTAACTCATGCAGAGGTTGCTAGTTTAAGATGGGTACATCCATTAATTGTTAGTCTAGTCTGGAATGTTGCTTCTTTACATCATTAAACCCATAATCTTTGAAGCTTTTTTCTTCTCCGTTTAAATCTAATTTAATATAGTTTTGAAAGATTCTTATCCATGTGTTTCATTATAATGTTTGGGAAATGTTTAGCAAAAGGGTCGTTGGTATCCTCATTTTGAAGTGCCCTTTTCTGTTCTTGTTTTCGCTCTATACACTGCGGTAATGTGCTTCCTACATTGATTATTTTGGCATGGGCACACATGGTACCACATAGTTTCTATTAGATAATACCATTGTTGATCTTGTATTTGATACTAACATATTTAAATTCACAGATTTTATGTCAGTCAAACATGCAGATTTTACAGCTGCTGCATTTGAAAGACATTTGTGCCTCTAGAAGGCTAGAGAGGTCCCTTGGTCTTGTTTGTAGAAGTTGTAATCTGTTACACATTTGCTCTCAAACTCATTTGTGGATTAAACAAGGCTTCTTAGTCACATATTTGTTGAGTGGATTCTATTTTAATCAGATACCAGTGTTAAAAATCCTGCATATGTGTGGTTCTGTATTCTTTACAGTACTGCGTGTTTATGGCTACATTATTCCCATTTCCAGTATTGTGGGTACATTGGTAAAAAATGGATTTTCTGTTTGTACAAAGAACTTTAGTTT
The DNA here is from genome assembly GCF_964263255.1 of Lissotriton vulgaris. Taxonomy (NCBI): domain Eukaryota; kingdom Metazoa; phylum Chordata; class Amphibia; order Caudata; family Salamandridae; genus Lissotriton; species Lissotriton vulgaris. The sequence goes on along the minus strand of NC_141698.1, from coordinate 543,625,304 downwards.
GGGCAATTTTGAGTAGATGTTGTGAGCATCCTCTAGAGGGGAAACATTAATCAGCTGCTTTGACTTATTCTGAGAATACCTGATCGTGACTGCAATTTCTTCTGATCCTGTTACTACTTATGGAATTGAAGGAATATGTGATTCAGGTTGTGAGCTATCTGCATGCAGAATGTTATTACAGGCTGTTGGTTTATGAAATATTCTTGAAACTATTTTGTTGACCTGAATGTATAGAGAAATGTCAAATTCAATGGAATGATTATTTTAGTTTGTAGTAAAAGTAGATTAAGGATTGGCGTGATGACAAATGCTATATATCTACCCTTATTGAAAATATGTTCAGACAGAGGTGTAGGTCAGCCCTGCCGTACATGTGACTCCTCGAAGAGCCCCATGTATTGGTTTGCATGGGAAGGAAAACATTTTGAGCACTTGAACTCACCCTTTTTTTTGTTAATACCGATTCTGAATATGTAAGAATAAGTTGTTTAGCACTAGTTTGCTTATTTCGAATAACATAAGAGTGGGTTCTGAAAATGTACCTTTGTGTGTAGACAGAAAATGTTCTATTAAATATAAACCACCAACCTTGGATATCCATGTATAATTACAGTAACTAGTCCTATCAACCATTCAAGAGATGTTTGGCAGTTTGAGAATGTGGTTTGTATCTTTTGAATACGAAAGGTAAGTTTTAGATCTAAGGCTGTAAATAAAGGTCCACATATTCAGATATTCTCTCAATTGGGGAGCAAATACCTGAAATTATCAGTCTGCCTAGGAGAAAGGGTGCAAGTTTGTGAATTTTCTGTAAAATCTATATGCCAGGATAAGTTGGATGTTGCAGAGAAAGATCTATATTCCAAGTATGATAGTAGGCAGGAATCTTTCCATTCAGTTTGTCTTGTTTGATGTGAGCTCTTATATGGGATTGTGTGAAGTTGTTCATAAGCTACAGTATTTGCCAAAAGTGATTGATCTCTTGTATCTAGCGTTGCTATTAATGATAATGATATTACCCCCACGGTTACCCCATTATCTGCGCCTTTAACCTCAATATTCTGGTAATTTGTTTACAAGGTGAAAGCTTTTCTTTCTGGTGTTATCAAACTGCTGTGTTATCAAACCACTGTTATGTAGTCTATAGCATATAAACTATTCTTCTATTAAAACAGTACTTTCAACGTATGGAAGTGACCTCATTGGGTCCTATACATATTGGGAATTAGTCTAAACAAGGGGTCTCCAACCTTTTTTCTGTAGTGAGCTACTTTTGATCATTGAAAATAATCATGAGCCACTGAAGGCTAAACAACTCGTGTGTTGTTACAAGGCACCCTCACGCCCAGCATCATTGACTTTAAGCCTAAAGTCCATAGAGACAGATATGGTTTGAACAAAATACTTTGACTAACGGTACTATGACAGGGCTGCTTTGTATCCGTGAGAGTGTGGTCATTGGGAGTGTATGAATGTGTCCGTATGAATTGGATATATTTAATGGGGGACTGACAGCCTGTGTCAGATGTACTTGTAGCAGAGGACATAGCTTTCGCCATATGTGGCACCATTACATGTATTTGAGATTCTTTGGACCACACGTGCTTAGTTACATGAATATATCAAGAATGTGATGCACTTCAAATAAATCTCAACCAACAATAACATTTAGTTTACAGTTATATATTTTTCTCAATTCTTGTAAAGAAATTTTAGTTTCCTATGCACTAATACAAAGTCCACTCCTAGCGTATCTAATGTAAAGAATACTTATAACAATTGACATATTTCACTTTGTCAAGTAGTCACTTAGAAATTTCCAAAATCTGGTATAAATGAATCACTTGGCCGAATGCATTTTGAGATGCTCTCCCTTCCTTGGGGGCCCGAAAATGTCACTGGTTCCGAAGAATCCCCTTGCCTCCATTGTGATGGTTGCCTCACTCCCAGTTAAAAGAATTCACAATCTGATTTGCGTTGTCTACCACTGTTCGAAGCCATAGTAGTATTGGTGCTTCAGCAAAATCGGCAATCCTGTTCAAAATGCGGCTAAGTTATGACCGTGGAGGTTTGACAACATACACACCTACAAGACGCATGCATGTTTTAATTAGATTACTTTGTTTACTGGTGCGCACAAAACTCCATTACAGGGTTACCATTACATGTATAACACAAACCTACAAAACATTTTTTTTCAAATGGGAGAAATTTAAATTGCCGAAAAATGAACTGCAAAAATGTTCAAATGTTCATAATATGCAACTTTTTCCTTCACTTTAAATTTCTATTGTTTAAAAAAACTGTATTTTTCAGTTATACTTGAAACAGTGTTTACTGGTTACAGGGAGCAGGAGGCCTGCTATTTGTAAATGTGACACTTAGCCCGTTTAGCGCGTCGAACATTCCGCCCCAGTGCGGACGTTCGATCGCGCTAACGGGATTCGGACGTCCAACGGTCGTGCGCAGCACCAGCGAGGTAGTGCATGCGACGACCGTTGGACGTTCGCAGCACGGAAGGGGTTAGAAATTGAAAAGGCGGAACAGTAAAATGTAGAGTTTACTGAATCACTAGGGTGACTTAATTGTTATTTTCTCCAATTTAAAAGCATTCAGAAATATAATTTTGTTCGCACCGACATTGAGTGGGCAAGGACTACTATTTAAAAGTTAAATACCTTTGTTTCAGTGGTTTACCTCTGTGCCCCAGCCTGGGCCATAAATCTGACTGAGCACTGCTCATGATCAGGCCCTGCTATCTGCAGCCTGATAATAATAATGTTAAGTAAACACAGCCATCCCATAACTTTACAAGGAAACTAGCATCTTGTGCTTAATTAAAAATTAACTGAAGACTGTGAGCTACTCTGAAGGTGTCTGGAATCTACTTGTAGCTTTCGATCGACTGGTTGGAGACACCTGGTCTGTACAGCCCCTCCAACAAAAACTATGGGTTGCAAGATATACTGGTGGTAGTGCACCATATCCCAAATTTTGCAAATACTAATTTTAGATAACTGACGTATTTCTATTACCTTATGAAACAATGGTATGTGGATGTACAACTTTATACTGCAAGCTACCATTGTAATAGTTGACTAATTTTGTAATGGGTTTGGGCAATAAAAATAGTTTTAAAATGTATTCCGCCACTTATGTCGTCATAGTAATATTTGAATGCTTAATAGTAAGTGGTGCAAAAAGGGGAGCGTGGCAAAAGTTAGGAGATGGAGTCTGGTCAGTGTGTCTTTGAGAGATGAAGTGTGAAAAGGTTGGCATTTTGTTGCAAAAAATGAGGATGATTGAGAGTGTGTTGTGCGTGTTGATTGATGGAGCTGCCACCAGATAGTGTGGTGGCAGAGAATGTAGAATAACATAGAGATATGCCAAATCGACAGGAAGACATTTATGATCTGTTCACTTAGTGAGTTGAAAGGAATGTGTTTTTTAAAGGGGGTATCCTGACCGTTTTCTAGGAATGATCCTGCATTTAGAGGAAGTGTTGAAACGGAAATGGCTGGTGAGAACAGCAATGAATGATAGTGATTTTATAGCATCTGAGTACCGTGTCAAATTACAAGGGGTTCACATCCACACAGGTTTTAGAAAGATTATTTAAGTTTCTCTGAGGGGGAGTAAAGGTGAATATGTTGTTGTATCAATACATGACCATTATCAATAACATTCCATTAGGATACGTATTGTAACCTAACAAAGTGCAGCTTACACTGAAACGCTACCACTCCTTAAAACAGCGAACCACTATAACCCACAAAAAATAATCCTATATTTTGAGCAAGCATGGATTTGACCATACATAAAATCTACCCACCCAGTGCAATTAAGGGGTCCTACTATCACTTTGCCCATAGTATATGGAGGCACCTATAAACATCCAGTTAGAGTATAGAATGTGTAACTAACTTAGCTTATTTATTTTGTGCAAAACTCTAATAGATTTAGCATAAGTCCCTGTAACAGAAGTCACTAAGCAGTCTGTCGTGCTAATTTTGATCCTCATATTGCCACAAGAATAAAGCAAAACTAGTGTTGTGCAGTTCCTATAAATCTATATAGGATCTGCTTGTTTAGACAACATAAACTAAGGGATTGGTGTCCAGACTGATTCCAGACACCCTCCAAGGATATGTACACATGTAGACCAGCTAGCTCACAGTGCTGCTATTAGACCCCCAACCTTACCAAGGAGTGAATAGTTTCTGGCAACTATTGAACATGACGACCCTGACTCCTCTGGGATCGTGGAAACAGTACAGAGTTTTTCGCTCAGTCACTAGTGCTCGCTTTGTCTCGGTGATCAACATAAACGATGGGGACGTTTTCAATAAGTATTTATTGAAACAGCGCCCTTCTAGTGTAAAATAAGTGTGCTGCAACAACCATTAGACAGACACAGATGTATACGGTTACAAGCACCAACAGAGTAAATACAAGGTAAAATGGTGCTAAAACAGTGAATATATGCAGGCATATAGATACATGGCCGTAATCATGCTTACTCCTAAGATGCTAACCCTAGCTAAGTGTACCTAGCATATATGTAGGTGAAAAGCCAAGAATCCCCCTAGCATTGAGCCAACCCCATTACTTGAAGTGAGAGAACGAAGGACCCCATCTTGGTCTCGAGTTGGACACCCTGCGAGGGATGTCCGATCACTGCTTGCTAGAGTGTCTGCGTGCAGGGACGTCAGCGTCTCGTGTCAGCATGGAAGCTTTTCTCTGGTTTGCCCAGCGAAAATGTGGTACTTATATACTCTAAAGGTACCATCAGGGGTTCTACCTAGATGTATCATGGTATGGTGGGCTCATCGTCCAAGGATGACTGTAGTGGTGACCTTTGTACCGAGTTATTCTACAGAAAAGGTAATCCTGCTGTGCTAATAAGAATCCCCATGCATAATAAATGTGGCTAGTTTTCAAAGAAAACCCCATGATATTTATTCAGTATCTAACTAGGTAAAAGGTCAGCACCCAAGCCGGTCAGTAGAGCAAGGTAGGACAAATGTAGGTAAAAGGTTGTATAGCTACATAGGCCTATATAGGGGGGACATTGGGGCTCATAACACCCAGTCCTCATCTGAAGAACGGTAGATAAACTAATGATATACATATATATATGCCTGTCTTAAAAGCCTAAAAACGTTGTTTTAAAAAAATGTAAAAAAATTCTTTAAAACCTGTTATAACGTAAAATATGTGAAAAGCTTGAAGTTCTCTAGAAAGTCACTGTACTGCTTAGATCAACTGAGCACATCAAAAGCTATGGAGCCCTAGTGATGGCAAGAGAAAACAGTAAAACCATTGTTATTTTTTTAATTCCAATTTGGGTTGTTTTTGAAAAAAAGCAAATTGTTCCCATCACCCAGAGAGCCAAATGTGTGTGTCCTGTGTGGGAGACGCAACATCACTGCTGCTTGCATTCAAAGACGACGGTCCCGTACCACCTCTTGGATCAGGTCAATGGAGCAAAGGTGCTCTTCTCCAGTTCCCACAGTCGCTGCTGAGGAAGCACTTGATGCCTGTGTACCTGTTGCAGAGGTGGTGTCAATTAAGCTGAAGCATACTTTGGTGGCTCATGAATGCCGACCTCAACATGGGAATACGCCAGGTACACTGATTCGCGAGCCTAGTAGTACGTCTACATCCGGAGGTGCAACCGATGTGTTTGACAGATGTCCAACACACATTTGTATCTTCAGAATAGGTAGCGGAGTAGAGGCAAGACGCAGCCAACCCAGACTGATCTGAACGATAGAAGCCAGTGCTCGCTTAGCTCCTGGACTGAGGTGTGCCCAGATGTAGTACCACGCGTTCAAGGCAATGTCGCCCTAAGAGTGCTTTTTCCAACTCTTTAGAGGCTGGGACGTCCATTGCGTAGCAGGAAAATTAAAACCAGGATACCCACTACAAGTAGTAGGACCAGCGGAAGCTCTTGGAAAAACTCTTCCTAATGTGGAATGTATAAAGGAAGGAATAACTGCAAAGATTGTCTGAGAGGTGCACAATAGTCCCGAATCTATGCTCTTAAATAGGTTACTATCCCACTCTTTTCAGACATGTTAGAACATAAGTTGCACAGTCAAAAACAAGATGACACTGTTCCTAGGGAGGTGCTTAGTGAGTTGCACGCTCCTTTGAAAGAAGAAAGAAGAGTGAGGGGCCAAGGCCTGAGACTCCCTAGTAACAGGGAAGAACTAGTCTTGTTCTTTGTTGCCCTCACACACCCCGAGGGATGTCATTCTTCATCATCGGGCAGTTGCTCCTCGTCGGGCCGGCGCTGCAATGCCCTATGGGTCCCCCGAAGGGTCACTTTAGCGGAGATCTTCTATGAACTGCCGTATGGGGGAGTCCTAACTAAGTAGTGACATAGTGCGTGCAGTAATCTAAAATTGACTAAGGGTTACCAGGAAGGTGCGATTTAAAATGGAGGTACCCTTGCCAAAGTAAAAAACCAGTAAGTTAATGGTTACCCTACAAAGCGTAATGTGCCTGGGTAACTCACAAACGGTCTGTGAGAAGTTTGCCTGATATGCAGTGCTCACTATTCTAGTGATCACTATGTATCAGTCCAAACAACCCTTATTGATGATTGGTTGTAAGTCAACCGTAGACCAGCTATCCTAGTAGCATGGACAAGAGCAGTCTTTAGGCTAGACTCTAGAGGTCGTGTTAAGCCAGCTGTTATACCATCACATATACCCCTTGAACACCAAGTGAAAGGACACCGCACAAGTTGTTATAAAAATAAAAGGATATTTATTTGAACACAACAGCCCTGGACTCTTTATGAGGACAGGGCGCTAAGCACAATACAAAGCTCTTAGGAAAATACTGAAAGTCGCACAATTTACACAAATGCCAGAGGGGCACGAAAAACTATATACTCTAAAAGTGGAATGCGAAATTACTAACAGGTAAGTACTACTCTAATAGGCTTTAGGATCGCTAGGACTGGACTACTGAACCTTCAGATTACGAGCAGGAGGCCTAGGGAGATCGGGTGCAGAGTGTGCACTCTCACGCGGGATACGGGACAAAGTCTATGGATGCTAGATTTCGTAAAGTTAGTGTTATCGGACGAATCCGACTAGGTAGAGCTGAAACGAAAAAGGATCTTGACCCTTGGATAGTTAAGCTATGCTGGAGCACCGGAATGCTTAGGTTACCTAGCCCAGGGGCTGTGGCTGCATAGGTCTGGAAAGACGTCGGGAATCCTCGTTGCAGTCTATGGAGCCTGAAAGAAGAAGTTGCTGGCAGGCTACCAGTGATGAAGTTCGATGTGATCCAAGCCTGGATCGATGATGGAGGATACCTGTAAGCAGAGGGGACCAAGTTCTGAATCACTAGCCAGTGATTAGATGGGCACCAGGATGGCACCGGATGGAGTCACCTCGACCAGGTGAGTGGGCGACGCTGGGCTCTGCAGTCTCTTGGACCAGGAGGCATTGTCGGCGACCAGGATGGAGGGGCGAGCTGTCCCACGAAGGTATCTGCTGTCGACGTCGCTGGACCCAGGATTGGGGCTACAAGTCTTGGCAAATGCAAGCCCACGCGGTGGACTTAAAATAGCGTCTGGAGTGGACCAGGAGGGTCCGGGGTGCTCCCCTTTTGGAGGGGTTCAGAAAAGGGGGTGGTGATGAACAGAGTGTCTGAATTAAGCAGACCACTCTTACCCCGTCCAAAGATCAGGGCTTTATCCATCACCGTTTTTTAGCTCACTGCACCATCCCAGCTCAGAACTTGGCTATATGCAAATTAGTCTGACCCTGGCCCAGTGCATCATGGGAACAGGGCAGACCAAACTACCAAGCCAATTCTTATACTGGGAAGGAAACAAGCTACCGGGGACCGGTTTCTGGCATTTCAGCCGTCTTCGGCCCGGCTTGCTTGAATCCTGATGGTGCAATGAGCTAGGGACTCACATCTGAGTATACCCTTCCACGCTTATGGTGGACAAAAATGATTCAGAAAAGGGGGTGGTGATGAACAGAGTGTCTGAATTAAGCAGACCACTCTTACCCCGTCCAAAGATCAGGGCTTTATCCATCACCGTTTTTTAGCTCACTGCACCATCCCAGCTCAGAACTTGGCTATATGCAAATTAGTCTGACCCTGGCCCAGTGCATCATGGGAACAGGGCAGACCAAACTACCAAGCCAATTCTTATACTGGGAAGGAAACAAGCTACCGGGGACCGGTTTCTGACATTTCACCCGTCTTCGGCCCGGCTTGCTTGAATCCTGATGGTGCAATGAGCTAGGGACTCACATCTGAGTATACCCTTCCACGCTTATGGTGGACAAAAATGATTCAGAAAAGGGGGTAGTGATGAACAGAGTGTCTGAATTAAGCAGACCACTCTTACCCCGTCCAAAGATCAGGGCTTTATCCATCACCGTTTTTTAGCTCACTGCACCATCCCAGCTCAGAACTTGGCTATATGCAAATTAGTCTGACCCTGGCCCAGTGCATCATGGGAACAGGGCAGACCAAACTACCAAGCCAATTCTTATACTGGGAAGGAAACAAGCTACCGGGGACCGGTTTCTGGCATTTCAGCCGTCTTCGGCCCGGCTTGCTTGAATCCTGATGGTGCAATGAGCTAGGGACTCACATCTGAGTATACCCTTCCACGCTTATGGTGGACAAAAATGATTCAGAAAAGGGGGTGGTGATGAACAGAGTGTCTGAATTAAGCAGACCACTCTTACCCCGTCCAAAGATCAGGGCTTTATCCATCACCGTTTTTTAGCTCACTGCACCATCCCAGCTCAGAACTTGGCTATATGCTTTTGGAGGGGAGCAAGGGCCAGTCTGGAGCAACCATACCAGCGGTGTTGTCGTCGTGGTGCGTCGTCAGGAGGGCCACAAGCCAGCAGGCAAGTAGCCGGACAACGCTGTGAGCAGCAAAGAGCAGAAGGGCCCCACGCAGATCTCGTGGATGCTGGGGGGCTGGACTTCGGTGCTGGAGCTGGGGTTAGGACTTCTTAAACCCCAAAGCACTCACTCGAGGATCCCTCGGCGGTCGTGCTGGGCAAGCGTCGTGCAGTCTTGAAGATGGCCGGTCCCTCGAGGTCTCGTCACACCCACGAATCTCAGCTGAGCTGACGATGTAGGTAGAGGTCAGAGGTGCCAGGGAAGCCGGGTCTCGTCGAGCTGGGCAGTCTTGATCCGGAGGAGAGACTTACAGCAAACCGCGATGCACTTGGATGGTGCCTGCTGTGCAGGGTGGCTACTCCTTAGCCACAAGGGAGAGTCTTCTGAAAGGTTCAAGAGTTCTTTCGTGGAAAGTCATCAAGATTCGGAATTATCTAAATTGGAAGGGTCCCCGCTCCCACCTTTATACTAAAGAAAGGGGCTGGTACGGGACTAGGTCCTGCCCATGCCTGGGACCCGGAAGGGGGGTGGTTACACCCCTCTCCCATGCCGGACTTTCCCCAGCTCGGGGGCTGGTGTGCCCCTGGAACTGGTTCTAGCCGGCCTATGCGTAGTGAGCACCGGGGTGCCACTTGCAGTCACCTTCCTATTCAGCCCTGCCTACCCAGGATACACAAAACCCTGTCTGGGATGGTGCTAGCCCCGCCCCTGACAGGAAACCCTTTGTCCAAGCTCTCCTCGCTGCAAGGACTCCCAGCAGCAGGAGGTCAGACTTGTGTCTGTGGTGGCAGCATCCATTTTGTGATGCTGAGGCTCGGGTTAACTTTAACCGGGGTTCACAGTTACATACATGTCGTGTCCCTCTAGAAGGGTGGAATGCTAACCCCGTCGCCAGAATTGGCGAGGGGTTAGTATTCCAATTCGTATGACACCTTACTCGACATGTTTTGATAAAGCGATACCAGAGTTGGCATATAACCGCGAGGATTATAATGCACTTAAGAGTATATGGTATGCGTTATCATGGAACAGCTATTAGAACTTGGTTCCGCAAGCTGCAAATGGGCTCAGCTCATGCCAGAGCACCATCTCACACGATTCCAAGCACTCTGCCTTCAGGATTCTCAAGGCCTGCCATAGGAGTGACTGATAGGAATACGAGTGTCCATTTTAGGGTTAGATATAGGTATACTATATCTACAGCAAGGGGTGATTACACCACCTTGCCCCAGCTGTCGTGCAGCCTGTTGTGTCAGGTTTAGATGGCCAGCCAGGGGTGGCATAATACATGCTGCAGCCCCTGGTAGGCCCTGGGTACACCTATGCCCTGAGTTACAGGGTCTGATAAGGTGGCCCAGTACCAATTGGTAAATGCACCTAAGGTACACGTTTCAATGTAGTGAGAGAACATCAAGGCTGTGGGTCTGTTTAGCAGGCCCACAGCCAGAGAAGTCGTAAACCATTGAAGCAAAAAGCAAAAATCTGGGGTGATCATAGGATTGCAGACCCTACTCTCCTACACGGTCGACATGTTTCGCGCCTCCAATGTCCTGTAAGATCGTGGCGGTTCTTCAGGAGCAAGTGAATGTGGTGTGGTGTCTAGTGCATGTGCTAAGGAATAATACACAAACAAATGAATAAATAAATATAGTGAGTCAATCACCCTCTGGGAGATCAGTGGAGGGCCAAACCTGTGATTTCTATGAGTGGGCTACAACTAAATAGTTAAACTGCTTCCTGATCGTAGGCCTAAATAATATCGGAGAAGTACTCCAAGGACTGTGAACGTGGGGTGCCCGCACCTTACCAGGAAAATAACTCTGGTGCCGACTCCTCTACACCTACCCCGTCCTCACGTCTGCCCCAAAGATATGTTGCACCATTTTCACAAAATGGAGTGGGACGTTAGTTTGGACTAGTGTCTGTATTTCAGCTGGTGTCCTTGCAGCTTGGAGATCAAAAGTCTCACATGCTGAGATTAACGCCACATTCTTCTATAAAAGCATGGTTTTCAGTCTGCTCAGAGATAGTGGCGCCTACCTACAGTGTGGGTCGGTGGAAACAATGCTTGCATATCACAAGTAACCCTGGAATTTAATGCGACCAGATATGCAATGACTGGCAGCATCCAGCAGCAACCTTGATCATTCAACATCAAATAACTCCCATTTGAGAGCAGTTTGAACACCGGATGAATCATGGCAGCTGGGGATCCTTTCAAGTGACCCGATAGGTTTACATCTGAAGCATTACATGCTCCATGAAGCATAATATCCTGACAAATTAGAGATCCACTTAACAAATTCTCAGTCTTAACTGCTGAGAAAAACTTCAATGTCCCCATTCCTGCATCTAAATCTTTATGATTATTACCAAGATTCATGTATGTATTCCTTACCCAGCACTTCATACCGGTCTATCTGGTGGTACTGTTGACCGTATTGAAATTGGAATGTCGTGACTGGCAATATAATATGGCCATGGATTAACCATTTTGTGAAAGGTGACTCAGCCACACTGTTGTGTGTGGATTTAGATACCGTATATAGGAATCCCACTTTACGCCCTTATATAGGCACAATTCGCATTTCCCTTAATTAGACATTATCCATGCTAACCAAATACAGGCATGGCCACCTGCATCAGTCCATCCACGTCACAACGAGTTCTTGGAAAACCAGACTTAAGCCTTTAGGACTTCCCCTTGCTTGGTTTATTGATTTCTCCAAGAACTCATTTATTATGCATGAACATCTGTTCCTTAGGGGTTCATTCATGGCGTTCCTCTGCTCTACTTTTACATCAATACAGGCATTCCTAAACATCTTCAAGGTATAAATATACCCTCACTTGACAAGGCAATACTTGGACGGCTCGCCACATCAAGATCGAAAGGAAGTAGAATCTCCACCTGACGCACTGACCAGATGCTGTTATCCTTCTCGCAGAGAATCCAGCTCCAGTGTTTCTGACTCCCCTTGCGTGGTGTTAGAGATCGAAACCCGGAAAGAGATTCCAACCTCTCACTCTAAGGTATTAAGCAGACTAGAATCTAGAGGGACTTTTGATAAATTTTGGCAACACCAATCCTAACTATAGCTAAACTAGACTATAGAAAGTCAGCACCTACTTCTTACCTCGTGCTACACTTAGGTTAGGTACACTGGGGTAGAACTAGCTAGAAGACCACAGACCAGAAACTATGTTTTGGACTGTGAAATATGCCAAAGGATAAAGGTCTCTACTGTGAAACGTCCTGCGCAGACACCCCTGTTAATTTCAGATAAAGCATTAGCTTGTGTTTACCTGGACCACTGTGGCCCCTTACAAAGGGATAGTAACTATAAATATATCATGGTCGCAGTGGATTTGTGTTCAAGGTTCCTTTGGATGTAGCCTCAGCGCTTGGCTGACGCTCAAACTTTTATAAAAGAGTTGTGAGTCTTTTTCGGCACATACCCAATTGGCACACTACACTCTCATCAGGGCCCTGCGTTTAGCTCTCAAGCTTACAAGGAGGCCATGGTCAGTTTGGGCGTATCATTGCGGTATTCTTCTCCATTCCATCCTGAGGGAAATTCTGTCGGGGAAAGAAAAAGACGGGACATAATGCAGTCAGGGTATTAGGTTTGGGTGATGGGTGGGTCAAACATCTTTATGGGGTCCAACACTCATTAAATAATTTGCCAAGAAGTTCTCTAGGGGGTGTCACTCCATATGAGGTCCTATTTGGGACTAGAATGTTGGTACCGGACCTTGACATGAAAGGCACAGTGGTGGAAAATAAGAAACTTGATATCAAAGATTGTTTGGCTGTTTTACAGGACTTAAATGAACTAACATCAAAACAAAGCAACTTGTTCCTGAAGCCAGCCACCACTGGGGAAAAAACAGCCATCCCAGCAAGGCCTGTCTTGATCTCAATGCTTGGTGATCTAGTCAGAGAAAAGATCGCGGACAAGAAGTAATTTTGGCCTTTTACAGACAACTAGTACCGGTACTGTCAATCCACGGATCAAGAACAGTACTTTTGCCGCCCTTGCTGGTAAAAAGGAGAAATGATTTGTGTCCATCGACCTGATCACTGGATGCACTGACCAGACGCTGTCATCCTCCTCACAGAGAATACAGCTCCAGTGTTTCTGACTCCCCTTGCGGGGTGTTAAAGATAGAGACCCGGAAAGAGATTGCAACCTCTCTCATTCTAAGGTATGAAGCTGACTAGAACCTAGAGGGACTTTTGCAAATTTTGGCAATACCAATCCTAATTATAGCTAAACAAGACTAGAAAGACAGCACCTACTTCTTACCTCGTACTACACTTAGGTTAGGTACACTGGGGTAGAACAAGCTAGAAGCACCAGATGAGTATTCACATTTTAGCCTGTTATTTATGTATGTATTTTTATGAATGTGTCATAGCTATAAACCATGGGTACTCGTAGTACGGCCCGCGGTCCGGCAGCGGCCCGGCAAGCCTTCCATGGCGGCCCCCAGAGCACGAGACATTGTACCCGTGTTTAAAATAAAATAATTCCAAGAGTGTCTGCAAACACTGCCTGTTGCAGAGACACTCGGAGAGACTCTGCTGCTCTGTGCTGCGAGCGATTCATTGCAGGAGGCCAGAGTGGGGCTGCAGGGGCGCTAAAAGGTGAACAAAGCCCCATTCACAAGCAAATGGTCTTTTTAAAGACCTGTGAACTGCTCGGGTAGGGCTGTGTGTCTGTGCAGGCTGGGGAAGCTGGCTGGGGAAGCTGTGTCAGCCCGGTGACACACAGGCAGGGTGAGATGACAGAGGGAGGTAGAGGGATAGAGACAGAGGGAGAGGGAGGGAAAGGGAGACCGAGACATGGAGACAGAGAAAGGGAGACAGACAGAGGGAGGAGGGCGACAGAGGGAGGGAGACGGAGTGAGGGAAGGGAAGGGAGTGAGGGAAGGGAAGGGAGTGAGGGAAGGGAAGGGAGTGAGGGAAGGGAAGGGAGTGAGGGAAGGGAGTGAGGGAAGGGAAGGGAGTGAGGGAAGGGAGTGAGGGGAGGGAAGGGAGAGGGGGAAGGAGGGAGGGAGAGGGGGAAGGGGAGTGAGGGAGGGAGAGGGGGAAGGGGAGTGAGGGAGGGGAGGGAAGGGGAGTGAGGGAGGGGAGGGAAGGGGAGTGAGGGAGGGGGAAGGGGAGTGATGGAGGGGGAGTGATGGAGGGGGAGTGATGGAGGGGGAGTGATGGAGGGGGAGTGAGGGAGGGGGAGTGAGGGAGGGGGAGTGAGGGAGGGGGAGTGAGGAAGGGGAGTGAGGAAGGAGAGGAAAGGAGGGAGAGGGAAGGAGGGGGAAGGAGGGAGAGGGAAGGAGGGAGAGGGAGAGGGAGGGAGAGGGAAGGAGGGAGAGTGAGTGAGACAGAGGGAGACTGGGAGGGAGAGAGGGAGATAGAGGGATGGAGGGAGGCAGAATATATATATATATATATATATATATATATATATATTCCACCGCTTGGCTCACTTTCCCTTCGCTAGGCGCTCCTTGATTCTCGGTCGCGTTTCTCCTGCGGTTGAGCCAACCGCTGCAAATTATCACAGGATCTCCCCGGTCCCGGGGAGGAATGGAGTCGCTGAAAGACGGCACTGACACGCTTCTTGCAATCAAAGGTGATTTATTTCATCAATCCATGTGGGGGATTTGGCAACAAAAAGAAACCACTGGACCCAGTGATAGGAGAAAAAATGGGTAACCACCCCATCCTAACATACAGGAGAGCTAAAAATCTGCAGGACCAACTGGTTCATAGTCACTTCCAAACCTCCAACAAGAAATCATGGCTGCAAACCAAAGGTTTTGTAAAATGTTACAATTGTAAGATTTGCGAAATAGCCAAACCAACTACGGAAATACCAATGCCCAACAACAAAACCTGGAAAATCAAAGAATGCATCACATGCAACAGTAAAAACACGGTGTACATGATCGAATGTCCATGCAAACTCAAATATATAGGCAGTACAATCTGCGAGTTAAAGAAACGTATATTAGAGCACGTCAGAGCCACTGTACACAAGGACAGAAGCAACGCTGTTGCAAAACACATGGAGCTGAATCACGAAGGAGATTGGAAGAAACTACGTTTCTGGGGCATTGAAACCTTAAGTCTCTCAATCAGGGGTGGACACAATGAGAAGGAACTCCGACGAAAAGAATCGAAACACATCCTGAGCTTCAGGACCATGACCCCCTTTGGGCTCAATCAGTCGGAAGAACTATACATACATCTTTAATTAAACAAGTCTCTATCAACTTCCCGCAGACCATGAACAATTTTAACCCATTAATTTTAATTTTTCACTACTTCACTCATTTTTTCACTCGAACTATGCTTACAGATGAAACAAACTACTGTTTCAATGGACTGATCAGCCCACCAGAGGGCAGTATCATGCCAATGAGAACCCGAACATAAAGACCAAAGGACTGTACTCGCACGCCCTATGGCATAAATTAATGGACCTATATGAAATATTATGCCTAATTACCAACACATAAAATGCAGGTCATAGGTTGGGTAATATGCTAAAATGTCTAGCCATGGTGGGCGGGAAACGGTTACCGAACTCAGTCATCATAGTTACAGCCCAAGCCCACTGGAGGGCGGGACCACAAAATGCACGGGTTTCTCATGACACTCATAATACCAAAATGCATCGCCACTGTTAAACGAAGTGTAGACGGAACTAAATTGAACAGCAATTCAAATGTACGAATAACATGCATCCCCTTAAACTGCTAATTTAAATGTGGACTGAACTAAATTGAACAGCAATTAAAATGTTTAAATGTATAAATGACATGTATCCCAAAACTTTCACGGGAAAAAGTAATATGATTTGCATGAGGACTACATATCCCACAACACCCAAAAAGTAGGGGTGGTGCCAATGGCCAAAGGGGTGTAACCAAATTATTTTGTTTGTTTCATAAAACTGCAAGCCTCACTCCCCAAACTGACCGTGATCAAGACAGCGGACGCTGTCGAAACGCGTTGGTTTCTTTTTGTTGCCAAATCCCCCACATGGATTGATGAAATAAATCACCTTTGATTGCAAGAAGCGTGTCAGTGCCGTCTTTCAGCGACTCCATTCCTCCCCGGGACCGGGGAGATCCTGTGATTATATATATATATATATATATATATATATACACGTTCCCTCTCTTCAGATCTGCGTACGCGGTCAGAGCCTCCACGCCATCCACAAAAAGGAAAATACGGACCACCAATTCAGCAAGAAGTTTTTGAATTCACAAAGCCAGTTCAGCGACGGGTTTCGAGCACGAGTGCCCTTGTTCACGCTGCAGTGAAAAAATAAAGCAATCACAATCCTTTTTTAAATGCAATGCAAACTGTATGTTACCACCCCCTGGTGGTAACCTCCCGTTTCACGTGGGTGAAGACAGTGAAAACAGACTATTGCTACAGCGGTGATATGTAAACAGCACATTATTATAAAACAGTCACAGGTTAAATCCGAAATTTGTGAGGTGGAGGTATAAGAGTGTACAAAAAGTTATAGGATAACTGGTTAAATCCATGATACCTCTTAAAATGTCACTATTTCTAATAGCATGAAATGGTAAAGGTCAAGTAGACTCATTACTACAATAACATCACAAATAACTGACAACAAAATGTATACTTATTTGTGTTTCTATTTCAGTAATTAAAACCTGAGATTTTAAGAAACATGTAAACCACTGACTGTAATGTGCAAAATTTAGCAATGTTCCAATAGCAGCAAAAGGCAATAGTAAAGTGCATGAGTGAAAAAAGTGCAAAAGAGGTGATTGCGACGAAAAAAGTGTCATAGTGCAATATGAGCTGCATTGTAACCGGTCTTGAAATGCCGTATGTAAGTAAACACCAAAATTCAGAGCCCTGAATAAAAATGGTCAATAAATACAATAAATCATGGCAATCAAAGTCATAAATGGTAAAAGTTGGTATCAAAAATGCAGTATCAAAAGATGTTAAAAACGGGTATATATAAAAAAAAAACACACTGTATCCCATATATTTACAAGAAGAGTAGACAAGTCACATAATTAACACTAAATTCATAGAAAAATGGCGCCGATGTGCAAAAAATAGATGAATAAAGTGCTAGTGAAGTGCAGAGTTAAAGATGTTCAATTTATACAGTTTCTGATATTTCGAGAAGTATTACACGACTGAAATAGGATAAACCAACTGACCAATTTACACACATAGGGAACCTAACTTGTGCAAATGTATAGTTCTGCAGATATTAGAACTTATGAGTTGGAGAATAAAGAGCAAATAAACATAGATATCTCAAATAGGAAGCCTAACTTGAGATATACATACTCATGCATCCGATAACAACAAAGATATTAATGTACAGAGAGCGATAAGATAGCTGTGTGTATCAATTGAAAGAGGAGAGTCATTCTAGAAAATGGTGCATCTCTTCGATGTTGTTAAGCCCATTTGGCCAGCGACTATCGAGCTCTAGAATGAATCTAGATTCCAACTTTCTCAATAGAAGTTCTCTGTTGCCACCTTTCCTTGACAGGGGTACAGATCCGATCACAAAATAGGTGAGGCAAGACAAATCTCTCTTATGGATTAGATTGAAATGCCTAGCGACCGGATAAGCAGGGTCGTTATGGAGTATGGCTCGTAGGTGCTGTAATATTCGCATATGTACCTGGAGTTTGGTACTACCTACGTACCCAAGTCCACAGGTACATACTAGAACGTACACAGCGTGATCGGTTTTGCAGGAGTAATTGCCCAATATGGGTTTAGCCACAGAGCTAAAAGGAGTAGTGTAATGTGTAGTGGAAATGCCAAATTTGCATGCCCGACAGCTGGAGCATTTGAAGAAACCCCTAGATGGTCGTAACCAAGCTGCTTTAGTTTTTAGTTCAGGTGCAGCGGTATCTAAACAGTTGCCCATAGTTTTAGCTCTCCTAAAGGTGACCTGAGGAGCTGAGGGTAACACAGTATTGAGGACATGATCGCTAAGAACTATCGGCCAATTCTTATTAAGAATGGCCTTGATTTTCCTTTCCTCACTACTAAAGGTAGTGATCATGCGGGGACCAGAATCTAGGGACTCACTAATGGTAGGGTTCTCAGTATCGGAAATGCTCGCCGGAAAAAGGCTCTCTCTTGTACGGGACAGGGATTTGTTATAAGCCTTCTTCAATATGGTCTCAGAGTACCCCCTGGCTTTTAGGCGGATAGTTAGATCTTTCAGGCATTGCTCGTAATCAGAAGGGGAGCTGCATATTCTTTTGAGCCTTAACATCTCACCATATGGGATACTGTTATTGTATGTCGTGGGTGCCTGCTGGTGGCATGCAGTGTGGCATTTCCAGCTGTCTTTTTCCTGTGTAGGGTGGTATTGACTTTGTTGTTTTCTATATACACTTCCACATCGCTTTTTCTACGTGAGCAGTGAAGTTGAGATTGAGGTCATTTTGATTGATGTTATCAATGAATTCAAATGCCTCTGCCCTGGTGCCACGCCAGGCTATGAAAATGTCATCAATATAACGCAAAAAACTAATAACATGATTGTCTATCCATGCTTTATGGCGTGTCATGAGGACCTGCTCCTCCCACCAGCCGACGTGTAAACACGCGTAGCTGGGAGAGAAGCAGGCCCCCATTGCCACACCTCTGAGCTGTCGAAAAATTTCTTTGCCAAACGAAAAGAAATTATTATGGAGACACCATTCCATCAGACTGATAATGACCTTATTGTGTTCGTAGAATGTGATGGAGCGCTTAGATAGAAAATGTTTTACTGCCAAGAGTCCCTGTTCATGGTTTATACTAGTATAAAGCGCTTCCACATCAAGGGAAATAAGCCACATATCAGGATCCCATACAATGTTCTCAATTTTGTTGATAAAGTCACTTGTGTCTCTTACAAAGCTGGGTAATTCTTTGACAAAGTCTTGGAGGAAGAAATCGATATATTCTCCCACGCTTCCAATGGCAGATACTATAGGCCTGCCAGGCACGGGTGTAACCGCTTTATGGATTTTTGGTATTAGATACAAAGAGGGTAACACAGGGAAGTTGATGCACATAAATTTGAATTCTTCAGACGAGATGAGGCCCTCCCGCTTCCATTGGCCTAACATTTTGTGCAATTTATTCTTAGCACTTTCATAGTCTTTATGCAAACTTTTGGTATAACAACTAGAGTCGTCGAGTTGTCGCTTGGCCTCAATGATGTAGTCCGCTTTTGGCCAAATTACCAAGTTACCCCCCTTGTCCGATTTTTTGATGACTATTTCATGATTGTTACTCAACTTCTTCATTAATGCATCAAACGCTCTTTTTCTGTATATTTCTTTCTTGCGAAATTTACTGTTTGATTTTGTGTACAGTTTTTTCACATCATTAACTACGCAATCATGGAACACATCCACAGCATCACTTTTGTCTGTTTGCGGATTTGGCTGTCATGATCGCAGGGTCTGCAACCTCTCCTCCACTACAAAATCCATTTCTTGCTGCAGATTTAGTTTCGCAAGTCCTTGTAAGTTTAAATCCGACGTGGATGAGCACGAGGATGAAGCATCACTGCTGTAATCACTCTGTAATGGTGTAGAATTGTTGCTGTCGTCGTCAGGCATAGAGGTTGCGGCATTATCAGAGCTAGTTTGTTGGTTGGTAGCAGGTAAGGCACTATTGCTCGGATTTTCCGTGATGTTTCTATTGGAATATGCCTGTCGTTTGGCGTTGTTATATTTCCTAGAAAATGTAAAGATACGACCTTGGCTATAATCATCCGCATCCCGTGCAAATTTGGAGGCCTTGCGTTCTTTTATTTTCTCTTCATGCTTCCGTAGACGCTCAGTCATGTTGTCAGTGAGCTTTTTGACTTCTTGTTGGTCGGTATATATATATATATATCTCGGATCTGGTAGCTCAGTGGACGAAGGCGTCCGGTGCAGGGACCGGTGTTCAACCTCATGGTCACAGTTTTTTTTTGTTGCTCTAGCCCCGCCACCTCCCCCACCCGTGCGGCCCTCTGACACAAACCGCACTGTAAATTTGGCCCCTGAGAGAAAGTTTGTGAGTACCCATGCTATAAACCATGCTATTGCAGTATTATGTTATCTTACTGCTAATGCTGTACATATTATACTTCGCATTCTGTCTCATGATTGTAGCAGTTCATATCTCTTGCACAAGAAATAAGACTGTTCAATAAACCCTTTTTATTAAAATGCCGGTCTACCTATTTCTGTGTAAACTCTGTAGAAACTAAGCATGCACAATTGACTCTGTGAAACTGTTATCTATTGTTTCCACGATTCTGAGACTGTTCCAATTCTAAGGGAAACAAAGTTCTCATGTTTATATGGTTGTCAGAAACTAATCCCTTCTTGTTTATTCAAGAATTTTCTTGTGACCTCTGAATTAGCTGGCAGACACAAGTAATTAAGTTTAATGTACTCGATGGAGACATACTGACCCCAGTCCTGTGTCAAATCTCTAGTGTATATTATTCCAATGCGCAGAGCCTATCAGGGATATAGGAACTACACTACAGTAAAAGGTAGTTGTTCCAATTTTTCAGTGTTTAGCGTATATTTTGCGTCTCTTCGTGCCATTTTTGTCTGTGTTTGTTAGATTGTATGCAGAGAGGACTGTTGATGTGCCGCCAGAGCACAGGGCTCGAAAAATCTGAAAAATATTACTAGACCTGCAGGTCTAGTGAGTAGAATTATCTACTCGACCTAACAGCAATACACTCGACCCACAAACTGGTTTTATCTATACATATTATAGCATTACTAAGAAAACAAAGTAAATAACAGAGCAGGAGTTACATATACTTTGGCCAATCAAGTAGCCAATGAGTAATAAGAGTAGATATGTTGCAGCATTGTCAATGAAGTAGCATCATCTGTGGCTATTGAAGTCCATAAGAGACTAGTGTGTCTCAACACCATGGCGTGACCAAAACCCTGGTGCGCAGTCGAAGAACACCAATGCCCTAGCCATGCCATGCCAAGGAGTCTGTAGGATAATATGTTACTGGACATGGTGGACATGTTAGTTAATTATTTGGCTTGAGAGGGATAGTAGCATACTACTAGCAGCAGCAACCCTAAAGGCCTGAACACCACCCTAATGCCATTTTATTCACATTAGAAGTTATGAACATCATCCAGTAATAGAAGCTATACTGGCATATGATTAATCACCCTAACATATAATAGTGCCAGTTCTGGTGTTCTTGCATTTGCTAGCTAATAGTTGTATTTTTATCTGACACAGAAAGAGTGATTGGCAGTATGTTGCAGCACAGTATCTACAGGTGTTTCTTCTCCAACAATAGGAATTTTAATGACCACTTTTAAAATGGAGTTTATTCTATAAAGAATGGTGTAGTGTTTCTTGCGGCAAAAATATTTGCCCACTGTGCCTGGAGCATTTTATATTGCGCATAAACATTTAATATAAACACATGTAAAAATTACTGCTGTGAAAAAATGTAGCTCGTAGTTAGTGGGCCCAGACGTTAAATTATTGAATTAACTCCCCTTAAGAACTGTTTGTAAAAGCTATGTTTCTCAGCCAGAATATTTACGAAAATCCTGTAAAATGCAATTTTCAGTCTCAATTTGTTTTCAGAAATGTTTTTGGAGGTCAACTCCCACTCCCACATCATCTTAGTGTGGGTCCGGCGTTTGCCAATGGCTCTGGGAAGATGGAGCTCACCCGGGACGGTATCCTGGGTATTTTGATGAACAAGCCAGAGCTAGTCTTAAGGAACTGGCGAGAATTATAAAAGAGAATGTAAAATAAACAGAAGAGTGCAGCATGCTGATGAAAAGCAGGGAAAGGAGCGCCACCAATGATGACATCGTCGTGATTACAGAAATATTCAGCAGAAAGCCCTGTGTTTCTTCATCAGCATATGCCCTATTTGCCCTTTAACATTTATCGTCAAATCAAATTTGCATCTTCAAACAAATAAATAAAAAATAAACAGAAACTGCGGGTCCACGCCTCACAAAATGAACTAGACAGCCTCAAAATTAGTGTGATCAATTACCATACACAGGCAGTGTTACTTGGTCATAACTACTGTATGTATATGACATATGTAACTAATGTTTTTTTAAACAATAGCGATTTCCGGAATGTATTTTATGGCATTACATCATTAAGAAATTAATTCAAGCAGTACCTAGCAAGTATGCCGTGACCCTGGTTCAAGCAAGTAAAAAGCATCCTCAGACATGTGTTGAGGGTGGCGTAAAACACAGCATTGGGAGGTTCAATCGGCCCCTCAGAGTTCTGGGTCCCCACCTGCTGCTCCAGTAGTAGCTACTCCCCACTGCAGACACAATTGTACATGCACTGCGGTGAAAATACCCATGACATGCCCTAGGAGATTTGCTGAATTAAAGAGAGGCGACTCTGAAAACTGCCTCTTGCAAGTTAGTGGGTAAAATATATACCATACTAATCGGCAGTCCTGTCCACTTGTCTCTTGACACCCTCCCTCTCTGGCAGCACGCCTCACCCCCCAACACACGTAGCCCAGGTACGTCAAGGGTGACTGGAGGACATTTTTGTTCCTTAATATTATGTGAAACAGTTTGTACGTACCTGCAGCTGAACAGTGTCCCAGAGGAGGACAGTAGCTGCGCACTTTGTTTTGGTGATGTGAGGCAGGAAATCTTTCGGCGTGGGATAGAAGTCAAGCATGCCACCAGCTTCCCTGAGATATTAGATGTTATTTACCAGGCTGCTGTACACCACGCTAGTATTCTCATTTCTACTGTGCCCAGCCAGTTCGCTGCCAACATAAATATTTTTCTGCGATAGAAAACATCCAGACAGGGGCTGGCAAAGGCAGTTTACGAGTTTCTCAAACTGTATATCCCGCCGTGGCTTGTCAATCAGCCAATGAGAAGCCTGTAAACATGCCTATACTTTTATATCAATGAAGGAGAGCACAACTTAGCTGCCATCTCATTGGTTGATGTCAAGTCAAGTCAAGTCATAAAATTTATATAGCGCACTACATACCCAGAGGGTTTCAAGGCGCTTAGGATGGGGAGGAGGATTATTTGTCAAATATCCACGTTTTAAGCTGCTTTCTGAACGCTAGGTGATTCTGGGTGAGGCGAAGGTAAGCGGGGAGCGAGTTCCATGTTTTGGCAGCCAGGTATGAGAAGGATCTGCCTCCCATGGTGGTCTTGTTGATGCGAGGTACAGTGGCGAAGGCTTGGCTGGAAGAGCGAAGTTGGCGGGAGGGGGTGTAGAAGGACAGTCGAGAGTTGAGGCAATCTGGTCCGATGTCGTAGAGTGATTTGTGTGCGTGGGTAAGCAGTCGGAAAGTAATTCTCTTGTTGACGGGTAGCCAGTGGAGGTCTTTAAGGTGACCAGAGATGTGTTCGTTGCGTGGGATGTCTAATATGAGCCTGGCTGAGGCGTTTTGGATTCGTTGTAGTTTCTTCTGGAGTTTAGCGGTGGTACCTGCGTAGAGGGTGTTTCCGTAGTCCAGTCGGCTCGTGACTAGAGCGTGGGTGACTGTTTTCCTTGTTTCGGTGGGGATCCAGCGAAATGTTTTTCTGAGCATGCGAAGAATGTTAAAGCAGGAAGAGGATACGGCGCTGACTTGTCTGTTCATTGAGAGTGAAGAATCCAGGATGACACCAAGGTTCCGTGCGTGGTCTGTCGGGATGGGTGCATTTCCGAGGGCTTCCGGCCACCAGGAGTCGTCCCATGCAGAGGGGGAATTACCTAGGATGAGGACTTCTGTTTTGTCTGAGTTCAGTTTCAGACGGCTTTGTTTCATCCATTCGGCGACTTCTTTCATTCCTTCGTGTAGGTTAGTTTTGGCGGTGCTGGGGTCCTTGGTGAGAGATAGGATCAGTTGAGTGTCGTCCGCGTAAGAGATGATGTTGAGGTTGTGTTGGCGGGCGATGGCCGCGAGGGGGCTCATGTATACGTTGAAGAGGGTGGGACTGAGTGAGGATCCTTGTGGTACGCCGCAGATGATTTCAGAGGCCTCAGACTTAAATGGTGGGAGGCGGACTCTCTGGGTTCTTCCGGTGAGGAACGAGGTGATCCATTCCAGTGCCTTTCCTTGGATTCCGATGTTTCTGAGGCGTTGTAAAAGGGTGCTGTGGCAGACTGTGTCGAAGGTTGCTGAGAGGTCGAGGAGGATGAGGGCGACTGTGTCCATTGTCCAGTAGAGTTCGAATGTCGTCTGTTGCTGCGATGAGGGCGGTCTCAGTGCTGTGTTTGGCTCGGAAACCAGATTGTGAGGGGTCGAGTGATTTGTTGGCTTCGAGGAAGGCGGCGAGCTGGTTGTTGACAGCTTTCTCGATGACTTTGGACGGGAATGGAAGAAGCGAGATGGGGCGGTAGTTTTTGAGTTCGGTGGGGTCTGCTGTTGGTTTTTTCAGAAGGGCGGTGAGTTCAGCGTGTTTCCAGTCTTCTGGGAAGGTGGCGGAGTTGAAGGAGCAGTTGATGACGTCTCGGAGGTGCGGGGCTATGACGGAGTCTGCTTTGTTGAAGATGTGGTGAGGGCATGGGTCTGTGGGGGATCCAGAGTGGATGGAATTCATCAGGCGGATGGTGTCCTCAGTGGAGATTGGGTTCCAGGCGTTAAGGGTGTTAACGGGGGGAGGATGGTCAGCTGATGGTAAGGTGGGTTGGCTTCCGGGTTGGTTGTCAAAGCTGTTGTGGATGTCAGCAATCTTGTTGTGGAAAAAAGAGGCTAGGGAATCGCAGAGGGTTTGAGAGGGGGTGATGTCGTTGGAGTTGGCAGAGGGGTTGGAAAATTCCTTGACGATGTTGAAGAGTTCCTTGCTGTTGTGGGCGTTGTTGTCAAGTGGATCCTTGAATGCTGTTTTCTTGGCTTTTCGGATCAGTTGGTGGTGAGTGCGGGTGGCGCTTTTGAAGGCGTCCTTGGTGCTGGTGGTTGGGTCTTTTTTCCAGGCCTTTTCAAGGGAGCGGCACAGTTTCTTGGACTTCTTGAGGTCATCGTTGAACCATGAAGCCTTCTTGATGGCAAGTTTGTGTTGACGTTTTTTCAGTGGTGCTAAGGTGTCGGCGGTGTTGGATAGCCAAAGGGTGAGGTTGGAGGCGGCTTCGTTGGCGTTAGAAGAGAGGGCTGGGGAGGTTTGAAGGAGCGATGTGGAGATCTGCTCCGTGGTGATTTTGTTCCAGTTTCTTTGTAGAGTTGGTTGGAGGTGGATGATGGGTTTCGGCTTGTTGTAGGTGAAGTGGACACAGCTGTGGTCAGTCCAGAGGAGATCTGTGGTGTGGCTGAAGGAGACGTGGTTGCTGGAGGTGAAGATTGGGTCGAGTGTGTGACCTGCGATGTGGGTGGGGGAAGTGACCAGTTGTTTAAGTCCGAGGTTGGCTAGGTTGTCCAAGAGGGTGGCGCCAGGCCGGTCAAGTAGGCCTGAAAACTGGCTCGCCCTGGAGGAAATCAACTCGAAAATGCGAGTGGGCGAGTACATTTTTCGAGCCCTGTGACATGATAGGAGTGCAGCGACTGTAGCGTTCAGCGATTTCCCATGTTGAAGAATAGACAAATTGTGTTGTATTATATCTATAGCCACAATGTTGTCCAGTAAAAAAATCCTAGATGTTAGTGTGGTCATGCCATTGTTGACCACGGTCAAAGCCTTTTCTAGGTTAACCCTGTCAATCTTGTGCAATCTCTCAGCAGCCCCCTGTTGCGAGATTCTCCATACTTCCTTGTAAATAGCATATTTAGCCACTCTAGGCATAACTTTCCAACACTGTAAGATGTCACCACTCCTGAATGTTCTCGTTGTATGTAGCGTTGGTCAGGCCTATGGATACTAAACCCTTTGGTGGTACCCCTGAATCTTGACTGACATGTGTTTGTGTCTGTAGGCCAAACCAAGCAAAACCAAAGGGGATGGTGGACTGAGTTTTGAACATTGCAAGCACTCACCCCCAGTCAACTGATCTGGGTTTAATCCATCATCATTCTTTAGCTCACTCTGCCATCCCAGTTCAGACATGGCCCTATGCAAATCAGTCTGACCCTTTGCCTCATGTAAACAGTCCAGCCCGAACTGCCAAGCCATGTCTTCCCTGGACCTGAAACAAGCATCCTGGGACCGGTTTCTGGCTAATCAGCCGTCATCAGCCAGGTTAACTTGAATCCAGTGGCAAAGTGAGCATCGTACCCACGTCTGGGCATACCCTGCCAACTTAGGGTAAACAAAGCAAAACCAAAGGGGATGCTTTATAGGCCAAACCAACCATCCCCTCCAATTGGGGTCTGAAGAATTGTATCAACCATCCTATATAATGTTATCTAGCATATCCTCACTGTGTTGTGTATAGTTTCACCACCCCTCAAAGTGTGTGAGTAAGGGAATCTGTGTTCAAGTTCTTTATCTTGGCTAACTCAAGACAGGAAGTCTGTTGCACTGTGTTGTTTGTAAGATAATTTGCTGTGGTATGAGGCATTCTCTAAATAAGGCATCCGTTCCCTGAGCTTCCCAGTCTTTAGTACCCCAGACAGATTTTGTCTCTATGGTGTCCCTCCTAAAGTCAAAACCCTGTAAAGACAGCTGGGAAATAAAGGAAGCAGAGTATATCCGTTTCATGTTAGTAAGCATATTTTGTTTTGCAGGTGTAGGTGCACCCTTATAACTTGTCAGGCCTGAGGTGTTAAACCCAGAAAAATAAGCAAACTTCTGTGCAAACGTTTGTGAACTACCTTTTGGTGGTGTTGGACAATGTTCCCATGGATGGTAAGTGAAATCATTACGCGGGATACTTGCTTTGTGCAAGAAATGACGACCATAGGGGTTGGTAACAATACATGGTGTTAAAATCAGATGTATCATCACTGGAGAATGCAGCAGATTTTTTTTAAGTCAGGCAGCATAGTATTTACTGTTTCAAAGTCCCAATCATCAGAGAAAAGTACTGCAGGTGATGTCATTCAAAGACATTTTAAACAAATGTGGTATTTTCAAAAGTTCGGTTGGATCATATGCAACCCTATCCTACACTAATCCTTCAGGAATCGGCACAGCTGTAATGTTCATTAAGGACAGGTCTCTTTGTTCGCAATGATGGTATATGTGGTTTCAGAACCAAGTTAACATTTTGTACTGCTGAGCGTTCTGGGAGATCGTCCATTCAGGAGCAGGAAAAACACAGTTCCTATACCTATCCAAAGAACTAGGAAAAGTGGACAATTGCGATCCAGAGCTGTAGCCAGGGATAAACAAAGTAAATCTTTTTCAGCCAAAGGTAGAAATCGCGAAGTTGTTGTTTGTGGAAAACAGAAGCTGGCGGTGACTGGTTCACTTGGATCTAGAGAGAAAGTATCACAATCGACTAAGTAGCCAGACGCAGTAAGATCTATCTTTGGGAGCGCAGAAGGTTTTGTAAACCTGGCAGGTGACTCATTTCGAGACATTTCCACATAGATGTCGTATTAGACCAAATTGAGATCTGCTTCATATGTGTTTTTGTTCTTCAGTTTCAAGAAGCACGAGTGCCATTTCATTGTTGGTAACTTAATTACTTCATAGAAAAAAATCTTTAAACATTATTAGTCTTTCTGTCTGAACTTCCTGTACGGTAGTGGGAGGAGATCGGCGGCTACCCAGGATACCAGGGGGCCTGCTATTCAGTATCGGCCACATAGTGTGGTTTGATCAGATCATTTGCGACCAATCTATTTTCTTTCTTGCTGGCAAGAGGCAGAAGAAGTACTGTTCTTGTTCTTTCGACACCCAGGTACATGCGTTCTGTAAGATGGCCCAAATTCTTTTTTTGTCAACACTTTTTTCTCTGACTAGTTCCCTGATCTTCGGGACCCAGGCATGTCTTGCCCCAATAGCTGTCACTTCCCCAGTGGCGCTGCATTTTATTTGGACGTTGCTTTTCCTGAAATGGATCGATTTCCTGTAAAACTGCCAAACGATCATTGATGTCAAATGCTTTTTCATGGCCACTGTGCTGCCACAGTAGAGGTCGGGTTCCCACATTCTAGTCCCAAACAGGACCTCATATGGAGTACGGTCTCCTAGGGAACGTCTTGTTATTTAGTGCCCTCTTGACCCCTTATAGCCGATTGACCCAACCACCACCCGGACCTAATTCCCTTGCCTTAAGTCTTGTTTTTTCCTCTCCACATTCGAATTTTCCTCGGGGATGATACGGCGAGGAGTACCGCAAGCCCACCCCCAAACTTTCTATGGCTTCTTTGTAAGCCTGTGCGGAAAACTCAGGGCCACGGTCTGAATGTAATGTGCCAATTGTGTGTGTTCCTATGAAGACACTCAAATCCTTTAGAACATGTTCAGACATCAGCCGAGCGCTGGGGTCAAACCCACAGGAATCTAGAGCATGAATCCACCGCCACCAAGAGGTCTTATAAGCCCTGTCAAATTGTAAGGGGCAACAGTGGCCTAAATAGACTTGTGTGAGAGATCTGTCAGATATCACTAGTGGTGTCTGTGACGGACGTGGTACGGTGGAACCCTTCATCTGTTGACATATGTCGCACTTAAGGACAAATCCCTTAGTCTGCTGGGTAAGACCTGGCCACCAATAACGTTATCAGTAGTGAAACTTTTGCAGTAATACCTTCATGTGCTGTACCCGGACCGTTGTGTGCAGCTAGAATTAAACCGAATCTGCGATCCATGTTTGGTATTACTCTGTCCCCCATGTCTGGAATTTGACATAAGGAATATTTTGCGCCTTCAACTTGAGTGGAAAGCCTTTTGGCAAGGCTGATCTGTTAGTACGCGTAGCGTTGACAGCTACCTTTATCTGTCTGTCTATCCTTGTGCTAGAACAAGTGATTGCAGCATCGGCAGCAGTTCTCCCATTCGCCTTGAATTCATTAGCCAATGAAATTGCATGCCAACACGCTGATGACTCAATGTCTGCCATTTGTTCTCACAACAACTTGTTGTGCAACCTTTAGATTTTCTAAATCCATTCTATCCCCAATAGTGAAGATATTTGTTGTATGACTGGACACAGTAAAATCTATCACACACAATAAGTGTAGGGAATACCTGATCTGTATTTTTTAATGCCTGTATCAGGGCTTTTAGTTCTGGCAGCGGTGCTGTGCAATCTACTAGAGACTGCGTTTGTGTATTGCTAGGATGGAACCTACCATCCTGCAAACGTCTCTTTAGACAAGTGGCGCTGTATTGCTCTTTACTTCCTACTCCCGGCTGGGCAGATCCCTCAGTATAAATTATAGATTCATACTGATCTAGAGGCATTATTTTATTTCATTCCGGAAAGGTTATTCTTGTTCCTATTGCAAGAATGCTTGTTTTTAATGTAGAATCAAATTTGTAATCTACATCTGTTGCAGTGAGTGAATTAGCCATTGTATCCATCGTGGATGCAGTGTTTTTGCGTTTGGAACTCTTGCTTTTGTAAGAACCTCTAAGGTCGGTACTGGAGTCGCCACTATTATTCGTTTTCCCTGAGCTAATGCACATTCTCTCACTACAGCAGTCTGTACTGCTGTCAGTATTTTTTCAGTTGATGCAAAACTCATTTCAGCGTTGGTGTACAAATGTGACTTGTATGCAATCAGTACAGTTTCACCTTTGTTGAATGTTAGGTAAGTGTACCCTGATCTGCGACTACACAGATCACCGAATTCATGATGTTTACACACGGGTGAGTGTTTTGACTTTCTCATGTCCGCATGTAAGGACCGAAGAATTTGTTTGTTCCTGTGTCAAATGTTGAACTGAAAAATCAGGTCTAATTAAGTTGTAGAAAGGTTTCACTTTTTCTGCGTAATCCTAAATGTATGTTCAGCCAACATTCAGGAATCCTTAAATGGATTGTTAGTTTTTCCAGAGTTTTCAGAGGTTGAAGCAGCGCACATTTCCCCCCAAAATTGGCTGACAGGCTTTTTCCTTCACTTGAACTCATATCTTAAAAATAAAACGTTGGGCTGGCCCATTTTTTAAAGTTACATTTGTAGCTCTCATAGTCGAACCCCATAATTATCTTGTTCACCCTGTTCAAATGATCCAATAATTCATTGTCCATCTGATAAATATCTAGATAGGACAATGCCTCCTCATCAAAATTTTGAAGCAACTCTGATACTGTTGCTGAGAACAACCCGGGGCTATTCTTATACGCTTTGGGCAGTCTATAAAATTGATGAGAGCTTAGGGCCATAAATGCTGTCAAATATCTGCTCTCAGATGCTATATTTTGGCAAAAGAATCCATTTGAGATATCTAGTGTTGTTTTGTGTTTCTTCCGCACAGTGTTATTCATCAGTGCAGCACTATGTGCATTCTGTACTGCAAATGTCTTTGTGCATGTGTTCAAATGCCTGTAATCTAGAACTAGGCTGTATGAATTCTGGTTTCATCACTGGAAACCAAGGATTATTTATGGAAGGGGTCCAATTTTCAATAACCGCTTGATATTCAAGTTGATCTACGTTACCCTGACTTCTTTTTTCGCGTCATGTTTTATCGGATACGATCTCTGTGGAGTTGGATGTAAGTGGTTATGTGAGTGTGTGAGGGCTTGTATGAGTGAGTGGCTGTGTTGAGAGGCTGATTGGGCGAGTGAGTGGGTGTGGGAGTGACTTTGTAGGGAAATGGGAAAGTAGCTGTTTGGGGGTGAGTAGCTGTATGGGCAATTGTTTGGCTATGTATCTGGCTGTATGGGTGAGTACTTGTTTGTATGAGTGGCTGTATGGGTGAGCCAGTGTGTCAGTGGCTTTATGGAGGAGTGAGTGTATTAGTACTAGTATAGTTCTGTAAATGGGTATGGCAATGGGTGTGCGGGTGTGTGAGTGGGCGTATGAAAGGTTGTATAGGAGTGTGAGTGATTCTTCGGCAATGTCATCAGTAATGTCACTGACCATGTCATGAGCGATATAATATGTAGGATCATAAGCAGTGCATTGTGGGGGCATAAGTTATAGTTAGCTCAGGTAACTATAACTGCCAAATTTCACTGGTTTTGTACGAGTGAGATCTGAGACTAACTATAACGTCCTTGTAACCTTTGTTTTATTTCAGTGAATTTGGATGTTTAAAAAAATTATATTTCCTAACTAGAACGTCCCTCTAACCCCTGTTTTTTGAGTGAATTTCAGTTTTTTTTATACTAGTAATCGTGTTTGCAGTGTGATGGACAAAGGGGGCGGGACTCAGACCAGCTCCCAGGAAACCTGCTTTGTTGGACATACTGGAGGTAGCAGGAGGGCTTCTGGGTCCCTAAAACTCTCTGCATCCAAGAGGACTTCATCCCACAACCAGCAGTGTGCCAGGCGGCACATTTGAGGAGTGGTGGAGTAAGGGGACGCGGCCTCGAAAGACCTCTCAGCAGTTCTGCTGTGTGGGTCTAACAAGAGGTAACAGGAAGGTTTGTTGTCCCTCGAGGAACATCTACAGCCAAGGGGACCTCCTCCCCCAACCAGCAGTGCGCTGAGAGGCGTGTTTGCAGAGTGGTGAAGAAAGGGGCGAAGCCTCCAGCATCGTGCCAGTAGCTTTTTTCTTAAAAAAAAACATGATAAAGAATGGGGGTTTGGGGGTCACACCGCCCCCTTCCCTGGGCCGATTTTGGAGCCAGGTATTTTTAGCATGGGAAGGGGTGCCTTGTGCCCGCCCCCCCCCCTCCCTCTCGGGGACTGATTACGGCCCTGGGGAACCCATCCTCCGGCCTATTACAGCCCCGAGGACCCCATCCCCCAGAGCCCGGCTATCCCCAGGAAGTCGTATATCGGCTCGAAAAATAATAAAAAATAGACCTGCAGGTCTAGTAACTTGAAAAATCTACCCAACCTAACTGTAATACACTTGACGTCTGTCTCTGAAAACCGAGCAAATATATGGACAATGAAAGGCTGTTGGAAAGCGACTTTGGGGGGCCCCCTTGCCTCCGCTGCCTCCGGTTGTGGGCCTTGGGGACCTGTAAATCCCTGAACCGTGTGGCAGACCCTGTGAGAGTGCAGGGATTTACCCAAAAGCTCATTTCTTTATGGGAGTTTTTGCCCGGGCCTGTTTCCGAATGCAGCAAAAGCTTCTATAGGGAAATGGGAGTGTGCGACCGCACCATGTGTGGTCGCATCGTAATAATGAGGCCGGGACCGCCCACTGGAGGGCAGGTGGTCTATTCCGATTCCGCCATGATGTCGGTCAGAGGCAACTCTGACTGACCTCGTAATTAGGCCCTTTAAGGTTGACCATGATGTCGCTCAACACTATTGATGTCAATACATGGAGAGGCGTTTCACTATTTTGTGACAAGAACAGCTGACTCAGGTTGTTGCAAAAGAATACCATTGTAGTTGTCTTTCTGATAGCATTTCCACACTTCCTTTGACGCACTTGTCTGCCTCACTTGTGCTTTGCCTATTTTTGTTTAGCAGACAGGTCGGAGACCTGCAGTGTGAGGGGTCACTCTTTTTCTAAGTCCTCAACATTCCTGGTGTGGAATGCAAGAGGTAACTGATTTTAAAATGTTTGAGTTTTTTTGCCAACGTTTCAGATCTGTAATGCTGAACTAGATATTCTGTCAAACCCAGACTGTGTTCACATCTGCTCTTTCCTTCAAGATCCCATGTTCAATATGATACTTCGCTAATTCACAAGATGCATGGAGAGGGGGGTATTTAATGATCCACTCTCTAAAACCTTAATTGAGAAGTCATTTTTGGATTGTGGTTTGGGCGAGCGTGCACATTGTTGAGCCCCTACTGCAAGTGCACTGGCCAGTGATTGCACCATCCCTGAATGAGAGGATTCCTCCGCCTCTAAAAGGGTAGTAGACCGTGCTTATTCAGGATATGTATGATAGTGTACATACTCTCCATAGCCTCTTGCCAAAACAATCCTTCTGGTGTTGTAGAAAGGGTAGGGTGCGCATGCAAAAATATAATTGACAGGCTGCCAATTCTCAGGCTCTTCACTTCTTTCCTGTTGTCTGGAGCCAAAATTATCTGTTGATGTTAAATGTAATTTTATTTTTATTGTTACAAGCCAAGACATATTGTCTAATGACAGGCTAGATGAAAATAGACAGATGGTTTGTTTGGTGTTGATTTCCATTGGATGATGGCTGACTGGAGCCTTCTGTCGGTCTGTGTGGAGCCACACATACATTAATGTGTGTGCTGGAGAACATTGCTGCTCTTTTGAATGATCGTTCTGTACACTGGTGAGTTAATGAACAGCTACTGAGGTGTCAGATGCTTAGCCACCTTACGGCTTGAAGGCATAATATGAGTAACTCATTCTAAGTACTGTCATATGTGGAGTGTAGGTGTGGTGTGAAGTGGATGGGTAACTTAAAAGTAATGCTTAATAGAAGTGGCAAGCACTTAGGATTGAAGAAGTTTTTGTCCCACAAATACTGGCAATATTTTTTAAAGACCCGTGGCTGCCAGTAATTGACTACATGGTCCTGGCATGCAAAACATTGATACTAGACTGCATCCCACACCTGTTGTTAGGTTCAGAGAATTATAAATGAGATTCATAGCAATTGCTTAGTGTGAACCAGTACTATGGTAGCCTACAAAGATTTGTAATACCTGCAAAGTTCATATCCATACCAGAAGTTTTGAAAGCTTGTGCCTCCGACTTCGATTTCTCCTGTAGTGTCATGCCAGTTTACAGCTTGCTCCTTATTTTATGTTGTAAAACAGCCATTTATTGGCCCCAACTTGAGCTGCAACTAGCAACTGGTCATATTGGTGTCACTTTATACAATAAGACACCAAGGATCATAATGTAGCTTCCTGTGACATCTAGGGTTCTGAGGCGTCTAGGATCCTGTGGTATGAGTTGTTCCTGTTAACGGGGATCAGGAGTTGTACCAGTCACAGCTTCTATTTGATAGGGCTGTATCCCTTTGCAGAGCTAATCTGCTCTCAAACAATTTCCTTTAAGAAAAGATACACACGACCAAGTAACATGCTACTGATTGTTTTATCTTGCCTCCCAGACTTAAATATGCTAGGGAAATTACTTAAGGAATTTAACCAAATAACGCTCAGTTGAGCTACAACAAAATGTAACGCAATACTACCCTAAGGTTTTCAAGACATTTAAATAATGTACAAGATCAGACCATTTGCAAATGATTATTGCAATGCAGGCAGAAAGAAAGGCTTTGGCGAAAAGACTATGCCGAAGAGGCCAAAATCAAATATAAGGAAACGGTAGCCAAATACAAACAAATGATTGATGAAGCCAAGAAATCATTTTTTAGTCATAAAATAGAAACTGCAAAAAACTCACAAAATGTTGTATGAGACCGCAAAACAACTAGCTGGTCACTCCCCCAACCTGACCCCACCCCCATCTCAACTTCTCTGTGACACATTGGCTAATTTCTTCTTCAGTAAAGTTAATGATATATATTCTGCATTTGCTACCAAAATTAAAAATTCTTCCGAGTTCACACTCAATACACTCACTGGTCCCACGCTCACTCAATTTGCTGAAATTTCGGAAGCTCAAGCTATGGACATAATTACTACCATCAGATCAGGCTCAGCACTTGATCCTTGTCCTTTTAAAGTCCTATTGCCAGTCCTAGAGGAGATTACTCCGGCCATATCCTCCATATGCAATGCCATGTTCAAAACAGGTATCTACCCTGAAAGTTTAAAAAAACCCATTATAAAACCTCTTTTAAAGAAACCACATCTGGATAAGGACGAACCTAAAAGCTACCGACCTATAGCCAACTTACCAGTCCTGGCCAAAATAGCCGAAAAAGCTATGAATAAACAACTTTCTGCTTTTTTGGAACAACATCAGCTACTTGATGAAACTCAGTTTGGGTTCCGCCAGTGTCATGGAACAGAGACAGCTCTGATTAAAGCAGCTGACGACATCAGACTCATCCGTGACACTGGGGGTACAGCGGTCCTGATACTACTTGATCTATCTGCAGCCTTCGACACGGTCGATCATACCACCCTGATCGTGTCGAGGGCCTGGGGGTACAAGGGACTGCCAGCAAACTTCTGGCCTCCTTTTTTGGCTGACAGAACTCAAGTAGTTACAACGGGACCATTTCATTCGTCCACCATGTCACTGCCATGTGGAGTACCTCAGGGCTCATCCCTAAGCCCGACACTTTTTAACATCTACGTGTCGGGCTTAGCCAATGTCATTCGGGCTTATGGGATGAGCCTTACGTCCTACGCAGATGACACCCAGCTGGTTCTAGCCATCAAGAACAATGGCTATAAAGTGGCAGATGACCTCAAAACTGGCATGATAGCAATAGGGAGTTGGATGGCTTCCAATTGCTTAAAGTTGAACTCCGATAAAACGGAGGTGGTCATCTTTGGACCATTAACACCTGAGTGGTCAGCCAATTGGTGGCCTTCTTCCTTAGGCTCTCCCCCCGAGCCTGTTAGCAAAGTGAGGAATCTGGGAGTCATCTTTGATGACCGCCTTACGTTCCACCCACATGCCAACCAGATTACCTCTTCAGCCTTTTACAAACTGAAGCTTATCAAAAAAATCCTCCCTTTTCTACCTGAAAAAGCTGGTAAAACTCTTGTCACCTCTCTTGTGCTGTCCACTTTGGATTATTGCAATGCCCTGTTCCTCAATGCACAGGAAGGAGTCTTGAATAAATTGCAAATAATACAAAACTCTGCTGCGAGGCTTTTGGGAAATATCCCTAAACACCACTCTGCCTCTAAAACCATCAAAGAGTTGCACTGGTTATCCATTAAAAACAGGATAAAATTCAAGACCCTGTGCATTGTGTATAAAGCGTTGCATAACCAAGGACCAGCACATCTCATCCGCAATCTGACCCCTTATCATCCACTCAGAACACTACGTTCATCTTGTTCAGGAGATCTTGTGATACCCCGTACATAAACGGTCTCATGGGGCGATAGAAGATTTCTTGTATCCGCCCCTAAGTTGTGGAACACTCTGCCACCAATGATTAAAGCCAGTCCATCTTTATGGTCGTTTCGTAAACAACTTAAGACCTGGCTCTTTAATCAATAAATCATCCATAGTTTCCTCAGGGTAAATATTCAGATACTCAGCGCCGAGACGCCCACGGGCCATTGCATGCGCTTTACAAGTATTAAAAATAAATAAATAAATAAATTAGGAATATAGATCCTTTTTTGGCTAGTTGAGCAGGTAAAAATGTAATTTCTTATCTCAATACTGATTTACAGTGGTGAATGTTTTTTTAATTCTGAAACGCCTGCAGAAGCATTTGCTGCAGATTATGGGTAAAGTGAAAAATATTTTAGTTGGGTAAACGAGTACTACCTAAGCTCGGGACATGGTGAAGTAATTGATTTCTGCATATTTGAGAATGTGCTTTCAATGTATTCTTTGTTAAATTCACTGGACAGCAACAGACTGGATTAGTGTCACAGCCTTGTTTCACTACCAAGTATTTAAATCTAGTCTGCATCCCTTTAGCGTTAGATTTGTGCCAGTTGAAGAGATTTGCTGCTACGATGTCTAGTAGGAACAAAGAGTGTGTTATAGTAAAATGTAATCTAAATATATTTGTTTCCCAATAACAGAGGACCTTAAAGAAATGTGATTTATGGTGTGACTTTAGTTGATGATGCATGAACATCGTACATCCTGTGTTTTGGTCTTTTCTGTTTATCTGTCTCTGTGCTCTAACTCTTTTTGTTTGATTTCATTCGTAGATTTTGGATCATTCTTCGATTTGGAAAATGATCTCCCGGATGAGCTTATACGCAATGGCCCAGAGTTGGGTCTTTTGAACAGCAGTGGGAACCCTGGCCAGGATGCGGTCACTAAACATGAACAACTTACGAAGCTTTTGCAGGGCACTAGCTCAAATCTGAATACTGGCCTCAGAAATGTGAACTCCAATAGTCCTGTCCAGCAGAGCATGGCTGGACCCATCCAAGGGCCGCAGAACAGTACTAACATTGGCAGCTTGGGTGCAATGAGCAAGATCCCCTTAAACCAGGCACTTTCAGCTGCGACATCAGGCCTTTCAAAGCAGGCTACAAGTAGTGCTGTGAGTACCACACAGGCACCACTAGTGCAAAAACAGGTTGGCATGGTGTCGAGCATCCCTACAACATCCCAGACTGGCACTGGGCTCTGTATGAATCCTAGCTTTAATGCTGGCCACCAAGGTCTTCTTAACAGCAACTCGGGGCATGCTTTAATGAATCAATCACAGCCTGGGCAAGTTATAAATGGATCACTGGGGGCAGTTGGGCGAGGTAGAGGAGCGACGCTGCAGTATTCTGGCTCTGCTATGCAGGGTAACGCCACTAGTGTACTGGCAGAAACTCTAACCCAGGGATCTACACAGATGACGAGCCACACAGGCTTGAATGCAGCCCAGACAGGAGTAATGAACAAGGTAAGAATTCGTTTTTTTTGTTCTTATTTGAGTCACACATTTATGTATTTTGGCTTTTCTTTTCGCTCTTCATTGCTAGAGCATGGTTTGTGCTGCTTCCTTTCATCCATGCTATTTCTGTACTCTTCCTCTATGGAGAGATGCATGGATTATATGGTATCTCTTGTCTGATGTCTGTTTTCTTTAGTCTGGTGGACTAGTTCATGTCTTCTGACAAATAATTCATGAAGCTGCTATTTATCAAAGAAAAACTTTTAAGGTGTACTTCTCCTTTATATAGATTTTGATTTCAGTTTAACTTTTTTGTCTAAACAAATTTGGTTTGAGCAGGTTATTCTTATTCATTTTGTAATTTGAGACCAACAGCGTTGTTGCTAATCCGACTGTGAGTTCACAAGTTCATGAATGAGAATATCATAAAGACTATAAGGAACCGTAATTCGTAAAGTGTGAGGAATGGAGGCTCTTTATTCCTCTCCCGATTTTAAGTTAGTGCGATATACAATTTTTCTTTGTCACAAATCTGCCTCGCATATGTTGGTTTCTATCCCGGTGAAGGAATAGGTGTTCACAAGTAGCATCTATTCACTACACATATGCTCTAAACCTTAGATTGCTGTTTGAATTTTTTTTTTTTAAGTCTATGTTCCCATTTAGACCACTACTGATCTGTGGACGTTGGAGAAAATGCATGTGCTGCTCAGGCAGTAGTTAAAGTGGTTATTTTATTTGGTTTGCAATGGTCTCTCATTGTGCAGTCACTACACACATGTATACATTTGGGCTTAAGATTCAGAGTCTTGATTACCACAGTGCAACATGGGTTGACGTAATGAAATCATGAGGAAAGATTCTAAAAGTGTACGCATTTAAGTAGTTTGTGAGTTTTCATTTTGCCACTTAATGCAGTCAGAGAACTTTGTAATGAGCTCTGGTAGGGTAGAGATACTAGAATCAGCTATGTCATTGGGACATCATTAAAGTCATTACTGATCACAACACATTGTGCTGACTCGAGTTGATCGATGGAAACGTAATTTTTTTTGTGATAGTACTCCAGGCCTCTGTTTTCTGCGTTTGAGTCTGTAATAAATAGATCATTGGATTTACTTCAGTTAATTGAAGTTTTTATTGAAATTTTCCTCTGAAAGTGGGCTCTTTTTTCGCTGAATTAAATTAGGATGGTGAAGCTGGTGCAGCCCAGTTTGTGGATGCCGGGAAAAACATTAGGACTTGACTCAAGTAAACATTTGTCTATCCAACAAGTTAATGTAGTGAGGACATTTCTAAAAAGCGAAAAGAAAAAACATGAAATCCGTATGAATATAGATTGTTTTTTTTAATTTTGTTTTATTGGGGTGTCAGAACACAAAAAGAAAACAAGCATAATTCATAAATGACAAAAAAACAAAAGCTGTGGCTGATACCTCAAATGTTTTTTCACAATATTTTCTCCCCTCCCGTCCAGGTGGATCCATCTTCAAGCAGAGCCAAAATCTAAGAACCCAAGAGAAAGGAATTACAAAAAGAAAGAAAAATATATATATATGTACATAGAAATATTTCATACCAAGCTATTAAGCCAATTAGTCAGATGCAGCCCCAGAGCTGCTCTCCTCTCTCTCTAGCCCGTCTTCCCTTCCTCCTCACCACCGCAATCTCTCAGTTATATATAGATAGGATTTTATTAAACCAAACATGTTCTGTCGGTGGAACTGCATCAAGCCATGCTGTGGCCAAGCATAAACGATAAACAGCCATAGCGATAAACACCAATTTCTCTATGATTTTCATCCATCGCTTGATTAGAAATTCCCAACATTTTTGCCTGCGGGGTAAGTGTCAAAATGTGGCCTAGTATAGCCCCCAAGCCTGTGTTTAGTTTTGGGTAATATTTGGGAAAGTCCCGGACAGGTAGCGACAGGTGTGCTATCGACGGCCACCACCCCACAACGAGGGCAGTGTATCCCGGTAGTACCCCCCCATTTATGTATACGGGCTGGAGTCACGTACAGATTACACCATGTCTTGAAACACTGTACTTGCAAATTTGCAGATATACATGAAGTTTGACTGAAGAGCAGAGAATCTTCACAATCCCCCTGCCCAGCCTGTAGCACTGTTTGCCATCTATCGAAATGCTTAGTAAGATCAGCCCCCATTTTTTCCGTGATGGCTTTGTAGATGGCAGCGGTTTGCGGTGAATTACGTTTAAACAAATTAAAAAGCGGGATTCGATTCCGGTTCTGGCATTTTTTCTCAAAAAAAATCCCGAATTTGTAGGAATTAAAAAAAATCCTTATCCCCTATGTCAAATCTATCTTTAAGAGCATCAAAAGAAAGTAGATTATCGCCAGAAAGAAGATCCCCGATACAATAAAACCCCTCTTTCCCCCCCATCTACTAAAATAAGCATCATTAAAAATTTCCGAGCATATGGCATTATCAGCAAGAGGGGGAATACCTATGCAGCCGGCCAATTCCAAACTTTATCCTAACTGCAGTCCAGACTTTATAGATTACTATCAGAACCTTAAACGTAACCCTCTTACAATAAGCCAAGTCAATTTGTTGTAATAAAAGACCCCTGACTTCTTCCCCGCAGATAAGTTGTAAAATAGAAATGTCAGAATTGTCCGGATTGTATACATTTATCAGCTCGCCTGAATACTTCAAGGTAGTGGCCCAGTAATACGTCTGGAAATCAGGGACAGACCAGCCCCCCGATCTCTGGGTAGTGTCATAAACCTTAATGCCCGTCTTGGGCGCTGCCCCGCCCATAGAAACCATGAGACAGCCTGATCAAATTTCCGAAACCATAGCTTATTAAATTCAAGGGGGATTGCTCTAAAATAATAAAGTATCTAGGACAAAAAAATCATTTTAATAACATTGCCTCAACCCATAAGCGTCAGATAAAGATTGCTCATCCTCTTGGTATCAGATTTCATTTTGACTAATAAGGGCGCAAGATTTAAATCTACTATAGCAATTGGGGTAGCACTTACCTCGACCCCTAAATACCTTGCATTTGCTACAATCCGTTGATCAACGAGGTCCACTTTTTCATTAATGACTTTGGGTTTTACTTTCGTTCATATGATTGCCGGAGACTTTACCAAATCGAGATGTTAACACACCTAACTCCTTCAGAGTCTGCTGTGGAGCTGACATGACTATCGCTAAATCGTCTGAATAGCCTAGAATTTTTACCTCTCCTCCACGGGCAGAAACTGGTAAAATTACCTGGCTCTCTTGTATTAGTCTAATTAGCGGGTCAATATAGATTGCAAATAACAAGGGAGAGCAGGGGCACCCTTGTCTAGTGCCCCGCCCTATATTGATCTCCCCCGAGTGTGCTCTCATCAGTGGTAGCTTGGCAATTGGATCTTGATACATACTTTTAACGGCCAAAATAAAGCCTTCCCCAATTCCATAATGCTTCATAACCGCCCATAAAAAGGGCCAGGAGACCCTATCAAAAGCCTTATCGGCGTCCAATAAAATTAAATCCATAGGGTCTCCTGTCACCTTGGTGTAATCAAATAGAGTTATTACTCTGTGAATATGATCTATGGTTTTCCGACCCGGAACAAAACCGCGTTGACTCTGGGACACCATTTTTTTTATTACAGACGCCAATCTATTCTCCAAGATTTTTGAGTAAATTTTAGCGTCGTTGTTGATCAAAGTGATTGGCCGAAAGGCCCCTAAGTCTGTGGCCGCCTTCCCTTTTTTTAAGAATATAACAATTTTAGCGAACCTCCACGAGTCCGGCGGAGGCTCCCCCTCCCCCTGAATCAAGCTAAATAGCTCCAACATAATTGGGGCAAGCTGACCATGATTTTTTTTTTTTTTTACTCTCCTGGAAGAAAATCAGGTGTGAGGTTGCGGGCTCCGTAGTTGGGGTCTGTGGTGTTGGTGGGAGGGTTTAGGCGCAAGGAGTGGGTGAGTTGGTCGGTGGTGATCTTGCACAGCTCAACTCAGTGCCCCCCAGTAAAGAATCTTGTAGAGCAGCTATCTTTGGGAAGTCAGGAGGTACTACTCCGGTTGTTAAATCTGCTGCTAACTTAACTCTGAATTGTACAGGGGCACCTTTAGATCAGGGCGTTGAAAACATCATTAATGGCCATTCTTGTATCCAGCTTAACCCGGAGGAATTGTGTTCCCTATTAAGAGCGCAAATAGCATCAATAATAGACCCCATATTCAAAAGATTGGACTCTGTTGAGGAAAGGCTAAAAAAGATTGAACAATGTCTTACCTGCAGTAACCAAAGGAATCTGGCTCAACCTACTGTACATGGGAACGGGTGTGGTGTCAAGTAATATATCAAGGTCTGACAACGGTGTGCATCAGGTTAATCCGGCCAATGTCCGCATAAGCCCTGCACCAATATTATCCGTGACAAGTACAGCCTGCAATCCTACCCTAAGTTTAAATAATGGTTTTGCTAATATGTCAATGCAGCAGCGAGGGGTAGAAGATAGTAGGAGGCAGGTCGGACAGGGTATTGATGGTGACACAAATCCACATTCCAGTCTTCACCTTCTGCCCGAGGCCACACCATACACAGTGGTTCTAGCAAATGTGCCCGCTCTCCCCTTAGGCACTCGGGAGCCCTGGTCGATGCTTAAAAACAAGGCTCTACATTTCCTGGGCAAAAAGGCAGGTATTAGAGATCAGTTGTTTAAGGAATTCAAAATGGTGCGAAGAATTAACTGGATAGGTCAATCATGTAAATCCATGGTAGGTGATTGTGTGGTACTTAGCTTTAGATCACCAGTACTGGTACACAACATTTTGGAAATAGGTGGTTATCATTCCCTTGCAGTAGATGACATTAAAATTCTCTCCTTGGGTTATTTTTACAATCCATAGAAGATGCCTAGATGCACGGAACAGCGGGATCCAAAAAGGGCATACAGTCTGTTTGACAACCCACTCCAAATCAGCAATCGCTTTGACCTACTTTCATCCCTCGAAGATAATGACGGACTATGATGGAGTATCAACCCACTATGCACTGATCTTGAAGGTTTTAGTGTTACAGGGGAGGTGGGCGGGATCCTGGGAGTCCCGTTGGCTAGTCAGGCTGCACCCCTATGCTATACACAGGTTGATGGCATAAGGCAGATAGGCATAGGATGTGAACCGCCATTAAAAATTAGTAACCTTGAGCTTGGTGTAAATTCTACAA
Source organism: Lissotriton vulgaris (assembly GCF_964263255.1). Taxonomy (NCBI): domain Eukaryota; kingdom Metazoa; phylum Chordata; class Amphibia; order Caudata; family Salamandridae; genus Lissotriton; species Lissotriton vulgaris. The sequence goes on along the minus strand of NC_141698.1, from coordinate 543,582,786 downwards.
CCCCAGCAAGGTTAGGAGTATGTGCCCACTCCTCTTCCAGCACTCAGAGTGAAGGCCTGCCAATAATAGACAAAACCAACCAAGCGGAGAAATTTATTAGTATAGAGGTAGCTGGTTTTAGCCTCCCAATACCATGCATGATCCTATCCTCCTGGAATATTACGGAATTTCATAAAAAATTAAGTCCACAGAATGGTCATCATTTATTTAGCAAACTATAGTTTGGTTTTTCCTGTAGACGTGGTCTATAGATAGTCTACTATGCAGGATACCTACATTTTTCAAAAGCTGCAATAAGCGGTTTGAGGGGTAGACCAGATGGTGGGCTGACCTGCTGTTTGAGACAATTTGAGGGGATAAGGGTAGGTGAGTTATCCATAGACAGCCCTGACATCATGGCCATACGGGTTAGATCACCAAAAGGCCTTGACATAACGTTATTTAATGTCTATTCTCGGGGACAGCTGGGTGGCAAGGGTTCAAGTGTTACAGTCCTCGAAAGTCATCTGGAAAATGTTGTAGTCACTAGCAACTTCATTATTGCGGGTGACTTTAACTGCTGTTTTGAACCCCTGGACTCAGAAGACAGTAGGCTCAGCAAAGATAAGGATGTGCTATGGGGCATTCCCCAATTAGATTTACAAGCCATAAGAAAATGGACCGAGGCCGCCTTACAAATGAAGGGCCTCTGCCTGGAAAGGGGATTGAGGGCAGTTAATGGGAGAGTACAGTCCGACAGGTTGGGTGCAAATACCTTTGATAATGATAGAAATAGTAGCCGTATAGACTACATTCTTATTAATGTTGAATTTTGGCCTCCTGTACTAGACATGGAGGTCTGGAGGAGGCCGGTAAGTGACCACAATCCACTGGTTTTACAAATCAATAATAGAAGCTTTTGCTGTGCAAAACAGAGGGAAGGTGATTTTGTTACTGAAGCGGTCACTGTCACCAATGATCTGAGAAGAGTTTGGTGGGCAAGGATTGCCAATAACGATGGTGATCTTGTGCAGATGAGAGACATGGTCTCGGGTTCATTGTCCAAATTCTCTAACTGTGAGTCTCAGGGGGTGCTAAATGTCATCCTACCGGGTGTTCAGAAGAACTTTTTAAGAACTTAAAAAAGTTCTTCATTAAAAAAAAGCTCTTGTAGAAAGGTTAGACCCTTGAAGCCAAGCGCTTGGAATAACAATGCATGTAGGAAGGCCTACAAAGTCCTTATGAAGGCTATTAGATCAAGGGTACAGTGTAACATTAAACAGACTAGAGCAAACTATAAAGCAGCACAGAAACAGGCAAAGAGAGAGTGGGACGAAGAAAGATGGCAGAACCTGTTATTGGCATGTAATGGGAGGAATATGACACAATTCTGGCACTTTGTTAAATGGGGCAATATTACGCAGTCGCAGACACCGAGTAACCACGTTGTCCCAGAAAAGTGGGTGACATATTTTGAGGCATAGTTCAAGTCTTCACATAGCAGCGAGGAGCCCCCTTAGCTCTTTTTAACTAATGAACCTCTGAATTACACGAGCACTGTGGTTGAATCTGTGTTAAAAATAGCCCCTAGTGGTAGGGCCCCGGGGCCTGACTGTATTCCCGCAGATTTATTCATACAAGGCAAAGACTTATGGGTTCCATATTTAAAGTTTCTAGCAAATGCTATAACAAATGATGCCCGCTTCCAGAAACCTGGTCTGGCGCAGAAATATTGCCGATCTACAAGAGGGGGGACAGTTATGAACCAGCGAATTATAGACCTATTAGTCTTATAGATGCAATTCAGAAGATGGTAGCCAGACTAGTGCCAGGGAGAATACAGGGTTGGATGACCGAAACAGACATCTTAACACCACTTCAGGCAGGGTTTTGGTCGCACACAAGTACCCTCGATCAGGCCTTTAGGTTTATACTAATCTATTGGAAGGAGGTGGTCATAGGTGAGGGTACGCTCTATGCGGCCTTTGTGGACTTAAAATCCGCATTTGATCTTGTTCCTCGTGTGAAACTGTGGAAGTCATTACTAAAAATGGGGTTGCTCCCAGGATTGGGGGCTATATTGGTCAAACTCCACTAATCGACCTATGCGCAGGTTCGTTGGGGCAAACCGGGGGAGACCACAGAGAGGTTTATGGTGTTCAAAGGGGTTCGGCAAGGGTGTGTGCTGGCACCCATCTTGTTTTCTTTATTTATAAATGGGGTAGTCCAGTACTTTTCAAACCACCCAACCGATGCACCAATGTTAGCTGATATGAAAGTACCATTGCTCATGTTCGCGGATGACACCTTGCTTATATCCAAGACAAGACGAGGGCTGCAGGCGGCACTGTCTCGTTTTGAGGTGTTTTGCCGTGATCATGAGCTAGTGGTTAATGTAGGGAAGACAAAGTTTATGGTGTTTCATAAATCCAAGACATTAATGCCAGTGTATATATCGATGACGCTTTATTGGAGCAGACTGACGTGTTTACCTACTTGGGTGTTATATTTAGTAGTAAATTAAGCTGGAAGCCCCAAGTTGAGATGATGGCATTAAAACATGCGCAATTAGTCGGTGCCCTGAACAAGGAACACAGGCTTTCCCAAACCAAGCCTATCGCCCCCATATTAAAAATCGACACAACCAAAATTAGCCCAGCAATACTACATGGTGCCGAATTATGGGGCTTTGGTAATTAATCTCCACTTACTATAGCCAAAAAAAGTTTGTGAGATCGATAGTTGGTGTTCCGCAATCTTCTCCACTATTACCCCTTTTCCTTGACTTGGGTTGTCACACCATTGAAGATGTAGCGCGCATTAGACCTTTGGCATTCTGGAGGCGTCTCTGGATCACACCGGAACTCTCCCTGTATGCCAAGGCCTTACTGGAAGTGAGGCGTTTGAGCCGATCATACAAGATCCCATGACTAAATATCATCAGGTCCTTACTGTCTGATGAGTAACCTATGGGACCATCCTGAGGTCATGGAATTTCCATCTAAAAAGACCTTTAGAGCAGCATACTGGGAAATGGTCAAAATCAAGAGATACTCTTCCCACATAAGGCAGTCACTGTCGAGGATTTCCTTGATATTAAGGACGAGGCCGTTTTGGAAGCCTACTGGGATCTTACCACTAAGCCTCATGATCGGAAGCTCTACCACCAGTTCAGAATAGGCACGCTGCCATTAACATGCTTTACAAGTAAATGGAATCCTGCTAGATGTGACAAGTGCATATTTTGTCAGGAACACAATGAGAACATAGATCACTTTCTATTTGATTGGCCCGCTTATCATTTGTTTAGGATTAAATGGCTTAAACCAGTATGCCTGTCCATAAATATAAGGTCCGCGATGGCTGCGAGAAGAATCCTAAAATCAGACACCACCGCCCTCACTGTGATTGGTGTGACAACGTTTTAAGTTGGGCATGGGCCATTCGCAACAAAAAGGGGGGGTAAAGTAGTATATAGAGTAAAGATGGGCCCTACTTACTAGGAGTATGAGTTATGATCTGTATTGCCCTGTTACCGTAAGGTAGACAACCTGTTTTCTTTTTAAGTACTCATTGTTGAAATCAAGACTGCATGAAGTTTTTATTTATCAAATCTACTTTTTAAGATCCCGTTTTAACTTTAAGTAACTTTAATTTTAAGTAAAGGAGTACCTGTTTTAATATTGGATGATCTTGTCTTTTATGATGAATAATCGAAATAAATACTTTATTGAATTCAATTGATTATTAAAAGGAAGTTAAAACCACCAACGGTTTTTAAAATGATTTTATAGGGGCTTTTGTAAGAATTGTTATGCAAAAGTCCGAATTTTGCAGTTTTTTGGGGTGAGGGGGCAAATCGCCAAGTTTTAAATTTGTGATTGTCCACACAGATCAGGAGTGCTAGGGATGACATGTTGTGATCTGAAAGAGCAAAATGCACCATAAGGGCTCCAAAAACACATCTTGCCTCTTTTCCCCAGCAACAGATGATACTGAAGGAAAGGCTTTCAGAAAATCAAACTTTGAGCTTATTGCTGGTATGTGTATCACACAAAACCTAGATGCCAAATATAAACAGTACATGTTCTGGAGGGTGAAATTTACTTGGATGCTTCAGACATGGAGAAAGATGAGAATGGATGATGTTTGACTAGCGAATCCGTAGTACAATGGAATTCTTGAAAGGGGGCACCTGAATCAGGCTGCTGTGCAAAACTCAGCTGTAAGAATGTTGAACTTCAATACTGAAATGCTCTTTAGAAGCCATGTTTTGAACCCTCGCATGTGCAAGAGGAAGAATTAGAAACCACCTTTGGTAAAGCCAATAGGTCTCGTCAGTAGCCGAGATCCGAACTTTTGGCGCTCTTAATGTGAATGTTTTTACCTGTATATGTGACAGATCTGAACAGCTGTCTGTAGAACTTTTCTTTTAGTTAGGATTCCTCACTTAAAGGTCTTGTAACTCGATAGCCATCTCCAACTGCCTTCATTTTAGGTCATGCTTTTCTCACAGTGCTGCAACCTGAACTTTTGCCTTTAGTTTTCCGTAGCCCCACATTCACAGTCACGAAAAGAAAGAGACAAAGCTTCCGCCAAATCGTGAGAATCAGATGCTTGAAATAAAACGTTGCATTAGAAAAATGCTTTTAATTTGAAAAGAACAGCAGGCGGGTGTACTTAGATGCTAGAACATGCATGCAAACAGTTTAGAACATAGGGAAATGAGTCAGCCCACTCGAACCACTGGCGCTCTTTGCATTGGCATAGTCAATCGGCCTCGCCTTCGGGGCCTTAGCGATGCTGCACATTATCCTGGGTACTACAATATCTACTGTTCTTTAACTTGTAGACTTTGACACTGATAGGAGCATTATAGCCGTGGATTGAGAAGTTAATTGTGTATAACTGGCCGTCTGAACTTCTATGTGAAAATACTTTCAAACGCAATAATGAACTAGACTGAATTACAAAAGACACATAAGTGGCACATATATTAGTGATTATGTACTGTTAGACTTGTGGATCTTATGCAGAGATGCTGCATATTTGCTCCTCCTAAAAAGCAAAGCAAAACAAAAACGTAATGTTACTTTTAGCAAAGAGGTTCCAAAGTAGGTAAGCGATGTTCTATTTTCAAGTAATAAATTAGAGAGTTGTTAATTTGGGCACGGAGCACAATTCGCCATTAACATAAAACACAACAGTCACTTCCTCAGGAAGAGAGAGTAGGCACACTCAAATGATACACCATCTGCTTGCAGGCTTGAACCACATAAAGTCTAAGTGGTAGTACAAAAAACAGCCCGTGAATGGGAACAAAGCACAGACTAAATACTTGTGTAAATACTTGTGGCCGCAGCCTGCGTGTGGGCACCCCAAAACCCTTGCACAACAGTGTTCGGTGCCAAACCCTACGTAATAGGTGAGTAAATGCTTACCATAATCCAACAACCCGTGAGAAGGCACAAACCAGAACATGGCCTTGTGCTGGCACAAACAGTGAAAAGTCGCATTGGAGGCAGAAACATCAAAATACCCTGTGAGTGGGTCCAAACCACAAGACAAACTTCGGTGTGCTTCAGCACTAAGGAACGCCCATTTTCATTTACCAAGTCAATGTGCCCATGTGTCACGTTGTACAAAGCAATTTAAAAACAATGCAAAGTAGGCTAAAAGGACAGAAATCATGCAGCACCTCTAGGGCTCCAACAAAGTCGCAGCTAGTAAAGAAGCACAAACTGGCTTTACATGGAAATCGAGCTGTAAAACAACCTAGGGACAAACAATGGGCAAGCTGAATATCACGTGATCCTTCCATGCACAAGAAGTGCAATGTCTCCAAAATTACACATTTTACCAGGTTTACCACTGGGTCGTTCTCTCCGCATAGATGTGTACTGTGGGCGTTCCTTCAGTACAAATCTCACCCTTCAGTACCACCCTTCAGTACAAATCTCACCCTTCAGTACAAATCTCACAGAAGAGACTATTCATTTCCAGGTGGCAACACAAAAGCGCTGGAATAGCATATTTTTTTAGGGCAAGTGCAGCCGATGACATCACAGCATTCTTAGCACATAAAGCCCTGTACGATTTGTTGCCACCAGTGCAGCACTGTGCATCTTTATGCAGTACTGTGCTGCCTTTTTTGGTTTTTCCCCAACCTTGGCTCAAATGTAATTGGCATTTAGAGACAAAAACTCTGAATGCCTCTCAATGAACTCAGTCTTCCTTCCTCCTATTGAAAATGAGCACACATTACACAGATGGAAATGGAGGGACAGATTACATGAATGACAGAGAGGCATTCCCAATCACAGGAGATGCCTCTGTCATTAACTCCAGATATTCCTGTGACCCAAACACCTTGGTAACAGGAACACCTTAATAAATTTAAGGTATTTGCATTTTAAAATACACATACAACCACTGAAATTATGCAATTCTGCATCCACTTTTTTCTTCCTGTGTAATTATGGTATTGTCCCTCGCCACCTATTACTCCATCGAATGCATACATTGCATAGTTGACAAAAATAAATTGTACCTCAAACGGATCAAAATGTATGAAATAAAGATACCACTTGTGTAGACTTTGGTGTGTCAGAACACAGGCTATGTGCTTCAGCACTAAGGAACGCACAGCTTCACTCACCAAGTCAATATGTTCTCACAGGTTTAGAGAAAAAAATAAGAGCAGCAGACTTATTGATTTTAAAAATAATCAAATCGGCGCTTAGTGTTAATTTAGACAGTGTTCCTAATGTGTGGCGGGACGATTCACCTATTTAAAAAAATAATAAAGTAGTCCCAATATTATACCAATGGACAAGTAGTTCGGCAATGCACTTTGAGGAGGATTATTCAGAAAAGGGGGTGGTGATGGACAGAGTTTCTGAATAAAGCAGAATACTCCTACCCAGTCAACAGATCAAGGCTTGATCCATCACCGTTTTTTAGCTCACTGCACCATCCCAGCTCAGAACCTGGCTACATGCAAATTAGTCTGTCCCTGGCCCAGTGCATCATGGGAACAGGGCAGACCAAACTACCAAGCCAATTCTTATACTGGAAAGGAAACAAGCTTCCGGGGACCGGTTTCTGGCATTACAGCCGTCTTCGGCCAGGCTTGCTTGAATTCTGATGGTGCAGTGAGAAACTCTGTCCATCACCACCCCTTGTTGTTAAATATTTTGTCCACCATAAGCGTGGAAGGGTATACTCAGATGTGAGTCCCTTGCTCATCCCTACAGGGATCACTTGTTTGTGCTAAAGTCAGTTACTTTCTTTCTGCTCCCTTCAGCATGAATCCAGTGTGCCACTCCTATCTTAGTCAGTCATACAGTATCCCAATTTCTGGGATTTGATTGTGTGCCAAGGAACATGTCTCCATCTAAGATCTAATGCTCACAGGTGCAGGTGATTAGAGAATAGGAAGCAAAAAACATGTCTCAAAATACCAAAAATCGACCTACTATAAGCAGCGATCCCTCTCCAAGTTACATGGCCACTCCTTCTCCAAATTGCTCCCTGCAAAGTCCAGATCTCATTGTAAGTCTATCGTAAGTCAAAATTCAAGCTGTGCCATAAAGCAAAAAATCTAAACCGGTTTTGTCTCCCTCCAGAATTTGATGCAGGGGAAAGGCCATGCAGCATACACTCCAAGGGACCGACTATTTAAGTGAGATCGAACTCTAAGCCCATTCCGATGCTGGTCTTGTTGTGCCAGAGATTCCTGGGACATCCGAAGACCTTGCAGCCTCTAGGACCTTCAAAGAGGTCATGCTTCAGATTATTGCTCCCACTGAAGCACATTCAGGACCTAGACAGCTTCTGGGCCCACACAGTTACACTTCCCCATGGCCGATGACCTCATTGGGCATTTCCCCGGATTCTTGCCTGCGTTGACCTGAACTCTGGCAGCACCAGTTTCGGTTCTAGTGCCAGTGCTGGTTTCCAACCTAGACTTTACATTTCCCTGTATTAGCCCCATGTCGCTGATTAACCAAAGTGCAACATCCAGTAACAGATGATTCCCAGCTTCCTAATTTCAGAATGCTATAAATATAGGTACTGCTCCTGAGACTGAATACGAATCTCCACCAGGACCACCAACAGAGAAAAATGCCAAGTTTGTGGTGGTTGTCCGCAGAGCATCATTACTTGATTTACAATTCCTAGCTTTTGAGACAAAAATTAACTTATGGACTGAAGTCTTGCAGCCTGGGCCTGCCATGTTTAAGCCCTTGCTCCTATTTAATGAGGCCCTTGTAGTGACTACGGCGGCATGGATGAAATGGTTCTCTGCTCTAGTTAGGTGCTCTAAAGTTAAATTGACAGTTTTCTTGCTGAATGCTCTTTCTCTTGGCCCAGTACACACCTTCCCTTTCAGACATGGCTAGTGAGATCTTGTATGCCGGCCCTGACAAATTCAGGAATTCCCTTGTCCAAGCATCTCAGGACATACAAGATACAAAAAAATATTGACTGCCAGCCTTGACACCGCAGACTGTGGGCTGTGCCTTAATTTGGTGGCATGCCTCGACACCAGTGCCGTAATCTGGTGGCATGCCTGGATGCGTCCCACAGGTTCTTCCGTTGACATTCAGCATAACTATTGGACATGCCCTTGAAGGCCTCCAGATTATGGAGGAAAAGGCTGACTGATCAGAATGCTTTTAAAAAAAAAATATATATGCCCTGCAAACCACTGTTGAGGCTTTCTTTTAATTGACCTGTCATTTCTACCAACAATATTTAAAATTTAGAGGGTAATCCTGCAGCTTAGTGTATCACCAGCGGCAATTCTCACAGCCTCTGCAGCAGCCAGCCTAGAATTTTCCTGGCTGTAGATAATAGTGTATTAGTTGTGGTTGCTGACCCCACCAAGGATAGCCTTCTTCAACGTTCTCCTCACCCAGCTCAACTGCGCCATTCGAAGCTGGTAGGGGGCAGGATTTGAGTTTTCCTACACAGCTGGAAAGTTATACCATCAAATCGTGCTGTTTCAAATTGTTCAGAGGAGCATTACCCTGACCTTCTCGTCTCCTTTTCTGTTGCATCTACCCCTATGGCCAAACAATTTCAGAGAATCATGCAGCCATCCTTCTGTTAGAGGTCCAGTAGCTTTTGGCCAACAGTCCATAGAGAAAGTCCCAGAGATGGAGAAACTTGACAGGCATTACTCCTGCTATTTCTTGGAGCCCAAAAGAGACGGAGCACTCAGGCAGATTTTAGATAGTTATCCACTCAAGACATTCCTACAGAAGGGAGAATTCAAGATATTTTAAAGTAAGTACTTTAATTGTGATGAGAGGGACTTCTTCATTGTAATTGATTGCTTTGTGCAAATCATTTGACAATCATGGGCCAAGGTAATTTGATGTATTTGGTTGCTTTTGTGGGCCAGCTGTTTCATCATTTCAAGAACGGAGTCTCATCTTAGAGGAAGATTTAGTTTTGCCTTTATTTATCGAGTTGCTAGAGGTATCAGTGTATTTTCCAATAAGGTAAAGTAGTGTCAGGATACCGTGTCAAAGGCCGTGCTGAGATCAAGGAGAATCAGCGCAGCACTTTGACCGGAATCTAAAATCGTCCGGAGATGTTCGGAGGTAGCCAGGAGGGCAGACTCCGTGCTATGGCCTGGTCTGAACCCATTTTGAGATGGGTCCAGGATGTTGTTCTGGTCCATATGTTGGGACAGGATGCCATTAACATGGGCCTCTGCAAGCTTGGACAACCATGGTAGCAGAGATATGGGACGAAAATTCTCTGGTTTTGATGGATCCAAAGCGGGTTTTTTAATGATGGGTGAGACCCAAGCTTGTTTCCAGGCTTTTGGAACACTAGCAGAGGAAAAGGAAAGATTGAGTATGGCTGCTAAAGTTGGCAGAAAAAAATTCAGTGAGTCCATGAAGTGGGCGGGGCTCATAGGGTCTGCAGGGGAGCCTGACTTTACTTTCCTACATAGTTTGTTTAGGTCGTCATGAGAGATTTCTGGGATGTGAGTCAAGAGGGTACATTTAGGGATGGGATTGGTAGGGTTGATGGGATTGGGGGAGTGCTGTGGGAAGGAGCTGTAGATTTTTTTGAACTTTCTCTATGAAATATGTAGCAAGATCCTCGCAATGTTGTGCAGACGTAATACTGGGGGATGGAAATCTGTTGCTCTGAAGTTCTTGGACCAGATTCAAGACTATTTTGGCGGGGTTAGGACTCGAGTTAATTTTGTCTGCGTAGAAAGTCGCTCGTGCGGCGCGAATGGCTTTATGGTACATTTTTTGTGTCGATAGATAGTTGCTTTTATCCCCATTATTGTACTCTTTCCTCCACGTGCGCTCGGCTTTTTTACATTCCTTGCGCAAGGATTTAAGGGTATCATTGTACCATGGCTTGGAGGGTGAGGTGCGCCCTTTAGCCCATTTGGGTGGAATAAGAGCATCTAGTACTTTGGTGATCCAGTCGTTAAAAGCACCATAGGTTATATCAATGTCCTGGTCATCTTCTCGATGGAAATCTCCTAGAGTGACGTGAAGGTAACTGGTTGATAATTTGTGCCATGGTCTTTTAAGGCGGCGGGTTGGATTGGTTTTATACATTGGACCCTTGACCAGTATAGTTAGTTTAACAAGATAGTGGTCCGTCCATCCCATTGGAGCAGGCTTCTCAGTTTTGACATCCTGGATGTTGGTAAACACCGGGTCCAAGGTATGTCCGGCAGAGTGTGTAGGGGACTGGATTAGGGAGTTAAGTTGTAACGCCGATAGATCTGCAAGAAGATTTTTAATATTAGAATCGATGGGTACATCAAAGTGGAGGTTGAGGTCACCTAATATAGTAACATTTGCGGACTTAGTCACCAGAGAGTTTGCTGCCTCAAGAAGGGCTTCGATAAGTCTTGAGGCAGGTCCAGGTGGGCGGTAGATATAAAGGCCCGACAGGGCAAAGTGTGGGCTAGTTGTAATTTTAAAGCGGGCACATTCACAACCGGGGAGATCTTCTTTGATGAAAGTGCAAGAAAATTGCTTTTTGAAGATTACAGCGATGCCTCCTCCTCTTGTATCTCGATTTAGAGTCAGCATATGGTAGTCATCTCGAAGCGTGAGGTTAGGTATGGCAGACGTGCCATCACATAACCATGTTTCACAGAGAAAAAGAATGTCCGGGTTCTCATCACGTATGAGAGAATTTACCTCCAGGTATTGTTTGGTAAGGGATCTGACATTGAGTTGAAGGATCGTGAGGGGGGAAGCTTTAGGCACACCTTGTGCATGTCGTAAACGACAGGGGCTGGTTGTAGTAAAGGGGCAGGATTTACATTGGAGATGCGTGTGGCCAAGTATACCTGTAATATCGACACAACTCCGTCCAGGGTTCAAGGCAGTGAGGTGATCTTTGTCGTAACGAAAGGTTGCTGTAAAGTCCGGCCAGGGGGACTGGCGAGAGGCGATGACTTGGCGCGGACAGACAGACGGGCTTGCCTTAGGCGCGCCTTCGGCGCGCAAACGGCGTGCCCGCTGTGCTCGTCCGCTGCGCGTCTGGTGAGTACACATGTTTATCAGGAAATCGGAAGTGGGCGGGGGGTGTGGCCTCGAAGTAGGCGTGGCCTCGCAGCACGCCGTCAATGGCGGCAGTTTTGTTTGTGTTCTGGCCGTTCCGCTGCAGCGCTAAAGCCGCAGCGCGGTCAGTTTCGAGGAGCAAGTCCCCAAGGTGCCAAAGACAGAAGAAGTACAGCTCTTTTAAAAACACAGGTAAATTCGTGACACAAAGATTTAAAAATGAACAGTGCGCCTCCCGGCTTCCGCCTCAGGAGGGTATGTGAGTCTGTCAAGAAACGCTAGCAGTCAGCGTCTATATACCGAGGGCGGGGGACGTGACATCGAAGTAGGCGTGGCCTCGCAGCACGCCGTCAATGGCGGCAGTTTTGTTTGTGTTCTGGCGGTTCCGCTGCAGTGCTAAATCAGGTGCGCGGTCAGTTTCGAGGAGCAAGTCCCCAAGGTGCCAAAGACAGAAGAAGTACAGCTCTTTTAAAAACACAGGTAAATTCGTGACTCAAAGAATATGCTATTTTCACCGCAGATTCTCTGCTGGCTAAGTTCCGGGCAGTGTGATGGGCTCTGAAGTAGATGTCCTGCCATTCTTTGTCCGTGAAGGAGCGATATAATTCTAGTTTCCATCGCTTTTGGCCCGCCGACCGCGAAGCGGGAGGAGGTGGGCCAAGCATATTGTATATGTCTGTAATCGCCTGTTTATCCGTCGTTTTCGTGTGTAGCCATTTCTCGTAAGTTGTGAGAGGTCTGCTCACGTGGGGCAGCACCTCTCTCGTCGTTAGCCAGTGCCTGATCTGAAAGTATTGAAAACGCCGGATCTGAGGGAGCGTGTAGTAATCTTCTAGGGTATGCATTTGCAGGAAGCCCTCGGGATCAAAGAGGTCGCCGGTCCCTTTGCATTCCAACGTCCGCCATTGCGGAAATGACCCGGGGATCATGCCTGGTGGAAAGGCCGGGTTATCAAACAGGGGCGTCATCGGGGACGGAAAGGTGGTGAGGCCACACGGGATCACCACTTTGTCCCATACCTGCATCACTGTTCTCGTGATGGATGCTCTTTTAAGGTACGAGGGTCTGTCAGAGCGTTTCAGGAATGGAACTTTCCATAAGGACATCTGGCCCATAGCTCGGTCCTGGAATAACCATCTTTTTTCCGATTCGGGTCGGCTCCATTCCAAAAGGTATCAGAGCTGCATCGCCTGGAAGTAGCGGTGTAGTTCAGGGACCCCCAGGCCGCCCTCTGACGTGGCACACGTGTTCAGATCTCTGCGAAGTCGCGGGCGTTTGCCGGCCCAAACAAATTGTCTGATGCTTTCTTGCAGTTTCCTGAGCACGCCCAGTGGGGGAGTCACCGGGATGGTCTGGAACAAGTATAGGACTTTCGGCAAGAGTCATTTTGACTGCCGCCACTCGCCCCAACCAACAGAGTGGTTGCCGGCGCCACCTTGCCAGGTCGCCTTGCAAGTCAGCAAGCAGAGTCGTATAGTTTTGTTCGACTGTTTGGGTCGTGCTCAGTGTCAGGGAGATGCCTAGGTATGGCAGCGACATCCGGGACGAAAGGCCCCTATAACGCCGGTGGTCTCGTGCAGTCGCGCGGGCGTTCCGCCCCAGCGGCAAGATCAACGATTTCTCGATGTTCATGCTAAAACCCGATAATTTCCCGAAGTCCTCCATCTCTGTGAGGAAGGCCGGCACTGATGTCTAGGGGTCCTCCAGGGCAGCGAGGACATCGTCCGCGTAAAGACTTATGGTCTGCGGTTCTCCACCAAACCGAACCCCGACAATGGCCTGGTTATCTCGAACCCTTTGCGCGAGCGACTCGATGTACAGCGCAAACAGTAGGGGTGAGAGTGGACACCCTTGTCTGGTGCCCCTCTGGATATCAAATGGCCCTGAGCGCACCCCGTTGACATTTATCGTGGCTTGCGGGGCCGCGTAGCAACCGGCGACCCACATGCGGAACCGGTCGCCCATCCCAAACCGCGCCAGGACTGCATCGAGGTACCCCCAATCCACCCTGTCGAATGCCTTTTCGGCATCCACTGACAGGAGGACTGCATCGGAGTCATTGAAGTGGGCCTTGTCGATGACGTGGAGCAGGCGCTTGGTATTGTCCGCGCATTGCCTGTTCGGGATGAAGCTCGCCTGGTCTGGCTCGATGATGCCTGGCAAGCATGGGCCTAATCGCGCCGCCAGCACGTCAGTGAATAGTTTCAGGTCAAGGTTGAGTAGCGAGATGTGTCTGTAAGCCGTACATTGAGACGGGTCTTTGCCCGGCTTGGGAAGGACCACGATGTCGGCCTCTAGCATGTCCTGGGGAATAGAGCCCCTGCCCTGGAAGGAGTTAAATAGCCTGGTCAATATTGGCGCTAGTATGGGGCAGAAAGCTTTATAAAAGCCCGCCGAAAAGCCATCGGGCCCGGAGCTTTTAACGGCTGGAGGCGTGCGATCGCGGAGATAACTTCGTCTGTCCTAATGGGCGCGTCGAGAGAATCCCGAGTGGCTTCATCGAGAGGTGTGATTGCCGTCCCGTTGAGATAGGATTCGGCAGTCGTCGTCCGGTAGGCGGCTCCGCCGCGTACAGGGAGGCATAAAACGCCCGGAACGCCTCTGCGATCTGGTCGTCGTCCTGAGTGATGTGCCCCTCTCGGGTTTGAATGGAGGAGACTTTCGCGCGCAAAATCTTGGCTTTGAGGCTGCTCACAAGCAAGCGCCCTGTTGTATCGCCGCCTACGTAGTACGTGTGGCGTAAACAAAGGGCCGCGTATTCTGCTCTGTCTAAGTCTAAACTTGCGAGTTGGGCCCTAACTGCCTTGAGTTGGCGCCAGATCCTCGGGCCCCGGTTCGGCTATGAGCCTGTTCTAGTTCTAGCGCTCGGCTGGACCGGGATTGCCGCTTGTCCCTCCTCTCTTTGGCTTCCGCGGCGGCTACAGCGATTAGGTCACCCCTCACCACCGCTTTAAGCGCTCTCCTCACTGCGGTCAGTGCGACCTCTGCGACCTCTGGAGTATCATTCACACGCAGATATTCAATAATGCGATCATGGAGCTGTTGCTTCACTCCTGTATGCTGCAGGAGAGCTTCATTGAGGCGCCATCTACCTTTCCGCAGCGCAATTCTTGGGACTCGCAATTGTGTCATGAGTGCATTGTGATCAGAAAGTGCTGCCGGTAGGACCTCTGTCGTTTACCAGGGGGGCCATGTCAGTGTTTCCAAAAGAGTGATCAATTCGGGCGTATGTGTGGTGTACGTGGGAGTAAAAAGTGTAACCCGGGGTGTTAGGGTGATGTTTTCTCCATAAGTCTACAAATCCCCTGTCCGATAGCCACTGGCTCCCCTCAACCGAGATTGCTCCCGCGAACCCAAATCGATGGCCTGACCTGTCTGTGTTGGAGTCCATCACCAGGTTAGTGTCCCCACCCACCAGTACGTATTTCGTGTTAGGCGTTAATGCCTCTGCAAGGGCCCCTTTGAGAAATGGTTCTTGTTTGAATTTGGAGCGTAAAGTGAGCCTATGACCAACGTCATCCCGCCTATCTGAAGGTTATAAGCCAAGAATCTCCCTTTAATACGGGCCACCTTATCCCCTACCCGCCCTTTGAAATGAAGTGCCACCAACAGGGCCACCCCCGCCTTTTTCTCGGGTGTCGAAGAGTAATAATGGAACGGGAAGGCCTTCGATCGCATTCTGTGCCAGTCTTTGGGTAGCAAATTAGTTTCTTGGAGTAGGCACACCTCTGCGCCAGAGTTTTCCAAATAGGATAGGACAGCCCTGCGTTTGATGGGGTTGTTAAGCCCCTTTATATTCAAAGAAAGAATTTTCAGCCTGGAATCCGCCACAGTTGGAACATGTAAGGAGTGTAGTGTGCGTCAGAGGTTCGCCGACCTCTCGGACCTATGCAATCTGCCATGAGTGAACCACACCGGGAGGATCCCCCTATCTTTGTAGCTAACCCACCCTGAACATCTTCCTCCCCCGCCCCTCCCTCCAGCCCCCCCACAGACCCAACTCGACCCTCTCCAACCCTCTTCCCCAATCGCAACCGGTGCCCCCCAACTCCCTCGCCCCCCCCAACAATACTCCCCCGAACAACCCAGCACAACTTTACCCATAGTCTCGGGCCTATCGGGACAGAGTCCAGGTCCGTAGAGTGTCAAAGTGGATGAGAACATGGCGGCGGCCGACTCAGCGGCGCCCCGGCCCCTTCCCCCAGGTAGAGCAATAGCATGAGGGCAAGCCCCTTGACAGGAACATCTTACTGTTTGGCCGCTGTGTTATCAGCTACCTCCTGCACAGCCGCCTTTCGCTCCTGAGCAGTCACAAGCGGACCAGGCTTCGGAAAGACCTAGGTGAGCGTCGTCGTCGCACGGTTTGCCAACGGTCTCTGGATCGCGGTCAATACGGATGTCGAACTCGCCCTGCTCCCAGAGTATCTCCCGGAATAACTCCTGTAGGTAGGTGACAATGCTGTTCCCCTCCGATTTCAATGGAACTCCCCGGACCCCTATGTTGTTCCTCCGGGAACGATTCTCGAGATCCTCCGAATGTGCCTGAAGATCCACCTGTTGATCTTGAAGGCGGAGGATCTCCTGTTGGAGCCGTTCCACCTCCATGCTGCGGGTCTGGTCTGCTTCCTCCACCTCCGCCACGCGCTCCTCCAGACCGTCTACGTCCCGGCGTCGTTCGCGCTGTTCTCCCGCCAGTTCCTGCTTCAGGGTCTGGAAGTCGTCCCTCAGGGTGTTGAAGAAGGAGGCTAGGAAGGCCTTCGTGATGGGAGCAGACTCATCGTCCGGGCTTGAGGTGTTGACTGGTGTCTTAGGGGGTGACGGCGCCGGGGCTTTCTCCACTTTCAGGGCGTCTTTGTGGAGCATGTCTGCAATGTTGCGGGTTCCTTTATGTCCTGCGGCGGCCATGGTGCCGGAGCTTTAGAGTCGATGAAGGCCAGAGGGGTCTCCCGTCAGGCCGCAGTTGACGCCCCCGCAAGACCGGGAGCAAGATCCAGATCCGCCTTGTTCCCGATGTCGGAGCCCGGGATCATGCAGTCCCTTCCGATCGAGGGTGTCGGGCGGCAAGAGCCCCTCCCGTAAAGTGGCCGTGTCTTTTTGTAGGGAATTCGCTGTGCCGACCCGTTGGGACGTATGTTGGGTCCACCGTGTGCACAAGGGGTCCTCAAATGCAGCCACCGAGTCCTCAAGGGCCAACCGCGGTGGAGGTCCAGCGGGGCGGGTCGTTAATGCTTTCCCCTTTTCGTGTGGGCAACCGGAGTGCTCTTCTAGAGGCCCGGCCCCGGGGTCCCGGGTTCAGGGCCCGGCGCAGGTAGTCCCATGGGCTGGGGAGGCGCGCTCCTCACCTGCCGGTCTCAGGGATGTCCCCTCGTCGACTGGGCGCAGGCACACAACAGCTTTGGCTAGTTCGGGCCTCCGGACGGCTCCCAGCACTCCTCACTGCCCCGTCTCCGGTCCTCCGCCTCCTCCGCTGCCTCTGCTCTGGCCGGTGCGCCAGGCATCGGGGATCACCGCCACTTCCCAAGCTCAGGGCCACGATCTGGTAGCCGCCTGCACGATATTACCGGGTGTAGGAGTCAGGGCCCGGTCACCGCCCTCCACACATTAGGCCCAGTGCCAGGGGCTCAATTGCTGTGGCAGCCCGCCCGGCCGCCACCAGACGCCGCCACGGCCCGGCAAGATCGCGTCCCCGCTGCCAGGAGTCCCGGTCACCCAGCCGCCGCTCCAGGGGCCGCCGCAGGCGGTTCGCTGCACTCGGCCTCTGTGTGCGGTCTGATTCACTTGCCGCACAGGACCCAGGGGCGCAGAGATAACCTCGGGCGCCGGGCTCAGGCAGCCACCATTACGCCGCTTCGCGCCGATGAGGGCCTCAACCGGTCTACCACCTCTCCCACCGGCGGCGTCGCTCAGATCGGCGAACAGATAGCGCTGGGATAGGTGCTGCACGCCAGGCCGTGATGTCCGTGAAAGTTAGGGGTATTGCACGCTAATGAAGGGGCGATATGGGGTTTAGGGCCGATATGGGGTTTAGGGCCAGGGACCCTCGCAGGACACGTCCAGTCAGGCCGCCATCTTAGCCACGCCCCATGTGCTACTGTTTTGAGGTTTCCGATGGAAGCTGAAAATTCCTCACCTGTGACTATCCCAAGGTGTCAAACTGGATCTGAAAAATATTATGATTGTTCCTCGGCACTGGTAAGAAGTTCTGGCTCCATATCAACATCAGGCACAACTTCTGTGACGTCACTTGGTGCCTGTAAAGCACCCAGACCGGGGCTCAAATTGCAGTTTACTTTTGTCTGCACATTATAATGAAGAACGGAAGCTACATTCTTTCAGACATTTTCAAAATGTTATTAGTACAAAGTTGTGGTTATGTCACCCTAAAAAACAAAAGAAAATTAGGCTTCAAGCGCTGTCCCTCTTGCAGCAAACAAATGTCTGACAGATCCTCATGAGGGCAGCCTATAGGGCTTAGGATTCAATAACACCAAATCCTTCCCTAATTGTCTTAATTTGTTCCCGGAAGCAATAAAGGAAAGGGAGGCAAAGTTGTATACCGTACAGGCTAGATGCAAACTGTTAGGCTGTACAAAGTATTCTTTCAAAACCCAATCTAGTTTATATTCTTCTTTAAGATTGTCAAATAAAGAGCGCGAGCACCACAAAAAGAAGAAAATCAAAACCAGGAGGTAAATCAACTTCGACCTCAGAAATCCTCCTCAGAGCCTGAGTTGGTGGTGATCCAATCATTGTTGGCTCCTTCATTAGCTCCACTGGTGACCATATTAGCTACTCGGTTTCTGGCTTTGCCTTTGCGCCCATTTCTTCTGGCCTAGACATTCCCACAGTTCCTGGAGCTGGGTACGGATCGTCCATTTTCCTCCACACAATGTAGAATAACTTTGTGCGAGCATCTTCCTCTCTGACTTGTGTTTATTAAGTTCAGGCTTCTGCCATTCCAGCAGCAATACACAGGCTAGCACTGCTCCCAACATATACTGGGGCACCTGTTCTAATTTCAGCATCAGCACTGATACAGATGTCCCAGCAACTACAACCACATACAGGCATTCAGCAGTCCTATTCTAGTCAAAGTGAAGATCAATTTTGCATGATCTGTGACTCAGTGGAAGATCAGGATAACGATGATGACACTGTCCTTTTCACTGTGGTCACTGTGGTAGTCTTTCTCTACTTTACAGGAAGTTAGTAGTCTGTAAACTACCCCAGAGCTAGCTATCATTCCACCACCAATCTCTACTCTTTCTAATAATTTCCTATTGCATTAAAGCTGCTGAAGGTTTGGAACTAATCCTGCCTTCAGTTGAGTCAACAAGTAACATTTTCACATGGGTATTACAATCATCCCTTTCTTCGGCAGAACGTCAAATTTCTTCTCTCAAAGCTGTATTTATTTCAATAAAAGATATATGGTTGAATCCTCCTTCCACATCTGCAGTAATTAGATTCATAACTGGCAGATATAGACTTGCCCCCGGATACGCATCTCCTCATCCTTCCCAAAAAGTTTGGTGCTGGTTTGAATTCTTCTTGTGGGAAGCAAAATCAGGATCCTCCCAACACATTTGCCACATATGGGATGGAAAAGTATTGAATCCTTTTGGTAAAAAGTCTCTCTGTGGCTAGCCTAGCGATCCGGTCACTAAATGCAGCATTTCTCCTTGCACAGTTCACCTATGCCCTTTGGGACGTGGTTGCCTTAGTAGCTTAACATTTGCTACACCACTTATTAGAGCATTACACGGAAGTGGGTAGAGATGCTTTTTAGCTAAGCAGAACCCCGCCAAAACCAATTTCTTTGATGTCATGACCAACATAGCCATCTGGATGAGAGACAACTGCCTCAAACTCAACTCAGTCAAGGCGGAAGTGCTGGTTTTTGGAAAGAACACCTCAGTTTGGGACCACAGCTGGTGGCCAGCAGAACTCGGACCAGCAGCTCACACCAACAGACCATGCACACAAGCTAGGCGTCATCCTAGTCAGTGAACTGACCATGAAACGACAGGTCAATGCAGTTTCATCTTCCTGCTTCCATATACACTGCATGTTCTGCAGAATCCTCCGTTGGATCTCAATCAACACCAGAAAGACCATTATACAAGGCCTCCTCACTAGCTTCCTCAACTACCACAATGTTCGCTATGAGTATCTCCACCTAGCTCCTCAAACGACTCCAAGACATACAGAATGCAGCAGCTAGACTTATTCTGGACCTCCCCAAATGGACCCACATCACTCCCCTCCTCAAAAATCTCCACTGACTCCCCATTCAGAAGAAATGTCAGTTCAAGCTCCACATGCACACCTATTGAGCCCTACATGATCAAGGACCATCCTTCATAATTCAATGACTGAGCTTTCACCAACCCCCAAGACGCCTGTGCTGCTCCTCCCTGGCCCTCCCACACCTCAGCATCCATCGTGGCAGCACCGGGGCCTGCTCCTTCACCGCCAAGACCTTGAACGACCTGCCACTCCACCTCCTTGCAGCACCCTCCTTGACTGACTTCAGAAAGAAACTCAATATCTGGCTCTTCAACAGTCACTTCACCTTCAGTGCCTACATACCCCTAGGGGTGATAGTGCTAATACCCTGATTGATTGATTGATACCTCTAAATAAAGGAGAGTAAAATGTGCAGTTGAAAAATAATGAAAATTAAGACATTACCCCCCATAAATTTGTAGATGTTCTTTTTATTATACTAAATAATGCTTCAGATGGCTTATATTTATTTAAAGAGACTTTACTATTGACCTTCAGATGGCTTATATTTATTTAAAGAGACTTTACTATTGACATTTCATATTATTTTATGTTTTGAGTGAATCTATGTCCTACATTCATGGCAATAGATATACAAGTCGAAATCCTCCAAGTATACCCACCAGTATAATGATTTAAATATATCTAGTGTACCTCTTTTCTGTTGAAAAAAATAGTAAGAAATGTATGTTACAATTACCATTACTCTTTAACTTTGTGATTTCCAGCAACATATTGGAACTATCAAAAAATCTTCATTTTGCTATGGATGACTGGTACAATCCGCTCAGATTGGGGCAGTGAATGGAGCTATCATCTTCGATTAAGATCTTCACTTTCACATTAACATTCATAGAACCACACCTTGATAACTTCTCAGTTGTCAATGAAGTAGATCCCGTTTCAAATATTTAATGAAGGAAACTTATTGAGAATCCGAATATGCTGAATTCATTCCCACATTCTGCTTCGGTTTCTTCTGATCCTGTAATTGTTCCCTTCCTGAAGTGGTTTCAGTTGAAAATAAAGTAATGAAAGCATTCCCTTACTTTGAGGAGAGATGGCCAAACAAGAATCTCCAAAAGCAGTGGTGGAAAAATAATCAAAGACAGCCAAGCTTTGATGTTCTTGATTTGGAAATTGAGTGATCAAAACATATTCTAAACCTTTCTCGAATGTCAGATGCCCCAAAACACTCAGTCTGAAAAGAAGCCAAAGCAAAGAGAGATCGAAAATAAAACATAACATTTAATTGTGAAATGAAGTCCATGCCTTAAGTAGTGCAAACAACTGAATTTGGAGGAGTTCTGTTCCTTGACTTTAGACGACTGGGCAACATACTTGGCATGCTATAGGGCTGCTAACAAGCTGTGGCTTATTACTAAGATTTCTTCTTGCTTACCGGTAGAGGATGGTCCGAGACCTATATATTTCCAAACAAGCAATTAATCAAAACTTATTTAATTAGAAGGCGTATGTTATTTGAACAGCCCTGCTCAATCAATGATGAATATAAAAGAGATAGGCAACAGCAACAAACTCCAAATATGTATGCAATATTTTTAATCTATTGTCATATTGAAGTATTGAAAACGAATTCACAGTATTATATACATTTTATTATATACATTGCCCCGTATTAGAGCGTGCAGTAAAGCAAAGGGTGTCAAAAGAGCGTGAAGGTGATAAGGTGAAAGGAAAGGAAATCACACAAAATTATAAAGGTAATTTAAATGATTCAAAAAACCAGCCAATGAAAGCCGGAACAGTATATCCTGGCCACTTCAATTATTCCGTATACAATCCCTAATATTATTCTGAGGCATAGGATGTAGAAAATGTCTGCACTATATCACAGAGGGAGATATAGTTAGTGGTCCAGGTTATTAGTAAGTGTCGACGTTTCGACTCGTCTTGCGGTTGATTATGCCTGGGCCATGCGAGTCTTCTTCAGGACATATTGGACGGGGCAACACAGGGATCTCATTGTTGACCCTATGAAAGATATAAATAACCATGAGGATTGGGGCTGTTGCCTAATCGCTAAAACAAGGGCAGAAGTCCAAGAGTGCTTACCCTTCTCGGGATGTAGTGGTCGTTATTCCCACTCCAATATGGCTCAGTCCTTACGAATCCAGAAAAATCTTATTGTCCAGGTATTCTGGAAAACCAATGAGGAGCCTATATATAATTTTTATGTATTTTATGTAGGGTCCATAATAAATTCAGAATATTCACATCAGAGTAAAATTATTAAATGATTACCTCTTCAATGTTTTAGGGTTTCCTATCCTAAATGGATGTACATGTTCCACTACATGTCTTGAAAGCAGGAAGCTGTAATAATTATAACAGCATGTGTAAAAGCATTGAAAACCAAATTGAAAATAAACGGACTAATATATAACTCATCACTAATTTCAAAAAGTGGGGGCTCACCTTATATTTAGAATCCAATCATAAGTATTGGGCAGTTTCAATATATAATTTGGTAAGGCAACTCCTCACGCAGTAAAAAACCTGAGGAATGAAGGACCAGATGGTGAGAAACCCACCCAGTATTATGGCGCTTCAAAAATAAGTAAATAAATAACCACAACACCGAATGTCATTACCTGAATATTTCAATTCTGTAGCTGTGCCGAGGAGCTAATAGTAGGTCACTTGCCGATATTTTAGAAAAGCAATCTGGCAGCTGGAATGAAAAACCCATAATGAGTGCCTGTTTTTGAGTTGAGGCCAGGGGTTGGTGTTCATAACGAGTGAAACGGGGGCTTCATACGGTGCTTACCGTTAAGTGATGCGGAGTTCCTTGGACTGGACACGCGTCTATCGGAAACCCGGGACAACTGCTCGCGGGTGAACCGCGGCGTTGCCCAACCCCTTGTTTATGTTTTAGTCGGTGTCCTTCATGTTAGTAAACAGAGAAGAAGGACTATGCCGTATTTTGGCAAGCTACGTTTACCGTCATAAAAACACCCCAATACGGGCGGAGTGACTGAAATCCTCATTTGTTAATGTTCCAGAAGATCGCTAAGGTTATTTACAGCAACATTACCGGTTATTGTAAAAGCGCACTAAATGAGCCTTAGTATTTCGGATATTTGTAGACAAACCTACTCCTGACTAAATATAAACAGTTGTGTCAGTATTCGCAAGTCATACACAAAATTCACAAGGTGGTATACCAACACTGATAGAAAATATGGCGGCCATCTTAGTTTGGGAAAGCAATTATAGACCAACAGTTCCCATTGGTATACACAGTTAAAAACATTTATCAATGTACATATTTACAAGGACATTTTACCACAAAACACTTTTCACAGTATTTACAAAGGGCATTTTCGACAAAACACTTATCACAACATTTACAAAGTTACTTAACAGAAAAAACAAACATATATCAGTGTTTCATATAGTCATAGGCTTCAGCGGCTAGGGGTAAAATTAGAGAATTGCCACCTGTCTGTTAATTTCCTCCAATTCATTTAAACCCTTATTAGCCGTGTCTAGAAGGTATATCCAACGACATTCCCTTCTGCTCAGAATACTTTGGAGATCGCCTTCTCTTGGATTTACTTGTACCTTCTCAACAACCCACCATTTGATACTCAGGTGGATGTGTGAATGTCGTGAAATGTTGCACGAGTGGAGCTCCCACTGTTTTACACCGTATCCGACTGACATGTTGGAGAATAAAGTGCAGGATTCTCCAACATGTCAGTCGGATACGGTGTAAAACAGTGGGAGCTCCACTCGTGCAACATTTCACGACATTCACACATCCACCTGAGAGTATCAAATGGTGGGTTGTTGAGAAGGTACAAGTAAATCCAAGAGGAGGTGATCTCCAAAGTACTCTGAGCAGAAGGGAATGTCGTTGGATATACCTTCTAGACACGGCTAATAAGGGTTTAAATGAATTGGAGGAAATTAACAGACAGGTGGCAATTCTCTAATTTTACCCCTAGCCGCTGAAGCCTATGACTATATGAAACACTGATTTATGTTTGTTTTTTTCTGTTAAGTAACTTTGTAAATATTGTGATAAGTGTTTTGTCGAAAATGCCCTTTGTAAATACTGTGAAAAGTGTTTTGTGGTAAAATGTCCTTGTAAATATGTACATTGATAAATGTTTTTAACTGTGTATACCAATGGGAACTGTTGGTCTATAATTGCTTTCCCAAACTAAGATGGCCGCCATATTTTCTATCAGTGTTGGTATACCACCTTGTGAATTTTGTGTATGACTTGCGAATACTGACACAACTGTTTATATTTAGTCAGGAGTAGGTTTGTCTACAAATATCCGAAATACTAAGGCTCATTTAGTGCGCTTTTACAATAACCGGTAATGTTGCTGTAAATAACCTTAGTGATCTTCTGGAACATTAACAAATGAGGATTTCAGTCACTCCGCCCGTATTGGGGTGTTTTTATGACGGTAAACGTAGCTTGCCAAAATACGGCGTAGTCCTTCGCTGTTTACTAACATGAAGGACACCGACTAAAACATAAACAAGGGGTTGGGCAACACCGCGGTTCACCCGCGAGCAGTTGTCCCGGGTTTCCGATAGACGCGTGTCCAGTCCAAGGAACTCCGCATCACTTAACGGTAAGCACCGTATGAAGCCCCCGTTTCACTCGTTATGAACACCAACCCCTGGCCTCAACTCAAAAACAGGCACTCATAATGGGTTTTTCATTCCAGCTGCCAGATTGCTTTTCTAAAATATCGGCAAGTGACCTACTATTAGCTCCTCGGCACAGCTACAGAATTGAAATATTCAGGTAATGACATTCAGTGTTGTGGTTATTTATTTGCTTATTTTTGAAGCGCCATAATACTGGGTGGGTTTCTCACCGTCTGGTCCTTCATTCCTCAGGTTTTTTACTGCGTGAGGAGTTGCCTTACCAAATTATATATTGAAACTGCCCAATACTTATGATTGGATTCTAAATATAAGGTGAGCCCCCACTTTTTGAAATTAGTGATGAGTTATATATTAGTCCGTTTATTTTCAATTTGGTTTTCAATGCTTTTACACATGCTGTTATAATTATTACAGCTTCCTGCTTTCAAGACATGTAGTGGAACATGTGCATCCATTTAGGATAGGAAACCCTAAAACATTGAAGAGGTAATCATTTAATAATTTTACTCTGATGTGAATATTCTGAATTTATTATGGACCCTACATAAAATACATAAAAATTATATATAGGCTCCTCATTGGTTTTCCAGAATACCTGGACAATAAGATTTTTCTGGATTCGTAAGGACTGAGCCATATTGGAGTGGGAATAACGACCACTACATCCCGAGAAGGGTAAGCACTCTTGGACTTCTGCCCTTGTTTTAGCGATTAGGCAACAGCCCCAATCCTCATGGTTATTTATATCTTTCATACGGTCAACAATGAGATTCCTGTGTTGCCCCGTCCAATATGTCCTGAAGAAGACTCGCATGGCCCAGGCATAATCAACCGCAAGACGAGTCGAAACGTCGACACTTACTAATAACCTGGACCACTAACTATATCTCCCTCTGTGATATAGTGCAGACATTTTCTACATCCTATGCCTCAGAATAATATTAGGGATTGTATACGGATTAATTGAAGTGGCCAGGATATACTGTTCCGGCTTTCATTGGCTGGTTTTTTGAATCATTTAAATTACCTTTAGAATTTTGTGTGATTTCCTTTCCTTTCACCTTATCACCTTCACGCTCTTTTGACACCCTTTGCTTTACTGCACGCTCTAATACGGGGCAATGTATATAATAAAATGTATATAATACTGTGAATTCGTTTTCAATACTTCAATATGACAATAGATTAAAAATATTGCCTACATATTTGGAGTTTGTTGCTGTTGCCTATCTCTTTTATATTCATCATTGATTGAGCAGGGCTGTTCAAATAACATACGCCTTCTAATTAAATAAGTTTTGATTAATTGCTTGTTTGGAAATATATAGGTCTCGGACCATTGTTTGTTTATATTAGTATAATACCCAGGTCCAGTACCTTTTGGGTTACCCCATTTCTTTAATGGTTACCGGTAGAGGATGGCTGTTTGATCCGCAGCTGGTCAGACGATGGTTGTTTAGCACTAAGAGGGCGGTCTGTGAAAATAGATCTTCCAAGAACTGTGCAGGTACCATCAGCAAATCTAGGCCAACTCTCAGACTTCTGTAAGTGGATATAATATATTGTATTGCAGCATTTTATAGTGCTTACTGTCCCTATGTGAGGCACTGAAGTGCTTACCTATATGTGTAGCAAGCTACTCCATGTAGGATGTGTGGTTGAAAGGGTGTTGTCGGGTAAGCCCTTAGCTTACCTGCATAGCAAAATCAGTTTGCTAGTAGGGTTGTTTCCAATCTGTGAGTAGTTAGCTGAACATTGGACTTGAAGGTGCGATGGTCTTTCGGGGCTCTGTAGCTGGATGTGTGTTGGTGCAGTTATCCTGGAAATAAAATACAAAAAGCAAGACACACAATTGATGGACGGAATGCAGAACAAATCAAATCCCGTGCTCTCCATGCCACTGGAGTCAAGCTATTCTGGCTGATGAGGGCTGAAAGCCCGAAACCGGTACTAGGATGAGTGTTTCCAGTCCAGGGAGGACCTAGCCTGGCAGTTCGGGCTGCACTGTTCCCATTGGGAGTAAGAGGTCAAGACTGATTTGCATATGGCTGGGTCCAAACTGGAATGGCATGGTGAGCAAAAAAAGATGGAATTAGGCCCTCATCTCTGTACTGGGGTGAATGCATGACATTGTTCTGCATTCTGTCCATTAATTGTTCTTTTTGCAGTTATCCTGGAAATAGACATGTTTTCAACTGTCTTTGGATGTGTATATATTCCTGGGTGTTTATAATGATGCAGACTGGTAGTGAGTTCCAATGCTTTGCAGCTTGTACTGAGAAAGCAGTGCCTCCAACAGATTTAATTTGGTAAACGTGGTATAAGTGTTGCAAGCCTGAAGCGCAGTGTTCTGTTTTGTTTATATTTCTTGGGTTTAAGTATTAGTTAGGTCAGCTGTTTTGCTTAAGAGGCTCTGTGAACAATGCAGAGTGCAACTGAACATTGTTCTTCTCACAATAGGTTGACACTGGATAGATTGCAGGACTGAGATCATGCATTCTCTTGGGTGAAGGTGGAGAAGAAGCTATGTGGCAGCATTTTGGATTTTATTTTGCATATGATGAATGCTGGTGCTTCAAGATATAGACTCTTGGCATTGTCAAATAAAGATTACTAGTGTGAGGATGGGCGAAGATGCAGAGGATTTTTCCAAGAACCTTGTAGTCCACGTTTAAGAGGGACAGAGGGCAATAGGATGTCCGATTTGAAGTGTCCCGTTAGGGTTTGGAAAGGGCAACAATCACTGCTTTCCTTATGGAGGTGATGAAGTGCCATCAGACGCAGCCGAGGAGCCAGCTGGGCGCTGTAATAAGCATAGAATTTGTCCGGGAACACATCAGTGCCCGATACCTTTCCATGGGCTATCTTTCCTATCCCCCTTTTGCTTTATTTTATGTAACCGGGCTGTCCAACTCCTGCCGCTGCAGGGGACTAATAGAGGGGGTGTTTGTGTGCTAAATATGTGGAGGGCTCATCTGATCCCACTTCAGTGAATTCCCTATACAGAGATGTATAATATTTTGTGAACACTCCATTATTCTCTTCTTTAGTATTCACTACCCACCCCATCCACAGTCGGAGTGCAGCAACCTGGCATCTGGGGGTCTCTGAACGCAACAACCATGCCAATAATTAACCGGCTTTGTCCCCATGTTCATGTTGTTGCTGTAGGTAGTCCTTATAAATCAAAGTTGGATAACCTTTCCACTAGTTTCCAGTGTTCCTCACTTAGGGCCAACTGGGCCGCATGCCTACAGTGGTTCATCAGATATTTCCCTCTCTAGCCCCACAAAGTGGTGCTCTTCATCAGTCGCTTCCGCATTCAAACCCCTCTGTACATCATACACTGTCTTTATACACCACTCACTTTAAACTACTTTGAATGCATCTCAGTCAACCAGGGTGTCCGAGGCCATCCTGTAATTGTCCTGAAAGTAGTGCCCTATGGCTTCATCAATCTGGGAACTGAACCCTGCATCATCTAAAGCAGTGGTGGTTAAGTGACAAGTTGGAATCTTCTGTCGGACCTGCCCCATTCATGTGCGGGGGGGTTGTTGTGGTGTGGATCTGTTAACTGCCAAATCCAGGACTCCACTGTTGTCCCCCCGGACCAAAGTGTGTGATCCACTGGGTCCACCAATGGAGGCGGGTGCCAAAGTCATAAAGAAGGCTGCCTGCCCTGTGGATGGGGCATATACCGCCACCAGACTTAATGGGAACACATCCAGCACCCCTTCCACCACTGCAAAGCATCCCTCCAGATCTTTTTTAGTGTGGGACACTCTAAAGCCCCCCCCTGGGCCACCCACACCAGCACTCCCTAGCATATCTCTAGTATGCCGTACCATACACCCAACCCCTTTATCGGCTACTCAATCTAGTGAGCTCCAGTGCTGGGTGGTGTCTCCTGGAGAAACGTAAAATGGACCTTGATCCTCTGTAAGTAAGCATAAATCCTGTGTTGCTTAACATGGGAGTTCATGACCCTCTGGTTCTGCATTAGAAACCTATATTCCTGCAATATCATGGGCAAATAAACGTAACATCTTTGGGATGGCCCCAATTGTAAAATCCAAAGGGGAGGCGGCGCCAACATAAGCAACTACACACACATACCCGAACCCAAACAATACTTCAAACTCTTTCCTAGGACGCCGAGCAACAGTGCAGCATTCAGCCACTAACCCTACAAAGGAAGTAAAACAGTGTAAAAGTCCTGTGGACCATGTGGGGTAGTACATGGTAACCATGGAGTGCAGCAAAAATAATCATAGTGTCCTTTAATGCATCAACCAGTGCAAAACCCACCCGCTCCCATGGCATATCAGGGTCACTACTGTAGAATCGGGCGCAGTAATTGCAGCAAAAGCAGATTGCTCCCCAACACTAAGAAAAGGATATGATGATAACAAAGTCTCCAGAGGAGATCAGCCATCATTGGGGTGACCTGAAGTCCCTCTCATTGTTTCCGATATCACGTACGGCAGGGAGCCACCCAATGATTGGGTTTCTGAGGCATCCAAGGTGCCAGTATCCGAGCCGGGGGGGATCCCACTTGTACCAGTGCAGCCACCACCTGAGCTCTCTCCTTTGCCTCCTGTTCCTGGGAAGGGCAAGAGCGTGACTTGTAAGCTAATCAGTGCCGATTCCATGGCAGAGCCCAACCCACAGTTCTCAGGCCTCGTGGAGATTGGAAAAGGAGCACCCTATCACAAACCGATGTGCATTTGAGACACACCTCTGGGAGGCTGAGCTACTCTGTATAGCAGAACACCCTTCGCTTTTGATCATCAGGGGTGTCGTCTGGGAATATTGTAACCACATGGTTTTCCACTTGCTATGTTCCTTTGGTGCGAGCATTCTGTAGTATATTATCCCAGTCTCAATAATTGAACAGGCGTGCCACCACCACGCGTGGGGGTGCACTGGGCAAGGGCAATCGGGCTGGTAAACTTTGTACCTGTTCCACTGAAAAAAAGGGGGAGACTAGTGTTTGGTATCTTAGACAGAGCAGAGATGCTATTATGATACTGCAGGAGACGCGTCTGTTGGGAAAAGAAACCCTGTCACTTTCAAGAAAGGGGGTGGGGTAGTGAATTGTCGCCACAGAGCGAACCTGTTGTTCGAAAGGAATGATGATTCTGGTGAGAGGGCGTTCGGCATGGAGATGCTGGACAGTAAAGCAGATTGCAAAGGGTGTGGGTGATAGCAATGGTCAGGATGCAGTTTCAAAATGTTGGTGTGTGTAGTTTTTAAAGGCCCGAATATAGATTAGCCAGACCTGTTGAGGGTGTTTTTTATTTTGCTGAATTACGTCTTCCCTATAGTTATGGGTGGCGTTTTAATGTTCTGTTGGGTAATGGATTAGATAGATCCATGGCTCTTGTCCAACAGAATCCACCCAAATCAAATCCCTTTGTCTTATATTATTTGGACAAATTCCGATTAATAGATACATGAGAGTAGGAAATCTAAGAGGATATACATACTATTCTAAAAAGTATGAGCATTCTTCTAACTTAGATTATTTTTTGATAGACAGAAGAGAGATTGATAATGTAAAATGTCTGCAACACTGACCAATACATATATCTGAGCACTCAGTTGTGGTCCTGTAACTTAGTCGTAGACCGAGGGCGGAAAGGAGATGGACAATGGCTAGGCTATTACTACATATGGAAGAGGAAATCCAGGACTTGAAGAATAGCTGTAGACCTGTATTGTTGAGCAAAATATCTGTGAAGGAATGTGGTGTCTTAGTGAAAGATCTCTTTCATGTAAAAGTATGCCATTTGAGAGCATTTATACAGGAGGGTTAAGTTTTGCACTCTTACTCTCTAATTGAGTAGCTAGTGAGTGTTATTTTCTGTGTTGGTGATCTCTTCTTGTCAGTTCAAAGCATAGGTGGCATCCAGTGTTCTGACTGCCCTGAATTGTTATTTTCTTTTGATGACTCAAATAAAGGGCATTACCCGAGTCTCATTCAAGTTGCAATTATTTGGTTTGTATTTAGGTGCTAGATCACACTAACAATAATCTGTCCAAATGCTTGAAGCCATAGGGCAGTAATCAAGTGAGAGCTCTCTGTTAACTGTGAAATTAGAGCAATGTACAGAACCTTATTACATCTGTGGAGCTTAAGTGTAAGGGCATTAAATACCATGCTTTAGTTATAATAACTGAAAAGCTTGGCCACCCATCCCTGCTCCATCTAATTGCAGGTACCTCACTGGCTTTCCACCTCCACGTTTTGGTTTTTAGACATCAGTACATCTTACAATTGCCCAGGTTAGATGCCAACACACTATCTACAGTTTGTTACTCTGATCCATGCATGATGGTGCAGGAGGAGGAGTAAATGAAGAAAGGGATGTCTGTGCGCAGCTGTGCACTCGCTCGATTCACAGAGGAGCAAAGTTGCAATGGTGCCGTGGAACTACCTACTGATGTGTCGGAGTCACTGTTCAAAATATTCTTTGGATCCAGAATGGTACCTAGGATATTCAGTAGGTGAGGAAATTAGTTAGATTAGATTATCTTCCAGAAAGAATATGAGTTACTTGTTCTTTAAATTATAGATGTATGCTTATTTATAATTAGTTGCCCCAATGCTTCAATTGTCTTGAGATATGTTAAATGTTGCTCAGACTTGTTAAAGAGATGGGAACAGTGACATTTAAAAAAACATTTCTAATGGTTTTATTATATTCATTGCGAACATCACACAGAAATTTGCATTAGTTTTATTCTTACTTTAACCTTCATCTAGAATGTAGTAAATAGCAAAAAAAATGTAAAACCCAATCAAGCAACGCTGTCCGTATCTCAATCCTGATGATAAACATTCATTTGATATATTTTCTATTAAGGTAAATACAAATGAAAGGGGTGATGAGCATGGGGATTGTTAACATGTCATTTTAAGCCTCTGACCACCAGTGTCTGTCTGGAACAGTCTTTCTTATGACGTATAATGCGTAAAAAGCAATATTGAAATAAAGCATCATATCTGAGGGTGACAGATCATTATAATTCTGCTGCATTTTACAACGGGTGGTAGCCTGATGTATCCTGAATATTTAAGTACAGTTCATTTCATCTAGCTTCCTTAAACTGCTGAGCTTCTAGTTTTCTTTAACGATACAAGGGTAGTTTCACGTGTCGAACTAAGACAGTGAATTTAAACAAGCGTTATTAATGACAGACCTTTCATTTATGTTTTAAACACGAAAACAAAAATAAAATGCTTTGTCATTTGCAAAGTCAATAGCTCAAACTCGAGTAAATGCGAGACCTATTGCATTGCACATGCTTGTTTATTTTGAGGTGGAGAGTACCTGCACTTCTTAAGAAAAATATAATACTTTTATTTGGGGAGTACCGGCACTCCTCAGAAACCAGCAGATACTCTACAGAGTATCTGCACTTTTTTTTCTCCATTTCAAGCACTGTAGCAGGGGGTACTTTATCCCTTAAATTATGTTTCCTTTTCAACTTCTGTAAATAATGCCCCCCCATTCAAGTTAAATTGCAAACGTCACTCCCCCTTCTTGTGACGCAAAATTGCCTCTTGCTGGTGTTTACTGGAGCCTCCCACATGTAAACAGATGCTGCATTGCTATTTTTTAATCAAACACGTTGCCTGTGGTCAGACATGCCACCTTGTTCTCTTGTTATGATCAAGGTAGGACTGGGGGTTAAAAAGCATCCCTACAACTTGCTGTCTCCTGGACGCCTCTGCTCCGTGTCTCTCCGGCTGTGACATGCTGGTGAAGGGACCTCCCCGGACAGGGCTCCACCTCCCACCCTACCTGTTTCTCGCCAGCCGGGAGCACCGCAGCGTCTGCCGGTGAAGCCTGTGTGCCTGGACACGCCGCCTGCTTGGCTCTCAGGATATGTTGCAGCTGCAGTATCCGGTAGCGGAGCTTCTCGTTCTTGGCTCGCAGCAGCTCCAGCCCAGGCCTGCTGGCCGCTTCCTGCCGCATCAGGTGGCCGATCTCCCCGTTAGCAGGTGGATCGCCTCCTCCTGAGCGGCCTGGCAGGAGGCCATGTGGGCTGCCATGGTGTCCAGGGAGGCCTCCGGAGCAGCAGCCGGAGACAAGTTTATCGGGGATCTGTTGTGGGAAGGGAGAGGGAGGCGGGGAGAGCAGAGGCTGTGGTACATCAGGACCGGCTGCTGCTCTTACAGATCGAGTGGAGTCGACAACTGCAGGTGCCGCGCGCTGAGTGTGAGTGCTCAAAACACCAAAAGTGGCACCAGAGCTCACACGTGATATCCATGTCCAGATCTTCATTTTACCCTGCAGTAAAAATGTTTTTATTTTACGACTGACTATTAAAATTTTATCCAGTCCTGTGCACTAAATTTGTGAAGGTCAAACTAGAAGAAATATTTAAACAAGCCAACGGGGGAGGGAAAGTGAAAAAGTGCGCCATTCGCGCATTACTGCTGATGCCGTGCACGGTCCCCGGGAGCTTCCGAGATGATCTGGAGCTGACGGGGGGAGGGAGGGAGGTAAAGTGAAAGTGTACCATGCACGTGCTGTGTTGAAACGCCAGCCTTACGCGGGGACAGAAGATGTGCACGCGTACGGAGTGCACATCTACTGTCTGTATGCGTGCACATCTCCTGTCTCCCTTCCAAACCGAAACAGACGTCAATAGATCTTGCCAAGGTGAGCTGCGCATGCGCTGCGTCGCTAGGCAAGACCTAAAAAATGGGACACCAGGAAATCAACATAGATGGGTCAGAATTTTGTTGTAACTGTACCATTTTAATAACAAACCAGATAAAGTTCTTACTTTTCTGAGCATGTAAAATCGACTTCCCTTATCAAAATATCCTATTTTTTACATTTTTGGGAAGCAACTTTTTTTTATCTCTAGATCCCAGATGCCCTTGTTTTTTAGGTTTCTCCTACAGACTGCTTTACTATTGAAGACTTGTAACTATGATTATATTAAAATATAAAAAATATAGTAGGTGCTACTTAAACCCTTTGCCTCTTGATTAGAGACCATTCTGGTCTCTCATTTATCTGCTTCTTATTGAACGGCTTTCCTCCCTGTTTTTGCCTCTGAAGCAGTTCTTCTTTACTGTGTTTTGATTGGATGACTTTCATAGTTCCACATCTTGTATTCAGGGAACTTATTTGTTCTTTTATTGTCAGCACTGAAGGGGAGTGCATGCTTCCGTGCTCCCTCTCTTGTGTAATGCCCCCCCCCCCCCTCCCCCAGACTTTGCTAGCTCTTCACCCTTTCCAGCTTGTCTGTTGCTTCCATATCCCTCTTTGACAACTCTATTTGATTTTGCTGTTTGGTTCATTGCTCTTGCTGTACTCCTTATCTCCCTGCTGTTCCTCCGTATTGGCATCTTGCCTTTTTCCATTACCCCCTCCTTCTTTGCTTTCCCGACCTTCCTATCCCAATGTTTGCATTCTTTAATAAAGGGGGGTCCTGCTGCTTCATTTTTCTGCTGGACCATGTCTTTTTAGGTCGAGCTGACGTTAGCATTCATGCGAAGCATGAATGCTGTCAGCTCGACAACTAATGTGATCCGTATTTAGGAGAGTGGACACCAAAGTGTTACGAGCTTTTTCAGTCTCGGATTTCACCTCGGGAGCGCGCAGCATTGTCTGCAGTGGCAGTGTCAGTTTCGCTTTTTTATTACTTTCGTTTTTCCCGAGGCTGGCTGAGGCTGGCTTGGAATGAACAGGCTTGCCCCCGCGCATGCGCAGAGTAACTCACAGCCCTTGCTTTTACAGACGCAGGCAGGCAGCCCCCACCCCTCTGCATGCACGCACGCACACACAGGCGAGCGCATGCACACGCAGGCACACACATACAGGCACACAGACACTCGCTCACACACACACACACCCCTCCCCCACAGTCACACACACGCACGCACACACACATACATACAAAGCCCGCCCGCCCGCACTCGCGCGCGCACATGCTTTTCCCCCGCCCCCCTCCCCCCTCGCCGCTCCCCCGTTCGGCAACGCACTCACCGGCTTCCTTCGTGCAGCGGCTCTCCTCAGCTGCAGGGCCCGGCAGCAGGACTCTTCTTCCCTCCTTCGGCACCGGGGCGCAGGGTAGGCTCCTGCCTGCTCCGGTGCTCCAAACACGGCGGCTCCGTCCAATCGCGGCTCTTCCGTGAGAGGCGGGGTAGGCTCCCACCCCCCTACTTCCTGTTTCCTGTTGTCGCGCCGGCCTGCCTGACTTCCTGGTCGCAGGCCGGCAGAGTGACGGCGGTGATTGCGGTATGTATTTAGTTAGTTATTTATGCATTTTTATATAGCGCGGACTTTACCCGAAGGCGGTATTTATTTATTTATTTTTTTGGGAAGCTGCGTGCTGTCCCGCACCACCTCCTGCTGCATTTCCTGCTAGTCGGCGCCCGTTGCCATTGACAATTCTTTTGCATGTCCTATGTGAAAGCTGCAGTATTTGTCTTTGGTCTAGATTTGACACTTAGTGAACACTGTTTTTACGTCAAGAATCCATTTGATAACATTGCACACGTGTTTTGTATTTTAAATTTGCTCCCCGCAAACAGCATGCACGCATTTAAAACTAGTTCTTTATGTTTTTCCTTCTGTATTTCTTGCTCTCGTTTTCTCGCTCCCTCCTTCAAACTTAAGTATCGGCCCTTGCACTGAGTTCTTCCTTTCTCCACCTCCCTCTGTGCCCCACCAGGTCATTATTTACCACAATGCAATATACTTTTTCATCGCAGTTTCAAAACTTTTTAGCTCTTGCTCCTAATGCAGCTGTCGAGTGACCTTTTGTAGTCAACGTAAAAAACAGATTTCATAACAACTGTTGAAAGGGGCTTAGGCGTCACCCACATACATGTTGGTTGTCTTCAGTAGCAGGACATTGTTGCTTATGGTCTCAAGCCAGTGATCTTGGCTGTGTGCCGGATCTGTTTATGTAAAGTTATGTTAAAGGCAGTAGGCCTGAGATATTTGTTGTGAAAATGTTTGTTTTTTCCCAAGATTTTCATACGCGTAAATTCTTGCGGCCTAGTGGACGTTGGTAAACCACTGTCATTCTGGTTCTGTACAGTAAGCAAAGCAGGTTAAGGTGCAAACTTTTCGATTTTCAAGGGGAGAGGATGTAGCCTTATGGTTAGAGCAATGCAATAGGTCTTGCATTATTAAAGTTTGAGCTAATGGCATTGTAAATGACAATGCCTTTTATTCATTTGCATTGGTGCGTAAACAAGCACTTTGTACTTCTAGTCCATGCTTATGAGAAGCAAGGCTGGCAGTCTCTTTTACTGCCAGCCTTGCTCATCTTAAGGAAGGACTATATGTTCAAAGTGCGTGTTTATGCACCGATTGCAGGTTTTAAAAACAAATGAATAAAAGGCATTGTCATTTACAATGCCAATAGCTCAAACTTTAATAATGCGAGACCTATTGCATTGTAAATGCTTGTTTATAATGCACTTGAGTCTACATTTTTTTTCTTTCTTTTTACTGGTCCATGATCGGTGTCTGTCCTCTTGTAATGGTAAATTTAAAATACAATAAACAAGGCAGCTGCGTCATGTCTTAAGCACAAGAATACATAGTGACATGCCTTTGAATACATCATTTTGCTGGGCTGTTGTAAAGTCCCAAAACATACACATGCATGCTTCAGTTAAAAACTTTATTCAAAGTTTTTTTGGAAGTTTTTTCCATAGTGTTTTTTTTTTGTTGAAACCTTTATTGTGCAATTTCGGCAAACAGTTACGGGCCTACAACCACCTGGCCGGCCTCGGCTACGATATAGAGCACATTAGCAAATTTACGGTAACTCAGTAGCACACCGATAAAAATAGCAAGCATGTCAAGTTACACTATAACCAGAGCGTCCACTGAGTATCAGGAGGAATTAAGGTTCATTTTTAAAATTTATAGAATATGAAGGATCAAAAGCCGCACAGTCTAGCAGGGAGTACCGAGTGGGCAATGCGTACAACAGAGCAGTTGAACAGCAAGCATTTTCAGATCGGTGCTAAAGACTATCAATGGATAAGCGTAAACCATGCAAGCAACACACCAGTCATCGCCCATCCCGGTACGTAAAACAACCCCGGTACCTCCCACAGGACCGCAAGAAGCGGAGAACGAGAGGCATCCAACTAACCCAGTGTATCGATCCAAAGGAAATAAGAGAAAGAAAGAAAAAGAAAAGAAGACACAAGAGAAAAGAAAAGGAAGAAAAAGGGCCCATGGTAACTAAGGGAAAACAAAACAAGAACCCCAACCCCCAACCCCCCACCCTGCACCTCTGCAGAGTCTACGGCCTACCCCCCCCTAGCAGCGTGCCTGTCGCCCTCAAAACGAAAACCCGAAATTTAGACAGAAAGACGTAGGCAAGAGAAGGCCATAGAGCAAAGAATAGATAAACCCAAGAGCCCCACCCCTCCAACCCCCCACCCTGCACGTCGAAGAGGCTATGGCCCACCCCCCAACTAACGTGCCCGTCACCCCAAAAGTGTCCCAATGAAAGGGAAGAAACGGGGGAAAGTCACTAATACCAAACCCCTGCCCTCCCCCCACTCACACCAAGTAGCTCAGGTTCGAGCACAAATAGACCAACAAACCAACAAGCAATAGTGGCGTCGTATCACAGATCAGAAAAGCGTCTTTATCAAAATAGTTGATTGGGCATCCGTCCTGCAAACCAAGGAAGAAGAGTTCACCCCTGGCCCATTTTGACCCTGCCATCAATACGTGGCCACTGATAGTTAGCAATGCAGTACAACCCCAAACAGTCAGAGTAGCCAGGCAAACAAGGTAGAACAAACTCCGTGGGAGACTCCAGCATCAGGGGGCCGAGGAAACAGCAATTCCAGACATGTAGGCGCAACAGCAAGGTTCCGGGCCAATCTCCCAAATCGCGACACAATAAAAGCAACGTGGGTCGGATGGGCAAAGGAACAGTGTCAAGGAGGCAAATCGTCTGCTTTCCAGTGTCAGGCCCCAATGCCGCCTTCACGCGGTCGGTCGACTTTAACTCGTCCCCAACACTAGGCAGGGCCCCCCGCGGAACCAGTGGGGAGTCACTAGCAGCAGCACTCTCTCTCGGACCGTCGAGGCCCTCATCCGTCGGTGGGGTAAGAATGGCGTCCAGTTTCCGTCCAAGTTCCCCGACTTCCCTTACCCAGGCAAGGTGGAGGGAGCCCAGGGCAACCATAAGGTCCCGAACCGTGGGTTCCATCGCACATGGCCGGCACAGACTCTCTCGCAATCAGTGTAGTGTCTTCCCCAACCGGCGTCAGCAGCCTACACAGTTTCACCTGGTCAAGGAGCTAGTAAGAGAGCCACCAAACGGACAGCCTCCACACTAAGCTGTCACGAGCGATCCGCCATTTCGCAGTGGCCGCAAGCATGTCACTCTGTCTGTGGGCGCCTGATAGAAAGCGTAGGCAGTGGTCGTGCTGTGCTGCCTGAGGTCACATCACCAGGGACAGACCCGCCAGCTGCATACAAGATTGCCGATCTCCATGTCACTGGGGTCCGCGAAAGAAGCACAGGTCTGCCCCAAGTCCACGAGTGCTTGCAGCGTTACACCCGATCTAAAATGGCGACCCCCGCCTGCCCAGCCGGCCCACACAAGCAGCCCAAGAACAAAGGAACAGTCTTACTAGCCGATGGTGCGGAATCTCCAGTGCATGCGGCCGTATCCTGGGCAGCGCTCGTCAATCACGGCCGTCTGGGCAGTTCCGATGCTGCCTCCCGCAATTCCGAGCTACGGGCGTCCTGGCCTGCAGAGCCGCGTCCTCGAGTGACATCAGCAGCCGGCATCAACCTCCGGCCCCTCGGCCAGCGGGCGGGCTCAGTCTCGGTCTGGGCGAAAAAGGATCAAAAAGGAGGGTTGCCGAACACGTCCAAAACTCCAGAGTTGCAGCCAGCCAATCTACAATTCTTCCGACGCCGCATCAGGTCGGCCCGAGCTTGTGCAAGCAGGGGAAGGCAGGATAATGAAAGGATTCATGCCAAGGCAAGCGGAGCTCGCAGACTAAGCGGCCATCTCGCTTTGCGCTCGGCCACGCCCCCTTCCATACAGTGTTAACAATGGATCTCAATAAGAAATAATAATGCAGCAAAGAGCCAAAACAATTCAGCATTTTAGTTATATGACCATAACCTACTACCAGTGAAAACCACCATAGATTCTTCAGTAACCAACTTAGCAGTGTGGGTTATGCTGTGTTATACTTAAAAATGTGTAAATTTAAGGTCTACGTTTGAGTGCATTCTAGGCTTACATGGTCTCTTGTTACTTCGGCTCCCATGCATAAGCCCCATGGGGATTCCAAACTCATAAAAACAAAAAAAGTGCTCTCTTCATGGAGCCCATGATGGTTAACACTCCCCGTACGTGTTAGTCTGCAGGTTAACTTTCAGGGGTCTAGAGCATCAGTTCATCACCCCCCCCCCCCCCCCCCCCCCTCCCCCCCTCCCCTCCCCATATATATTGCCACCCATTTGACGTCTTTCATGCGCTGCTCTTCTACAAAGACCCATTCCAGTGTTTACCCCCCAGATGCACAAACATTCTCTCCAGGGTAGAGACAGTGCATTACTTTTCTGCTTTTTGCTAAATAATAAATCCAGGACAGTAAATCTATGTAGTACTGTTATTTTTGTATGTTTAGGAATTCTGCAGAGCAGGCAATGCTTTGTTATCACCAGCCCAGTGGTTGGCTGTCCCCCTTTGTAGTTTAATGACACCTCCCTCCAGTAGTCTGACATAAATCTGCATGTTCAGGACATATACTTGAACATGGCTTTCCTTCAACCACACTTCGGCCATGATCTATCCTTGAGAATCCTATTCAGTATCAGAGGGATGAGAGAAATGAGATGCAGAAAATTGAAATATGGTAATTTAAATTTGATATTGCTTGCTTTCGCTTGGACCTGGGTGCATGCCAATTCCCATTCCCTTTTTCGATAGGGGCTCCTGCAAGTCATCCTCCCATCACTTCTGCGCGCTTAAGGGGAGTTTTTATGCATCATTCTTTTTTTAGGTCGAGTGAAACTCGGACCTATTGTTGTCAACCCAAAAGCTGACTTTTTACGAGCGGATTTTCGAAAATTCACGTGAAATCACGTGACCACAAGCTCCTTCGTGCACGAGCTTGCATTTCACCCACAGGCTTCCCCTGCCAGCAGCGTTTGCCATCACGGCCGCAGGCCGTGATTTCAAAGGGTTCTGCTGCCCCGCCCCCTGCTTCACGGCCATCTGTTCCCCAGCACATCAGGACTCACCACAGGCCTGTTAATCGGCATGCCGAACGTTCTTTGTAACACGCAGGCCGACCAGCCAATTTGAATCGTGTATGACGGGGCACGTCGACAGGAGTCTCTCCTCGTTTTCACCATTGACATTTTACCCCATCACACGTTGCTTTCCATTACTCTTCCAATATAAAGGATCTCCCTACTGAGCCAATGGATGACACCTCTCCAGAGGCGACACAAGGAAGGAGCTTGATTTCTCCAACTGCTTCAGGTAAGTGAACCCTCGATTACACGCCACTACTTTAATATGCTGCCTGACTGCTGGCATTCCGTCCCTTCAGGTGCCATCGCCCTCACTCTTTGGGATCTGCTAACACTTTGGGACCCGGTGCCCACCAGCCCCCTCGCACCCCTTGTGAATGGATATGTTGGGCGATGCTGCTGGTTCCCTCCAGCATTGATATGCATTAATTTGCACTCACGCCAAAGCGCGCGTTTGTTTGTTATTTACCGGCCCTCACTCACTCTTTGGGATCTGCTAACACTGCAGGACTCGGCGCACACCAGCCCCCTCGCACCCCTTGTTAAGTCGAGCACCCAGCACGGCCATCTGCCTTTCCTTTGTCATGGGTAATTAAGCGCATCTCTCCGGGCACCCTTTCATGTCCTTTAAGCACGCCAATGCCCCCATGCTGTTGCAATAACAGGCTCACGTTTCACCCGGCCTGTGTACCACTACAGAGACACAGCCGAACTTTTCCAGAGTCACCATCATTTAAAATAAGACTTATTAAAT
Organism: Lissotriton vulgaris; assembly: GCF_964263255.1. Classification (NCBI taxonomy): domain Eukaryota; kingdom Metazoa; phylum Chordata; class Amphibia; order Caudata; family Salamandridae; genus Lissotriton; species Lissotriton vulgaris. The sequence continues at coordinate 543,542,251 of NC_141698.1, read as the reverse complement.
ATGCTGTTTGTGTGTGTGTGCATTTGTTTCATGGATTTTTTCTGCTTGTGTAACATTAATTTAGCATATGATATTTACTCCTGGCCAAAGCACAAGCTGTGTCAGTTTATATAATAAAATATATAATTAATAGGCAATGAGGCAAAAAGTTTTTTCTTAATGCACCATTTTAAATATTCTATTATGTATCCCGTAGTTGACCTTTGCCTGATGACATTTTACCAGCCTTTTATTTTTAATTTAAAGTGAGAACAGTCAGTATCTACAGTTTTTGCGCAGATCATGATACCTCGTTGCTTTTCCGCCTGCGCTATAAACGGCTAACGCTACCCCCCTCTCTGTGGGCTCGTGAACTTTTCATCCCACTGAAAGCACTAGGGCTGCCAAAGAGACTCTTTTCCTCAGACCCTGCGCTTTGACAACACCGGTGGTTGTGCTATAAAATCTATGCATGCATAGGTTTCAAAGCTAGCATTTTGTGTTTTTTCATGTCAGATGATGCATTTGAAATGATTAGTTGGTGGCGTAGACTGGAGCTACTGTGTTTTCTCTTTCCCATAACACTTTATTTTAAAAGTTCGGAACAGGCTCTTGTGACTTGGGGCCCAGCATAGTTAATTAGGGCAGTGCAATGAATAAGTCATCTTAGATAAAGGCCCTCCTTAACTCTCTCTACACCCCTCTCTCCCTACACCTCTCTCTCTCTCTCTCTCTCTCTACCTCTCTACCTCTCTACCTCTCTACCTCTCTACCTCTCTACCTCTCTACCTCTCCACCTCTCCACCTCTCTACCTCTCTACCTCTCTACCTCTCTACCTCTCTACCTCTCTACCTCTCTACCTCTCTCTCTCTACCCCTCTCTACAACCCCCCCTCGCCCCCTCTCTACAACCCCCCTCTCTCTACACCTCCCTCCCTCTCTACCCCTCTCTACAACCCCCCCTCGCCCCCTCTCTACAACCCCCCCTCGCCCCCTCTCTACAACCCCCCTCTCTACAACCCCCCTCTCTACAACCCCCCTCTCTCTACACCTCCCTCCCTCTCTACACCTCCCTCCCTCTCTACACCTCCCCCCTCTCTACACCTCCCCCCTCTCTACAACCCCCCTCTCTACAAACCCCCTCTCTCTATCTCTCTACATTCCCCTCTCTATCTCTCTACAACCCCCATCTCTATCTCTCTACATTCCCCTCTCTACAACCCCCATCTCTCTGTCTACATCCCCCTCTCTACAACCCCCATCTCTCTATCTGTCTACATCCCCCTCTCTACAACCCCCCATCTCTCTATCTGTCTATCGCCCTCACTCTATCTATCGCATCACCACAGCATCAATGAACGCCACAGCATCACTCGTCGCCACTGCATCACTCGTCGCCCCCACAGCATCAATCTGTGCAACCATTCAACAACTGGTTCAAATATGTTCTCTCAATGTTTCAAGCTTTATTACAAATTTCACAAAAAGATTTTAATATTTCACTTCTGTTCTTTGATTTTCGTCACAATAAAATACACTGAACATAATCTTAACAAACGTTATTTACAAAAGTTTAAGCTATTACCATTATAAATTACAATAACTTTTATTTAAGTATTAATTATTAAAAAAATAAAAGCCATTGTTATTTTTAATAGCAATACATCTAAGTCACGTAAATACAACACCTATTGCATTACAAATGCTATAGGTGTCACATTTGCGAAAGTTAAAACTATTGGCATTGTAAATGACAAAGCTATTAATTTAGCTATTTTCAAAACCAACACATAAATACACAATTTGTCATTTGCAATACCAGTAGCTCAAACTTTCCTAATGCGAGACCTATTGCATTGCAAATGCTTGTTTAAAATTATTATTCTTAAAAAAAAAAATGTATAAAATAAAATCGACCTCTTATACAGTTTACATCATATTTGGGAGACAGTATACAAATTAAACAAGTATCCATGCTTACAGAGGTCGAATATACACAGTAATGAATACCAACAGAGTAGGTCGCCATTATGTATTGGTGTCGGCTGGCGCATAGGTCTCCCCTATATGCATTCCATGGTCCCCAGACATTGTTCCACTTCTCGGGACATCCTCTGGCTATGTAGACTGACTTTTCTTGGAACATACACCAATCTAGATCTTCCCATCCTGGGTGGCTGCTGCGCTCCCCAGTTTCGGGCAATATTCCTTTTTGCGATCATTACTGCTAATGTTGCCCACTGCTCAGCGTACGAGGTGAGGTCTGTCTGTTCCCATATGTGTAATAAGCATTTCCGCTCCTCAGGACGCAGCTCGATCGTGAGGATCTCACTTAGTGTATGGTAGTCCAGTAGACTTGTATGTGTTCACATTCCTACAGGATGTGAATAAAGGTACTCCCCCCCCCCCCCCCCCCCCCCCCACACACACATCTACGTCTACACTCCCCACTTACAGCTCTACCCATGTGCATCAGCCTAGGACCAGTTACGTATACCCTGTGTAGAGTTTTAAGTTGCACCAATCACAGTCGTGCTTGAATCGCCACCTCCCTTGGGGGAGGAAACCGCATCTTGCCAGTCCTCCTCATCCAGCACAAGGCCATCCCCTTGCCTTTGAGTGCTTTGAGAGGGTCCTTCATGTTAATTAGCTTCTTATAGATCAGTGAAATGGCTTTTTCAGGCAAATGGCCGTCAAGTATTCTATCCTTTAAGGGAGAAGAAGGTGGCAGAGCGTAGTTTGAAGTAAGGTGGGTTCGGAGGGCATGCCGGACTTGGAGGTATCTGTAGCGTTCCGAGTTCGCTAGACTATACTGCTTCTGAAGGCAGATGAATGGGATAACCTCCTCCCTGACCCAGAGGTCTCTGATTTGGGAAATACCGATTAGGTCCCATTTATCGAAGCCCTTGGTTTGCCACAAATTCCCGAGTTTTTGGGAATTCCACAAAGGGGTTGCCAGTGTAAGTCTAATATTCCACCTCAAATATTTGTTCACTATACGCCAAACATGAACTGCATGAGCTGTTGGTCCGGTTAAACGATAACTGCCAGGTTTGGAGTAGTGTGCTTTGCCATAATCTCCCCCAGGGAGGAGCCATCTGTCCATGGCATATCCCGGATCGTCAATGCCTTCATAAGTTCCATGATTAATGGCGGCCAAGTGAGCTGACCAATAATATGTTTTGATGTCCGAGAGGCCAATGCCTCCATTGTACCAATTCAGAGTGAGCTTGGTTAACGCAATCCGGAGTTTGCCATCCCATAATAGATCCCTCTGAAGGCCCTCTATTTCCTTAAAATATGATGTAGGGACATCGAATTCTGTAGGGCATAGAGAAAACGGGGCAGGGACATCATCTTAAAAAGAGCTGCCCTACCCAACATGGAGAGTGGCAAAGATTTCCAGGTCTTTATATCCTTTTTCAGCCTTTGTATGGGGGGGTAGGAGGTTGCGAGTGAAGCAGCTCATGGGGCTTAGTGAGATGTAAATGCCCAAATATAGAAAGCCATCAGATGCTATCTGAAGTGGGCAGTTCATCTGAAGGACAGGGGGCTCTCCCTGTAGGGCATAGAGAACAGATTTCGTCCAATTCACAGTGAAACCAGAATATCTACCAAACACTGCTAATACATCAAATAAACATCAAAGAGGCCCTCGGGGACGTCCAGTACAATAGGATATCCTCCGCATTCAGGGATATCTTATCCTCCCAATCTATTCACCAACGCATTCGGTGAATCACCAGATCGCTACGGATCCATGCCGCTAGGGGTTCCAGGGCTAAAGCGAATAAGAGCGGGTACAAAGGACACCCCTGCCGCGTGCCTCTATTCAATTGAAATGTCTTTGAAGTGCGATTATTTACAACTACCTGAGCCATTGGTTCTAAATATATTAGCCTGACACAACTCACAAAGCTAGGTCCAAAACCCATTTTGGCAAGCACCGCAAAAAGATACGGCCATTCCACCATGTCGGACGCCATGGTGGCGTCAAAGGAGACCAACACTGCCAGTTTTTGGATAGTTGCTGCCATGCCCAATACGCCATGTACCCTGCGCAGATTCAACACGCGTTACGATGTGGCATGAAACTGGATTGGTCTAGATGTACCAAACTGTTTATCACGTTTACTAGCTGGATCACCAACAACTTTGTGAGAATCTTGGGCACTACGTTAAGTAAGGATATTGGTCTATAAGAGGCACAACTAGTTTTGGGTTTTCCTTCCTTGTGAATGACTGTTAGCTGTTCTTTGGTCTATAGGGAGTGCACCTTTTTTCCCAGACTGTCCTCAAATATCATGCGCAGATACAGGGCTATTGTATTCGGTCGGAGCTTGTAGAGTTCGGATGCCAGGCCACTGGGGCCTGAGGCTCACACCGAATTTATTGCCTGGGCTACCTCTTCATTCGCGAACTCGGACTCTAGATATTCCCTGCTTTCATGTGACAGTTCAGGGAGCGAGATCATGCGAATCAGTGAGCAATTCTCTTCCTATGAGTATTTCCCTTCTCTACAGTATATCTTTTGATAATGAGCAGTAAATTGGTTGGCGATGGTCTGCGGGTCTGTGATAGTCCCAACCCCCTCTACATGGAGCTCAGTCACAAGGCGACTAGTCCACTCCCTCTTATCCAACCAAGCGATTTGTTTCCCTGCCTTGTCCCCGTGTTTATAGATTTTGTTTTGAGTTTCCCTTCCCTGGGCCCTGGCCCTATCTGTTGCTATGGCCTTGAACTCATCTTGTTTTAATTGCAAGAGATATAACTTCTCAGGAGTTACCGCCATCTGTAACTAGTTCTCCAGTCTCAATACTTAGTCTTCTATCTGTGTCAACTCTTTCCATTTATTTTTTCTTTCCTGCTATCAAAGAGAGAGCCTGCCCCGAATCACCGATGTATAGGCTTTCCACAGCTTCTGGGCTGACTCCACTGTCCCCGCAAGGAAATAGTGATCTGTTTCTTGAATTATTTTCTTTCGGGTGCTTGGGTCTCGGGGGTACCATGGGTTAATGGGAGCGATTGTCTGCCCTCCTCTGGCCCAGGACAATGTGTGTCCAGATCGGCGAATGGTCATAAATACCTCTACCTAGATAACGTATTTATTGAATGTCGAGTGCCAGTACAACCGTTTCAAGTATATAGTCGATACGCGAGAGACTGCGATGGGCACCCAATAGAAAGGTATATTGTGCCCTCTCCGGGTTATGCGTGCTCCACTAATCCCATGGCCTCAAGGAAGTCAGGCAGCCACTGATGTGCAGGTCTAATGTCACACGGAGGGTGGCGTTCGAAACACTGTAGACACCAATGCATAAAATCTCCTCCCAACAGGAGGGGGCCTTCTGGGAAGGACAATAAGATTGCACTCGGGTATTTAAATGTCTTACTCTGGAGGCCAGGGGGAGCATACACCGAAACAAACGTGACACCTCTAACCTCCCAGAGCCCCGAAATACCTATGTATCTGCCCCTATTATCTTACCATGTGGACTGCAGTGTGAATGGAAACAAGTTCTTCAGGGCTATTCCCACTCCCCGTGACCCAGTCGTACATCCGGCGTGTGCCACTAATTAATATCCTCCCCTGTTCATAGCCTTACACATGTTACCAACTAGGTGCGTTTCATGTAAGAGGATGGTTGTCCCCTCGTTGCTGCGCGTGGTCCAGCATAGACCGGCAGCCGCATTTACTCCGGGGGCTTGTATTGCTAGGAGCTCTGGCTACCTGCGGGTGCCTCAGAGTGACTTCCGTGGCCCCTCTGTGGCCACTCTGGCTGCTGTCCCCCACCGCCCCAGCCAGGCTCAAGTCACTACGAGCTGCCACCAGGCCCGAGGCTATCCACCACACCCACTTGCCTCTAGTCCAGGGGGCCCGCAGCAGCGGATGACGATGGGGCCCAACGGCTCCTTTTTCCAGTTAAGGGACCAATCTCCAGCTCCACAAGGGTCCCCAGCTGCTCAGTGACTAACACCGCCCGTGAGTTTGAAGCACCCCTGGTTGTCGCCTCGCATCTGCGCATGGCCCGGCACAGCCGACAGCCGCATCCACTCCGGGGGCTTGTTATGCTAGGAGCTATGGCAAAAAACGGGTGCCTCACTGCCTTGGACCTTAAGCGCTCCAGTCTCCGGCATGCGCCGCCAGGTCTCGGTCACCTCCGCATCCGTGAGCAGTCGGGCAGAGGTGTTCACGGTAAATACAGGAGACCTCTCCAGCTGATGCCGCCCGGGGGCCAGGGTGAGACCCTCTCTGGCCGCCAATCCTCTGCAGGCACCACCAAAGTCGTTGTTCTGGTCCCGCCGGACTCCCGCCCGGCTGTTTATCTTGCAGCGTTCCGAAACAAGAAATTCTGCTCAGTCAATCGGATAAGGTTAACGGATAGGTGTGGAAGAAGGGGAGTTACGGAGCTCTGCTAAGCCGCGGCCATCTTGCTTCGCGGCTCAGCCACACCCCTTTATGCATCATTCTTGATAACATTGTATAGGAGCAATACCAATTCACGACCCTATCCTACGTTTGTCAGGACTTGAAGTGTTCTGGATGATGCTGGAGCACAGGAGAAACTAGTCCATATCTATTTGGTAGTATTAACTTGTTAAATTATAATGGCTGTCCCAGGCTTTGCCCAAATGTCTTGCCGCTTTTCTCAAAGATAAATGTTCCTGCCGAGTATGGGACCCAAATGATTGGCACCTCCCAATCAAGCCTTAGAAATGATTTGGTCTATTTTGCTAAATGATTGTAGCCACCAAAATCTGTAACGATCTAGCAACAGGGGCCATTTCAAAACTCTCTTAACTACTGTTTCCCATGCAAGTGACTTCTGATGCTCAATATGAGGGTTTTTTACCCTGTGTAAACGCCCCCTACCCCCAGTAATGCACACTGATAATTATGTATTTTCAAGGGCTCGCCCAGTTGTCTTCCATATTGCAGCAGAGTGTTGATTTTTGGAGATGCGTCGCTATATAGCATAGCTCCATATCAGACAGTTCCAGACCCCTCTGTCTCTTTTCAAGGAATCCAATTGAACCCTACTCCTTTTGCCTGCACACCCAGAAGTAGACTATTCAGTTCTTTATAGGTTGACCAAGAAAATGGGCACATGGGGATTTTGTACGGTATAAAAGCCCAATGGCAAGAACACCATATTCATGATTGCAACTGTACCCATGATAAAGACTGGTAGGATATTCAGAAATTAAATTAAAGTCCTTAGGCCCTGATGTACCCTCCCTATATTTAACATTTATCGGGCATGGAGAAAACATCATGTTCATGCTTAGTGACATATGTCTACGTACATGTCTTTGCTTTTTTTTTTTTGCCCACCATTGACAAAAGACATTTCCTGCAATGGCATCCAAACTGGTCCTGTTGGCTTTGCCAGTGGTTGTTTTCAGTTACTTAGTGAGTCACAACTGAGTAACATTAGGTCTTAGATCTTCAATTTTTCTGACATATTGATGTTTCCACCACATTACATGTGCTTGACATTCTAGCATTTCTGCTGTGTCAAGGCCATTGACATAGCTCATGATATTGATACAGAGGGAATGTTGAGAAAGTGGTTCACAAAAAAAGACAACTTTTCCGCATACCCAGAGGAAACAAGCATTTGCAATTTAAGGCTGCCTTTTCTTTACCTACCTTAAGAGCAGTGTGCTAGCTTTTCTTGTCCTGCAAAAATGAATAATCACTTGTTAAAGTTAGAGAAGTATTGGTGCATGCAGGGGGTTGCTTCAACACCCTTTTCTTCTCTGGACGACTTTAGCATTGAGTTTTGAATCGAGTCGTTTTCTCTCCAAATTATATTTTGAGAGCTGTACAGCCAAGGATAAAGCCATGTTCAAACTGCATACCAAATCGCTTCTTGCTGTTTCTTTCAGTGCTGTTCCATATCTGGGTAGCTCTTTATCTGTTCTTCATTTAGCATTCTAATGGATGAGTAATTGGTTTTGCAGCAAGTGTCCTCTTATTCATTATTTTTATGCTGTTGCAATATTCACGGCCAGGCTGCCCCTACTTGATTTACTTACCTGGACAACTAATTGTACATTTTCCATATTTTTTGTATTATTGTGTTCTCATTTCTTTCACAGATGGGGTTGGCTGGTAATACTAGTCCATTTGGATCACCTTTTGCCCAAGCCAGTGGGCAGCAGATCAGAGCTCCTGTTGTGAATCCCCAGTTACCAAACAAAGCAGTCATGACCAACAATTTGCCACCTTTTCCTGCAGACATTAAAACTACTTCAGTTACAAATGTGCCAAATTTGGTAAGTTACTGTATGCACTTCAGAAACATTTTCAGTCATGCCTTTCTTTAGTATTACCTACTTGTTGAAAAGTTTTTATTCTGGTGCTTCATTAAGCTCTCAACATCCTCTTGTGAAAACCTTAACACTCTGAGATATTGAGTGTGGAAAAGTGATCAGAATGTGGGGAGAAACTCCCCCTCACCTCCAGTATTCTTAGATCACCGGCTAAGAAGATACTCTTTAAGTGAAAGAAGTCATGAAAAGATATGTTTTGTAGAATTTCACTAGTAGGGTATCTGCCTCACTAAGATTTGGTAGTAGTATTGCTGCTTTGTATTATTCCTCGAAATCTGATTCATTGGTACTTTTGAGCCGACTCATAGGTTTAGATTTTATTGTGGAGATGAAGAAATAGCCTGACCAAACCGGTTGTTTGGACCAGGATATTAAATTTTTTATTGGTTGCCTTTTGATACTTGTACAACCTCTGATAACTTTGGTCAGAGCTAGTAATTTCATATTTTCTATCAGCTTTGATGCCGGTCTCTTGTCGAGCCCATTTAGCACATTTTTAAAGTTGCGGATTATTAGGAGTTTGGTCAAGGGTTTGAGGTGTATTAAAAGGTAGTTATTTGTATCCACAAATTTTAGGTTGCACTGTGCTAGTCGTAAATGTAAATAATTTTGGTGAGAATCTGATTTATGTGAGCCTTTTACAATTGTACGTTTCAATAAACTACCAGATATCCCTGGGTTTTTTGGGTGCTGTTAAGCACATCAAGATATATCAACATTAGCATATAACATTGTTTGTCTGTTTTGTAGTTTATGTTGAATCATATGGGGATAACGCCATTGTAATGTACAGGAAATCAGTCACGCTTTAGTTATGTATGACATTTGATGTTTATTAGATATTAGACCAAATACATCAACCATGTATTTCGGGATCGAGGTCGATTGTCCTTAATGTGAAGATTGATTTGAATTGCCTCAGGCTGACACTTGCCCTGAATTACATTACATTAGTATTCACCAGTATATGAGGTCCCACACAGGCAAGACTAACCGGGATGCTCTATTGGGTGATTATGATGAAGTTCCTTCAGGGCCCAACACAGCAAACACAAGCTACTGGGATACTCCAGAGGTTCCTTCAGGGGAAATAATGCATGCTGAAGGGAAGGGCAGAGGTAGAGTACCCAAGTCAGCCGCCTCAAGTGATTCCCTTTCTCGTTGTCCGAGCACACACCACCTGTCTGAGGGAGACTGCAGGGGTTACTGCCACAATGGCTCAATATCACTAAAGACCAATGGGTCCTGAGTATAGTGGAGCTCTGTTACTGTCTGGAGCTCACTGCCACACCCCCAAACATCCCACTATGCCTCCTTCCTCTTTAACACCAACACCTCTTTCGAGAGGAAGTAAATGACTTCCAAGACTTGAAAAATCATAACAATGTTACTAGGCTTGAAGGTCTAGTAACTTGAAAATTCTACTCTACCTAACTGTAATTTACTTGACCTCCCTCTCTGAAATCCAAGCAAATGTGACGAGATAAGATTTAAAGGCATCTGTATTGCTTTTTCACTTTGTGAGTATTAAAGATGCCTTTAAATCTTGTTGTCTTGTCACATTTGCTCCACTTTCAGAGACAGACGTTAAAAGACAGTTTGTCTCTCTACTTCTCAGAAAGGGAGAGTAAGCCCTAAAAATAGCTCGTCCTCATTAAATCCTTCTCGCCATAGCGAGCGGGTGAGTGAATTTTTTTAACCCTTCCTCCTTACACAAAGGAGCCATGGAGCTAGTGCAACCCCACCAGCGCAACACAAGGGTGTACTCCCTGTATTTGCTAATTCCCCAAAACATGTCTCTCAGGTCCATTCTAGACCTCCTAGATTTCCACATGGTCACTCTACAGTTTGTCATACCACTTCTGATTCAAGGCGACTTTGACCGCCTTAGACTTGAAGGACGCCTACTCAAATCCCAATCAACACAGCACATCGATGTTACCTCAGGTTTGTGATAAGTGACTAACATTACCAATTGAAAGTTTTGCCCTTTGGGGTCATAACTGGATCCAGGATTTTCACTAAATGTTTGGCTGGGGTTGCAGCTCGTCTATGGAGGAGTGGCTTCCACTACTTTCCTTACCTCAACGACTGGCTGATAAAAAGCTCAAATGAGTATCACTGCCTTGTACACATGCATCATTTCATTTTTCATAAGTCTTTATTGCGATTGTTCATCATAAAAGACAAATTGCCATCTATTACAAATTTCATCCAAAAATACACTATAAAATCAATAATCTAAAACTGCATCTTATACATCAGCACAGTTTATAAATAAATACATGTATATTTACTTATAAAATCAGTTCTAAAAGAGGATTAAATATATGACCAGCAAAAAGACTTAAGACAGTATCATACTTAATAAAAGGGTCAATACAATACAAAATCCGGCTCTAGTTAAATTGCTCTGCCGGGCTGCACATAGCAATTTCGCCCCCCGTTCTTCACACGTAATGCCCTTGCCCAACTCAAAAATTTAGCTATTCCAATTACTACAAAATCGGAGGAGTCCGACTTCAATAATCTCTTGGCTTCCTTCGCTGAACGTGTACCCAGGGATTGGCATACTGGTTTCAACCAAGTGCTTCGTGGTCTGTGATAAACCGGGCAAACAAATAGAAAATGATCAATATTTTCTATATAATCCTGGCAAAAAGGGTACTTATCATTAATAGCAGGATTCCATTTGCTTGTTAGCCTACGAAGATGTCATGTCCCTACCCTAAACTGATGGAAGAGTTTACGATCTTGTTGCTTCGTTATAAGGTCCAAATAGGTTTCCAAAAGGGGTTCATCTTTAATTTCCAGATAATCCCTCAACAGGGACGGGCTAATATGGGAAGAAAATCTTCTGACTGTAATCAACTCCCAGTACGCTGCTCTATAGTAACTCTTGGACGGAAATACAGCTGTCTCTGGGTGATCCCAGAGAGTCCTCAAACCCATGTCGCACAACAGGGATTTGATTCCAGTCAACCACTGGATCCTATGTGAGCGGCTTAACCGCCTTACTTCCAGCAACTCCTTTGCGTAAAGGTGGAGTTCCGGGGTGATCCAAAGACGCCTCCACAAAGCCAGCGGTCTATATTGTGCAACATCTTCAGCTGCCTGACAGCCAAGGTCAAGAAGCAATGGAATACTAGGGGAAGATTGGGGAAGCCCCACTATAGATCTCTTCTGAGCCGCAGCCAGTGGAGAATAATTGCCAAAGCCCCAAATTTCATTAACATATAAAATGGCTGGGCAGATTTTGGTCGTGTAAATTTTGACGATAGGGGCAATAGGTTTGGTTAAAGACAGCCTATGCTCCTTTATCAGGGCACCGGCAAGCTGGGCATGTTTCAGCGCTAAAATCTCAACTTGAGGCTTCCAACTCAGCTTGTCACTAAATGTAACACCCAGGTAGCTAAAAACATCAGTAAGTTTGCCACCCATAAAAACTCGTGCTTTGACCCATGGAGCACCGTAAACTTTGTTTTCCCTACATTGACCACGAGCTCATGTTCCCAGCAAAACACCTCGAAACGGGACAGAGCCAGCTGCAGACCCTGTCTAGTCTTGGATATTATCAAGGTGTCATCCGCAAACATTAGCAAGGGCACTTTCATACCAGCTAACATTGGCGCATCCATATGGTGATTTACACAGTAATGGACCACCCCATTTATGAATAAAGAAAACCGGGTAGGAGCCAGGACACAACCCTGTCGGACGCCTTTGCTCACCTCAATTTTTTCAGTTACCTCACCTGGTTTGCCCCAAAGAACCTGTGCATAGGTATACTCATGACATTTGGCCAAAATGGTGACTAACTCCTTGGGCATCCCTACATTCAATAGAACTCTCCACAAATTTAGCCCTTGGAACAAGATCAAAAGTGGATTTGAAATCCACAAAAGCTGCGATAAGCATACCCCCACCTAGGAAGACCTCCTTTCAAAAAATGAGTGCAAATCTAAAGGCTTGGTCACGAGTCCCTATATGAGATCGAAACCCTGCCTGCATAGGAGTCAAGATATCGTCGTCAGTCATCCATTCCTGTATCCTGCCTAATATCAATCTTGCAGCAATCTTTTGGACAGTGTCAATTAAGCTGATCGGTCGATAATTGGCCGAAGCAGAGCGATCAAACTTCTTGTAGACCGGAATAATCTCTGCTCCTGACCAAGATGCAGGGAGCGGGGCTCCACGAGCTATAGCATTGACTAGTATCTTAATATATGGGACCCATAAATCTTGATCCTGCTTGAATAAGTCAGCGGGAATACAGTCTGGACCCAGAGCTTTGCCACTCGGGATGAGTTTCAGCACTGACTCCACCTCTATTAGTAAACACCAGTGGGTCATCAATTATAAGAAGCGGGGCAACCTCAACGCTACCAGGACTAGCTTTAAACTGAGCTCCCAAAAATGACACCCACTGCTGGGGATCAACGTTGTTACTCGGGGATTTTGAGTGCTGCCTGTTTCCCCACTTAAGTAAATTCCAGAACTGAGTCATATTTCTACGGTTGCATGCATCTAACAAATCCTTTCAATGCTATTCATCCCAATCTCTCTTGGCTTGTTTTAGGGCTTTTTTATATTTTGTTCTACACAGCTTAATGTTGCCCTGAGATCTTGATTTTATAGGGTCTTCCAAGGCTTTATTGGCTAGTTTGCACAAGTTGTTATACCACGTGCTAGGCTTCAGTGTGCTAGTCTTATTGGATGGCTTTTATACCACGTGCTAGGCTTCAGCGTGCTAGTCTTATTGGACATGCATCACAGTGTGGATCTTCTTCACAATCTGGGCTTCACCATAAATGTGCCAAAATCCCATGTGCAGCCATTGCAGATTCAACCCTCTTTAGGGGGAAACAGCCTTTACAACGAGGTTTTTACCTCGATAAGACTTTACTGTGCATTTTTTAGTGGGGATATTTTTACAGCGAATATGCATTTAAAACGTTTGCCAATTCAACGCATTTAACGTAAGATTACGGTAGGCTGTGGGGTAGTCTCCCACTACAAATACATTGTTTTTAAATATGAAAACAATGCTTGGTATTGGCATGCGTTTTATATACATTTTCACTGTAAAAACATGCTTTCTAAAAATGCTTGTAAAAGGTATGCAAGGTAATTGCATGTGATGTACTGTCGTACAACCTTTTTAGGGGGTATCTTAAACTCGATTACAGGAAAAGTTTATCTCCGTCTCGCTTAAGTCCTGGCTTTTCTGTCCCTGCTGCCTTTTTTTCAGCCAAATTCTTAGCTGTTTCGGTAGTCATGCGCCTACTTGGTATGATGGCTTCTTGTTTCGCCATAGCATTGCAGGCCGCCTACACAAGCATCTGCGACAAGAGTGATTAGCAGAACAGTGGTCATAAGCGGAGGGTCAGTGGAGAGTGTTGGTAAAGGCCAGCACCCATCACTCTTGGCAGTGGCGGAACAGCAAAAATTGCAGGTGACCATTACCACATACTAATCCCTCATGTGCTGCGAGGCACACCTACAGAACTTCACAGTTCAGGGGCTGCGGTCTCCCCTACAAAAAAACATTTTACTTAAACTCCCTGCAGTTGTTGGCTGTTAAGTTGGAATTCAAGGGATTGTTCAGCCATATTCATTAGAAAACAGTCCTGATCAAGTTAGATAACATGAACGATCTGTATTACCTTAAGCAATGGGGCACACACTCACCCCAACTGTTGAGGTTAGCACAGAATATTTGGCGGTGGGCAATACACCGAGGTTCACCTCTTAGTGGAGAATTTGCATGGGGTGGATAACAGCTTTGCAGTAACAAGTTCACGAGTGGGAATCGCTTCCAGAAGTCCTGTTACACTATTTTCAGGTGGAGGGGTGTTGGGAATGGTGTCCCGATATAGATCTGTTTTCAGTTGCTTAAACGCCAGATTCCAAGCTTCTCCAGGATCCTACAGTCCATGGGAAATGCACCGTGGGTGAACTGTGAGGGATATTTGCCTATGCTTTACCGCCTCCTCCAGTCCTTCCATTCATGGTGCTGAAACTGAGGCAGACCTCTCTCACATTAATTCTGGGCTCAAACATGGGTTGGACAACCTTTGTTCACAACCCTCTTCAAGTTCTCAGTGATTCCCCATGAGAAGCTCCCCAACAGGCGAAACCTTCTCACCGCACCAGGGGACCCTAAGACATCGCAATCCCAAACAACTCAACCTAGCGATCAGGCTCCTGAAATCCTAGAGTTGGGATACCTAAATTTACCCAGAGAGCAGCTCCTCGTCCCAAAACTCGACCGGTTATGCAAAAAAAGGGGAAGAGATTTGTTCACTACGGTCTACACAAACACATTGATCCCCTAAAGCCAGCAATGCAGGTCATTGTCTGCTACCTTTTGTACTAGCACTGCTCATGACTTTCATACACATCTATTTGTCAACACTTGGCAGCAGTGGCAGCATACTTGCAGAACAGTAAACACTCTAATATGGAATTCCTAGAGAGACAGCAGGTCGAAGTGCTTTAAGCTGTTTTGCATTCTCTTTTCCAATGTTTTACAACATGCTTTGGTTAGCCACTGCCTTAGAGGAAAAACTGTTTTTCAGTCTATGCACTGTGTGCATATCTACAGCTACACATGTCACAAACGGAAAATGTTACTTCCCTTGGAGACATCGGTTTGTGGCATGTAGGTCTGTAGATTCACTTGTGCACCCTCCTCCCCGAAAGTCTTTAGATGTTGCAAATAGCTTCCTTCATCTATCAATTCTTCTTAATGCATGGACATCTTTATTGTACTTTAGCCAACTGTATCCGCCTGGCGGGAAAGCATTCAAACTCTGGAGTCTATGTTCATGTTTAATGCTAACTAAAGGAGAAGTCACTATATCTCGATTCCCAAAAGATTTCTTCAAAGAAAAACAAGTTGTGTACATCCAGGCCCAACACTAGATGTCAGGAGTATGCACAGCATGTGAATCTACAGCACTACATGCCATGAACAGATGTCTACAGGCTAAGTAACATTTTCCTTTCACCTGTCGAAACAACCCACAAATTGCTTTTCAATGTTACAACTATGTTGCAATTACATACTCTCTTCAATACGAGTACAGTACAGCCACCTACTACTACATTTCATTATATTTTTGTATTGCAAACATATGCGCGCCCTGTTTAAGTGGTGATGTTTTCTTATTTTTGCCTTTTTAGAGCGAGGCCTACGTCACTACTGCGTAGCAGTGGGGCGGAGCTTCGAGCCGTATTGTTCTGGGGCTCAGATTAGTGTAGGAAAAATTCTTCAGTGCGCGAGATTGTTGGTACTTTTTTTTGGCAGCTGCATTGTAATTGGTGTTCGCGGTGCTGTCTTTTTAGTAGCCTTGACGCGATAGGCCATATGTAATTCTCGGTCGCCATTTTTGGCATTTTCTGTGCGGTTATGCGCACGGCAGTCCATTAATTTCAATTAGGAGCTGTCAGGGAGCCGGTGTAATGGAATGCAGATGCTGTGGGTGTTCACCATTCTACAGTGCGTTTGGTGGGCGCGCGTTCGTCTGCATCGCAGTTCCGCCACAATCACACTTTCCACCATTTTTTATTTTTTTTGCTCTTTGCTTTTATTTTGTTCCTTAACACATGGTACAGGGCAGAGTCAGAAAGGGGGCAATGAAAACGAGCAACGACATCCTTCCAAACACCGCAATTTGTTATTACAGTCTGGAGCCAAGGAAACCTCTGAGACGTACCAAGGAAAAGCCCTCAGCTGAGGAAAAACATTAACACCCATACGAGGTTTGTCCACTTATTGTCCGGGTGGAGGGCTCCGAGCACCGCCCAAACCTGCGGGGAAGGCAGCTTCCACGAGCCGCAGCCTCTCCGAGGGGTTCTACGCGGCGAGTTTATTGTCTTTAAAACCCAGGGTGTGTTTTATTCGCATCTGATGCTGACATAAGTGAGTGAATTAACGAGCTCCCTGACGGCATCGTCCGCAGATTAACGACATAATCTGTTTTTACTTTCACGAAAATTTGATTTTTAATCTACCGCATGTTACTGTTCACAGCAATGCAACAATTTTTGTGACGCACTTTGCGAGGCCAGAACCGGAAGAAATATGTAGCCAAGAAAATGGTATTGTTTTTAATTAGAGTTTAATGAGGGATAAAAAAGATATCGGACATGCTTCATCACTACGTAGTAATTTATACGTAGTGTATAAAATAAATTGTTAGATGAGTTAGTCGTCGTTTTAAGAAGATAATACAAATAATATCGTAATTAAAAGTACAATCAAAATAAAACAGAAGTTGATCGAGGGCAATGACGTTATACACAAGGATAAGAAAACTTTAAAGAGGATCAAATGTTTATACGCAATAATTTAAAAGACGGCACACGCCCGTGACATCATAGTACAAAAGGGGTACGTATGCTAGAAGTTGAAATTGCACTATGTTGTCGTATGCAATATAGAACCTGATTGAGGACTATGACGTCATAGACAATAAAGCTATACATATATCAGAAGCCCAAAGAGGGCCAGGCAAGCACATACGCTAGAAAAAGAACAGAAAGTGAAAATGAACTATGTTTTCATTAGCATTACAGCTGGGAACAGTAGAAGTTGAAGTAGGCTAGGTCGTCATATAAAATAAGACTAATAGTTAATGACGTCATAGACAATTACAGCTAAGCATACTTGCGGCTGAAAGAGGACTCTATAAACGCTGTATGTCTTTACATACGAAAGAAAAAGGCATTGAAATGATTCTGGTTATATACAATACAGAGAAAAATAAAGGAAGGTGAATGAGCACGTCGTCTTATATAAAAAAGAACAATGGAACTTGAAAGAGATCTGCGTCATCAAATACAAAATGGAAAAGAACACACTCGTGAGGGTGGCCGTGTTGCTCTATTCAACCAAGGTATGAGTAATGTAAGGTGAGTGACAGCGAGTGCAGAGTGACAGCGAGTGCAGAGTGACAGCGAGTGCAGAGTGACAGCGAGTGCAGAGTGACAGCGAGTGCAGGGTGCAGAATGAGTGTGCAGGATAAACAGTGTGTGACTATGCAGGGTGACATTGGGAGTGTGCGGAAGAGCAGTGTGTGAATGTGTAGGGGCAGTGTGTGAGTGTGCAGAAAACACCACACACACATACACCACACGCACATACACCACACGCACATACACCACACGCACATACACCACGCGCACATACACCACGCGCACATACACCACACACACATACACCACACACACATACACCACACACACATACACCACACACACATACACCACACACACATACGCCACACACATACACCACACACATACACCACACACATACACCACACACATACACCACACACATACACCACACACATACACCACACACACATACACCATACACACACATACACCACACACACATACACCATACACACACATACACCACACACACACCACACACACATACACCACACACACATACAACACACACACATACAACACACACATACATCACACACAGATACATCACACACACATACACCACACACACATACACCACACACACATACACCACCCACACACATACACCACCCACACACATACACCACACACACACATACACCACACACACACACATACACCACACACACATACACCACACACACATACACCACACACACATACACCACACACACATACACCACACACACATACACCACACACACATACACCACACACACATACACCACACACACATACACCACACACACACATACACCACACACACACATACACCACACACACACATACACCACACACACACATACACCACACACACACATACACCACACACACATACACCACACACACATACACCACACACACACATACACCACACACACACACCACACACACATACACCACACACACATACACCACACACACATACACCACACACACATACACCACACACATACACCACACACATACACCACACACATACACCACACACATACACCACACACATACACCACACACATACACCACACACATACACCACACACATACACCACACACACATACACCATACACACACATACACCACACACACATACACCATACACACACATACACCACACACACACCACACACACATACAACACACACACATACAACACACACATACATCACACACATACATCACACACATACACCACACACACATACACCACCCACACACATACACCACCCACACACATACACCACCCACACACATACACCACACACACACATACACCACACACACACATACACCACACACACACATACACCACACACACATACACCACACACATACATCACACACACATACACCACACACACATACACCACACACACATACATAAAAGAACAATGGAACTTGAAAGAGATCTGCGTCATCAAATACAAAATGGAAAAGAACACACTCGTGAGGGTGGCCGTGTTGCTCTATTCAACCAAGGTATGAGTAATGTAAGGTGAGTGACAGCGAGTGCAGAGTGACAGCGAGTGCAGAGTGACAGCGAGTGCAGAGTGACAGCGAGTGCAGAGTGACAGCGAGTGCAGAGTGACAGCGAGTGCAGGGTGCAGAATGAGTGTGCAGGATAAACAGTGTGTGACTATGCAGGGTGACATTGGGAGTGTGCGGGTGAGCAGTGTGTGAATGTGTAGGGGCAGTGTGTGAGTGTGCAGAAAACACCACACACACATACACCACACGCACATACACCACCCACACACATACACCACCCACACACATACACCACACACACACATACACCACACACACACACACATACACCACACACACATACACCACACACACATACACCACACACACATACACCACACACACATACACCACACACATACACCACACACACATACACCACACACACATACACCACACACACATACACCACACACACACATACACCACACACACACATACACCACACACACACATACACCACACACACACATACACCACACACACATACACCACACACATACACCACACACATACACCACACACACATACACCACACACACACATACACCACACACACATACACCACACACACATACACCACACACACATACACCACACACACATACACCACACACACATACACCACACACATACACCACACACATACACCACACACATACACCACACACATACACCACACACATACACCACACACATACACCACACACATACACCACACACACATACACCATACACACACATACACCACACACACATACACCATACACACACATACACCACACACACACCACACACACATACAACACACACACATACAACACACACATACATCACACACATACACCACACACACATACACCACCCACACACATACACCACCCACACACATACACCACCCACACACATACACCACACACACACATACACCACACACACACACATACACCACACACACATACACCACACACATACATCACACACACATACACCACACACACATACACCACACACACATACATAAAAGAACAATGGAACTTGAAAGAGATCTGCGTCATCAAATACAAAATGGAAAAGAACACACTCGTGAGGGTGGCCGTGTTGCTCTATTCAACCAAGGTATGAGTAATGTAAGGTGAGTGACAGCGAGTGCAGAGTGACAGCGAGTGCAGAGTGACAGCGAGTGCAGAGTGACAGCGAGTGCAGAGTGACAGCGAGTGCAGAGTGACAGCGAGTGCAGGGTGCAGAATGAGTGTGCAGGATAAACAGTGTGTGACTATGCAGGGTGACATTGGGAGTGTGCGGGTGAGCAGTGTGTGAATGTGTAGGGGCAGTGTGTGAGTGTGCAGAAAACACCACACACACATACACCACACGCACATACACCACACGCACATACACCACACGCACATACACCACACGCACATACACCACACACACATACACCACACACACATACACCACACACACATACACCACACACACATACACCACACACACATACACCACACACATACGCCACACACATACACCACACACATACACCACACACATACACCACACACATACACCACACACATACACCACACACACATACACCATACACACACATACACCACACACACATACACCATACACACACATACACCACACACA
Organism: Lissotriton vulgaris; assembly: GCF_964263255.1. NCBI lineage: Eukaryota > Metazoa > Chordata > Amphibia > Caudata > Salamandridae > Lissotriton > Lissotriton vulgaris. Next base: position 543,521,739 of record NC_141698.1, on the reverse strand, counting down.
CACCACACACACATACACCACACACACATACAACACACACACATACAACACACACATACATCACACACATACACCACACACACATACACCACACACACATACACCACCCACACACATACACCACCCACACACATACACCACACACACACATACACCACACACACATACACCACACACACATACACCACACACATACATCACACACACATACACCACACACACATACACCACACACACATACACCACACACACATACACCACACACACATACACCACACACACATACACCACACACACATACACCACACACACATACACCACACACACATACACCACACACACATACACCACACACACATACACCACACACATACACCACACACACACATACACCACACACACACACACACCACACACACACACACCACACACACATACACCACACACACATACACCACACACACATACACCACACACACATACACCACACACACATACACCACACACACATACACCACACACACATACACCACACACACATACACCACACACACATACACCACACACATACACCACACACATACACCACACACATACACCACACACATACACCACACACATACACCACACACACATACACCACACACACATACACCATACACACACATACACCATACACACACATACACCACACACACATACACCATACACACACATCCACCACACACACACCACACACATACACCACACACACATACACCATACACACACATACACCATACACACACATACACCACACACACATACACCATACACACACACACCACACACACATACAACACACACACATACAACACACACACATACAACACACACATACATCACACACACATACACCACACACACATACACCACACACACATACACCACCCACACACATACACCACCCACACACATACACCACCCACACACATACACCACACACACACATACACCACACACACACATACACCACACACACACATACACCACACACACATACACCACACACATACATCACACACACACACATACACCACACACACATACACCACACACACATACACCACACACACATACACCACACACACATACACCACACACATACACCACACACACACATACACCACACACACACATACACCACACACACACATACACCACACACACACATACACCACACACACACCACACACACATACACCACACACACACATACACCACACACACACATACACCACACACACATACACCACACACACATACACCACACACACATACACCACACACACATACACCACACACACATACACCACACACACATACACCACACACACATACACCACACACACATACACCACACACACATACACCACACACACACACATACCACACACACACACACATACCACACACACACATACAACACACACACACACATACAACACACACACACACATACAACACACACACACATACAACACACACACACATACAACACACACACATAACACACACCTCACTTTCTCAACACCACACACTCTTCACCACTCACCACAACACAGTCAGCACCACACTCACTCCCCAGGCTCACCCCCACAGACTCACCACAACACACTCACCACTACACAGAAAACAACACACACAACAACACACCCCCAGCCGTCAATGAATGCTTTCACCATGCACAAACACCAACAACCATCAATGTACGCTTTCACCAAAAACAAACACGACCATGCATCAGTGCCGCTAAACACCCACGCACACAACAAACAATGTCAGTGCAACTTTCACTAAACACACATACACACCAACAGCTGACAGTACACCAGCCACTCTTTCAATTGGCACAATCATCAGCAGCTGTCAGTGCACATTACCATTACAATGCCATTATCTCAAACTCAAACAAACCCGAGCCCTCATGCATTCCTAATGCTTGTTTATTTTAGCTTCCACATGCTTGAGTTTGTGTCCATTTTATTTCAGATGGGTGAGTGGGTAAATTCAAGGATTAATCAGTGGGTTGATGAATGGATGTATGAGGGCAAGGAGGAGTAAATGAGTGTATGTGATGAGTTACTAAGTGCTTAAGCCCATCAGTGACGGAAGAGGTGCTATTATTTGTAAGTCAGACCTATTGGCATTACCAGTACTTGTGAACTATATGAAGATATTTACACAGCCTTCAACTTGTGCATCATTAAAATATGTATGTATGGTTTGAGATGTGTTGTGGTTCTTACATATAAATTTGTTTTTGTTAATTCTGTAGAAAAATACCTCCTGAATTTGCTAACTCTTAAAATAGTTGTGAGATAACATGTACTTATATATTTATTGGTTGGTCATAAGTGAACACTAAGCTTTTCAGCTCGATGTTACAATAATTTCATGAGAATATAAGTAGTTACTTTCCTGCAAATGTTGTCAATCATCTAGTTTTGTTATATTCTGATTTCTCATTGAAGAAAGACACAGCAAATGTTAAATGATTGGCTGAAATGATTGTCAACATTTGAAGAACTGAAGACTTCATAATATGGAGGCTTATACTGTCGCTCAACTGTGTTGAAGAAGAAATCAGATTTTGGGTATATTTTAAGTGCATTGTTTTGTAATATATAAAGTCTAAAGATTAAAAGCAGCCATGGCTTATCATTTTAAACATGTTTTTTCCGTGATGCCTGTAAGGCTACCAACCTCGGCTTGATGTATACCGTAATTAAATTAACTAGGGAAAGCAGCCTTAGGGAGCATGTGGAACATGAAGGTAGATCCAGTGTCTTCCTCCTCGGACTCCCCAATTGCGGCCAACATTCACTTTGCGATGCTTTTATCTACTGTGGCGTAAGATCTTGCAGGCGAACAGTGCTAGCGTGCCTTGTCCCCTTGAACACTACACTAAACTATGCCTTAGTCAGATTTTTGGTTCGCTTCACTAAGAAGCTAGAGGAGGCGTGATGTGCGCATGATGGTCGGGCAGGCAACCTGACTCCTTGCCTTACTTAGATTACCGTCCCCCGGTCACTGATCTACAGACCTGTTTTAGACCCATCATTAAGCATGGCATAGCAGCGGAGTCTATTTATCCATACTGTTTTCTTATACAATCTCCCCCCCCTCCCCCACTAGGAAGTTTCAAAACCCTCCTCCTAAACTGAAAACTATCCTCAGTGTGTCATGGACTGTGCATCAAGCGATAGAGCTTTTTATGTCACAGTGGCTCTTTTATTTCTTAACTCTCAACTGTTTACATTGGACCTCAGTGTCTTTTTAGATTAGGCTTCCACAATGTTTTAAAAATGTTACATCAAAGCCAAGCACCTAGCAATGAATATCTGCTATTGTATATTGCTGCAAGGGTTTTTAACAAATCATGCAATAAAGACATTTCCTTTCCTACTGTGGCCAGTATCTGCCCATGGCTCTGGTTCCATCTTCTTGAGGCTACTACACACAAAAGGTAAAAAATCCTCTAAAGCAGGGGTACTCCAAGTACCGCCCGCGGGCCAGTGGCGGCCCGGCAAGCCTTCAGTGGAGGCCCGCGTAGCTTGAGACATCGCACCTGTGTGTGTTTTTTTTAAAAACTTCAGCCAACACCTCGGGGAGCAGCAGTGCGTAATCAGAGAGCCTGCTCTGTGGGGGCCGGGCGATTCCAGTCACAGTCAAGAGTGGAGCTGCAGGGGCGCTAAGAGGTGAACAAAGCCCCATTAACAAACAAATGGTCGTTTAAACACCTGTCAAGTACTGGGGTGCTTGGGGGGCTGTGTCACACACAGGTGAGAGGGGGGAGGACAGCAGGAACTGAGAGCCTGGTGAGGTGGGAGGACAGAGCAGGGAGGTGAGAGCCCGGGTGAGGGAGGTGGAAGGGGCAGCAGGGAGTCAGAGCCTGGGTGAGGGAGGTGGGAGTGCAGCAGGGAGTGAGAGCCAGGTGAGGTGGGAGGGCAGAGCAGGGAGTGAGAGCCCGGGTGAGGGAGGTGGGAGGGCAGAGCAGGGAGTGAGAGCCCAGGTGAGGGAGGTGGGAGGGCAGAACAGGGAGTGACAGCCCGGGTGAGGGAGGTGGGAGGGCGGAGCAGGGAGTGAGAGCCCGGGTGAGGGAGGTGGGAGGGCCGAGCAGGGAGTGAGAGCCCGGAGGTGGGAGGGCAGCAGTGAGTGAGAGCCCGGTGAGGTGATAGAGGGCAGCAGGGACTGAGAGCCGGGTGAGGTGGGAGGGCAGCAGGGAGTGAGAGTCCGGTGAGGTGGGAGGGCAGCAGTGAGTGGGAGCTGGGTGAGGTGGCAGAGGGCAGTAGGGAGTGAGAG